>NC_058382.1:3430000-4030000 GCF_018350175.1 Felis catus | reverse complement strand
GGCCTCATGACCATCGCCATCAGCACCGACTACTGGCTGTACACGCGCGCGTTCATCTGCAACACCACCAACCTCACGGCCGGCGACGACGCGCCGGCCCACCGCGGGGGCAGCGGCTCCTCGGAGAAGAAGGACCCCGGCGGCCTCACCCACTCGGGGCTCTGGAGGATATGCTGCTTGGAAGGTAGGGTATGTGGGAGGGGGGGCCGCCTCGCGCCCCTCCTCCCCTCCTCCGGACCTCTCCCCTGCGCGGTGGGCGCCCGCGCGCCCGTCCTCCCTGCTGGGATCCCGGCCTGCATCCCCCCCACACACCGTCCTGCCCCTTCCCGTCCCTCCCTCTGCCTCCTTCCTCCGCTGCGCCCTCTGCAAGCCCTCTGCAATTCCTCCTCGCTTGCCCCCCACCCGGTGTGTGGAGCCTTCGTCCCTCTCCTGGGCAGTCTCACCTCCTCCCCCCACCCCCCACCATCCTCCCCGTGCCCCTGAGCCTCTCCCCACACCCCCACCCCCTTGCCCCTTCTTCGTCCGCTGTCCCCCAGACGTCACGGTGGGTCGTGCCCCATCAGGTCAGAGCTCCTGACCCTCGGCTCCCCCCACCTCCTGTAGACTCCGGCCCTGCCTGCCTCTCCCCCTTTAGGGTTTCCGCCAACCTCCCATCCTGGCCCGCGGCCTCCTCTGTTCTCCACACTGCTCTGCTTCATCCCCACTCCGCCACACCCGCTTCCTCTTCCTCCTCCTCCCAGGCCCCATTTCTGGACCCCAAGGCCACTGCGTCTTCCAGTCTCCATCTCTGCTGTGTCTTTGGGTCCTGCTCTGCCTGCTCCGGACCCTCTGCCTCCCCTCCGCTGGCTCACCTGCCCTCTCCCTCCCACTCAGCTTTGCGGAACACAGAGGCGCTGGGGGCGGGGGTTGGGTAGGCAGGAGACCTGGGGTCCCGGCCCACCATGCCCCACCAGCCCACTATGCCCCACCGTGCGTCTGTCCCCTGTGATCGCTGTCTGTTCACCCCCCTGAGCCTCACAGCTCTCCTTCTGCGTGAGCGAGGAGTGCAGCGCAATGGTCCGTCGTTTAATTCTGCGAGGCAGGTGCACCCTCCCGTTGGGGGATGAGGGGACTGAGGCTCAGAGAGGTTAAGCCACTTGCCCAAGGTCGCCCAGCTGTGATGGGGGGCAGAACCAAGAGAACTCAGGTCTAAGGGAAGTGATGTGCAGATAAGCTTTGTCTGGTGTGCCAAGCATTTAAAACCGAAACCCAAATCTGAATCAGTTGCCAACGTTTAAAAATAGGGAGACTTCACAGTGGAAATCTGATTTCCAGCTTTGTTTGAACCAGTGGACGTTGTGCAGGGGCCACGGTGGGCCAGCCCAAGCGGCATGCACTCTTTCAGACCAGGCGTGCCGTCCATGTCCTTTCACTGGTCTGACCAAGCACCAGGCACCAGCCACATGTGGAAGTTGGCATCCTGAAACCCTAGGACAGCGTATGGCATATAGTAAAACTACCATTCATTCATTCATTCGTTCATCCGTCCAACGACCAATGTTTATTGACTTTGTACTATGTGCCAGGCACTGTTCTTGATTCTGGGGCTTCAGCAGTGAAAAACAAAAGGTCCCTGGATTTGTATGTGTTATATTCCAGAACGACAGGCAAATAATCAGAAAGATAAGTAAGCAAAAGTTTTAGGGTATTAGATGGCACTCAGTGCTAAGGGGGACAGAGGAGGGGATGGAATGTGTTAGGACACTTACGTGAAGTTGCAGGTGAGGAGACTAGGTCGGGCTTTGCCGAGCAGGTGACCCTGGAGTGGAGGTCTAAAGGAAGTGAGAGATAGAGCCGCGTGACTCTCCGGAGGAAAGATACAGCCAGTGCAAAGGCCCTGAGGTGGGAGCCTGTGTGTGTGGTCACCGGCAGAGTGAGTAAAGGGGATGTGATGGGGCAATTGAAGAGACAACAGACCCTGTCTCTCGAGTTCTAGGTCCTGGGACCAGGGTTCCTGAGCAGAGGAGAAACAAGAACTGACTTACACTGAGAGACAAAAGGCGAACAGGCAGGCAAGAGGGGGAACGGGAGGTGGTTTTTCTGGAGGGGGAGCCGTGGAGTTGAAGAAGTGATTTGAATTCAGAGCGTGTCCCAAAGCTAAAGCGGTGGCAGGGTGGCTGTGGGATGTGAGAGAGAGAGGAGTCTCTAAAACAGCATCTCCCAACCTCAGCACTGTTGACACTTTGGTGTGGATCGCTCCGTGTTGTGGGGGCCGTCCTGCTTAGCGGCATCCTGGCCTCCACGTTCTCCATGCCAGGAGCAGTCCCCAAGTCGTGACAACCCAAATTGTCAACCGTCTCTGGTCTAGGAATAAACTCACCCCTAGTTGAGAGTCACTGCTCCCAAGGCTGTAGGAGACTGAGAACGGGGCGGGATGCGGGGCGGGGGGGGGGACACCCAAAGGGTGGAACAGCGGGGGCTTTGTTTCGTTTATTTTATCGTCTCTGATCTAATTTATTGTGAGGAGCAATATCATGAGCTGTTTTGGCCACGCTAAATTTAGGATGCCTACTAGAGCCATCACCTGGGACAGGGGCAAGCATAGAAAAGTGCCATACAGTCAGTATTTTAGGGTCTGTGGACCCTCCAGTCCCTGTCACAGCCACTCGCGAGTGAAGGAGCGAGACCACGTTCCAGTTAAACTCGTCCACGGACACCGGCTTCTGAATTTTCATATCTTTCTCACGTGCCACGAAATAGCCTCCTTTGATATATGTATTTTTTTTTCAATCACTCAGAAAGCATAAAACCCATTCTTTCACTGGCTTTGGCAGGCTGGGTTTGACCCTTAGGTTGTGGTTTGCTGACCCCTGGTCTAGGCTGTTAGTGATATGACTGAGGAGGCCAGAGTTCAGGGGACAGTCTGGGCGGGAGATATAAATGGGAGGGGGTCATTGCATATGGATGGATGAGGTCACCTAGAGAATGAGGAGGGAAACAAACCAATTAGCTGAGGGCTGCAGCCTGAGCTAGTCCACTGTTAACAGAGATGAGAGCACCTGCTAAAGAGCCCAGGCAGCAGGGGCCGTGGAGGTTTGGGGAAGATGAGGTAAGCGGGTGTCCTGGAAACCAAAGCAAGTGTCCAAGTGTCTTAAGGAGGGTGTAGACGAAGGCTGGCTTTATTACTGTAACTGTCATTTATTGGTCGCTGAAATCCCACGATAAGCCTGTTTCATACGGACTCCTGTTATCTCCACCTTCTAGAAATGGCAGCTAAGGCTCAGAGAAAGCAGAGTGGCTTTCCCAAGGTCACACACCAGTATGTACTAGAGTCTGGATTTGAATCCAGGTCTGGTTTATCTCCTAGGAGAACAGAACAATGCATCCATCAGCCTCCAGCCCATCGGGGACCTGGGAATGTAGAAAGCGAACCCCCTGAGCCATTGCCTCCTGAAGGCACCGTCTTCCCCGGCGACTTGGGGTCTCATTCCCGTGTCCCTGGGAGTCTCCCCGACAGATGCGGCAGATGGAGTGACCGAGGATTGCAGACTTTAGGACCAGGCTCATTGGGTTTACCTCCTGTCTGCCATGCACAGCAAGGTGACCCATGGCCACATATTTAACCTCTCTGTTCCTCCTTTCCATCATCTGTGAAATGGGGATTGCAATAGTCTCCCTCCCCCAACCCATAGGGATTTCAGAGGGATTCAGTGAGCTACCATTGTAAAGCACTTAAAAGGCCAGCAGGCACAGAGTAAGGGCTAGATTGTGTCATTTCATTTTGTTGTAGTTCTTCTTCTAATTATTATTCAGAATTCAGGTGACTGCCCTGAGGCCCCCCTTCCCCTTCCTTGATAACCCAGAAGCCCCAGCCTCTGATCCAGCACTACCCAACAGAAATGCATATATGACTTAAATTTTTCCAGGAGCTACATTCAACCAAGGAAAAGGGACAAGGGTCAATGAATATAATTTAAAAAATAGAAATTATAAATTTATAATAAATCAATATAAAGGTTAATAATATGTTTTATTTAAGCAAGCATAGCCAAAATATTATCACTTTAACATGTAAGCAATATAAAGTATTATTGATGGAATATTATGCTTTTTTTTTTTAATTTTTTTTCAACGTTTATTTATTTTGGGGACAAAGAGAGACAGAGCATGAACAGGGGACGGGCAGAGAGAGAGGGAGGCACAGAATCGGAAGCAGGCTCCAGGCCCTGAGCCATCAGCCCAGAGCCTGACGCGGGGCTCGAACTCACGGACCGCGAGATCGTGACCTGGCTGAAGTCGGACGCTTAACCGACTGCGCCACCCAGGCGCCCCTATTATGCTTTTTTTTAATACTAAGTCTGAAATTTGGTGTGTATTTTATGTTCACACCTCACCTCAGTTGCCACGTTTCTGGTGCCCAAAAACCACCTGTCAGGACTCAATGGACCCACAGCTCCATTTATTGGAGCAGGTTATCTGAAGCCCCTGTGTTCAGGACTTTTCACGCTTTATCTCACCGAATTCTGCTAATTGTGCCAAGGGGGGAAGGTATTATTACCATTCGAGTTTGTCAGAGGAGGACGCTGATGGCCAGAAAGGGAAGTGAGTCAGCCACATGGCCACCCAACGTGTGAGGGTCAGAGCAGGCTGGAGCCCACATCCCCACAAGTCCTCACTGCAGCACCCAGCCCTTTTACACCCACCCCACCCAGGTCTGTGCTAGGCAGACTCTGGGGGGACCCAGGGACACATCACTGCCATCCCTGCACATGAAACCTCCTGGCTCAGCCCCGTCAGGTCAGATGATACACAGATGCATGCTGCACAGCCCCCTGTATTCTGCACTCAACTCTGTATTTCACTGAACACTTTTGAAACCCTATGAGGTCATATCATTGTCCTCATTTTCCGTAGGAGGAGGCTGAGACTCAGGGGTATTCAAGTGCCCAAAAGCCACACAGCTGGGAAGTGGCCGCCCAGGGAATGTGAGTCCAGAGTCCGTGCTCCTGGCCACCACAGCCACTGTGCTCCCTGCCTTAAATACGTCTGCCCCTGAAGTTCAGCTGCACTTAATCTCCTCCCCATGATTTACCATCTACATGGGACCAAGCAACTTCTTCCACTCTGTGCCTCAGTTTTCTCATCTGTAAAGTGGGGATATTGTTACTGTCCAGTAGCCCTGGGACTAGTAATAATTATCGCGTGCGTCAATACCTGTCAGATGCTTGGACAGGTGCCTGGTGTGTGGTTAGCCCTCAGTAACTACTAGTTATCATCACTGCTGTCATCACTAATCTGTTGAGAGGGTCTATGATTAATTAATTATGATTCATGGTTTTTTTTTAATTTTTAATGTTTATTTATTTTTGAGACAGAGAGAGACAGAGCATGAACAGGGGAGGGGCAGAGAGAGAGGGAGACACAGAATCGGAAACAGGCTCCAGGCTCTGAGCCATCAGCCCAGAGCCCGACGCGGGGCTCGAACTCACGGGCCGCGAGATCGTGACCTGGCTGAAGTCGGACGCTCAACCGACTGAGCCACCCAGGCGCCCCTATGATTCATGTTTTGAGAGAAGTGATGTGATCCCATTCAAGAAAAGGAGAGAACTTGAACCCAGAGTCTAACCTACCACACCATAATGCATGGGCTGATGGATAAGACTTGCGCTGGAGAGGTATATAATCAATCAATCATTCATTCCTTTTTTATTTTAAAAAAATTTGTTTTTAACATTTATTTATTTTTGAGACAGAGAGAGACAGAGCATGAATGGGGGAGGGTCAGAGAGAGGGAGACACAGAATCTGAAACAGGCTCCAGGCTCTGAGCTGTCAGCACAGAGCCCGACGCGGGGCTCGAACTCACGGAGCGCGAGATCATGACCTGAGCTGAAGTCGGACGCTTAACCGACTGAGCCACCCAGGCGTCCCGTCATTCCTTTTTTAAAAAAATTGTGGTAAAATATAAGATAACAAAACATAACAATATATATAATCAATTATTGATGTAATATCAATATTGATAAGACTTATCAATATTGGTAAGTCTTGCGCTTGAGAGGTATATAATCAATCAATCATTCATTCCTTTAAAAAAAAAACTGTGGTAAAATATAACATAACAAAACATAACATTAAACAGTATCATCATAACTGTTTCCAGGAGTAGAGTACAGTTAGCGTTAAGTATACTCACATGGCTGTGCACCCATTCTCCAGAACTCTTTCCATCTTGCAAAATGAAACCGTTCCCATTAAAGAACTCCCCCTCCCCCCTCCCCCAGACCCCGGAACCACCATCCTACCTTCTGTCTCTATGAATTTGACTCCTCTCGGGACCTCATATACATAGAATCGTACAAATATTTGTATTTTTATGACTGGTTTGTCTCACTCAGCGTAATGTCCTCAAGGTCCATCCATGTGGCAACACATGTCAGAATTCCCTTACTTTTTAAGGCTGAATAACATTCCATTATACGTAGAGATCACATTCTGTTTATCCATTCATTTGTCAGTGGACACTTGGGTTGTTTTTGGCTGTTGTGAATAATGCTGCTGTGAATATGGGTGTGAGCGTATTTCTTAGAGACCCTGCCTTCTAATTCTCTTGAGTCTACACCCAGAAGTGGAATTGCTGGGTCATATAGTGATATCATTTTTCACCTTTTGAGGAATCTCCATACTCTTTTCTGTAGCAACTGCAACATCTTACACCCCCACCAACAGTGCACAAGGATTCCAATTTCTCATCCTCACCAACGCTTATTTTCTGTTTTACTTTTTTTTGTTTTAAGTAGTAACCATCCTAAGGAGTATGATGTGGTATCTCATTGTGGTTTTGATTTGCATTCCCCTAATGATGAGTGATGTGGAGCCTCTTTTCAAGTGCTTGGGCCCATTCAATCATTCTTTCATAAGAACATTTATTAAGCACCTACTAAGTGCTAGGCATTGTTGTAGATGCTCGGGATACAGTAGTGAACAGCCCATAGCCTATATTCCAGTAGGGCAAACTGCTGTGTGCTTTTTTTTTTTTTTTTTCCAACGTTTATTTATTTTTGGGACAGAGAGAGACAGAGCATGAACGGGGGAGGGGCAGAGAGAGAGGGAGACACAGAATCGGAAACAGGCTCCAGGCTCTGAGCCATCAGCCAAGAACCTGACGCGGGGCTCGAACTCACGACCACACCACGAGATGGTGACCTGGCTGAAGTCGGACGCTTAACCGACTGCGCCACCCAGGCGCCCCTGCTGTGTGCTTTAATTCTGCTTCCACCCCTCCCCCCATCAGCTGTGAATTGATGAATCCTTTCTGTGTCTCTGCTTCCTCATCTGGACAATGGGTATATCGACTGATATCAACTGAGCACTTAATTATGTTCTATGCAAAGTGCTAAATCTCTTTACCTGGATTCAATCCTTACAACAACCCCATGACATAGGTCCTATCATCCCCTCTTTATAGGTGAAAGGATTGAAGCCAATTGGCCTCAGTAATACCAACAAGGTCACAGAATAAGGACACGACGGCGTCGGGTTTCATTATCAAGCAGCGTGGCTCCAATTCCCAACGTTTGGCCACTGCCCAGCACCAATAACATTATCTATTTCATAGGACTCTTGGGAGCTCCAGATGAGTTAATCCACCTAGGAAGCATTTAGCAAGTGTTAGCGATTAGTGGAATTACTCACTGCCTTATATTCCTTCTTCCCAGTCCTTTCCTTTATCTCCATTCCCTGCCATCTTCTGCCTCCAGCCTCCCCTTCTGCTATCCTTATATTCATTCATAATTTCATTCATTCATTCAACACCCATTTCTTGAGGCCTCCTTTGTGCCAGGCAATGCTAGGGACACACGAGGAATCAGACCCCATGCTTTCCCCCTGCAGAAACTCCCAGTTTGCTGAGGAAGGAGCTCATAAATGAACCCTATGCATGCCAAAAAAAAAAAAGGGGGGGGGGTGAGGGGGAGAGGTACCGCAGGGCGCTGTTCCCGGAGGAACTCCGCTCTCCAGGAGGGGGAGACTGACCCAACTTTGGTAGGAGGCGTGTGCGCGCACAGGGAGAGCTTCCTCAAACAGGTACCCTGTGAGCCTCCCACTTGCAGGGTAAGTTTTTCATCAGTGAAGAATGTGAACGGAATCCACAGCATGGGCAAAGGCCTGGAGGTTGGAAGGAGCCTGGAGAATCGAGGAAACTAAGTGTATTTATATTTATACTTACATATCAATCTCCAGCTGTGTGCTAGAGGTAGTAGAATAGGAACCGTCCCCAAAGTGAGAGGGAAGATGGGTCCCCAAAGGGTGTGAGGATGAGGAGTCTGGGATGGAAGAAGGGGGTAAGACTGCATGACGTCTAGAGGCATACCTCCTCGAATGCCTCTACTTGCTCCAGCCACTCCAACTTCCCGAGGATTCCAGGTAAGAGGCTCGGAATCCCTTTTCCTAGAGGCAGAACAGAAGAGACTACAACTCCCATGATCCACTGGGGCTGAGCGTTCACAATTGGATTTAAGACTCCATGGAGCCTCATGGGAAATGTAGTCCTCGCCTTCCGTGCCCTCCTTGGTTTTCTCACGCATTTTCAGACCCGTCGAGTTCAGAGTTGCAGAGTGCCTTAACATTGCCTAAACCAGCACCTTCTTTCTTAGGGGTAGGCAGAAGGCCAGAGAGGTTGAGTGTCCTAGCTCGGGTTACAGGGCAAGGGTCCTTGTGGCCTTTTAGCGAGTGTTGCGTGGGTTTTTCTTTCTTTTTCTTTTTTGGTGGGAAAACCGAGGCCAGAGAGGTTAAAGTTTGTCCCAGACGCTGACAGGCCCAGGAGCCAGGATGTCCTGTCTCTCAATAGGCCCAGAAGGAAGAAGGGATTTGGGGAACAGGGGGTTGTCTCTCACAGGGGAGTTCCCCCAACTCTTAAGTACACCCCCCACCATCACCCCCATCCCCCTCCAGGGTTGAAAAGAGGTGTCTGCGTGAAGATCAACCATTTCCCGGAGGACACGGACTACGACCATGACAGCGCGGAGTATCTGCTCCGTACGTGGGGGTCTGGGTCAGAGTGGGGGCGCTGCTGGGACGGGGAGGGGCGCCTAGAGAGCGGAGAGGGGGCTGGGGAGCGGCACTTAGATCGACACGCGGAGATGAACTTGTCAGCCAATCCAAATCCAGATGCTGAGATCCTCTGGCTCCCTATTGGCTCAGTGATCCCTCTCCCGCCCCCTCCTCTCACCTCGAGGCGGGCTGATGGGGGATCCTGGGAGGGGATTGGCCGCCTTGCTGCTCGGCGCCCTTGGCAACACTGCTCTGTGACTGGCTGTCGGTGTCTGGGCTGGGATTGGCCAGTGCGCCCTGGGCCGTGAGGCAATCTGCGGCGCGGACTGGCCACTCTCTCGAGCAGGCTGGGGAAGCCGGTGATGCGATTGGTAGCTACGCCGAGAACGCGGCAAATCCTGAATTATGATTGGCTGCGGCCTCAGCCAGCTCAGAAATCGCAAAATCCGTTTGCTGGGGTTTGGAGGGTGGGTGGGAAAGACTGCAGAGAGAAAGACAGACAAGACAGACAGACACACACAAGCGAAGACCGGAGCAATAGATGGAGCCAAGCAGAAGCATGGGGGTGATACAGAAGAGGAGGAAAGGAGGGGAACCCAAAGAGGGACATGAAGCCAGGCAGAAAGGGGTGGTGGATAAGATATTAAGAGATTTGATAGATCTGGAGAAAGGAAAGAAATACGCAGAGAAGGAGGGCAAAGAGAAAGAGAGAGGGGTCACAGAGAAGTTCAGAGAGAGGGAGAGTGATATTGAGAAAGGAAAAAGAAAAATAAATACGCCAGGAGAGAGAAAAATAGCCCGAGGGAGAAAGAAAAGGACGAAGAAAAAGGCGGGAGAAATAGAGAAATTTTAAAGGGGAGAGAGAATGAAACAAAAAACGAAATATCAGAACACAGGCAGAGAGAGAGAATGGGAGGATTCCAGCGAGAGAAGCGGAGACGAAAACTGGTGAGGGGAGCAAAGGGCCGCATCTGACTCCCTGGCTCCCCACCCTCTCTCTCCCCTCCTCTCCCTCGCAGGAGTCGTCCGGGCCTCCAGCATCTTTCCCATCCTCAGCGCCATCCTGCTGCTGCTCGGGGGCGTGTGCGTGGCGGCCTCCCGGGTCTACAAATCCAAGAGGAACATCATTCTGGGCGCAGGGATCCTGTTCGTGGCAGCAGGTGAGAGGCAGAGGGAGGGGGCGGCCGGCTGGGGCGGCCCACCTGCGCGCGCGCGCGCGCACGTGTGCGCGTGTGTGCGCGCGCGCGCGCGCGTGTGTGTGTGTGTGTGTGTGTGTGCGTATGTGTGTGTGTGTGTGGTGTGTGCCGGCGCGTTTGCAAAGCCACCCTGCCCCAGGCGCCTGTGGGGGCCTAGAGCCTTCCTAGGCTCTTCCTAAGCTCCATCGCCACCCGCTGGGCAAGGTAGGTGTCGCCTTAGCGCTGTCTTCGGGATGGGGGGAAGGGGAACAACCCAGCACTGACAGGTGTCTAGCTCGTAATCGGGATTGCCGGGAGTTTAGGTTCCAAAACCCGCGCGGTTATGGAGACGGAAGGGGCGGGGCTTGGTGAAGGGGGTGGGGCCTTGAGACGGTCGGGATCTTGGGGATTGATGGGTGGGGCTGGCATCCGAGGACTGGGCGGGACCCGGAGAAAGTAATTTGGCGGCAGATAGAGGGGGAGGAACCTGCTTTAGGGGGCGGGGCCTCGTGGACCTTGGTGGATCCAAGAAGAGGCTGGTGCTGGAAAACCATCCGGACCAACTTGGAGTGAGGCTCCCCACGCTCCTCTCCCTCCTCCCTCCCCCGCTTTTCTACATGAAATGAGTAGTGCTCGGAAATTCCAGGGGGCAGAATTCGGAGAAGGGGAAGGATTTAGCATAAAGAGCAGGGTGTGCTTTGGCGGTGGGTCAAGATCCGCTTTTGAGCCAGAAGACTAGAAAGGCGGGGGCCAGGCGTAAGAGGGGACCCGCAGGGGGCGGGGTTTGACAAGTTGGAGGCGGGCTTAGGGTAGACGGGTGGGTGGGTGTGTGTGAACGTGCTCTAGTAAAGATGAATTTTAGACCAGCAGGGGGAGGGCCTAGACTAGATAACCAGTCTGGGTTAATACCATGAAGAGTTTACATCAGCAAGGTACCGGGCCTAGAGAATCAGGCAGAAGTACCTCATTAACAGAGTTTAAAGGAGCATGGGGCCCAAGAGAAAACCCAGCTTTATAACGTTAAGGGTAGAGTTAGACCAGCCAGGGTATGGCCTGTAAACACAGGCTGGGATCACCTCATCACGGGCAGGGTTTAGACCAGACTGAGCAGGGCCTGGGCTAGCTGGGAGTTCGGCCCTCTAGGGGTGGGCCCTAGATCAACTCGGGAGGAGTTTAGACCATCTGTGACAGGCCAGCCAGGGCCTGAACCGCCTAGGGCCGTGGGGCTGGGGCGTGGTCCAGACTAGGCTGTTTTGGGGCAGGGCCTGGGTTAGCTGGGGCAGGCGGAAGTTTAGAGGACCTGGGACGAAGTTTAGAGGACCTGGGACGGGGCAGGGACTATTCGGGGTGGGGCCTACACCTCCAGGGGATGGGGCTTAGACCAACAGGGGCGGGGCCTACACCGCCCTGGGGTGGGACTTAGGTCCGCCTGGGCGGGGTCTGCACCTCTTGGTTGGAGTGTAGGACACCTGGGATAGGGCGAGGACTATCTAGGGCGGGGCCTATGCCACCTGGGGGTGGAGCTTAGACCAGCGCGGGGCGGAGCCTGGGCCAGCTTGGGAGGAGTTCAGGGCACCTGGGACGGGACAGGAACCGTCCAGTGCGGGATAGGGAGCATTTGGGGAGGGGGCCTACACCACCGGGGAGTGGGTCTTAGACCAATGCGGGGTGGAACATGGGCTAGCCGGGGAGGAATTTAGAAACCTGGGACAGGACATGGACCGTCCGGTTCAGGACAGGGAGCATTTGGGGCAGGGCTTACGCCGCCTGGGGGTGGAGCTTAGGCCAGAAGGGGCGGGGCCTGAGCCCGCTGGGTTGGAATTCCGGGAACCTGGGGCGGGGCTGGGACTGGTGGGTAAGGATAGGGAGCATTTGAGGCGGGGCCTGGGCCCGGTGGGGAGGAGTTTACAGCACTTGGGACTGGAAGGGGCCGTCTGGGGCGTGACAGGGGGCACTTGGGGCGGGGCCTATGCCGCCAGGGGGTGGAGCTTAGACCAGACGATTTCCGGGGCCTGGGCAGCTCAGGAGTTGTTCAGGGCACCTGGGACGGGACAGGGAGCACTTCGAGCAGAGCCTACACCGTCCGGGGGTGGAGCTTAGACCAGCCGGGGCGGGGCCCGGGGCAGCCCTGGATGAGTTCAGGGCACCTGGGGCCGGGCTGGGACGGGCGGGGCGGGGCGGGGGCGGGGCCGGGGGTGGCCTCCAGGCTCCCGTCTGACCGTCCCCGCCCAGGCCTGAGCAACATCATCGGCGTGATCGTGTACATCTCGGCCAACGCGGGCGAGCCGGGTCCGAAGCGGGACGAGGAGAAGAAGAACCACTACTCGTACGGCTGGTCCTTCTACTTCGGCGGGCTGTCGTTCATCCTGGCCGAGGTGATCGGCGTGCTGGCCGTCAACATCTACATCGAGCGCAGCCGCGAGGCGCACTGCCAGTCTCGCTCGGACCTGCTCAAGGCCGGCGGGGGCGCGGGCGGCAGTGGCGGGAGCGGCCCCTCGGCCATCCTCCGTCTGCCCAGTTACCGCTTCCGCTACCGCCGCCGCTCCCGCTCTAGCTCCCGCTCCAGCGAGCCGTCGCCGTCGCGGGACGCGTCTCCCGGCGGCGCCGGAGGCCCGGGCTTCGCCTCCACGGACATCTCCATGTACACTCTCAGCCGCGACCCGTCCAAGGGCAGCGTGGCCGCGGGGCTGGCGGGGGCCGGCGGCGGCGGCGGTGGTGGCGGAGCCGGCGGGGCGTACGGCGGCGCGGCGGCGGGCGCGGGCGGCGGCGGCGGGGCGGGCGCCGAGCGGGACCGCGGGGGGGCGCCCGGCTTCCTCACGCTGCACAATGCCTTCCCCAAGGAGGCGGGCGGCGGGGTCACGGTCACGGTCACCGGGCCGCCCGCCGCGCCCGCGCCCGCCCCGCCTGCGCCCGCGGCGCCAGCCCCCGGGACCCTGGCCAAGGAGGCCGCCGCCTCCAACACCAACACGCTCAACAGGAAAACCACGCCGGTGTAGGGGCGCGCCGGGGGGCGCCGAGGGGGCGTGTCCGGGGCGCGTGCGCGGGCGCGCGTGCAACGAGGCTGCCGGGGTGGGGCGGGGGCGCCCCCCCTCCCCGCGAGCGCGCTGGAGAACTGCGTGGCCCTCCCCGCGCCCCGCCTTCCGATCGGGGACCCTGAGGGAGGGAGCCGTCGGGAGGGGGCGTCGTGTTTTATTTATTTACTTTTTTTTGTGGGTTGGCGGGGTGGGGGGAGGGCCGTGGAGTTTTTTTGCAGTTTTGAGATGTTTTCTTTTTAATGTTTTGCTGTGTGCATGTGGGGGCGGGGCGGTGGGGGAGGGAGGGACTCCCAGCCCAGCCCGGCCCAACTCCTGGAGAGGGGCCCATAACACACGAATATATAGTTATACCTACAAACTATATATATGCCCTCTGTAAAGAGATAGAAAGGTAAAGAGAAGGCAGGCAGAAAGGCAAAGTAACGAGGAGTGGATGTGGGCTTTTCATTTTTTCATTTTTCATTCATTATTCCACAAGGGTTTATTAAGTGCCTGTTGTGTACCAGGAAGGCGCTGGAGAGGGAACATAAACAGGCGATCAGAGTGACTGGTTCATTCATTATCCGAAATTTATTTGTGCACCTAAGCACTAGGCGTTGTGCCAGATGCTGAGGCTACAGAAAGGAGGAAGACAGACAGGGTCTCCCCAGCGTCCTCACAGAGTTTGCATCTTGTGCAGGAGATAGACGTTAATCAAAGAACTGTGTGTACAAGCAGCAAGGTACAGTTAGGACACAGGAGAAGTCTGAAATGCTACAAAATGTTCTGTCAGGGATGGGTAACCCAGTTTAAAAGGAAGAAATATTTTAGCTGACATTGAAAGGATGACAGGAAGCCAGCCAGGTGAGGCTGGAAGTGTGGCAGTCAGAGAACAGCATATGCCAAGGCCCTGGGGCAGGAAGAGCTTAAGGGAGGGCTACGGCATAGTGAGCTGGATGCAGATGGGCCAAGATGATGCCGGAGATGTAAACAGAGCCAGACTGCCCAGGGCCTCAGAAGTTACATCAGGAGTTTGGATTTTATTCTGAGGGCAGCAGGGGGCCCTGGAATGGCTTTCAAAGGGAGCATAACGTGAATGGAGTACAAAAGGGAGGCAGGAACTCAAAGAGGAGAGTGAGAGGCAGAGACAGGCTGAAATTCAGCATCAAACACAGGCACTGGCCCTTGAAACTCACACTCCTGGGAGGACGCAGATAATCACACAAAATACTGAAGCACAGGCATGGTGTCTGCTGCGATTTAGACATTTGTGTTTCATTCATTCATTAATTCAGCCATTCACTCATTGACATTTCTGTGCCTCTGCGAACACACCAGGCAGTATGTTGGAATCAGGATTGCCCCAGATGAAGCAGACCCTCTCCTTGCTCTCAAGGAGGAGTCGTCAAAAACTGCAATCCAGGCAGGGTGATGGGCGCTGTGACAGGGACCACAATGGGGAGAACAGAGTGACCAAGTCCCAGGAGTGGGCTGTACTCAGGGAGACTTCCTGGAGAACATAAGTCCCAGCCTAGGTTTAAAAAGGATGAGTAGGAATCTGCCAAGGGATGAAGGGGGTGACTCATGCAAAGGCCAGGGGGGCGACATAGCATGCTGTACTGGGGACAGGGCTCAGAGATCTGGGATGCTGGAGGACGGGGGTGGTGGTGGCGGTTAGGTCAGAGAAGCAGCTAGAAACCAGAGTCAGAAGTGCTGGAGTTCCAGGCTGCGGGGTTTGGGCTTTATTCTGAGGGTAGTGGGGAGACGGGGGACAGCTTTGAGCAGCAGAAGGGCAGGACTGGACGTGGGTGTGAGAAGGAGCCACTCGGGAAAGGGGTGAACAGGAGGCTGGTGCTGTGGGATGTGGCCGGTGAGCTGAGCAAGGGCTGTGGGGGTGCAGGGGGATGCATTTGAAGGCTATGGACGATGCGGGAGGCACTTGGCGCTTAGTGGATGTCCCTTCCTTTGCTCAGTGAATATCTCCCAAGGTCTCCTGTGTGGCAGGTCCTGTGCAGGACGATCCTGGGGGTTGGAGATGCTTCAGACCCTGCCCTGCCCTCTAAGGCCCCCCCAGTCTTGTGGGAAGCCAGATGCGGACACGAATGGGGAGGGGGTGGTAATTGGTGCTGCCCAGGGGCAGCCTCTGTCCTGATGACGATGACGAAGTGAGGCAGCAGAAAGGGGCAGAGCAAAGGAGGGACAGAATCAGGCTGGGTGTTGGGAGTTCCCCTCAGGCGCCTTGTGGGTAGTGGGTAGACTAGAAAGAGGAAGAGCCTGGAGGGCAGAGGGCCAGGGAGGAACTCCCTGGGGACAGTTCCAGGGAGAGAGGGTGGAGAGTCTGGGGAAAGGAATACAAGTTAGCAAGAGTCAGAGGAGAACTGAGTGTAGGGAAGATGCATGGAGAGAAGGGCAGGGAGAGGTGGAGTCAAAAGAGTTTGGTGGGAGGGAAGGCCTGCTTAGGGCGCAGTGGAGTCTAGGTCCAAAGGCCAAACCTAGAGCGAGAAAGAGGTGGAAGATGGGCAGAAGGCGGGGAGGAGAGAGAAGTGGGGGAGGGGGCGGAGGAAGGCAGGATGAGGGAAAGTTGAAGACACTGAGGGTGACCTGGAGAGGAGAGATGTCTCAGACACACAAAACCACACAGAGATGGGGAGGTGGATCTACAGAGAAAGATCCAGAGACATGCCCAGAAGGAAGCGTGGAGACTTGGAAGCTTGCACAGCGAACAGGACGGGAATGACCCATGTCTTTGGTTTTGTCTTCAGGATTCAAGAAGTATTTATTGAGCACCAACCTGTTCTAGACCCAGGCTAGGCCTAAGGAATGTGCTGGTGGGCACTCGAGGTCCTGCTCTCCTGGGGAGCCCTACGTTTGGATGGATATGGGACGGGACAAGCATTTGGGCCACCAAAGGCAGCACAGAAGCTGAGGTGGGGGGGTACAGGTTTGGGAGGAGCCCCCCTCCCCCCCGGCAGGCAGATTAACAGGGTTGAGCAAATCCGGGTGAGGTCAGAGCGCAGGCTGGGCGCCCAGCGTGTAGGGTCTAGTAGTCCAGCGAAGAAATCTGCATTTATTCTACACTTCACGGGAGGCCTTCAGAGGGTTTTGAGCACATGCATGACATCATACTTTTATTTTTAACAACAACAACAACAACAGAACAGAACGGCATGGTTGTGCTGAGAATAGATTTAGGAATGAAACGTGGAAACAAGGAGTTAGGGACCGTTGTCCTTGTCCAGCTGAGGCTGACGATGGCCTGGACCGAAGTGGCGTCAGTGAGGACAGAGAGAAACGCAGGAATGGGGCCCGGATTTTGCAGGTAGAGCCCACAGTGGTGGGGAGGGATGCGAATGTAGCAGGACTAAGAAGGAATGAGAAGTCAGACTGACAGAAAGAGGGACTCTTTTTTTTTTTTTAAGTTTATTTATTTTGAGACATAGAGCAAGCAGGGGAGGGGCAGAGAGAGAGAGAGAGAGAGAGAGAGAATCCCAAGCAGCTCCGCACTGTCAGCGCAGAGCTCAATGAGGGGCTCGAACTCACGACCCGTGACATCATGACCTGAGCTGAACCCAAGAGTGGACGCTTAACCGACTGAGTCACCCAGGCGCCCCAGAAAGAGGAACTCTTAATCGGGCTTGCGCAGATTACATGATGCTGTGGTTTGTTGCCTAGAAGGGCCCCCCCCCCTCCCCCGGGGGCAAGGAATCAGAATTTGGGTGGTAGGGACCAAACGTCCTTCTTTGGACCTGTCAAGTTGGAGATGCCTGCCAGAAACCCAAGTCTGGGTATCCGGTAACCAGTTGGATATGCACGCCTGGGGGAGAGGCCATGGCTAGAAATATAAGTTTTGGAAACGTCAGCATATAGGAGATATTGAAAGCCATGGGGCTGGATGAGGTGACCCAGGGGGAGAAGGTGGACAGAGAAGTGACCCTGGCTAGTGACTCAGGGACATCTGCATCAGGGAAGAAGAGGATGTAGCAAAGGGAGCCACAAGGGGTGACGATAAGGTAGGCAGAGGCCAGGAAGAAGTGGCCAGACGTGCTGAGAACTGAGCCAAGAAGGGGACTGCTAGGTCTGACCTGGTAAGAGGTCATCTCAGAGCACTGGTAGGGACCGGAGCTCTGCTTGGTGGCAGTGTGTGTGGGGCGGGGGAGAAGCCCATCTTCTTGGCATGAAAATAATAAGAGCTTTTATACCAAAGAAAGTTCATACCCTTTCTGGGAGAAGAGGGCAAGGGGATGGAAAACAGAAAAATACACTCTGAAATAAACTGTTAGAGCATGCAAGACGCAGGATGGTGGGAGGTGGGCCAGGAGGGGAAGATGGATTCAGGCAGGACAGACAGACATGCCTCACCGGCTGTGTCTGCTCAGAATGCTCTGGTTCCCCTCTCGGCCCTGTCAAGGCCCGGGGAAACCCAGTGAGGGGAACGAAGGAGCAGGTGGAACTCAGTTAAGGACTTCTGGGCCTTCCAGGTGCCGGGCAGCGTAATCTCCGAGTTGCAGGTCAGGAGACAGGTGGCCGGGCCGATGAGAAGGCAGAGGGAGTTGTTCCCTGATGGGGCACAGCTTGGGAGGACATGCCTGTGTGTCACCATTTCACTTCATCCATCCATCCATCCATCCATCCATCCATCCATCCATCCATCCATCCATCCATCCATCCCTGCATCCATCCACCCTTCCATCCCTCCCTCCCTCCTTCCATCCTTCCACCCATCCACCCTTCCTCCCTCCCTCCCTCCATCCTTCCATGCATCTACCCTTCTATCCATCCATCCATTGCTCCCTCCATCCATCCTTCCATCCCTCCATCCACCCTTCCATCATCCTGCCCTCCTCCCTCCCTCCCTCCATCCATCCACCCTTCCATCCATCCATCCATCCATCCCTCCATCCATCCTTCCATCTTTCCATCCCTCCCTCCATCCATCCCTCTGTCCCTCCATCCATCCCTGCATCCATCCATTCCTCCCTGCATCTGTCCATCCACTCATCCAATCACCTAATGCACATCTGAGGCCTCTGTGCACCCAGCCCTGGGCTGGGCGGTGTTGAGGACAAGGAGCTGAGTTCCTCCTGTACCACGCCCCTGCCCCAGCCTGGTGGGAGAGCCAGACACAGACACACACAATCACACCAGAGTGACTCATGCTCCAATACAAGCAGCACAGGGTGCTGTGAGCGTCCAGAGCAGGGTGGACAGATAGGGCCAGGGTGCACCAGAGCAACCAGCCACGGACCAAGGAGTTGGTGAAAGGTGGGTCCCACCTGGCCTGTGTGCAGAAGGGCTGAGGGAGGGGGTGATGGGGTGAAGATCAGGCCCTGCTGCCATTCCACATGGCTGTCCCCGTCCTGGCCCCTGGGTGACCTTAAACTGCATGGAAGGTCCCCCGGGGGTGCCCTGTCTAATAAACTCAATGATGAGGACTGTGGCTCTGGTTCCAGTGCCCCTGACACCCAGCCCTTTTCACTTCTGGGGAGTTGAAGACAACCAGCACCAGAATCGGCTCTATCCATCAAGATCCAGGGAGCTGGGCCCCAGCCTTCTGCCCCAGGGGTTCAGGCTCCTCCCTCAGACCCAGGAGTCCTGGCCCCCAGCCCCATCCTCCTTCAGGCCCAGGTGTCCTGGCCCCCAGCCCCTCCTCCCTCAGCCCCAGGGGTCCAGACCCCAGCCCCCTCCTCCCTCAGACCCAGGAGTCCAGACCCCCAGCCCTTCCTCCCTCAGACCCAGCAGTCCTGACCCCCAGCCCCTCTTCCCTCAGATCCTGGAGTCCTGCCCCCACCTCTCTCAGACCCAGGAGTCCAGGCCCCCAGCCCCTCCTCCCTCGGACCCAGGAGTCCTGCGCCCAACCCCTCCTCCCTCAGACCCAGGAGTCCTGGCCTCCAGCCCCTCCCTCAGGCCCAGGAGTCCATCCCCCCGGCCCCTCCTCCCTCAGACCCAGCAGTTAAGATTCCCAGCCAGGCCCGCTCCCTCTCCGGCCACCCTGGAGATGGGACCCGCGGCTCAGACGCTTGCCCCTTAAGGGGGTAAAAGTCCCCCCAGGCTCCAGCCGGGTCAGGACCCCGCCCCTAGGCCCTCCTCCCGGGACAGCCTCCCGCCTCCCCCCCGCGTCCCCTTAAAATACCCGGGGTCCCTATGGCAACAGGCGCTGGGCGACAGGTGCGGGTGTTATTTACGGGTCGAGCCTGAAATAGCCCGGGAGGGCGAGGGGGTGGGTGGCTGGGGCCGAGGCCGGAGCGAGCGCAGCGGCGCGTCCGGGCCGAGCAGGCGGTGGCGTGCAGGACAGGCCGGCTGGGAGGCGGCGCGGAGCTGGGGCCGGCGCGGCGCGGAGGCAGGAGAGCGAGACGGGGCCCTGCCCGGGAGCCCGGGGCGGGAGACCTGAGGGGGGCGGCGGGCCTGGAGCTGAGCCTGGAGCGGTCCTGGCCCCGCCGGCCCTGGGAGCCCGGGGGAGGGGGAGCCGAGTGATCCCGAAGGGACGCCGAGTCCCTTCCGGGTCCCCGTGGTCCTTTGAACCCCGGGGGGGGATTGCGTCCCTGTTTCCTGAGCCGCTGCGGGGGACCACAGCCCCTCCTCCTGACCCGGATTGGGACCCCAGGTCCCCCTCCTGAGCCCCGGGGGCGTCCCCCAGCCCCCTTCTCCGGACCCCATTATGTCTCTGAGCCAGCAGTCCCCTGTCTGAGACCCAGGGAGACTTTCTCTGACCTCTCTTCCCCGAATGGCCGGGGAGACACCCACTCCCTTCTCCTGGTTTCCAGCAGGTCGCCCGCCCCTTCTCTGAAGCCCAGCCGGCACTCTACAGCCCCCTTCTGTGAATGTTGGGGAGGAGCGTCCTACTGCCTTTCTGAGACCCAGAAGGAGTTCTGACCCGTTCTGAACCCCAGTGGGGACCCAACTTCTCCCTCCCCAGACTCTGAGCCCCAGAGAAACCAGGAGGCATCTCCTCTCCAATACATAGAGGGCCTCGGCAACCCTCCCTGGGTACCCCAATCTCTGAGCCTTAGTGGGGTGCTCAGAGCCCGTCCCCCAGGACATCCAGTTTCCTGGAGATTCCTCCCAGTGGGGACCCAGAGCAGCCCCTCAGAGGCTCAGCTAATACTCAGTTCTCCTTTCTCCCGGGCCCTCAGGCGCCCCTCCTGGATACCCAGCTTCGAGCTCTGGGCCTTGGGGGTACCTTGCTTTTCTTCTTGGTGCCACCCTCCTCCCGGAGTTTCTGTGGGTTCCCTGGGGCCTCCCCTCAACTTAGAGGGTTCCTGGGCCAGCAGATCTATTTTGTTGTCTTCCAAGCTCCAGAGGCGACCTCCACTCCCCCACTGGAGATTCCAGGGGAAGATCCCAATCTTCCTTTCTCAGAATCCAGTAGAAAGTGAGCCCCTCGCTTCCTTCAGCACCCCACTTGTTCCAACCGCCCCCCCCCGCCCCCCCCGCCCCGGGCCACCCTCGGGACTCTGCCTCCTTTGCACCTGCTCGGCTACGGCCCCGAGGATGATGATGTGGTCCAACTTTTTCATGCAAGAGGAGGACCGGCGGCGGCGGGAGGCGGCAGGCCGGCGGCGGGCTCTCGGGCAGCACCAGTCCCGGCTGACGCCGGAGCGGGAAGGAAAGATCAAGCTGGGACTCCTGCTGAGCGCGGTGGGCGCCACGCTGGCCGTGCTGGCCGTGGGCACCGAGTTCTGGGTGGAGCTCAACACCTACAAGGCCAATGGCAGTGCGGTGTGCGACGCTGTCCACCTGGGGCTCTGGAAGATGTGCACCAAGCGACTGTGGCAGGCGGACGTGCCCGCGGGCAGAGACACCTGTGGCCCCGCGGAGCTGCCCGGAGGTGAGAGGCCACGCCCCCGGGCCGGGGATTGTTCCCAGAGACAGCGAGAGTGGGCGGAGTCAGGGAAACCCGAGCCCCAAGGAGAGAGCAGCCCAAGCCTACACCAACCTGTGCTCCCCGAGTAACCTTTGCTCCAGGCACCAACTGTGTGTGCTGGGGGGCGGTAGTTGGGGGCTGGGGGGGTGGGAGAGAAAGTCTGTACTTGCAGACTAGTCTGTGTACCGGCCATCCTGTCCACCCCCCTCCCCAGCAGCCTGTCCGCAGCTACATCCTGTACCCCCAGACTAGCCTGTACCCTAAAACTCGCCCAAACCCTTAGACCAGCCTGTGCCCCTAGAGAGAGAGAGAGTTTGGGCTCCCGGGGTCAGCTTGCTTTTCCCACATTGGAGACAGGCCGCACTCCTATCCCGTGGGCCCCGGGGAGACAGATCACCTTAATGCCAACCCCAAAATGAAATCTGTGCCGGACCCCCACGGCCGATATTGCCAAACACAGCTCTCACCGAACACCCCCCAACAACCCCCCCCCCCCGGCCCCCCGCCCCGGGGAGACCTCGTGCTTCTGGGAGATGTGCTTTTCCATTTCCTGGTCCTGTCACCTGTAGATGCCCAGACCTGATCCTCCAGCCCTTTTTATTTTCTCTTCCAGACACCCACAGCCCTCACGGTCCCGCCTTTCATCCGTGGCAATGCCACACAGCTATCCCATACCCCTCGCTCTCCCGGACAGGACATGCCATGCCGTTTGCGTGCACCATTGGGACATCCTATACCCCCTGGGAACGGGAACGGGCTCTTGCACCACACGTACTGACCCGAGGAAACTATCTGACACCCCTCACGGTCCATGTAGGGTGTCCCAGGCTTGATCACCCATGTGAGATCTCCAAACAGTGTCCTATAACCTCAGTGCCTCCCACAGAAGATCTCCTATCCCTCTGGGCTCCAAGGGGATTTCCCCCCTCACTTATCCACACATGCTATCTTCCACCCACAGGGTCCAAAATAGGACATCCCAAATCCTTGATAGCAGAGTGGGATACCCCCACCCCTCGTCATGTGAGGTACCCACGCACTCAGCATCCAGATTCAACACCTCACTTCTGCAGATGGGCTACTTTTTTGCCCCTCACAGCCTCAAGCAGGAAGTTCCCAAACTTTTGCAAAATGGGGTGCCCTGGCAATAATATGCTTATGTAATATGCTTCGATGCTTACGTAGCACCCAGGCTCTGTTTGAAGTACGTCATGTGCATTAACTCGTTAATCCTCATATCCTCCTAGCAACCTTATGAATAGTTACCATCATTGTCATTTTAGAGAAACCAAACATGAGGAGTAAGGAATGGAAGTGGTTCCATCTATGCACCAGGCTAGTCATATGGGATTTGAACCTGGCTGTCCCGGTTCTTCACAATTGCACTATATCGCATCCCAGGAGCCCATAAAGATGCCCCAAAGGTCCTTGCTGCCCTATAAGGGATGCCCCCCAACCCCACTCCATAAGGCAGGACTCCTCATATCCTTTGATGTCCCCCTGTTGGTCAGAAAGGACTTCAGCCTCCTCACAGGACCGTCTCATCATCCCACAGTCCTGACCCTCCAGAGGGGACCGTCCAAAAGTTCACAACTTCTGTTATCTCAGAAATATCCCACACATTGCCCTGTCCATCAAAGGGCACCCTTAATTCCCTTGGCTACCAGTGGGGGGAGGGTGTGTGTGGCCCACCCTACTCTTTTCCAAATGGGATGTGCCATCTGGAGTCTGAGACAAGATGTCCTGAATCACCGGTAGCCATGATGGGAGGCCAGACACCCCACGCTCTCTCAGAAAGATGGACTACACCTTCTTACTCTCTAGATGGGACTTCACGCTTCCCTCATGGATGAAGACCATGTGTCCCCCACTGACTGCTACCATCTCAGCAGCATCCTCAGCCCTGCTGCAAGAGGTATCCTTTCCTCCTTGTTGCTGCAGGATTGCTGATGCTGCGGGGTAAGGACTCCCGTCCCACTGCTCCGGGTAGAACACGTCCTGCCCTTCTCCTTCCCTCAGAGGGCCGGTGCAGTGTCCCACTGCCTCACCTGACTCAGGACTTTATTTCTTGTCCCTCTACATCTTTCTTTGAACTGGAAGGTTCCTTTCTGCTTCTCTAGCCCGCCTGGCTCGTCTTCTTGTACCCCTCTCATTGTCTACCTCTCTTCCTCCCCCTTCCTGTGCCTTAGTTTCCCCATCCGTAGCATGAGAACGTGGGACTAGAGGAATTTTGTGGGAAGTTCCAGCTTTCAAATGCAGTTTATATTTTTTTTAACGTTTATTTATTTTTGAGACAGAGAGAGACAGAGTATGAACAGGGGAGGGGCAGAGAGAGAGGGAGACACAGAATCTGAAATGGGCTCCAGGCTCTGAGCTGTCAGCCCAGAGCCTGACGCGGGGCTCGGACTCACGGACCGTGAGATGGTGACCTGGCTGAAGCGGACGCTTAACCGACTGTGCCACCCAGGCGCCCCGTCAGTATATATTTTAAGTTGGAAACTATACAGTGTTATTTTACATCTGTACGTGTTTTAATTTACATAAATGATATTGTGCTGTGGATTGTCCCCGTTTGTGATTTACTTATTTATCGATCTATTTGCTCAACGCTATTTCTCGGATCTCCCCACTTTGCTTTCTGCTCTTGTAGTTCATGGCTACTGCATGCTGCAGAGATTTGCACAGAGGGCATCTGCCCCATTTTCTTGATCCCCCTGAGATGGACACTTAGGTTGATTCCAACTCCCTGTTCTTACAAACAGTGCTGCTACAATCATCCACACATATGTTCCTGCCTGTAGTGTTTCTCTGGATGTAGACCCAGAAACGAAATTGTTGGGTTATAGGGTATAAACGTACCTCGTTTCATAAAGGATGTCAGAGTGCTTTCCAGAAAGACATTAGTGCCAGTTTCTGGTCCCCAGCTGTTTCCTCTTATTCTTCCAGTGCTTGATATTATCCTTTTAATATTTGCCAATCTAATTGATCTAAAGTGCCCTCTCCCTGCTGATTTAAGTTGCATTTCTGTGATCCCTGGTGAGGTGAAGCATCTCTTCATATACTTGTGAGTCATTCAGACTTCTTCTTCTGTGAATTGACTATTCCTGTCCTTTGCCCATTTATCAATTGGGTTTCCTCTCTTTTCTTGCTGGTCTCCAGGTGTTCTTTGTGTGTTCTAGTTAGGAACCCTCTCTGGGATGAGAATCTCCTCTGAGTCTATTAGCCTTCTGTTCCCTCTATCTTGGTGTCCTTTGTTGAATAAAGTGATCATCCGTTTCTAATCCCACTTGACCCCTCAACAAGCCCATCTGATGAAGCCAGGAAAGAGACTATTATCTCATTTTAAATTTTTTCTTTAACGTTTATTTATTTTTGAGACAGAGAGAGACAGAGCATGAACGGGGGAGGGTCAGAGAGAGAGGGAGACACAGAATCTGAAACAGGCTCCAGGCTCTGAGCGGTCAGCACAGAGCCTGACTCGGGGCTCGAACTCATGGACCGTGAGATCATGACCTGAGCCGAAGTCGGACGCTCAACCAACTGAGCCACCCAGGCGCCCCCTATTATCTCATTTTATAGAGAAAGATTCAGAGGCTGCGGAGAGGTCAACAGCCTTCACAAGGCCACAGATCTGGACCTCTAGGCTCCAGACTGGAATCCCAGCTCCTGTATAGCTGGATGACGGCAGGCGGGTTTTGTTTCTCTGAGCATCATTCTCTCCTGTGTATATCAGGGATGCTGATATCCTATTTTTAGGCTGCTGTGAGCTCTGTTAAATGCCCAGCCCTGAGCTTACGCCAGCAATGTCTGTATCATCACCTCTCTTTTTCTCTCCTGCTCCCACAGAAGCAAACTGCACCTATTTTAAATTCTTTACCACGGGGGAAAATGCACACATCTTCCAGAGAACTACAAAGAAAGGTGAGAACCACCCTGCGGTGGGGTGGTGGGGTGGCGGGAGGGGTACGCGGACCATGCCGGAAGGGTTCCTGATAGCATGGTCTTCCTCTCTGCTTTGCCCTGGGGTGGCAGGAGGGGATAGGGGAGGTCCCATCTTTGGGGGAAAGAGGTTCTCCAGAGCCCTGTGCCTGATGCTCCTACCCCAGCTCTACCTTTGTCATGAGCTGTGTGACTTTGGGGCAGTCACAGCCCCTTTCTGGGACTTTCTTAAAGATGTCCACCTGCCACATGCTAAGCAGAGTGCTGAGTGTTTCATTGATAAGAACTCCAGTCCTTGCCATGACCCTGCAGGGCGGTGGCTTCATCTTGTGGATGAAAAAACGGTAGTCTAGAAAATGGTTACATTTACTTTTTCCAGAAGGGGCAGAGGCAGAATCATCCCAAATAATCCTGACTCCAAAGCAATGCTCTCCTGTAGAATCTTCTGTGAGATGGAAATACTCTGTACCTGTGCTGACCGATGTGGTAGCCACTGGCCCCATGTGGCTGCTGGGCGCATGTGGCTGGTGTGATGCAGAGACTAAGTTTTTAAAATTTCGTTTCAATTTGGGGCACCTGGGTGGCTCAGTCGGTTGAGCGTCCAACTCTTGATTTCGGCTCAGGTCACGATCCCAGGGTTGTAGGATTGAGCCCCACATCAGGCTCTGTGCTGATAGCTCGGAGCCGGGAGTCTGCTTCGGATTCTGTGTCTCCCTCTCTTTCTGCCCTGCCCCCACTCGTGCTCTGTCTCTCCCTCTCTCCCCCTCAAAAAAAAAAAAAGTAAGCATTAAAAGAAAAAAAGACTATACCCTTTCTTGGGAGCCTGGGTGGCTCAGTCGTTTAAGCGTCTGACTCGTGGTTTTGTCTCAGGTCATGATCTCACAGTTCACGAGTTCGAGCCCTGCAGCAGGTTCTCTGCTGTCAGCACAGGTTTTACCCTTTCTGCTATAACCACAGCCTCTCCATCACCCCAGTACCTCAGTGTCCATCCACACCAGTAAAGAGATTGTGGTCATGTCATGACTCCTATCCAGCCTCTGTAAGGGTTTCATGAGATGATACAGCTGAAACGTACAGTGTGATGCCTGGCACATAGTAGGCCCTCAGTCAACAGTGGTTCCCACCCTCCCTGCTCCTTTCTGTCTTGTCTTTGTGCTAAGTGAGTTTGGGCAAGCCACTGTGCTTCTCTGGGATAGTGAATAATCACAGTGCACGTGTATAGCACAGCTCCTGTGTGCTAAGCACTTCACTGGGCACTTTTTATAAACTAATTCTAATCCGCACAACAGCCCAGTCAAATAGGGATTTCGATTCTGATTTTCTAGAGGAGGAAACTGGGGTTCAGAGAAGTTTGGTGACATTATTATAACCTTCCAGCAAGGCAGTGGCTGTACAGAACTCAGACTTGGATCATTTCACTGTAACAAACTACCTTCTCTGTTGTCACCCACATGCTCACTGCCTCAGTTTCCTCACCTGTAAACAAACAGTGACCAGATCCCAAGGAATAATTGGTAGTTCCCATTTCTTTCTAATCCTGACCGTGTCTCCTCTTTGCTTTGTGGCCTCAGGCAAATCACTGAGCCTCTCTGTGTCTTAGTTCCTTCACCAGTGTAAGTAAAATATTGGACTGAATGATGTACTTGAAAATTCTCTAGTTCTGAATCTTCCGTCTTCCTGGTTTTGGGTCTCTATAGGGGAGTCCTTCCCACTTCCTCCCTCCCATGTTCTCTACTTCTTCCCTTTACTCTCCTTGCAGAGGTGAATCTGGCAGCTGCCGTGATAGCAGTGGTAGGCTTGGCACTCATGGCCCTGGGGTGCCTCTGTATCATCATGGTGCTCAGCAAAGGTGCAGAGTTCCTACTCCGAGTTGGAGCCATCTGCTTTGGCCTCTCAGGTGAGGGCTGGGAGCCTGGAGGCTGAGGGAATTGCATGCTGGGAGGTTGGATCTCCAAGAGCTCTTGCATGCTAGGAGGTAGGGTGTCCAAGCACTGTTGCATGGTGGGAGTTTGGAACTCTAGGTAATGTTGTATGCAGGGAAGTAGAGTGTCCAAGCACTGTTGCATGCTGGGAGTTTGAATCTCCAGGGCACTGTTGCATGCTGAGAGTTGAGGGAAACCCACCGGCTGTAGTAGTCTCAAAAATGGAAGAATTCTGGGGCGCCTGGGTGGCTCAGTCGGTTAAGCGTCCGACTTCGGCTCAGGTCACGATCTCGCAGTCTGTGAGTTCGAGCCCCGCATCAGGCTCTGGGCTGATGGCTCAGAGCCTGGAGCCTGCTTCCAATTCTGTGTCTCCCTCTCTCTCTGCCCCTCCCCCGTTCATGCTCTGTCTCTCTCTGTCTCAAAAATAAGTAAATGTTAAAAAAATTTTTTTTAAAAATGGAAGAATTCCAAGCTTTATTGTTGCCTAGAGATTAAAAGGTCTCCAAACACTATTTTAAATTTGGACCAAGGGTTTCTGAGAATTGTTGCCTGCTTGGAGGTAGAGTCCACAAACACAGTTGTACCATGGGGATTGGAGGAAGCTTAAGGGCTATAGAGGTCTCAAAGAATGGAAAATTCTAAGCCCTGCTGTCCCCAGAGGGGTCTCCAATTTGAACCCAGAGGTCTTCAACTGCTGTTGCATGCTGGGAAGTTGGAGGCCATCTCCAGGCACTGTTGCTTGCTGGGAGGTTAGAGGACATCTCCAAGCACTGATGCATGCTGGGAAGTTGGAGGACAACCCTAAGCACTGTTGCATGCTGGGAAGCACCAGGACTGTAGTAGGCTCAATGTGAGAGTTCTAAGTGCTATTATTGGCTGGGAATTGGAAAGTCTTCAAATACTCTTTTAGCTTTGGAACTTAGGTCTTCAATGAATGTTGCATTCTTGGAGCTGATGGTCAAAAAAAAAATTCTACATCTTGTCAATGTAGTGCTCATTGGATCAGATGTTTGCTAAGGTAGATAGAAAGGTCACTAATTATATAAGCTTCATTTGTTCATCATCTGTGAATTTACTGAGCACTTACTATGTTCCATGCACTGTGCTAAGGGCTGGGTATATATGACTAACAAGACAGATACAGTCTGCCCCTCACAGAGCCTAGCAGAGATAGACAGTAACCAGTAATTACATATATAATAATGCAACTATAATTGTGATGAAAGTTATGATAAAGCGTATTAGGGGTAGACACTGCAGTGAGGGTGTATCAGAGAAACTCAGAGAAAGTGGTATTTAAGCTGGTAATTGAAGGGTGAATAGGACTCATCCAAAGTGTGGTGGTGACAGTAGTGGTGACTATATTGATGATGTTGTCTATTGTGGTGGTGGTGGTGACAATGATGGTGGTGATGGTAGGGATGATGTTGGTGATGTTGGTGGTGATGGTGGTGATGATGATGATGGTAAAAATGGTGGTAACGGTAGAGATGATGGTGTACTGATGGTGGTGATGGTGATAGAATAGCGATTTGACAAGTTTGAGGAACAGAATGAAGGTCAGAGCATAAAGCAGGCAAAATCTTTCACAAATGTACATGGTAACCTTAACTAACAAGTGGGGTAGACTCTAGTACAAGATAAGGGAGAAATGATAAGTCTTCATGAACATGAACATATGAATGGAAAATAATAATGATCAATTTTTATTATTTTGTTGCCTTAGAGATCTTCCTAAATAAAGGGGAAAATTCAGTCATCTCCTTTCCTTTCTTTCATTTATTCATTTTATTCATTGATACACACACAGACATATTACACACTTTTGTACGTTTTTGTATATGTAATATTATCAGAATGTACCGGACAAAAGGTGCCTTCCCTTAGGGAGATTACTGGTTAAGGACACCGAAATAACAAAAATCATCCCACAATTACAAACTTCTAGGTGCTATAAAAGGAAAAGAAAAGTAGATTTCTGTGAGAGTGCATAATGAGAGCACCTGATTTAAAGCAGAGAGTTAGTGAGGGCCTTCCTGAGTAACCAAGCTAGACAGAGTTTGGTGAATTTAAGGTCTTGAAAGAAAGCCAGTGTGGTTGGAGGAAGGAGAGTGAGGAGGACACTGGGGTCAAAGATGGACCAGGAAATCAACAGGGAATCCAAACATCTAGGTTGGTATCTAACTTCTGACAAGTTGTGTGATCTTGGGCAAATCTTTTATCTCTGAGCTCAAGTTCCCACATATCCATGAAGTCAGTCATCCAAGTATCCATTTGTCAAGTATCCATCTATCCATCCATTCATCCCATCTATCCCCGTTCGTCCATCCATCCGTCCATCCTTTCATTCCATCTATCCATCTGTCCGTCCATCTATCCATCCGTCCATCTGTCCATCCATCCATCCATCCATCCATTGATTCATTAATTTCCTCCCACTCCCTTCTACCTTTTTTGTTATCTGTTTTATCTGTTTTTATCTGTTTTCCGTCTATTCATCCATCCATCTGTCCATCCGTCCATCCATCCATTCATCCCATCTATCCATCCATCCGTCCATCCATCCATCCGTCCATCCATCCATCCATCCATCCATTGATTCATTAATTTCCTCCCACTTCCTTCTTCCTTTTCCATTCTCCTTTCTCTTTTATCTGTTTTCCATCTATCTATCCATCTGTCTGTCCATCCATCCATCCATTCATCCCATCTATCCATATGTCCGTCCATCCATCCATCCATTGATTCATTAATTTCCTCCCATTCCCTTCTTCCTTTTCCATTCTCCTTTCTCTTTTACCTGTTTTCCCTCTATTCATCCATCCAATCATTCAACAAGTATTTTTTTTATATATCCAGTAGGTGCTCAATGCTGTGCTTGATACCACTGGGGATAGAATGATGAATAATATTAAGATGATCCCTGTTTTTGTAGAATTTATAGCATGGTAGGAATTTGGTTATTGGACTCATACTCGTGTTATTCCAGGAGGTGCCATGAAAGTGAGGATATAAAAGTGTTTTATGGAAGTCTCAGTCATGAAATTTTTCTGCAAACTGTACAAGCAAGTGAAAGCGAGGGGGTGGATTTGATGCTGTAAGTATTTTGGCTATATTTGGTATCAGGCCCTGGACAGATTGAATTTTCAAGATCTCCTTAAATAAAGGGACATGTTCAGATTATATTGTTTCTCTCCATGAAATATATACATCAGGTATTGTTCATGTTTTAGAGATACAAGACAGACAAGTTCCCTGCTCTCATGGATTTATGATAGCGAGGGAGCTAGCCATGGGACAAATAGACAATACTAATATAAATTAATATATGCTAATAATTACCAGCTGTGATAAATGCTACAAATGAAAATGAAAGAGTGTGGAGGAAAATCTGTAACAGGGAGATCTGATATAGACTTGAGTGGCAGTGCTTAAGGAGGGCTTCTCAGAAGTGCAATAGCAGTAATAGTAATAGTAATAGTAATAATAATAGTAATAGTAATAGTAACAGCAATAGCAATAGTAGTAAATAGCAATAGTAATGGTAATAAAGAGTAATAGCGATAGTAATAAATAGTAATAGTAATAGTAATAAATAGTAATAGTGATAGTAATAAATAGTAATGGTAATAAAGAGTAATAGTGATAGTAATAAATAGTAATAGTAATAGTGATAGTAATAAATAGTAATAGTGATAGTAATAAATAGTAATGGTAATAAATAGTAATAGTAATAGTAATAAATAGTAATAGTAATAGTGATAGTAATAAACAGTAATAGTGATAGTAATAGCAATAGTAGGGATGTGTAAGGCAGTACTCAGAGAAGGGTAAGCAGAAAATTATTCCAAGCAGCATAAAGGTCTCCAGGTTTGAAAGAATTTGGTGCATTTGTAGACTGAAAGAGGGGCGCCTGGGTGGCTCAGTCGGTTGAGTGACTGACTCTTGGTTTCAGCTCAGGTCATGATCCCAGAGTTGTGGGATCAAGCCCCGCATCTGGCTCCGTGCCAAGCATGGAGCCTGTTTCGGATTCACTCTCTTCTCTCTCAGCCCCTCCCCCGCTCTCTCTCTCTACAATAAAACATACAGACTGAAAGACGTACTCCCCACTATTTTAGGGTGGGAAGAGCTGGGGAGATGAGCACAAACAAGGAGGCAGGGGCCAGATCACGTAGGCCCTTCTAGGTCATACAAGGCATGTCAGGCTTGGTCGGGGAGGAAGTACAGAGACGTGTCTAAGAGAAGAAGCTATGGAGTAGACCTGGCTTTAATCAAACCTGAGCTCCACCTCTCCAGGCTTTAATCTTCCCCTCTGTAAAGTGGGGATAATAATACATACCTCATGAGGTCTAGTGGGAAGAGATGAGATGAGAGAGTGTTTGGTTAGATTCTTTTCACAAAGCCAAGGCTAAGAGTCTACTGACTACAGCCCATGGCCAAATCCTACCTGCCCTTTGCTTTGGGGTTAGTTGTAGTTTTATACCATAAATCCTATTGTGGTTCCTACCTGATTCAAAAGCCAATACGTTCACAATCAATTACTACCACTAGAATAATGTGGCTCCCAGGTGTTATGTGGCCTGACTCCTGGCTCTGTGGGACTTCGTCTCTTACCACCTGCTCCTTCTGTCCTGGTTTCATTGGCTTCTTTGTTGTTCCTCAGACACTTCAATCTCATCTCCCCCTCAGAGCATTTTGCACCTGCTATCCCCTCAGCCTCCACTAGATCATCCCATGTCTCATCCCTTCCTGTCATTTAAGTCTCTGATCTGGTTGACCACCTAGGAGGCCCATTGCCTGCCGTGTCCCTACCTTGCCCCCTTTTCTTCTCTCATGGATTTGATCACTCCCTGAAATTATATACCTGTGTGTGTATTCCATTGCTCAGGCTGCCATAACAAAGTACCACAACCCCGGGAGGGTTAAAGAATAGAAATGTGTTGTCTCACGGATCTGGAGGCTGGAGGTCTGAGACCCAGACATGGGCAGAGTCGGTCTCCTCCGAGGCCTCTCCTTGGCTGGTAGACGGCTGTCTTCTCCCCGTGTCCTCAATCTGTGTTCTCCTCTCCTCTTCTTGTGGGGACACCACCATATTGCCCTCCATATTAGATTAAGGCCCTAGTGGCCTCATGTCTGTTTAATTATTACTTTAAAGACTCTGTCTTCGGGGCGCCTGGGTGTCAGTTGGTTAAGTGCCTGACAACTCTTGGTTTTGGCTCAGGTTGTGATCTCACAGTTCCTGAGTTAGAGCCCCCTGCATCTGTGAATGTGGGAGCCTGCTTGGGATTCTCTGTCTCCTGTTCTCTCTGTCCCTCCCCCCTCACACTCTCTCTCAAAACAAACAAAAAAAAAACTTTAAAAAAATTCTATCTTCAAATATAGTCACATTTCAAGAAACTAGGGGGTCAGGACTCCAACACCTGAACTTTTGGAGGCACAATTCAGTCCACAGCAATACATTTGCCCTATTATTGTCTAATTCTCCTTCTGGGATGGAGCTCCAAGAGGACAAGGCCTTTGTTAGTCTTTTTTTTTTTCTTAATATTTATCTATTTTTGAAAGACAGAGAGAAACAGAGTGTGAGCGGGGGAGGGGCAGAGAGAGAGGGAGACACAGAATCCGAAGCAGGCTCCAGGCTCTGAGCTGTCAGCACAGAGCCCGACAGGAGGCTTGAACTCACAGACTGCGAGTTCCTGACCTGAGCCGAAGTCGGACGCTCAACTGACTGAGCCACCCAGGTACCCCTGTTAGCCTTGTTTATATATTTTATAATGGGGGCTCAATTAAGATGTGTTGAATGAATCAATGAGGCATGAATTTGCAGAGGAATCAAGGGGACTGGAGAGTGTCTTGTCTGAATATTCTTCCACCTCTGGGTCCCTAAGCTGAGCTGCATGGGGCCAACGAGGCCTCAGAGGGGAGCTACTGACCCACAGATCACAGACTCCTGGCTGCATTCTCCAGGACCCCGATTAAAAACCATGGTGGGGGGGCGCCTGGGTGGCTCAGTCAGTTGAGCGTCTGACTTTGGCTCAGGTCATGATCTCGCGGTTTGTGAGTTCGAGCCCTGCGTTGGGCTCTGTGCTGACAGCTCAGAGCCTGGAGCCTGCTTCGGATTCTGTGTCTCCTCCTCTCTCTGCCCCTCCCTTGCTCATGCTCTGTCTCTCTCTGTCTCTCAATGATAAATAAACATAAAAAAAACAAAAACTATGGGGGGAACGAAGTACCAGGGAGTGGGGGGGAAGAAGAGTCCGGGGTCTGAGAGAGGCGGTAGCTAGGACCCATGACTCATGGGCCATCAGATGGTCCTACAAGATCTGACCCCTGCCCACCTCTGCACGTCTATTCCCCACCACTCTCCCCTCCCCACTGTCTTTTCTCCAGCCACACTGACCTTCTTTCTCTCCCCCAGACACACTGTACTCATTCTACCACCGGGCCTTTGCACAAGCCATTCCTTCCTCTTGCACCAGCCATCACTTAGTTTTGTGCTTCCTCCAGAACCTGGCTTCTGTTCATCCTCCAAGTCTTAGCTCAAATGGCTTTTCCTGGTGACATCATCTCAAAGTCTGTGCTCTGCTCCTGGATGTCACTCGCCTTCCCATCACCCTGTTCTATCTTTCCCGGCACACATCACTCTCTGAAATTATCTCGTCTTCTCATGTGTTTACTTTGGACGTTACAACCTGGCAGCCTGTGGCCAGCGATGACCCATAAATGGACTTTGGCGGGCAGGGCATAACGTTTCTCTGAGCCAATGTTTCAAGGTTGGGCAAATTCCCATAAAAAATAGTAATCATTTAAAAAATTCCAGCTAATCTTAAAAACTCAGAAGATCTGGCAATTTAAGTCCCCATTTCTGAAGGGTTGCAGTTGGCTGAAGCTGAGTTTTGGACTCTTTGTCTCCCCCCACCCCCACCAGCCACCGCACTCACCTGCTTTTTTTTTTTTAATTTTTTTTTTAACGTTTATTTATTTTTGGGACAGAGAGAGACAGAGCATGAACAGGGGAGGGTCAGAGAGAGAGGGAGACACAGAGTCTGAAATGGGCTCCAGGCTCTGAGCTGTCAGCACAGAGCCCGACGCGGGGCTCGAACTCACGAACCGTGAGATCATGACCTGAGCCGAACTCGGACGTTTAACCGACTGAGCCACCCAGGTGCCCCCGCACTCACCTGCTTTGTTGACTTCTGCTTTCTCATTGCCTCCTGCAGGCATTTGAGTTTTGCAAGCCTTGGTTTATTTGTTTACCGCCTGTCCCCTCCATCTAAAATACAAACTCCATGAGGTTAGGGTCTCTGTCTTGTACTTTCTTCTTTTCTTGTTGTTGTTGTTGTTGTTGTTGTTGTTGTTGTTTTTAATTTACATCCAAGTTAGCATATAGTGCAACAATGATTTCTGGAGTAGATTCCTTAATGCCCCTTACCCACTTAGCCATCTCCCCCCACACACCCCCTCCAGTAACCCTCTGTTCTCTATATTTAAGAGTCTCTTATGTTTTGTCCCCCTCCCTGTTTTTATATTATTTTTGTTTCACTTCCTTTATGTTCCTCTGTTCTGTGTCTTAAAGTCCTCATATGAGTGAAGTCATATGATATTTGTCTTTCTCTGACTAATTTCGCTTAGCATAATGCCCTCCAGTTCCATCCACATAGTTGCAAATGGCAAGATTTCATTCTTTTTGATTGCCCAGTAATAATCCATTGTATATATATATACCATATCTTCTTTATCCATTCATCCATTGATGGACATTTGGGCTCTTTCCATACTTTGGCTGTTGTTGATAGTGCTGCTATAAACATGAGGGTGTATGTGTCCCTTCGAATCAGCACACCTGTATCCCTTGGATAAATGCCTAGTAGTGCAATTGCTGCGTCGTAGGGTAGTTATATTTTCAATTTTTTGAGGAACCTCCATACTGTTTTCCAGAGTGGCTGCACCAGTTTGCATTCCCACCAGCAGTGCACAAGATATCCTCTTTCTCCACATCCTCACCAACATCTGTTGTTGCCTGAGTTGTTAATGTTAGCCATTCTGACAGGTACAAGGTGGTATCTCATTGTGGTTTTGATCTGTATTTCCCTGATGATGAGTGACGTTGAACGTTTTTTCATGTGTCAGTTGGCCATCTGGATGTCTTCTTTGGAGAAGTGTCTATTCATGTCTTTTGCCCATTTCTTCCCTGGATTATTTGTTTTTTGGGTGTGGACTTTGATAAGTTCTCTATAGATTTTGGATACTAACCCTTTATCTAATATGTCATTTGCAAATATCTTCTCCCATTCTGTCGGTTGCCTTTCAGTTTTGCTGATTGTTTCCTTCGCTGTGCAGAAGCTTTTTATTTTGACGAGGTCCCAGTAATTCCTTTTTGCTTTTGTTTCCCTTGCGTCCAGACACATGTTGAGTACGAAGTTGCTGCGGCCAAGATCAAATAGGTTTTAGCCGCCTTTCTCCGGAGGATTTTGATGGCTTCCTGTCTTACATTTAGGTCTTTCATCCATTTTTAGTTTATTTTTGTGTATGGTGTAAGAAAGTGGTCCCTGTTCATTCTTCTGCATGTCGCTGTCCAATTTTCCCAGCACCACTTGCTGAAGAGACTGTCTCTATTCCATTGGATATTCTTTCCTGCTTTGTCAAAGATTAGTTGGCCATACGTTTGTGGGTCCATTTCTGGGTTCTCTATTCTGTTCCATTGATCTGAGAGTCTGTTTTTGTGTCATGTTTTTTTTTTAAATCAAATTTCATTGCAACTTAACTTGACTGCCTTTCCTTTTGTTTCGTGATTCACCATCTTTATTGGGGTATGGTTGATGAGCTTTATTGGGGTATGAATGGTGAATAGAAATTGTAGATCTTTAAGGTGTACAACTTGGGGTTTTGATATACATGCACGTCATGAAGTGATCACCACAGTTAAACTAGTTAACAACATGCATCACCTCACGTGGCCACCTTGGTGTGTGTGATGAGAACACCGAGGCTCTTGTCTTGTAACATGTGTGATACGGTATTGCTAACTATAGTCACCCTGCTGCACATGAAATCCCCACAACTCGTTTGTCTTGCGTAATTGAGTTCTGTACCTTTGTCCCACATCTTCCCCTTTCCCCTCCCCCGCCAGCCCTTGGCAACCACCTTCTGTTCTGTGCTTCCATGGTGAGTTCAACTATTCCAGATTTTACTATCGCTCTTTCCAAAAGCCTTACTTTTTTAAAAGTAAACTCCATGCCCAACGTGAGGCTTGAACTCATGACCCAGAGATCAAGAGTCACATTCTCTACCCACCAAACCAGCCAGGTGCCCCTTTTATTTTTTCAAACAATTTTTTAATGTAGTCTTTAATTGATTTTCGTGTTTTTGATTTTGGACTTTGATTTTTTTTTTTTTGAGAGAGAGAGAGAGAGAGAGAGAGAGAGAGAGAGAGTGAGCAGGAGTGAGGGGTGGAGAGAGAGAGAGAATCTTAAGCAGGCTCCACACTCAGCTTGGAGCCTGACACAGGGCTCGATCCCACAACGCTGGAATCATGACCTGAGCTGAAATCAAGAGTTGGATGCTCAACCAATTAAGCCACTCAGGCACCCCTGTTTTTTCCTTTTTTTAAATTTTTTAAATGTTTATTTATTTTTGAGAGAGAGAGACAGAGCGTGAGCGAGGAAGGGGCAGAGAGAGAGAGAGGGAGACACAGAATCTGAAGCAGCTCCAGGCTCCGAGCTGTCAGCACAGAGCCGGACATGGGGCTTGAACCCACGAACCGTGAGATCATGACCTGAGCCCAAGTCGGCCGCCCGACCGAGCCACCCAGGCGCCCCCACATTTTTCTTTTTTAAAGTGCTAAAACACACATAAGATAAAATTTACCATTTCAACTGTTTTGTGCTCAGTTCTGTGGCACTAAGCACATTCACCATCCATCTCCAGAGCCTTTTCACTTTCGTGTTTCCCCAAGCACAACTCTGTCCCCATCAAACAGCAGCCCCCACCCCCCATCCCGTTCCCCCAGCCCCTCGGCCTCTGGTGACCACCACTCTCCCTTCTGCCTCTGTCTGTGTTGTGTTCCTTCTTTATGTCCAGCTTCCAGACTCGTGCTATAGAGTTGGTGTTTAGTAAGTAGCTGTCGAAGGAATTAGGTGGGGTGGTGCTGAGGGCCCCCCAGGTTTCCTGTTTGAACGAGCATGAGATGGGGTGTGCTGGGGAGACGCTCAGACCCAGGTCGGGGTCCCCGGGGGCCTGAGCGCCATGCCTGTCCTCTCCCCACAGGCCTGCTGCTCCTGGTCAGCCTGGAGGTGTTCCGGCATTCTGTCCAAGCCCTGCTGCAAAGAGTCAGCCCTGAGCCTCCCCCAGCCCCAGCCCTGGCCTACGAATACTCCTGGTCCCTGGGCTGTGGGATGGGGGCCAGCCTGGTCCTCCTGCTGGCCAGTGGCTGCTTCCTCCTGCTCACCTTGCCTCCGGGGCCCTGGGGCTCACTCTGCCCCAAGCTGGGGCACAGGGCCACCTAAAGCCAGCACTGTGCCTTCTCTAACTCCTTCCTTTTCTTCTTCTTATCCCTCAAAGTCTTTCCCCTTGTCCTGGAGAAACTGTGTTCTGCCTGCTGTGGGGCACACGTTGTTTGCACAAACCTCCCTCTCCTGCCTCATGTTTTCCCTCTGTGAATATGTTCTTCTCGGTGGCCGAATTGGGATGCTTGGGGTACAATGGAGAGAGGCCTTTTACAAACGAGGGTCCCCAGGGAAGGCTTGCAGGGGGACCTGATGGGGTAACTGGGGAGTAGGGTGGGGGGGATGAGATCAGGGGGTCTTAGGACGGACTTGGACTGATTCATTTCCCAGATCTGGATGTATTCACTTGTGGGAGAGGCATCTTCCAACTAATTTGAACCTTGGGGAAACAGGGGAGGGGGAGGGGAAATCGCTGGGTCTGGCCTCGCTGTGGTCTGGTTTGGGATTAAAGGTTTGGAAATTTCAGAGCTTTGATTTGGAGTCTGTTTGGATATGGTTGTGCGTTCCGGGGTGGCGAAGAGGGACCCCTTGTGCTCTCCGGAAACCTGCTACTTAGCAGCCCCGAAGTCACATGTCAACAAACCCACAGAGTGGCCAGAAAACTCAGCAGCTTAGAGCACACACATCGTGGGTTGAACTGCATCCCACGTCTGGACACCTGTGCTGGGATCCCAACCCCCCCAGGATCTCAGGGTCTGTTCGGAGGTACCCAGGTGAAAGCGAGGTCATCGGGGTGGACTCTCCTCCAGTATGACTGGAGTCCTTGTAAGGAGGGGAGGACGCAGACAGGTGCCGAGGGAAGAAACAGAGGCCCTCAGCTGCCTGTGAACCGAGGAGAGAGCCGGGAACAGATTCTCCCTCATGGTCCTCAGAAGGAGACAACCCCGAGACCCGCTGACCCTGGACTCCCTGCCTCCAGAACCTGGAGACAGTACACAGTGTCCTTCAGGCCACCGGTCTGGTCTGTGGTGCTTTGTTAGGGCAGCCCCAGCGGGCTGGACAGATTCTAGTGCCTGGAAACAGTGTGATACACGGGGCTCTGGGACGGGGGCAGGGACAGGCGGGGGGCTTTGGAGGTGCCCGACAGAAGAGCCGCCCTGGGCTCCAGGAGACGGTCGGTGGGGACACGCATCCCCAGGGCTCAGAAGGAGGCGGGGAGAGTTGTAGGGACAGTGGCTGTGTTCTCAGGGAACGCTGTCATCACTGTGCACTAGAAAGCTGGTAGGAACCGGAACAGCACCAGCTGATGCTACAGAGAACCAAGACCCACGTCCAGGGCTCCAGCGCTCAGGCCCAAGGACCGGCCTCGCACCTTGGGAAGACCAGGTGTGTATTTCAACTCCACAGTCACAGCTGGAGGGGGCTCCTGGGAGGCGCAGTCGGGTGGGCGTCTGACTTCCGCTCAGGTCATGATCTCACGGTTCGTGAGTTCAAGCCCCACCTGGAGCTCTCTGCTGTCAGTGCAGAGCCTGCTTGGGGTCCTCTGTCCCCCTGCCCCCCACCTCTCTGCCCCTCCTCCCCTCTCAAAAATAAATGAATATTTAAAAAAAGAGAAAGTTGCCTTTCTGTAGATGCAGCCAAAAAGAAAGAAAGAAAGAAAGAAAGAAAGAAAGAAAGAAAGAAAGAAAGAAAGAAAGAAAGAAAGAAAATCGTGACTTGAGTGCATTCTTTGGTTTCACAGGAATAGCTGAAGCTCGTCTGTTACCTCTCAAAGGCCAAAGTCTCTTAAAGTTAAAAATGTTTGAAATAGGATCACCTGGCTGGCTCAGTTGGTACAGCAAACTCTTGATCTTGAGGTCTTGAGTTCAAGCCCCACGTTGGGTGTAGAGATTACTTGACAAATAAAATCTTAAGAAAAATTACAATAGGGAATACGTGCTGATTTATGAATACAAATGTGCTAACATCATGAGTTTGATTTCCTAAATGTTATATTTACAACTTAAAGATAATTACACATATCATATATAATATTTTGTATACTAATAATATATAGTGTATGATTATAGTTAATTGGTTACTATATTAATAATATGGATATTTAATATGTTGATATGTTATCTTAACATTTTCTATGTTTAGTTATATATTGTAAATACAATTATAGGGGCACCTGGGTGGCTCAGTTGGTTAAGCATCCAACTTCCGCTCAGGTCATGATCTCACAGTTCATGAGTTCAAGCCCTGCGAGCTGTCTGTGCTGACGGCTCAGAGCCTGGAGCCTGTTTTGTGTTCTGTGTATCTCTCTCTCTTTCTGGCTCTCCCCTGCTTGCACTCTGTCTCTCGTTCTCAAAAATAAACATTAAAAATATTTTTTAAATAAATACAATTAAGTAACTATATAGCCATATAGCATCATTATATATTATAGTAATCATTACATAAATATTATTTATATTAATAGCCTGTCATGGTTTTTTTAAATATAATTATTTATTTATTTTTTTAAATTTTAACGTTTATTTATTTTTGAGAGAGACAGACAAAACATGAGTGGAGGAGAGGCAGAGAGAGAGGGAGACACAGAATCCGAAGATGCTCCAGGCTCTGAGCCATCGGCACAGAGCCAGGCATGGGGCTCAAACTCGTGGACTGCGAGATCATGACTTGTACCGAAGTCAGAGGCTCAACTGACTGAGCCACCCAGGTGCCCCTTTGTTTTCGTTTTTGTTTTTTTTTTAGGTTTATTTATTTATTTTGAGAGATAGAGAAAGAGAGCAGGGGAGGGGCAGAAAGAAAAGAGAGAGATAATTCCAAGACGGTTCCACACTGTTGGAGCAGACCATATCACGGCGTGAGCCAAAATCCTGAGCCGAAATCAAGAGTCGGACACTCAACCAACTGAGCCACCCAGGCGCCCAGTAGCCTCTCATGTTATATGACTATAGCATTCATAACGTTACATATATGAAACATAACATACAATATAATCTATTGTAGTGTATCCATACGATATTTATAATATAACATGTAAGTTAATATTTGTATGATACATGTTATATAATTACAAATTGTCCCAGGGTTCCCAGCAGCCTCCTTGCTGAGGATGCCGTTGGGGAAGAGCTGGGAGGTGGGTTCACGACCTTGGACAGGTGGCGGGAGCGTGGGGCAGGGGCTAGTGGGGAAACCCTGGCTCCACCTTACACAGCCCGAGCAATTTTTCGCTGCTTCTTCATCCCTTACAGGAGCTCCTCGTGTGCTACCCCTACAGCCGCTGCCAGGAGTAATGCCGTCCTAATCCCTGCAGAGCCCTGGAGGACAGCCTGGCACGGGGTCATGACTCGATCAGCCCTGCTGCTATTATTTATCGAGTGGCACTTTGGGCCCAGCATACAGTAGAGAGCAAAAAAGGGACCCCCAGGGAGCTGACAGTCTGGTGAGGGAAACAGATATTAATCACATAATCACAGTAATGGACGTGTAATTATAAACTCCGGTCAGAGCCAGGGAAGGGGATCAGCAACACGTTTGTTTTTTTTCCTGCTTGACTTTGAGCCCAGCCGGCTCGGGGATGCCCTGAGAGCTGTCTGCCTCGGGGGAGAGTCCTCCGGTCTTGGGAATGGCTCTTTGTGCAGCAAGGCCTTCACTCTGCACCTTCTTTGCCACCTGCAGTCTGGTGGACTCCTCGGAGGTGGGGGAAGGGAGCAGAGACCCAGCAAAGACCAGTAACTGGAAACACATCATGATACGGGACCAGTTATTGAAGCATTAACTTGCATCACTTCACCTTCTATATATTTATAAATTTTTTTTAACATTTATTCATCTTTGAGAGAGAGAGAGAGAGAGAGAGACTGAGTGAGCAGGGGAAGAGCAGAGAGAGAGGGAGACACAGAATCCGAAGCAGGCTCCAGGCTCTGAGCTGTCAGCACAGAGCCCGACGCGGGGCTCGAACCCACAAATTGTGAGATCGTGATCCGAGCTGAAGTCAGACAGTTAACCACCTGGGCCACCCAGGCGCCCCATCATTTATTTTTATTTTTATTTTTTTAAATATTTATTTCTGAGACAGAGAGAGACAGATCATGAGCAGGGGAGGGGCAGAGAGGGAGGGAGACACAGAATCCGAAGCAGGCTCCAGGCTCTGAGTTGTCAGCACAGAGCCCCATGCAGGGCTCAAACTCATGAACTACGAGACCATGACCTGAGTTGAAGTCAAACACTTAACTGACTGAGCCACCCAGGCACCCCAAATCCTTCCCTTTTCCTTATAGTTTTGCAAACTATAATTCTATTCTTTAAAGAAAGTTGTTTCATTTTGCTTATGTTTGAACTTCATGAAAATGCAGTCTAACCATGTAAATTTTTCTGTGTAATATTTGTCTTTTTATTTTTTTTAAAGCCCGAAGAAGAAGATTCAAACTCATGGCCAGAGGGACAGATAAGACCCACAGACGTATTTGTTTAGACGTCATGATATTTACAAAGTTGTTTACTTATTTAATCGAGGTAAAATTCACACAATGTAAACTTAACCATTAACCATTTTTTTTCTTTAAGATTTTATTTTTGGGGGGCGCCTGGGTGGCGCAGTCGGTTAAGCGTCCGACTTCAGCCAGGTCACGATCTCGCGGTCCAGGAGTTCGAGCCCCGCGTCGGGCTCTGGGCTGATGCTGGCTCAGAGCCTGGAGCCTGTTTCCGATTCTGTGTCTCCCTCTCTCTCTGCCCCTGCCCTGTTCATGCTCTGTCTCTCTCTGTCCCAAAAATAAATAAACGTTGAAAAAAAAATTAAAAAAAAAAAGATTTTATTTTTGGGGAGCGTGGGTGGCTCAGTCAGTTAAGCATCCGAGTCTTGGTTTTGGCTCAGGTTATAATCTCATGGTTCGTGAGTTCGAGCTCCGCGTCAGGCTCTGCACTGACATTGTGGAGCCTGCCTGGGATTCTCTCTCTCTCTCTCTCTCTCTCTGTCCCTCCCCAGCTCGCTCTCTCCGTCTTTCTCAAAATAAATTAACTAATTAAAAAAAAATTTTAAGATTTTATTTTTAAGTAATCTCTGCACCCAACGTGGGGCTCCAACTCATACCCCCCAGATGAAGGGTCGCATGCTTCACCAAATGAGCCAGCCAGGTGCCCCAACCATGAACCATTTTTAAGCGAACCACCCGGCAGAAGTTAGTACATTCCCAACGTTGTTACAAGACGTCTTATGCCCCAGAAGGAAACCCTGGCCTCACCGAACACCTACTCTCCATTTCCTCCTGCCCCTAGTCCCTGAGAGCCCCTTGTCTACTTTCTGCCTCTGTGGATTGACCAGTGCTGGATGTTTCCTATAACTGAAGACAGGGGTTGCAACAAAGACCTGTCCATGAACATTGTGGCAGCACTATCCACTGGAGCCCAGAGAGGTCTACGTGGGGTCAGAGGAGGGCACAGCGCAGAATCTGAGGGTATCGGCTCTAAACCTTCACCCTCTACTCAAGGAAAAACAAGGAACCCTCAAGTGTGAGATGTAAAAACCACAAGATAAGGAGGTCTTAGGAATTTTCGCGTCTCCCTTATCAGTGTTACGAAGGCGCTTTCCGCCTGGATGGAAATTCAGATTTCTTCTCCTGGCTTTGTACCTTCCTTCCTGTGCTTTGTTCTGCCCCGGGTTGCACTGGTCTCCTATCAGTTTTTAGAAGTGTAATATGCCAAGTCTCCCCTGCCTCAGGGCCTTTGCACGGGTTGAATGGCTGCCTGAATGGCAATTCTCTTTCCGTTTCTCTCGGCTGATTCTTCACAGTGTTTAATTCTCATAGACACTTTCCTTCCCAGCCTTCCCTAACTCCCTTCAAAGGTAAGACCGACTCTCCACACATCTTTTAGGTTCTATCATGTCACCCTGTTTATATCCAGCATGATCTGTAAATATTTGCTTACTTGGTTCTGCAGAATATAAACTCCATGAAGGTGGGGACCTTGACTACTTTTTTTTTTTAATTTTATTTATATTTGAGAGACAGACAGACAGACAGAGTGTGAGCAGGAGAGGGACAGAGAGAGAGGGAGACACAGACTCCAAAGCAGGCTCCAGGCTCTGAGCTGTCAGCACAGAGCCAGACGAGGGGCTGGAACTCACCAACCACGAGATCGTGACCTGAGCTGAAGTCAGAAGCTTAACCAACTGAGCCACCCAGGCGCCCCCCCTTTTTCAAATTTATTTTTTATTTTTTATTTTTGGCTCTTTTTTAAAAAATAGTAATAGCCCTGGGCACCTGAGTGGCTGATTTGGTTAAGCGTCTGACTCTTGATTTGGGGTCAGGTCATGAGCTCATGGTTCAGTTCCTGGGATCGAGCCCCATGTCTGGCTCTGTGTTGACATTGATGAGCCTGCCTGGGATTCTCTCTCTCTTCCTCTTTCTCTCTGTCCCTCCCCCATCCCCAAATCAATCAATACATAAACATTAAAAAAATAGTAATAGGGGCGCCTGGGTGGCGCAGTCGGTTAAGCGTCCGACTTCAGCCAGGTCACGATCTCGCAGTCCGTGAGTTCGAGCCCCGCGTCAGGCTCTGGGCTGATGGCTGTTTCCGATTCTGTGTCTCCCTCTCTCTCTGCCCCTCCCCCGTTCATGCTCTGTCTCTCTCTGTCCCAAAAAAATAAATAAACGTTGAAAAAAAATTTTTTTTAAATAGTAATAGCCCTTGCAAACTACTCCCCCCCCCCAAAAAAAACCCAAAAAGCCTGGCACATTGTAGGTGTTAAATAAATGTTTGTTAAATAGCTAGATAAATAAAATAATTCCAGAAATGGGGGATTTGCTCAAGACAGGGAGCTGTATCAGCCTCTGTCTCCTGTTTCCCTGACAGGGGTTGGTTTAACCATTGCAGGGAGTTTAACCATTATGGGTGCAGCCCTGGTAAAATACAGGGAAAGCCCTAAAGCAGGAGTCATTCCTTGATGGACCACCTGACTTGATTACAAGTTTCCTCTCCTGCAGGCTTACTGCAGGCCCCTAGGGATTTTCTGGTTAATCCACACGAGTTAGAAAACAAATTTTTTTATTGTGGTAAAAGATGTGTAATCATAACATTTACCATTTTAATCATTATTAAGGTTACATACAGTTCAGGGGCACCTGGGTAGCTCAGTCTATTGGGTGTCTGATTTTGGCTCAGGTCATGATCTCACAGTTTGTGGGTTCGAGCCCCACGTCGGGCTCTGGGCTGACAGCTCGGAGCCTGGGGTTTGCTTCGGATTCTGTATCTCCCTCGCTCTCTGCCCTTCCCCCGCTCATGCTCTGTCTCTCTCCTTCTCTCCAAAATAAATAAATATTTAAATAATTTTTTTTAAAAAGGCTACAGATCAGTGGCAGGAAGTCCATTCACATTGCTGTCCATTTCCTTCAGAAGTGTTTCCATTTTCCCACAGTGAAGCTCCGTAGCCATGAAGCAATCACCCCTCATTCCCTCCCTTCAGCCGCCAGAGACTATTTTCTGCCTCTATGAGTTTGACTACCGTAGGCACTCATGTATGAGGAATTGTACAGGATTTGTCCTTTTAAGTCCTGGCTTATTTCACTGAGCATAATGTCTTTGAGTTTCATCCATGTTGTAACATGGGAAGTGTAGAAGGTCCTTCCTTTTAAGGGCTGTGTGATATTCCAGTGTGTGGTTTAATGGGCTGAATCTGTCTGCCCCAAAGTCATAAGTTGAAGCCCTAACCTCCAATGTGACTATATTGGAAGTTGGGTCATTTATGGAGATAGTTAAGGTTTAATGAGGTCATAAGGATAGCACCCTATTAGGACTGGTGTCTTTTTTTTTTTAATTTTTTAACGTTTATTCATTTTTGAGAGACAGAACATGAGTGGGGGGGAGGGGCAGAGAGAGAGGGAGACACAGCATCGGAAGCAGGCTCCAGGCTCCGAGCTGTCAGCACCGAGCCCAACGCAGGGCTCGAACTCATGAGCCGTGAGATCGTGACCTGAGCCGAAGTCAGACGTCCAACCGACTGAGCCACCCAGGCGCCCCCGAGAAGATACATTTCTGTTGCTTAAGCTGCCCAGCTATGATATTCTGGGGTTGCAGCCTAAGCTAATATGTATGCACACACCACATTGTGTTTATTCATTCATCTGCTGGTAGACTGCTTCTACCTTTCTGTTGTGAATAATGCTACTGTGAACACGGGCATGCAAATATCTGATACAAGTCTGCACATTTGAGTCCCAGCTTTTGATTCTTTGGTTTGTATGCCCAGACACAGAACAGCTGGAGCATATGGTAAGTCTTATTTGATGAGTTGGAATCTGACGGTCTGGATTTTTGTCGTGTCAGTGAGGACTCACAGCGAGAGAGAGAGAGAGAGAGAGAGAGAGAGAGAGAGAGAGGCAGGCTCAGTGGGGAGCATGATGTTGCAATAAACTATATCTCATTTCCTGAAGGGTCAGCAAAAGACCAACCGTGGGGCAGAAAGCAGAGCGGGGGGGGGGGGGAGAAGCATGACCTCCCCAGCTTTTCTCTCTCTCTCAAACTGCAGAACTGGGGTTTTTGGAACAAGGAAAAGGGACCCCTGTGTGTGTGTGTGTGTGGCTCCTGATCTGCTTTGGGGAGCCTCTTGGGATCGTGCAAACAGCTTGAGGCTGGAAATGAGGGTATCAGTGTGGAGATGTGCAGGATGGGATTGAGTTTCTGTTAGGAAATCACCATTACGGTTCTAAGTGAGGTTTGTTGGACACTAGACTCGGGGCTGCGTGGACTAGGGGGGTGGGGGGGGGACCTTCTTCCCCATCTTCCTTTCTGCTGGAGACAATCATTAGCCGCCACCTAGTGGCAAAAAAAATGGCAGCAGCAACCTAGACGTGGAGCAGGGGCCGTGGGAATACCGGCTTTCCCCCCCCTCCTCCCTTCAAATTGCCAGCTCCCAGTGTTGCTCCTTCCCTGTTCTGGTTATCTATTGGTTTATGCCAAACCACCCCAAACTAAGTGACTGTCACCATTGGATCATAAGGTTGGGAATCTGGGCAGAGCACAGTGGGGGTGGGGATGTCTGCTCCACAATATCCCAGCATCAGCCAGGAGGACCTGAATGGCTGGGAGTGAAGTTCCAGGATCCTGCGCCCATGCTGGTCCCCAGCACCTTGCACTCAGGCTGTTCCCAGCACCCTGCACTTACACACTTTCTCTCACCCTTTAACAACTATTTTTTTTTTAATTTTAATGTTTATTTGTTTTTGAGAGAGACTGAGCATGAGTGGGGGAGGGGGAGAGAGAGAGAGAGAGAGGGAGACACAGAATCCCAAGCAGGCTCCAGGCTCTGAGCTGTCAGCACAGAGCCCGACGCGGGGCTTGAACTCACCGCCCATGAGATCGTGACCTGAGCCGAAGTTGCATGCTTCACCAACTGAGCCACCAAGGCGTCCCTAACAATGAAGCATTTAATTAGAATAGTTTTAGATCAGGGCACCAGGGTGGCTCCGTCAGTTGAACATCAGAGTCTTGCTTTTTTGGCTCAGGTCATGATCTCACAGTTTGTGGGATCGAGCCCCATGTCAGGCTCTGCACTGACAGTGAGGAGCCCGCTTGGAATTCTCTCCTTCTCCCTCTCTCTCTGCCCTTACCCCACTCATGCGTGCACATGCTCTCTCTCTCTCTCTCAAAAGAAATAAACTAAAAAAAAAATAGTTTTAGATTTACAGAAACATTGCAAAGAGAGTACAAAAAGATCCCCCTTTACTCTATGACCTGTTATCAATTTCCCCTATATCCTCCATTAGTATGGTACATTTGTCACAGTTGATGAACCAACATTGATACATTACTGTTAACTAAAGTCCATGCTTTATTCAGATGTGCTTAGTTTCTACATAATGTCCTTTGTCCTGTTCGGGGATACATGACATTGATACATCGTGCCTCGTCTTGACTGCAACGGTTTCTAGACTTTCCTTGTTTTGAATGACCTTGACGATTTTGAAGAGTGACGGTCAGGGACCAGGGGCAGGGTTCATGTTCGCCTGAAGGTACGAAAAAAGGGTGTCGGAACTAGAACCCTTGATTTGTTTTGTTTTCGTGTGTTTGTTTCCGAGAGCTCTTGGGGTGCTGGGAGTCCCAACGTGGGAGTGTAACAAGGTTGCCAGTTTCTCACTCCAAGCTTCATGGGGGGAAGCTTCCACTTGGTTTGGGGTGAGAGCAGGCTCAGAGAAGAATGGGATCGTGCCCACCTTTGACACTTCAAGGGCTGGAGACCATGCCTCTGAAGACACTAGGGACAGAATGAATGAAATCAGGTGTCTTATGTCCTTTCCACCGGCGCCACCTGGAGGTGGAAGGTGAGCCCTGCAGAGAGGCTGGCGATGTGATGGACCCCAAAGGCAGAGCAGGGGGGCCCTCCGTGAACGCCGGGAAGAGGTGCATTTACAAGCATCAGGGGGACTGCAGGTGAGAACCAGGGCTGGAGAGGGGACAGGAGCACCAGCCGGGGAAATAAAGAGAAAGCCGACTGTGCTCGCTGCAGCGGCCTGCAACCTGGCCAAAGCGTTTCAATTACTGAACTGACACTCTTTTTCCCTTGCATGTGCCTAATTGGACGCCTTTATTACCTGAGATGACTGTGGAGGTCGCGAGACTTGCCTTAGATGTCCCCCACGGGCACAGGTAAAGAAGGAGACCTGGGAGGTGGCTGCATTAGGGTAACGGGGGCAGAAGGAAGGAGCGGTTTTCTGAGCCAATGTTCTTATCACACCTCCGTCTTTACAGCGTGTATGCTTACAATGAGGGTGACACAGTCTTCCTATTTGCCCGCGATGTTCTCAGTTTTAGCCCCCAAAACTGAAACATCCGTGTCCTGTGAAACTCCTCGTTCCCACATCCTGGGACACCCCCCCCCCCCGCACCCCCTCCTCCTCCGCCCCCCAGTCCTGGGAAAACTGGGACAGTGGGTCTTTCCACTCACAGCAACCCTATCCGATGCCTGTCTCTCTAGGGCAAGGACGTGGAGTCCTAGAGATTTTAAGAAATCTTCCTTAGGTTCACATGACCCGAACGTATACCCAACACCATCTGAAAACAAAGGACACTCCCTTTCCACAGTCCTGGCCTCTTCCCCCTCGTGTCGCACCCACTGGACACAAGTTAGGAGAACAACAGTGGACGTGCCCTGGCTGCTGCATTTGGAATTTTAGAAAATAAGCAATCAGGAGTCACTTCATTAAAACTGAAGAGGTGCCTGGGTGGCTCAGTCGGTTAAGCGTCCGACTTCGGCTCAGGTCATGATCTCACAGTTCATAGGTTCGAGCCCCAAGTCGGGCTCTGTGCTGACAGCTCAGTCTGGAGCCTGCTTTGGATTCTGTGTCTCATTCTCTCTCTGCCCCTCCCCCACTCACACTCTGTCTGTCTCTCAAAAATAAACAACCATTAAAAAAATTTTTTGGGGGGCGCCTGGGTGGCGCAGTCGGTTAAGCGTCCGACTTCAGCCAGGTCACGATCTCGCGGTCCGTGAGTTCGAGCCCCACGTCAGGCTCTGGGCTGATGGCTCAGAGCCTGGAGCCTGTTTCCGATTCTGTGTCTCCCTCTCTCTCTGCCCCTCCCCCGTTCATGCTCTGTCTCTCTCTGTCCCAAAAATAAATGAACGTTGAAAAAAAAATTAAAAAAAAATTTTTTTTAATAAAATAAAATTGGAGATGTCCTCCAGTAATATAGGAGGAACACCAGAGGGGATGTCCAGGAATGATAGCTGTCGGGGTCATCGGTTTTAATGATATTTGTCAAGACTGTGTTGAAAACAAAATCCCTCCTCAGACTAGCTCTGACTCAAAAACCTTTTTTTTTGGGGGGGGGTGCCATTTATGTAATTAATTAATTTATTTTGGGCTCACAGGGTTCCAGGAATGATTGAGCGAGAAAGCTGCACGGATGGAGGGCAGGGAGGGGGTGCTGAGTTTGGGAAGCAGTCAGAGCAAGAAAACAAAAGCGACAGGCACTCCCTGTCCTCCTTGGGGGGGGGGGGGAGCTCTGAATCATCCTCGGGTTTCTTGTTAAAGAGCGGCTTCCTCCACATGGTGAGACAGATGGGCACCGAGAACTCCCAAGTTTTGAAGAGAATGACTTCCTGGACTTGAGGAACAGAGGTACGATCACCCTCCCCCCAGCTACCACCCTCTCCCCGAGGCAGGGGTGGGGGGCGGGGGCGGGGCTCTCCAGCACCTCATTAGCCTGTGTGGGGAGCAGAGGGGAGCAAAGTGGAAGCTCCTTCAGGGGCCCAGATCCTAGGAGTTTCTGGCTGAAGCTGGGGTGCCAGCTGAGCCAGCCCCAGGGGGCACAGAGCAAGTCGCAGGAGCTCACCTCCAGAAGGGACCCCGGGCTTGGGGCTTCCTGCTCTACTCCTGCCACCTTGAACCTCTCAGGCGTTTATCTTGGGAACGAGTTCCTACTCTCGTTGTGAAGAGAGACAGCTGGTTCTGCAACTTGGATGGGAGCTTGTTTCCCGGAGAATTTTGCAGCTTCCGGCCTCACCTTGACAGTCCGGGTCGCATCACTGCCACTGACTACAGCAACTGGCTTGGGAAGGGGGTGAACCAGTCCCAGAGCAGAGAGGCCTCCTGAATCTTGGAGCCCTGGCCTGTCCCAGATTCTCCCACCTTCTTTGGGTGTGTCTGCCTCTCTGCTCTCACTGTGTGAGTTGGGGGAGGGCACTGGGCACGGGGCGGGGGCGGGAGGTGGGGTGGTGAGGACAGGAAGCAGAGGAGGGTGAGGGGTCAGTAAGCTTGGAGAAAAGGAAAAAAGGGAAAAGAGAAGACACACTCTGGGTTGTGAACCTAGAGGGGCCTCTGCTCTACAAAGAGTCTCTCTCTCTCTCTCTCTCTCTCCTCTCTCTCTCATGCACACACACACCATAGTAGACTCCCTCCAGCTGCCAAAATAGCATGCTGTAGAATGGGTGATTTATTGATTTATTTATTATTTATTTTAACATTTATTCATTTTTGAGAGACAGAGCATGAGTGGGGGAGGGGCAGAGAGAGAGGGAGACACAGAATCCAAAGCAGGTTCCAGGCTCTGAGCGGTCAGCACAGAGCCCGATGTGGGGCTCAAACTCATGAACTGTGAGATCATGACCCGAGCCAAAGCCACCGCTGAACCTGAACCGACTGAGCCACCCAGGCGTCCCTAGAATGGGTGATTTAAGCAAAAGGCATTCATCGCCCTAATTCTGGAGGCAGGCGGTACAGGATACGGTGACAGCCAATGCACTATCTGGCAAGAGTGGTCTTTCAGGCTTGCACATGACCACCTTCTTGCTGTGTCTTCACGTGACCTTTCTCTGTGCTCATGCAGTGGGTGGAGAGAGAGACAGAGACAGAGACAGAGACAGAGACAGAGAGAGAGGGCAAACTCTTGGGTGGCTCTTCTCATGAGGACACTAATCCTCGCAGATCGGGGCCCCACTCTTATGACCTCATGGGCCTCTCCTTTAAGCAAAACCACCTCTGTGGTAGGAGGGATGGTCCCTGGGGCTTTGCGTGTCAAGACAGAGAGGACCCCAGGAACCATTCTACCCTGCTTGTTTCCCACTTTGTTGGATCTGAAAACTGAGGAAGGGGCAAAAAGGCCTCCCATTGCACCCCAGAACACAAATGTCCTAGCTTAATTCAATTCTTATTCTGGTGATGCATTCGGATTTCAAAAAGCGATGGTCTAGGATGGGTGTTGGCCATAGGCCCATCACTTGTGTTTGTAAATAAAGTTTTATTAGAACACAGCCCCATCTATTTGTTTAACATAACAGATATGGCTGCTTTCATGCTTTAAGAGCAGAGGTGAGTTGTCATAAGAGATCCTGTGGTCCACAAAGGCTGAAAATACTACCCTCTGGTCTTTTTCAGAAAAATTTGCTTACCTCTGGTCTAGGAGCTGGGAGGCTTGGGTTTTCTATCCATTGTGTAGATACATGGATGAAGGATGCTAAACCCTTATTATTCCTGATAAGGTGGGGCATGCATTCACCCAAGATAAGTGCTGGAGGCTTTCTTCTTCATGGGTTAGTTGTAATTATGTACGAGTGGAAGTTTGGCCTCCTAAACTGTAGTTTTCCTGAGGTGCAGGTTATAAGTGAAAGGCAAGATAAATGCTTGATTTCTTTCCTCTGTGTTTAACACTTTTGTGAGTTGGGTTTCTAGCATGTTCCAAAGGTAGCCAATAATATCTTTTTCTAAATTGATCTAGTAAGTGAAAGCCCCCCTTACCTCTTTGGCTAAAAGTCTGCAAGGCTGTAAGCCTAGAATTGTCACTGTCAGTCCCAGACTCCTCGGGACAGCTGGTCTGAATAATAATGATAACCCAGAAATAGAAATAGGGAAGAGAGATACAGAGAAGTGTAAATGATATTTGAGCCTGTGGATGCAATTGTCAGAAGATATCTGTAACTCTGTCTTTTGCTTAGCTAGGTTACATGACTCAATTTCTTCCTTCTTTCCCTCCTTCTCTCTCTCTTTCTCTCTCTCTTTCTCTCTCTCTTTATGTAAGCTCTACACCCAACATGGGGCTTCAAGTCAAGATCAGGAGTCACATGTTGCACCAACTGAGGCAAGCCCGGTACCCCCACCCCCACCCCGTTTTTCCTTATTGTTTTCAAGCCCTTCCAAATTAGGTTTCTCCTTTTGTCACTTCCTACCAAGAGTTTGAACTATGCTAAGAATGGAAGGCAGCATGATGGAATAGGAGGGGGCATATTTTGAGACGCTTGGGCAGCTCAGTCGGTTGAGCACCTGACTGTTGATTTCAGCTCAGGTCATGATCCCAGGGTCATGGGATTGAACCTCATGTGGGGCTCTGTATTGAGTGTGGAGCCTGCCTCAGAGTCTCTCTCTGCTTCTCTCTCTCTCTCTCTCTCTCTCTCTCTCTCTTCCCTCCTCCCTCCCTCCCTTTGCCCCTCTCCCCTCCTTGTGCTCTCTCTCTAATAAATAAATAATAAAAAAGAAGGGGCACCTGGGTGGCTCAGCCGATTGGGCATCCAACTTCTGCTCAGGTCATGATCTCATGGTTTGTGGGTTCGAGCCCCACGTCAAGTTCTGTGCTGACAGCTCAGAGCCTGGAGCCCCCTTTGGATTCTGTGTCTCCCTCTCTCTCTCCCTTCCTCCACTCACTCTGTCCCTCTCTCTCCCGAAAATAAATAAACATTAAACATTTTTAAAAATAAAGTAAAAAGTAAAAAGAAGTGAGCATATTTCATCAGATTGAAGACACAATTTTTTTTAAGTTTATTCATTTATTTCAAAAGAGAGAGCAAGCAGGGAAGAGGCAGAGAGAGAGGGAGAGAGAGAGAATCTCAAGCAAGCTCTGCACTGTCAGCACAGAGCCAGACACAGGGCTCAAACGCACAAACCATGAGGTCAAGACCTCAGTTGAAACCAAGAGTTGGACGCTTAACTGACTGAGCCACTCAGGCACTATGAAGACACAATTTGAAGGAAAAAAAACGGGTCTTTCAATAACAAAGGGCACTGGGGCAATTGGTTTTGCAAGCAGAAAAATTAGATCCTTACCTCATGCCTCAGACAAAAATTAGTATCAGATGTATGAAATATAAAAAAGAAGAATCCCAAGCAGGCTCCAAGCAGCCCCAATGTGGGGCTCGATCTCACAAACCGTGAGGTCGTGACCTGAGCTGATGTCAAGAGTCGGACGCTTAACTGACCGAGCCACCCAGGCGCCCCAAAATTGAAAATGTTTTAAATTTAGAACATATAGAAGAGAATATTTGTCATGTAAGGCTAGTCAGGACACAGAGAAGTCTCTCAACATATAAATGAAAAGATGAGTTACTTTGAGTAGCTAACATTTAAAAGATACAAAAGGAATGAAAATATGTCACAGACTTCCAGGAGATGTTTGCAGCACACGGCTTACAAAGGAAAGGTGTGCCTGCTGTATAAAAATCAGAAACAGGGGCGCCTGGGTAGCTCAGTTGGTTAAGCATCTGACTTTGGCTCAAGTCATAATCTCAGAGTTGGTGGGTTCAAGCCCTGGGTTGGGCTGTGTGCTGACAGCTCAGAGCCTGGAGCCTGCTTTGGATTCTATGTCTCTTTCTCTCTCTGCCCCTCCTCCACTCATGCTCTGTCTCTCTCTCTCTCTTAAAAATAAACATTAAAAAAATTATAAAAATCAGAAAGAAAAGACCGATAGCTCAGCAGAAATATGAACAATGGATAGAAACCATCAATTTACAGAAAAGAAACCCCAAATGGTCAGGAAAATGCAAATTAAAACAACAATGAGATATCTTTATATAGGAGGCTTAAATTGGGTTATGAGTTCATCTATTTTAATCAGCAAAAAAAATTATCAAGTTTAATATATTTCTGAAGTGGCAAGAACATGGGGGAATTGGGAACTTATACATCCCTGGTGAAAGTATAAATTGGGAAAAGTACCTTAGTTTTTTTTCAGTTTGCCTCTCCTCGTGGGATTAAAGGTGTGCACATCAGACAAGACAGATTTTACCTCTAAATGTATGCCATGGAAAGATCACATTTGTGAACAAGAGGGTAGGTACGAGGATGTCTTTTGCAGGATTTTTCTGATAGCACAGCTCTAAAAACAACCCAAACATCTAGCAGTCAAGGAAAGAACAAAGAGAAACCATGGTTTGTGCAATTTAACCAAGTTATTTTCAAAAATTTGTTTTATTGAAATCTAATTCACACATCAAAAAAATCTATGCTTCTTTTTTTTTTTTTAAGACATTTAAGTAATCTCTACACCCAGTGTGGGGCTTGAACTTACAACCCCGAAATCAAGAGTTGCACGCTTCACTGACTGAACCAGCCAGGTGCCCCATAATCTGTTTCTAAAGTGTATAATTCAGTGGGTTTTTAAAAATATATTCACAAGGTTGTGCAACCATCACCAGTTTCTAATTCCACAATATTTCCATCACCCCCATAAAGGAACCCCATGCCTATTCTGTCTTCCTTCAGCCCCTTGGCATGCATGAATCTGCTCTCTGTGTCTAAGGGTTTGCCTAGTTTGGCTATTTAATATAAATGGAATCCTATAGTATGCAGGTTTTTGTGACCAGCTTCTTTTACTGGGCATAATGTTATTTTAAAATTGTTTTAATGTTTATTTATTTATTTATTTATTTATTTATTTATTTATTTTCAATATATGAAGTTTATTGTCAAATTGGTTTCCATACAACACCCAGTGCTCATCCCAAAAGGTGCCCTCCTCAATACCCATCACCCACCCTCTCCTCCCTCCCACCCCCCATCAACCCTCACTTTGTTCTCAGTTTTTAAGAGTCTCTTATGCTTTGGCTCTCTCCCACTCTAACCTCTTTTTTTTTTTCCTTCCCTTCCCCATGGGTTTCTGTTAAGTTTCTCAGGATCCACATAAGAGTGAAACCATATGATATCTGTCTTTCTCTGTATGGCTTATTTCATTTAACATCACACTCTCCAGTTCCATCCACGTTGCTACAAAGGGCCATATTTCATTCTTTCTCATTGCCACGTAATACTCCATTGTGTATATAAACCACAATTTCTTTATCCATTCATCAGTTGATGGACATTTAGGCTCTTTCCATAATTTGGCTATTGTTGAAAGTGCTGCTATAAACATTGGGGTACAAGTGCCCCTATGCATCAGTACTCCTGTATCCCTTGGGTAAATTCCTAGCAGTGCTATTGCTGGGTCATAGGGTAGGTCTATTTTTAATTTTCTGAGGAACCTCCACACTGCTTTCCAGAGCGGCTGCACCAATTTGCATTCCCACCAACAGTGCAAGAGGGTTCCCGTTTCTCCACATCCTCTCCAGCATCTATAGTCTCCTGATTTGTTCATTTTGGCCACTCTGACTGGCGTGAGGTGATACCTGAGTGTGGTTTTGATTTGTATTTCCCTGATGAGGAGTGACGTTGAGCATCTTTTCATGTGCCTGTTGGCCATCCGGATGTCTTCTTTAGAGAAGTGTCTATTCATGTTTTCTGCCCATTTCTTCACTGGGTTGTTTTTCGGGTGTGGAGTTTGGTGAGCTCTTTATAGATTTTGGATGCTAGTCCTTTGTCCTATATGTCATTTGCAAATATCTTTTCCCATTCTGTTGGTTGCCTTTTAGTTTTGTTGGTTGTTTCCTTTGCTGTGCAGAAGCTTTTTATCTTCATAAGGTCCCAGTAATTCATTTTTGCTTTTAATTCTCTTGCCTTTGGGGATGTGTCGAGTAAGAGATTGCTACGGCTGAGGTCAGAGAGGTCTTTTCCTGCTTTCTCCTCTAGGGTTTTGATGGTTTCCTGTCTCACATTCGGGTCCTTTATCCATTTTGAGTTTATTTTTGTGAATGGTGTGAGAAAGTGGTCTAGTTTCAACCTTCTGCATGTTGCTGTCCAGTTCTCCCAGCACCATTTGTTAAAGAGACTGTCTTTTTTCCATTGGATGTTCTTTCCTGCTTTGTCAAAGATGAGTTGGCCATACGTTTGTGGGTCTAGTTCTGGGGTTTCTATTCTATTCCATTGGTTTATGTGTTTTTGTGCCAATACCATGCTTTCTTGATGATGACAGCTTTGTAGTGGAGGCTAAAGTCTGGGATTGTGATGCCTCCTGCTTTGGTCTTCTTCTTCAAAATTACTTTGGCTATTCGGGGTCTTTTGTGGCTCCATATGAATTTTAGGATTGCTTGTTCTAGTTTCAAGAAGAATGCTGGTGCAATTTTGATTGGGATTGCATTGAATGTGTAGATAGCTTTGGGTAGTATTGACATTTTGACAATATTTATTCTTCCAATCCATGAGCACAGAATGTTTTTCCATTTCTTTATATCTTCAATTTCCTTCATAAGCTTTCTATAGTTTTCAGCATACAGATCTTTTACATCTTTGGTTAGATTTATTCCTAGGTATTTTATGCTTCTTGGTGCAATTATGAATGGGATCAGTTTCTTTATTTGTCTTTCTGTTGCTTCATTGTTAGTGTATAAGAATGCAACTGATTTCTGTACATTGATTTTGTATCCTGCAACTTTGTTAAATTCATGTATCAGTTCTAGCAGACTTCTGGTGGAGTCTATCGGACTTTCCATGTATAATATCATGTCATCTGCAAAAAGTGAAAGCTTAACTTCATCTTTGCCAATTTTGATGCCTTTGATTTCCTTTTGTTGTCTGATTGCTGATGCTAGAACTTCCAACACTATGTTAAACAACAGTGGTGAGAGTGGACATCCCTGTCGTGTTCCTGATCTCAGGGAGAAAGCTCTCAGTTTTTCCCCATTGAGGATGATGTTAGCTGTGGGCTTTTCATAAATGGCTTTTATGATCTGTAAGTATGTTCCTTCTATCCCGACTTTCTCAAGGGTTTTTATTAAGAAAGGGTGCTGAATTTTGTCAAAGGCCTTTTCTATATCAATTGACAGGATCATATTGTTCTTATCTTTTCTTTTATTAATGTGATGTATCACATTGATTGATTTGTGAATGTTGAACCAGCCCTGCATCCCAGGAATGAATCCCACTTGATCATGGTGAATAATTCTTTTTATATGCTGTTGAATTCGATTTGCTAGTATCTTATTGAGAATTTTTGCATCCATATTCATCAGGGATATTGGCCTGTAGTTCTCTTTTTTTACTGGGTCTCTGGTTTAGGAATCAATGTAATACTGGCTTCATTGAATGAGTCTGGAAGTTTTCCTTCCCTTTCTATTTTTTGGAATAGCTTGAGAAGGATAGGTATTATCTCTGCTTTAAACGTCTGGTAGAACTCCCCTGGGAAGCCATCTGGTCCTGGACTCTTATTTGTTGGGAGATTTTTGATGACTGATTCAGTTTCTTCGCTGGTTATGGGTCTGTTCAAGCTTTTTATTTCCTCCTGATTGAGTTTTGGAAGCGTGTGGGTGTTTAGGAATTTGTCCATTTCTTCCAGGTTGTCCAGTTTGTTGGCATATAATTTTGCATAGTATTCCCTGATAATTGCTTGTATCTCTGACGGATTGGTTGTAATAATTCCATTTGCATTCATTATTTTATAATGTTTATTTATTTTTGAGAGAGACAGAGACAAAATGCAAGTGGGTTAGGGACAGAGAGAGAGGGAGTCACAGAATCCGAAGCAGGCTCCAGGCTCCGAGCTGTCAGCACAGAGCCCGACATGGGGCTTGAACTCATGAGCTGTGAGCTCATGACCTGAGCCGAAGTCAGACACTTGAGCCACCCAGGTGCCCCTCTGAGCACAATGTTTTTAAGGTTCATTTGTGTAGTGGCATGTTATTCTTTTTTGTGGCTGAACAATATTCCCTGGTATGGTTAACAGCTAAATTCTATGCAGTGGATAATGAGCCAGACCCACAAAATTCCCCCGAGGCGATTTCCAAAAGCATAATATTGAGGACAATTAAGTCACAGAATTATAATATACAACATGATTCCGTATATTTGTATATATACTAATAACACAGAGAATCTTGCCCTATATTGAATATTAGTAGATGTCTGTGTAGTGAAAGTGAAAAAATGCATAAGAATAACATACAGCAGGGGCATCTGGGTGGCTCAGTCGGTCAAGCGTCTGACTTAAGCTCAGGTCATGATCTCATGGTTCGTGGGTTCAAGCCCCACATCAGGCTCTGTGCTGACAGCTCAGAGCCTGGAGCCTGCTTCCGACTCTGTGTCTCCCTCTTTGCCCCTCCCCCACTAATGCTCTGTCTCTCTCTGTCCCTCAAAAAAGGAATAAAGGTTAAAAAAAGATTTTTTAATTAAAAAAAATAATAACAGGGGCGCCTGGGTGACTCAGTCGGTTAAGTGTCCGACTTCGGCTCAGGTCATGATCTCGCAGTCTGTGAGTTCGAGCCCCGCGTCGGACTCTGTGCTGACAGCTCAGAGCCTGGAGCCCATTTCAGATTCTGTGTTTTCCTCTCTCTCTGCCCCTCGCCCATTCATGCTCTGTCTCTCTCTGTCTCAAAAATAAATAAACGTTAAAGAAAAAAAATTAAAAAAAAAATAACATATAGCAGCTTGGATAATGTTCACCTCTGGGGAGAGAGGAAGGACAAGAGATTGGATGTGGTAGTGGTGAAACACAGCAAAATGTTAATGTCTAGAAAGTAAGGTCAGTGTGCCTGTTTCCATTTATACTATTTGGTGTTTTCCATTATGGCTGAATCACTTCATAATTAAAAACCTAACCTAGAAAGAGAAGAGTTACCCTGTATATGCTTGTGAGCTAAGAATATTTACATGTGCATCCTGAATGCTTACACTTTGGTTCATTCACATATTAAACAGTGACTTCCAAACCTGATTGGCTGACATAACTTTGGAATCAGAGCTCGTGTATTTGTGTTGATACCTAACTGGCCATTCGGTGTCATTGTCACACAAAAGAGCCCACCCTCAGAAAAAATCCTTACAATGACATAGTACGTAAATTAATGAAGTGATGGGAGCCAAATAACAACACCAACATATACTTGGCAAGTCTAGCTTCGTCGTATCCTTCGACTTCAAAGAAATAATGTAGATAGAAACACGATGGCGCTGAGAAAACTCTCCCATTCGCATCAGAAAGGAAACTGGTCTTAACTTTAAGACTGGATGGCTCTGCCCAGCACGGCTTGGAAGGATCATGAACCAAATACGTTTAGTGACTTACCCCAGTGCATGCGACTTAGGGTTGTGTTTGATAGGTCGCAGTTGGGTGTCTACATTTGTGGCTTGTATCTTGTGCTCCTTTTCAAAATCCCTTGGTGTATGGGATGCCTCACCCAACAGCAATCAATGGAGTTTTCTGGGGGAACAGTTTTCTATGCTTTCAAAATCCCTTGGTCTATGGGATGCCTCCCCCAACAGCAATCAATGGAGTTTTCTGGGGGAACAGTTTTCTATGTATGGGGTGCCATCTAGAATTCCCTAAGTGGGTATCCTGGTACTACCAGCCCATACACATGGTATGTGTTCTTAGCCCATGTTTTAAGCCAAGCCGTACTAAAGTCACACTCCAAATTTTGGGGAAATCCAGCCAGTAATTCTTGAGAGGTGTGGAAGCAAAAAAGCAGAAACTTCATTTTATTACTATGGATTATGAGCCAAGGACACACAGTGACCTGGCTTCCCTGTGTTCGGTCACCTCCACCACCTTAAGTCACGTTCTCCTCCTTCCAGGGATCCTACAGCACTGTCCGTTCACAGGATCCTGGGGGCTCCTCGGCGGGGGACAGAAGCCGCCGCAGGTGGTGTCTTGGGGTTTCGATCAGCATAGCTCACTCCCTGGGGGTCTTTCAGCCTTTGGGGAAAAGAGATGGGCATTTAGAGCTTAGCTGTCTCGTATGGTACCTACAAGCCACATATGGCTATTTACATTTAAGTGAATTAAAGTTAAATCGAACTCAAAACTCAGGTCCTCAGTCACACCAGATGCGTCTCAAATGTGCACAAGCCACATGCAGCCAGTGGCTGTTTGTATGAGCACAGCTTTGGGACACTTCCATCATGGCAGGAAGTCCTACTGGACAGAGCCATTCTAGGAATGGCCATGTTTCACGGACGATGAGGGTTTTGACTCTGGTTTTAATGAAACGATGCTAATGAGTATAACTGGGACTAATAACAGTCATTGCAAATGTATGGTTTTGAGAATAAGAACTACTATCCTTCAAGAATTCCTACTGGTTATGTAATATTACACTTTTTAAAACAGTGTTATTGGGGCGCCTGGGTGGCTCAGTCGGTTAAGTGTCCGACTTCGGCTCAGGTCATGATCTCACGGTCCGTGAGTTCGAGCCCCGCGTCGGGCTCTGTGCTGACAGCTCAGAGCCTGGAGCCTGCTTCCGGTTCTGTGTCTCCCTCTCTCTCTGCCCCTCCCCCGTTCATGCTTTGTCTCTCTCTGTCTCAAAAATAAATAAACGTTAAAAAAGTTAAAAAAAAATAAAACAGTGTTATTAAGATATAATTTATGTACCATGTGTGCAATTTGATGACATTTAGTGAATCGGTAGAATGATGTGGCTGGCCATCGCCACAATAAGTTTTAGAACATTCGTCACCCAAAAAAGTTCCCTCGTGCCTATGCGCAGTTACACCTGCTCTCCCCACCCCAGCCGTAGGCCACCACTGATCTGCTTTTTCTGGAGATTTTACACAATGGAACACCACCATGGACAGTCTTCTGTATCTGGCTTTTTTTCACTTAGCAAAATGGTTTTTGCAATACATCCTTGCACCAAAGGTACCTATCACTAGTTTCTTCCTTTTTTTATTGCTGAGTAGAATTTCACTGTATGGAGGTAGCACATCGTAATATTATATTATTTTAATATTATGATCAACAATTTGCTAATCAATGTCATTAATCCAACGCTTAAAATAGGCCAGATTTGTTCATTGAGGCTTCATTTGTGAATCTGTGAACTATGTTTTTCCATACCTTAAAAAATTATATGAATATCTAAGTGAATGCCATGTGCATAAATATTTTTTAAACACAACATTGAACCATTTGTACTTTTTGCTAATGCCTCTTTTTACTTGCTTTGACATAAAGAATAAACCAATGGACCTCTGTGTCCTATGGAAAAAATGTATAAAAGTTATCTGTTATTGCTCTTAGAGGTAATGCTAATTAAAAAAAATTTTTTTAATGTTTATTCATTTCTGACACAGACAGAATGTGAGTGGGGGAGGGGCAGAGAGAGAGGGAGACACAGAATCCGAAGCTGGCTCCAGACTCCGAGCTGTCAGCACAGAGCCGGACGCGGGGCTTGAACTCACAGACCACGAGATCATGACCTGAGCTGAAGTCAGACAACGAACTGAGCCATCCAGGCACCCCAAGGTAATGCTAATTAATGTTGAATCACAAGTAAACAGTATTTTAAATAGAAAAAAATGATGTACATTGGTTAACATTTGTTAATTGATGCTTTTATGCCATCTGACGTTTAAAATTTGCTGGAAACTCCAGCAAACCCTTTATGATTAGCACATCAGTGGATTCACACAGGCCTTCTCATGGGGGATTTTGATTCCCACTCGATATGGGAGGCAATGAAGGGTCCAGATCACAAGGGTTTCATGATTTGTCTCAGACCATATTGGTAATAAATAGTAGCCATGGGCAATTGGAGTCTAGCTACTCGGGAACAAAAAGCCCATGTATCTTTGTTGATTGAGATGTAACTGACATATAACATTGTATAGGTTTTACCACTATGGTGGTAATCGTGTTGCAATATATAAATGTATCAAGTGTTTATTTGATACATTTATATATTGCAACACGATTACCACCATACTGCTAGCTAACACATGAATCCCATCACATAATTATCGTGTCTTTTCCAAGCAGTGAGAACAATTAAGATGTAATCTCTTAGCAACTCTGAAGTTCGAATACATCCTTACGGACCGTGATCACAATGCTGTGCATTTCATCTCCAGAACTTACTTATCTACCAACTTTCTCACCTCCTGGTAAGCACCATTCTGCCCTCAGTTTATATGAGTTTGGCCGAAGCATATGTTTTTAAACACAATGTTCATTGGCCTCTGGTCAATTGTGTGAGCTGGGGGCAGTCATATAACCAGAGTGTGGGTTAAACCAGGGGGTGAACAGGGTTGGCCTATGGAGATAAGTGAGCTCTTGGGGAGAACTCACGGAGACAGATGTCCTTTCCAGGTCGGATGAATCTGCATGTGAGAGAAAGGGAAAAGAAATCAGTTCTCAGATTGCAGGAGTCAGACTTACCCTTCCTATCCCACCATGCCCATGTGGTTTCTTACCTTATCACTCACCCATAGCCTCCTGCTGGGGCAGTTTGGAATGGCTGGTTCTGAGAGACAGAAACACATTAAAGCGTGGGATCTGAAGACTGGGGGAGAGGATAGGGTTTTGGAGAGAAGAAGAGAGTCACAGCACGGGTTGGACAGGAGTGGGAATCACAGACACGCAAACAGGGTCTGTGAAAGATGGGAGGGGGCACTAGCTGTGAAAGATGGGAGGGGGCACTAGATACGTCGAGTTTATCTACCTCTTGGTGGATTCTTCATGTGACAAATCTACAAAAAAACACATAATAATAATAATAATAATAATAATAATAATACAGGGAGGAATTTAGCTGATGAGAAAATCCTTCACTTCACTCCCCTTCCCCAGTGTTTTCAATCGGTGCATCCCTGAACTCACCATGCTGGGTGCATCTGTTGATGAGGAAGACGGAGAGGAAGAGGAGCAAAATGGAGAGACAGCTGCAGGTGGCAGCAATAATGGATCTGGTGACTGGTGGGAGAGGAGCAGGTCACACAATCAGTTTGGCTGCCCAGACACCCTGATCTGCATGCGGCAGGACAGTCGTCAGCAGCTAGACAATCCAGCTTCTAAAGCCTCCAGCTGCTGCTTCCGAGCTGGACCTTCCGATGTCTTAGGGGAGTGAATCTGACTTTCCCTTTCCCCATTCAAAGCGAGGATGGGAATAGTAGCTACTGACTGCACTGCATGGTGGGGGGCTGGGGGGGTAACCAGGTGGGCACTCCCAGAGAGGGCCTCGCCCAAGGGAAATTCCCAATCAGTGTGTCAGCCATATCAATAGTAATGAAGATTTATGGGGCGCCCGGCTGGCTCCATTGGTTGAGCATCCGACTTCGGCGCAGGCCATGATCTCACAGTTCGTGGGTTCAAGCCCCGCGTCGGGCTCTGTGCTGACAGCTCAGAGCCTGGAGCCTGCTTCAGATTCTGTCTCCCCCTCTCTCTGCCCCTCCTCTGCTCGTGCTCTGTCTCTTTCTCTCAAAAATAAATACATGTTTAAAAAAATTAAAAAAAAAAAAAAGTCACACAGCCGGGATGGGCTTCAAGTCCTGGGATGTCTAACCCTTCAGGCCAGGTGGCCCCGGGTCCGGGCAGCTCTGTGCTGGCCACTGGGTGTGGAAACCCCAGAGAAGTGAGCTCACAGTCTGGGCAGATACGCGTTTCCCCACATAACGGCAATGCTGGCAGAGGCAAGTCCCATCAGACATGAATGGAAGTCCCAACTCTCTCCCAGTTCAAGGGTTGTTTAAATGGTATACACCCCTGGGATATTATTCAGAAAATCCTACCATCTGCAACAAAGCCTATGAAACCTGGAGGGCATTATGCTAAGGGACATGAACCAAAGGCAAACACTACATGATTGGATTCCTCTTACACTTGGAATCTAAAAAATTAAAAAAATTTTTTTTTTTTAATTGAACTCATAGAAGCAGAGAGTAGATGGTTGCCAGGGGCTGAGGGCGGGGTAAGTGGGGAGAAGCTTCCAGTTAAAAGATGAATAAGGATTCCTGGGTGGCTCAGTCGGTTAAGCGTCTGACTTCAGCTTAGGTCATGAGTTCGAGCCCCGCGTCGGGCTCTCTGCTGACAGCTCAGAGCCTGGAACCCGCTGCGGATTCTGTGTTTCCCTGTCTCTCTGCCCCTCCCCCGCTCATGCTCTGTCTCTCTCTCTCTCTCTCTTTCTCAAAAATGAATAAACTTAAAAAAAACTTTAAAAAAAAAGGAGTAAGAGTATAACAGGTTTTGAGAGAAATCCAGAGGTGATCCAGGATGTGTATAGTGATTATTCAAGTTCATAAAATACATTACTTTCCTTGGTATTCACTTTTTGGGGCAACGGGAATGCCAATGAGGAGAAATATGTTAATGCAAATTCGTAACTGTTTAAATCTAATATCTAACATATACGCGTTTTAAGTTAAAATGGCACATAATAAGCAATTTTATTGCCAATCACATGAAGTTTTCCCTTTGCGTGAGATCTTGAATTTACAATGAACGTTTCCTGGCTACCAGGAACATTATTTTTGAATTATCTAGATATGTCTTATTTCTAAACTGAACCACACCAGTTAGTATTTTCACAGGAGGGTTCTCTTGCTGACTGAGGCTTACTAGAATCATCTTTCGTGTGGAATTTTTCTTCCAAAATGCCTACTATACAGAAGACCATAAGAACTGAATTTTTTTGTTTGATAGTACTTTTTTTCAGTCTTTTAAATTCGGACAGAATTTGAACACATCGACTCTGTTTGCACTCAAAAGAAGCGAATAAAAAGTACTTATAAAAGACAACATGGGGTGCCTGGGTGGCGCAGTTGGTTGGGCGTCTGCCTTCGGCTCAGGTCATGATCTCACAATCCGTGAGTTCGAGCCCCACATCGGGCTCTGTGCTGACCGCTCAGAGCCTGGAGCCTGCTTCGGATTCTGTGTCTCCCTCTCTCTCTGCCCCTCCCTGTCTCACACTCTGTCTCTTGCTCTCACAAAAATAAATAAATATTAAATGTTTTTTAAAAGGTGAATAAATTCTGCACATGTAATGTATCGTATGGTGAAAGTAGTTGATACTCTATTGTATAAATGAAATTTGCTTAAAGAGATCTTAAGCATTCTTACTAAAAAAAAAAAAAGTGAGTACGTGAGGGGCAGGTGCATTCATTCATTTGATGGGGGGATTCCTTTCACGGCGTGCTTGTACTCCCAACCATCACGGGGCACACTTTAAATACCTTATTTTCTTTCCCGATTACAGCTCCATAAAGATGGGGCCGGAAGGAGAGGGGTGGGGTGAGAATACCTGACTCACAGAGCTGGATATTGAAGGTGCGAGTACTGGCTTTACAACGCTCAGTCTAGAATCTGACTCACCGTGTAGGATAATGAGATCGCAGTGATAATGATTATTTTCTCCCCCGATATCCCGCCCACACCTGTCTCCCTCTGTAGCAGATGATGCCGATGCTCCTCCTTCCCTGCTCCCCCAGATCCCTTTGCTGTTTTTATGCACTCTGGATCGTGGTTTCCTGCCTTAAGCCCTGGCTGCCCGTGTGTGCCACCTTCTCCATCTCCTGCACTTTCCCGTGGCATTGAGCAAAAGACACTCACTCGTGTTCTGTCCTTTTCTTCTCATGCCTTCTTCCCCCGTGCCCTCTGCAATATCGTTTCCACGCTCGTACTTATGTGAGAGTCTGCTTCTAGCAGCCCTGAATCCAACACACCCTCAAACACAGCAATCTATCAGCGCATCACCAGGGACGTGAGACACAGGGCAGGAGCAGCTCTTCCCGGACTAGCAAGGCCCTGAATGGACGCAGAGAAGCTTCGACATTCATCTAGCCTAGATTTCGCTCTCACAGCAGCTCACTAGAAATGAGAAGTAAACTATTACAAGACTTCCCTCTTCCTATGGCCCCACACCCATCGATCTGAGCTCACCCTGAGATGTCCACATATCCTGGCCAAATTTCACATCCCTGTTTACAAGTTGCCAGAATAAACTACAAAGAGTCTCTGATGTTGGTGTGAAGGAATCAGACGAGCAAAGGGATACAGCTTGACATGGGGCGTAAATAAAGTCACAGACACAGAAGAGAAGGCTGGCCTCGTATGCGGGCTGGGGACATCCTGTCTGAGCTTAAAGGCTTTATTCTGTTTAGAATCGCGGCGGTATAAATTTGAACTCAGAAAGCACATCTTAAGAAGACACCCACTAGGGTGTCTATAATAAAAGGAAAATAAGGGTTGGCAAGGATATGGAGATATTGGAACCCACATGCATTACTGGTGGGAATGTAAAATGGGGCGGCCACGTTGGGAAATAACTTGGCCGTTTCTCAAAAAGTTAAATGTAGAGTTAACATATGCCCTTCCAATTCTACCCATGGGTAGATACCGAAGAAAAATTGGGAGCGGGGACTCAAACAGGTACGTGCACACCAATGCTCAGGGTAGAATTATTGCAATACCAAAAAGGTATGAACAACCCAAATGTCCACCATGGGGATGGGGAGAGACCGCTTAACAGGCTGGCGATTTCATTTGGGGGTGATGAGAATGTTCTGGAATTGTATAGTGGCTGTGGCTGCACAGCCTTGCAAACATACTAAAATGCCACTGAGTCATATACTTCAAAAGGGTGAATTTAGGGAGTGTAGTTATGTATCAACCAAAAAGAAAGAAAACGCAAGAGCCGAAATAACCGTTTCTCTTCCTCTTTCCCCTCTGACACTTCCTGCTCTATTTCTGACCCTTTCTTGCTCCTGGATGCTATCAGATTTCAGATCTCTCCAAGAAAACATTCCTGGCATGCATTATGGTCCTAAAGCTGGAGTAGAAATCATTTCCCAAGTCTGCTAATCCTGAATAAACACATTTTCAAAGACTATTACTTATTTTGCAAGGACATTTTGGGAGATACCTTTAAAAAAAAAAAAAAAAAGCTGGTTATGTCAATGTCAACTCTAATGACAGCCCTGAACAATTTTGGCTCTTTGGAGTAGCTTATAGGGAGGTTACAAGTTGCAGAAATTAAAGATGAGTAAGCACCTAGTTGCCAATTTACATTATATATTTGGCCATTAAAATCTGGATGAGCTCCTGTTTTCATCCAAAGATGTCAAAAGCTCTAACTTTTACAGGCATCTCTGAGGATAGAATCTTAGCCAATTCTTCATGGCAAAGCAGCATCAGGGAAAAGTAACTGAATGTTCAGCTGTGTTTGAGAATTTAGAAGTTTTAGCAAGTCCTTTGGTCATACATATTCCCAAAGCACGTGGACTCCACAGCATAGGGATCGTGCTGCCCAAACCAGACACACAAGCTCATCCCATTCTTCCCAAAACTTCACCATAGTGTTTTCATTATGTAAAATGACAAACGATGCACCTCGTGCTGTCTTACTCGTCAGATTTTTATGAACCCAGGAGGAGCTCAGGAGTCATTGCCCAAGAGAGGCAATCATCCTCCCAATCGCATTGAGAAATCATGCATCGAGATGCTTCTTGTGCCTTTTAATCAAAAAGGATCCCCTGTCTCATGAGGTGGGTATAATTTGGAAAAGCATTCTTCAATTTATCTTACCTTTTCCCCCTGGAGGGGCTCTGTGTTTATTGCGGTCATCTAGAAAACAGGAGGTAAGAAAAAAAATCACAATGATTGTGTGGGAATCTTGGGGTCCTATGTCCTCATGTCCCACTTACGGACTCTATGCCTTCTTTGGGAAGCAGAGAATGTCTTCCCCACTCTTGGGATGCTCACTGGGTTCGCAAACCAGGGTCAGAATATGAGATTGCTCTTTCTAATATTCTTGGAATTTTGATATTATTTCTAATAACAAAAATATTTATATGACCCCACTAATTCCCCCCTCCCCTTCCAATCCTATTCCTTGCCAGTCTTCCCTATCTCAGGCAAGAGCACGGCCATTTTGCAAATATTCTCTCCCATTTGGTTAAGTTGTCTTCTCATCTTGTTGACTGTTTCTTCAGCCACGCAGAAGCTTTTTAGCTTGATGCCTTCCCACTTGTTTATTTTTGCCTTTTTTTTTTAATTTTTTTTAACATTTATTTATTTTTGAGACAGAGAGAGGCAGAGCATGAATGGGGGAGGGTCAGAGAGAGAGGGAGACACAGAATCGGAAGCAGGCTCCAGGCTCTGGGCCATCATCAGCCCAGACCCCGACGCGGGGCTCGAACTCATGGACCGTGAGATCGTGACCTGAGCTGAAGTCGGACGCTTAACCGACTGAGCCACCCAGGCGCCCCTATTTTTGCCTTTTTAATGCTTTTTGTGTCATATCTGAAAACCTCATTGCCAAGATTAAGCAAAGGAGTTTTCCCCTGTTTTCTTCGAGGAATTTTATGGTGTGGGATCTTATGTTTAAGTCTCTACTACGTTTTGAATTGATTTTTGTGAGTGGTGTAAGATAGGGGTCCAATTTCATTCTTCTGCATATGGGTATCCAGTTCTCCCAACACCATTTATTGAAGAGACTACCCTCACCCCACTGAGTATTTTTGGCTCCCCTACCAAATGTTAGTTGATTGTATACGTGAGGCTTGAATTCTGGGCTCTTGGTTTTGTTTTGCTGGTCTATGTGTGTCTATTTTTATGCCAGTACCATACCATTTGGATTACTATAGGTTTCTAGTATAGTTTGAAATTAGGATGTGTGATACCCCCAACTTTGTTCTTTCTCAGTATTGCTTTGACCATTCAGGATCCAGCATTTTTTTGGTTGAGTCTCTAGGATTTTCCATATGTAAGATTACATCATCTGCAAATAAAGACAGTTCTACTTCTTCCTTTCCAGTTTGGATGCCTCTTACTTCTTTGTCTTGTTTGCTCTATTACTACGTTGAATGGAAGTGGTGAGAGCGGACATCCTTGTCTTGTTTCTGATGTTAGAGGAAAAGCTTTCGACCTTTCCCCTTCGAGTATGATGCCAACTGTGGACTTGCGTATGTCCTTTGTTATGTTGAGATGTATTCCTTCTATACCCCATTTGTGGAGAGTTTTTAATTTTGAAAGTATGTTGTATTTTGTCAAATACCTTTTCTGCATCTACTGAGATGATCGTATGACTTCTGTTCTTCATTCACTAATGTGGTCTATCGCATTTATTGATTGTATATGTTGAACCATCCTTATGCCACAGGGACAAATCCCACTTAACCATGACGTGTAACCTTAATGTGCTGTTGAACTTGGTTGCTAATGTTTTGTTGGGAATGTCTGCATCTATGTTCATCAGGGATATTATATTGCTCTGTAGTTTTCTTTTAGTGTTGCTGTCTGGCTTTGGTATTGGTGATGCCGGCCTCGTGAAATGAAAGTAGGAGTGTTCCCTCCTCTTCCATTTTTGGGAAGACTCTGAGAAGGATTTGCATTATTTTTTCTTTAAATGTCTGGTGGAATTCATAAGCGAAACCTTCTGGTTGGTCCTGGGCTCTTCTTCATTGGGAGGTTTTTGATTTTTGAGGCACTCTCCTTCTCTGTTATTGATCTGTTCAGATGTTCCATTTCTTCATGATTCAGTCTTGGTTTGTAGATGTCCACACAGGTTCCCTTGTCCATAAGTTATTGATCACATCTCCAGGTGCTTCCAGACCATGGCCAATAGGACCTGGAAATAATTTACAGTCTCCTGCAGGTTCCACAGCTGGTACTGAGGTCTGTCTGCCTACTACTCAACTCACAGGTGGGTGAGACTCCTCTTGGGTCCCTTGGTGTATAGTGCCGAATCCCACAACTCCCACAAAAGCACTTTTGTTTGTCCATGGATGCCACATTTCTGTTGTTGACGTGGAAGATTGGTACAAAAATGAGGGATGTCTTATGCTGCCACGATGTTCAGTTTGGATTTTCTTATTTTCTCAACTTGTAGTGGCTCTGCCATCACAGTTTTCAGCAGAACAATATCCATACATTTGGTTCTGCTGTATGGAATCAGAGTCTCACACTGTGACCTGGAATTGTCTCAGGATCTATGCTGAGTAAGAGGGAAGGTTTTAGGATTGATCCTGAAGAGTACAAAGCAACGGGTCCTCAAAGGGGAGGACCTGGGTTTCCCTGGGGACATTCTTACCCATCTCTGTATTAACCATGTTTTTTATTTTCTGTATTTGATTCTTTGACATTTTGGGACCTTGCTGACCCTGGAGATATTCTCCTCCCAGGGTATCTACTTCCTAGAGATAGGAGACAGCTCCCCCTCAAGCACACCTCTCAAATGCAACCCAAGCAATCCAGAACTCACACTCTCGACCACCTCCTCTATGGCTCCCACACTCTGGACCACTATTCCCCTGCCCCAATGACTCCAGGGTCAGATACGAGACACTCAGGGACAGCCTCTATACCCCAGAGCCAATCCTAAGCCTGTTCCTTCCCCCAGAAACCACAGTAAAGGTTTCTGCCCCATCTTCTCCCTCCCTCTGCTTCCTGACTAGCCCTGGTGCTTCTCTGTGTGGTCCTGCATGGCATCCCCCTCTTGGAAACTCTAACAAACACTTTTTTTTTTTCCCCCAGTGACAATCACATCTCCATCTTTGGTCATACTTCAAATTTTCTGTTAATACCTATATTCTAAAACACCCTCCACACCCACCTCATTGATACCCATTCGGAATCTCTGATGAGAACTGGTCACCAAATTCAGTTCCCATTCCCGCCTTCCCCCAATTCTCTACACTCAAGCGGTCACAGCTGTCTTTTTGTTTCCTGGACTCTTCTCTCCCCAGCCATGTTCCATCACAGGAAAAGGAATATGTGCCTCAAGGGCAAACCTGAAGCTGCCTTTCTCACCTGTGACCTCCAGCTGCAGGTGTTCACTCTCCTCTGACCACTCCTGGGAGTCCATTGTCTTGTAGGCACAAAAGTACGTCCCAGCATCCTTTGGCTCCAGGTGAGTGAGGAGGAATTCAGCCTCATATCCTGCAGATCTCTGCTCCTGTCTGTACCCAGAGTCCTGCAGCTTCCCCAGCATGAATGTCACATTGTGGCGGTGACCCAGGCACCTCAAGGTCACGTTATGTCCCTGTTCAACCACTGGGCTGGGCAAGGCACTGAGGTAGGGTTTGGTAAGTGTCTCTGGAAAGAATTCAGAGTTAGTCTGAATCTTCCAAGTGATGACTGCCAATGCCCTCCCAGAATTCAGAGGATCAGACAGAAAACTTGGGATGCAGGAACAGATCAAGTGTATGCAAGAAAACTCACCATTCTTTTTCTCATCTTCAAAGCCCAGGGAAAGCCCTGGAAGAGAAAACCTCATTAGACGTGAGTTTATATACTCATCTTGGAGTACAAATCAGGCAGATGATGAGTAACTAATTTGTTAAAGATCCATCCCATTTCTTGAAGGTACTTCCTTGGGTTGATTTAAAAAAAATTTTTTAGGGGCGCCTGGGTGGCGCAGTCGGTTAAGCGTCCAACTTCAGCCAGGTCACGATCTCGCGGTCCAGGAGTTCGAGCCCCGCGTCGGGCTCTGTGCTGATGGCTCAGAGCCTGGAGCCTGTTTCCGATTCTGTGTCTCCCTCTCTCTCTGCCCCTCCCCCATTCATGCTCTGTCTCTCTCTGTCCCCAAAAAATAAATAAACGTTGAAAAAAAATTTTTAATAAAAAAAATTTTTTTAATGTTTATTTATCTTTGAGAGAGAGATAGTGACAGAACACGAGCAGGGGAGAGGTTTAGAGAGAGAGAGGGAGACACAGAATCTGAAGCAGGCTCCAGGCTCTGAGCTGTCAGCACAGAGCCCAATGCGGGGCTCAAACTCACAGACTGCAAGATCATGACCCGAGACAAAGTCAGACGCTTAACCAACTGAGCCACCCAGGTGCCCCTCCTTGGGTTTACTTTTTACCTTTTGCTTATGTCCCATTGTTTCTCATTCAGGAGTTATGTTTATGTACAAAATTCCAGTAACCTTTCCTGATTTATTGTGTTGCTTTCCCAATTAGTCTTTTCTTTCACCATCTAGAAATCATTGCACACTTACCTATATTTTCCTCTCCTGTCTTGTATGACGGCAGTTTTCACCCTTACCACTTAAATGATGCAATGGTTATTTTATTGTGGAGTATGAGTGGAGGGTTTCCTCTCTGATTCAAATGGAGAGAAGTTGCTCTCTCTAACAAAGTTCTTCTTTTCACAAAGAATTCAAGACATTCGTGGTCCTAAATGCTTTCTTCACTCTTGGCTTTGATCTTGACAAACATCAGCCCCTCCCTCTCCTGTGTTCTGTTCTATTTATTTCATTCTGGGACAGGAACATCATCCTATGGATGAAAATATGGGAAACCAGTCTTGGGGTCTGCCAAGAGTTGAAGCTAGAATTTCTCAATGCAAGAGTATCTCAAGACATCTGGCCTTTGTTTAAACTCAGAGGTCAACTCACAACAGGGACCCCCAAGCTTCTCCTAGAAGGAAGGAGGTGGAGTCTAGACAGTGTGCTGAGAGGGCACTTGCAGTGACAATGTCTGGGATTAGTAGGTACGAAATCATCCTCTGGGTGATCAGGGAGTCCTAGGTCTCATGGTCGCTTTTTAGTGCCCCGCCCCCACCAATCCTGCTTTCAGACTCATGTTATCTCAGCTCTGATATCAGCCAATATTCTGCTCAAATAGTGATTCCCTTAAACACACACACACACACACACACACACACACACACACAAACATACAGTTGCCTTTAGTTCATTTTACATTGTGAAACCCTACCAGAGAATAGAAAGTGAGGGAGGGGTCCTCTTTCTTTGTCAAATAAAATTGTGTATATTTAAGTTCTACAATATGATGATTTTATATCTATCTATCATCTATCTATCAATCAATGATTACCACTTTCAAGCTAGTTAACACCTCCATCACCTCATATAGTTACCCTTTGTGAGTGTGCGTGTGTGTGTGTGTGTGTGTGGTGAGAATACAGAATCGTTAACTCAAGTCCCCATACTGCGCATTGGATTCCTCAGAACTTGTCCATCTCTCCTAACAAGGGACAACAGCTGACTTAGACAAGGAAGACTGAAATGGAGAAAGCTGTCATTAAGGGGAAGAAACCCAGTGGCGTTCAAGATAACCTGAAAAAGCACATTTCCCACAATAAAATAGAGAAACTACCAATGATCAAGTATCTGTCATTTGGCTGACGCTTTACAGACACTGACCATTTACATACTTGTATGACTTAGCAGGTCCTTTGCAGATGACTGTCACTTGCCATACAGCTACCATATTTGCCCACCTCTACCATATATCCTACATCTAACATTTAGAATGGCCTTTACATACATCAAATGGAGAGCTGTACAATGTCCAGCCTAGTTAGGGGCTATTAGCTTTACTGAGATAGGAAGGAGTGGGGGCCCTAGAAACCACAGTTCCCTAAAAACTAATGTGATACTGTGATTTATGGTAAGAAACATACATTTGGTTTCTGTCCTGGTTCCTGGCACAGAGGTCCTGAAACCCTTGGAATTTTCTAAGTGTTGAAAGTGATAAGCATTCTTTCATTGTGTAAATGAAGGGACTTTTGGACCACACCTAAGGATGGGGACTGGTTGCCAAGGGAATCAACCCTTGTTGGAGGACAAGGCTGGAACTTTCAGTCCCACCTCACTGACCTCTGGGGAGGGGAGAGGGGCTGGAGATGGAATCAATCACCAATGGCCAATGATTTCATCAACCATGCCTATGAAATGAAACCTCTATAAAAGCTCTAAAGGACGAGTTCAGAGAGCTTCCAGGTTGATGAACATATGGAGGTGAAGGGGAGAATGGTGCACCTGGAGAAGACATGGAAACTCTGTGCTCTTTCCCCATACCTGGCCCTCCACACCTCTTCCATCTGGCTGTTCCAGAGCCATATATATTTATATTTTTATATTTATAATATTCTTTTTTTTTAAATTTTTGTTTTAACGTTTATTTATTTTTGAGACAGAGAGAGACACAGCATGAACGGGGGAGGGGCAGAGAGAGAGGGAGACACAGAATTGGAAGCAGGCTCCAGGCTCTGAGCCATCAGCCCAGAGCCTGACGCGGGGCTCGAACTCACGGACCGCGAGATCGTGACCTGAGCTGAAGTCGGCCGCTTAACCGACTGAGCCACCCAGGCGCCCCTGTAATATTCTACTAATATAGTAAGTAAAACATTTCTGTGAATTCTATGAGCTTCTCTAGCAAACTAACTGGACCAAAAGAGGGGGTCATGGGAACTCCTGATATATAGACATTTGATCAGAAGCCCAGGTGACCACCTGAACTGGTGACTGGCATCTGAAATGGAGAGGGGACGTTCTTGTAGAACTGACACCTTACCTATAGGATCTGATGCTACCTCCAGCTAGATAGTATCACAATTGAGTGAAATTATAGTATACCCAACTGGTGTTCAAGACTTGCTTGGTGGTGTCAGGGTCCCACCCTCACCCATTAGCACTGGGTGCCAAACTTGGGTCTCCCAGTTATCGTTAAATTACAACTTAACAGATCCTTTGAACTCATCATCTGGAAAGCTTGAAAATTTTTATGTAAAAGATTATTCAGATTATAGTATATTATATAAAATATTATCTTATTCCATTATAGAAAGAAATGTCACAGCGATACATGCTGCATCATGGATGGACCTTACAAATATACCAAGAAAAAGAAGCCAGACATGAAAGGTCACTTGTCATATGATTCCATTTACATGATACGTCCAGAATAGCTAAATCTAGAGAGACAGAGAGATTGGTGACTGCCAGGGTCTGGGGGAAGGGTTAGGGTTAGTGTTAGGGTTAGGATGATGAGTGACTGCCTTGTGGGTATAGTATTTCCTTTAAGGGTGATGAAGTCATTTTGTGGTGGTTACATAACATTGTGAATCTCTACCATGCCACTAAATTGAATACTCTAAAATGGTTACTCTTATATGAACTGTACCTCAATACATTGAAACATTTTTATGTAAGTTGGGTACTTTTGCCCTAAAGATGCACAAAGATTCAGGTATCAAAAGTCCACCTGAAATAAGATTAAGTGGAAATGCCAAGTTGTAGCACAAGCAACCTCCGTCAAGTGCAATGGTGGATCTGGCTGGCCTCTAGAGCCATCTGATCCAGGGTTTCAGTGCTGTTAGGGCCTTTTCTCTTCACTGGCATGCATCACTCCCTCTGAATACGGTCAGGATAGGACCAAGAGCCTGGGAGCAGGGCTGAGGGCAACTACAGTCTGGCATCTTTGGAAGGTCACTTCATAGAGGACCAAAATTTATCTGTGTCCTGATGCCAGTTTGAGAAACTTCCCGACAGAACTGGACTGGCTTGCTTTGCATCATCCCTGGAATAATGATTATGGTTAAAGAGAAGGACAGTCTTATGGGTTGATTTGTGTCCCCCTCAAAAGATATGTTCAAGTCCTAATATGTTATTTGGAAATAGTGTTATTGGGGAGTAGGATGGCCCCCTAATCCAGTATGACTGGTGTCTGCATAAGAAGAGGTGGAGAGACATGGAGACAGACACAGAGGGAAGACGGCCATTTGAAGACACGAGAGATCCCAGCAAAGTATCTACAGACAAGGCGCCCAAGGACTGCCTGCCATCCCCAGAAGCGAGGAGAGCTGGGAACAGATTCTCCCTTCGAGCCTCAGAGCCCTCACAAGGAACCAGCTCTGCACCTTGATCTTGGACTTCTGGCCTCCAGAACTGTGAGAGAATACATTTTTATGGTTTTAAGCCACTTGGCTTGTGGCACTTTGTGACAGCAGCCCCAGGAAATGAATATGGGCAGGAAAAGGTCAGTCTCTTGACTTCCCAGATTATTCTGCCCTACAGCGGGAGGTTTGGGGTACAGTGACTGACAGCCACCCCAGAAGCTCAAATGTGTGTGTGTGAGGAACAATACCCCAAAGGGAAGGTCTATACCTCAGAAGAAGGAGGAAGGAACTGGGGCAGATGAGAAGTCCTGCTGTTCTCCACACACACCCTTCACCTCCTACTCACGAAAGAGGGAGGAAGTGGGGGCTTGGTCAGTGGAGCTGCTGGTTCAAAGTCTAGAGCTCCTGTGTGACCAAGCCACAGTTATAATTGAGGCGTTCCTTTCTACAGGCTCAGATCCATCTGATTACATCACGTTCAAGTTGAGGACAGTTAAAATCAGGCTGAGGATAGGGCTGGCCAGAAAATGTTCATGTCATCCATTGTCTGCAGCATAACTCTTCACGGAATTCCTGATTTGTACCCAAACTCACCACTCCACACTGTACATACCCCACCCTCCTATATGCCTACAAGCATTCATGGCAAGACTGGTATTTAGACAAAACAGGTTTGGGGACCCCATGGGAGCTCTGCATTTCACAGCTGAGTAAACCAGGGTGTCACTACACATCTCTGAACCTTGGTTCCTCATTCCTTATGTGCAAGCACCAGTACAGAGGCATGTTGTACCACAGCCCACCAAAGTCTGACAGGTGGCATGTGTCTAAGACACAGAAGCCATCAATTCACAGCAACCTCCACTTCATGGTAAATTTTCTCACCCACCCAAACCCATCCATCCCAGTCCTGGAGACTCACCGAGGCAAAGCAAGGACAGGAATTCTGTGATCATAGTGTCCCTTCCACCCAGACCGAGATCCTGTCTTCAGTTTTATAGTTCAAAGGAAGAAGGGGGACTGGGCCATCATGGCTCCCTTCTGCCACTTTGTGCCCAGGCTGTGTGGGTAGAGGTTTCACCCTGACACTTTGGTTCTCCACCACCTGGTGTAGAGTTTCCTTCTCACAACCAAGCCAGGAAATGATCAATGACAACATCTCCTTCATAAATCCGGTGTGTGTGGCTCCAGCTCCACCCACCCCGAGATCTGTCTTATCTAAAGTCCTGACCAAGATATTTTCTTTAAAAAAAAATAATAATTGTCTTGGAAAACGTTTTAGAGTTGCAAAAAAAAAAAAAAATACAGGGTTCCCATGTGCCCATCAACCAGCTTTCCCTAATGGTAATAGAAGTACAGTACATTATCAAAACCAGAAATTTAGCATCAGCACAATACAGTGGCTGGGCAAGCACATGGTAATGTCTAAAATGCAGGAGTCTCTGGTAAAATCTGGGCACCCGCTGCCCATGAGAGCAGGTTGGTCAACAAGAAAGCAGAAATGGATGTCTGCCTTTGAAGCTGAGTAAACTTGTCTCTTAGTAAACCTTGACAAATGGGTCACACATTGGATTTTTAGTGTGCTTTCTTTTACAGAAGAGAAAGTAATCAAGGGAAATTGGAAAGCTTCCATTCAATTTTTTTCCCCTCACGGGGAGAGTGTAATTCCATTTTCCAGGAACAAAGGAGGAAATATTGATGAATTAAGGAGAAAATTCCTCTCTAGAAGTACAACACACATCTTTCTTTCCCAGCTACCCATTGCTTCCCAAGTTAGTTAAGACTCTTGTTAATTAATGATTGCCTCACATAACTGAAAACACTAGGGTTGTAATGGGTTCAAGCATGGGTAGATCCAAATGCTCAAATAATAGAACTCTGTCTTTCTCCATGTCTGGGCACCACTTCCCACTGTGTAGACTTCACTCTCAGGTTGTTTCTCATTATGTTCTGGGAAGATACCCACCAGCATATCCAGGCAGAAATAATGTACTTGAAAAAAAATAGTATGCTTGCGCTAACACTTGCAACAAAACTCATAAGGCAGACTCAACATTGCTTGATCTTGGTTTACATGTCTGTTCCTAAATTGATCAAGGTAGCCAGTGTGATAGATTATGCTGATTGGCCTTTCTGGGGCAATGAGCACACCTGCAGCTAGAAAGTTGGATCAATGTCATTTAACCACAGAGAGTAAGTGATAGTTGGCCAATGTCCCAGTCAAGATAGTCTTACCAGGCAGGATATACAGGATATGAGTAGTTAGACATGTAAAAAGTCAATACTGTCCACTATGTGCCTTCGTCTGCCCATGTAAGGCTGTGCCCATGCAAGATTTTGCCTCCTTCCCAGAACTAATCTATGATTCTTCTCTCCCTTAACCATGAATATTTAACCATGAGATTGCTGAAATTGTGTGCAGGTGCCATAATGTTATAACAGCTATACATTAGCTTTCTAGAATTATTAGGTCCCTTGCCTGGAGGTAAGGAGAGTTGGGAGGAAACATGGTTGTTTGCAGATACACAAGGGTTGAAAAATCATACACTACACCTCAAAGCAGATGCCAGCACTTCATTTTTTTAAAATTTCTAATATTTATTTATTTTTGAGAGAGAGAGAGAGCAGGGGAGGAGTAGAGAGATAGGGAGACACAGAATCTGAAGCAGTCTCCAGGCTCTGAGCTGTCAGCACAGAGCCCAACATGGAGCTCAATCCCACAAATCCCACTTGGATTGAAAGTATTGGAGGAATTAAGATTGGAAGGGAAGACTTCGGAAATGGAGAAAAGCCCCAACCCTGGACCACTCCATGTCTACTAAAAACAGCTTGTTTGATACTTATATGCCCTCTGATTCAACCTCAGCCTTGTCCTGCAACTATTTTTTAAGTACAATTTTTCAGAGGTTAAGTTTCCAACAAAACACCAGTGGAAAGTGAGTTCTGATTTTCATTAAGATTTGAAATCACCCAGGTTCAACCCTAACTAGTAATAAGAATGTGTGTGTGAATGCACATGTGCACACATGCTCTCCATATTTCCCAGATCTACTTATTTCTGTCCAGCCCTTTCTGCATTCAGATGGGGTGACTTGGCTCTTTCATCTTCCTGCTGAGAACAATGTGCTAGCCCTCACACATTCTTCTGGTGGAAATGGAAGATGTACTAGGGGCCGAATCAAAATATGCCATGCCCCTGAGGACCTGGGCTGGAGCTAAAATATTGCCACTTGCACTTTATCCTCTTGACCAAAGCAAATAACATGGTGAACCCATAGTCAAAGGGCTTTAATGAAATCTATTGCATTATGACTTCTTGGCCACAGTTATTCATATCCATCCCATGTACAAAATATGCTCATCTCCATCCCAGGACCTGCTCCCCTAAATCTTCATCCAATAATGGCATTAGTCTTCAAATTTAGGATCTACTGATCATTATCAAGTCTATATGTGGCTCCTTTTGATCCAGGATACATGCACTAAAAAGACAAATTAGCTGTCCCATACATCTTCCATATAATAGCAAAACAGAAGTGGGATAACCACAGCACTCCCACGTGAAAAGGCTTCTTCCCTGTGGGAAACATCAGCAGTCACTGGTTCATAGCAATTGCAAAATCACTCTGGGCAAACGCTGCAAGATGCCACAATTCTGGGGATGGAAATGTTCCTTCATAAAGTTTCAGTTCTATTCTCTGAGAAGGGCTTCTCAGCCCACTGTTCTTCACAGCTCTTGTTTCCTCCCTCTGAGTTATCTTTATTTTATCAACCCTCCTGTCCACTTCTGAAGAGGACCCTGGAGAATATGACCCTCTTGATGGATGGTACGATTTCTCAGCTCACTTTCTGCCCAAAGAAAATTGAGCCTTCAAGTCTTTGTGTAATTTCCTTTTTCTTTTTCTTTTTAATGTTTATTTACTTTTGAAAGAGAGAGAGAGAGAGTGCAAGCAAGGAAGGGCCAGAGAGAGAGGGAGACACAGAATCTGAAGCAGGCTCTAGGCTCTGAGCTAGAGCCCAACATAGGGATCAAACTCACAAACCGTGAGATCCTGACCTTAGCCAAAGTTGGACGCTTAACCGACTGAGCTACCCAGGCGCCCCTTTGTGTAATTTCTTTAAGTAGTGCTGGGAGCAATTTTGCCAGCGTAGCTCTCAAAAATGTTTTGGCTTTCTATCCATCTGACACCAACCCATCCCATATGGTAGAACATACAGCCACCATTCTTTTTGAGACATAATTCTCTCTGTACATTTAACGATAGTGTTTTGGGCAAACCAGGATCCTGCGGGTACACTTTGTTAAGCTTTCTCCAAGAAATCTTCTGTCCAACTAGACAATGTACTTGATATCACCTTAGTCTTCCTAAAGGCCTTAACAAAAAAAGTTTCAAGCCAACTTTTTCACTTTCCTGAAAGATTTCATGTACACAGAAATCATGAGTGGTCCATGGAGATTTGTGTCTGCTATGTCACAGAGGAGCTAGAGAAGGAGTTTTATATCACACTCCCCACTGTTGATTTTCTCCCATTTTTTCCCCACTGCACATGTCCCTGGTTTCTATGATGTCATTCATCTAGATTCCATCTTTAGCCCCACTCTGAATTTGTTAACTCATTTTTATACAGAACAGTTCAGATCATCTACCAATTGACCCCTTGCACCTTCATACCCAAACCCACCACTGCACTCAGCAAAGGTGTTAATTTTATTTATTTTTAAAACAATTTGTAGTGTTTATTTATTTTTGAGAGAGAGAGAGAGCGAGAGACAGAGAGACACAGCATGAGTGGGGTAGGGGCAGAGAGAGAGGCAGACACAGAATCTGAAACAGGCTCCAGGCTCCGAGCTGTTAGCACAGAGCCCAACACAGGGCTCGAACCCACGAACCATGAGATCATGACCTAGGCCGAAGTCAGAAGCTTAACCGACTGAGCCACCCAGGTGCCCTGAAGATCTTCATTTTAAAAGGCTCACGTACTTTAGAAATGTTTGGGGGTAATATATATTTACGTGTGTGTACACACACACACACACGTGTATGTATATCCTATACTGTTATCTTGTTTTGTCACAAGCCAATACATTTTATTTTTTTTCAACGTTTTTTATTTATTTTTGGGACAGAGAGAGACAGAGCATGAACGGGGGAGGGGCAGAGAGAGAGGGAGACACAGAATCAGGCTCCAGGAAACAGGAAACAGGCTCCAGGCTCCGAGCCATCAGCCCAGAGCCCGACACGGGGCTCGAACTCACGGACCGCGAGATCGTGACCTGGGTGAAGTCAGACGCTTAACCAACTGCGCCACCCAGGCACCCTACAAACCAATACATTTTAAAGAGTGTTCCATGCCAATGAGTACTTTCTCACAACATGACCATAAATTGCTTCCACAGCGTGATTTATTTATAGAATTTTTTTAGAATTTTGAGTCTTTTGTTTATACATATTTGTATACATTATCATATCTTTCTGGAAATTTTATTTGTATACTCCACAATGTGACTCAAATTGATGCATAGTGTTCCCCTCTATGGAAGTAAGTACTTATTTGTACCTAACCAATCTCCTACTTTTGCACATTTATATTGCTTCCAATTCACTTGCTAATATAAACATAGTTAAAATGAGCAACTTGTAAATCTTTTGGACAACTTTAATTATTCCTCAGGGCAAACTACTGGGATTTAAACTCCCAGGTGAAAGACTATAAATGTTTTGTGTAGTGGTGGGGGAAGGCAGATAAGCTTCATAAGCTAGTTGCCATTTAGTAAAGAATATTGATTTATCATCCTAAAAACTGATTTTGCGCATGTATATTTTCCTAAATTCTATTCAACATTACATGTTAGCATTAAAAACTTTTGGGGGCACCTGGGTGGCTCAGTTGGTTAAACGTCCAACTTCGGCTCAGGTCATGATCTCACAGTTTGTGAGTTCTAGCCCCGCGTCCGGCTCTGTGCTGACAGCTCAGAGCCTGGAGCCTGCTTCAGATTCTGTCTCATTCTCTCTCTGCCCCTCCCCCACTTGGGCCCTGTCTCTCAAAAAGAAATAAATGTAAAAAAAATTTTTTTTAATTTTTGTCAAAAAGAGTGAAATGGCATCTTATTTACCTTCTCCTGGTTTGATTGCTTGGAATAGCAAATGGCTTTCTTTTCTTTCTTTCTTTGGGCTTGTGTGGGTTTTGTTTTGTTTGTTTTGTTTTGGTTTTTTTCCGTGTGGAATGCAGTTACTGAGAGAGATGTGTTACAAGATAAAGTGATTATATGTTTATTTCTTTATGGTATCGGCAATTCTTTTATGGATTTTTGTGTCTATGTTAGTAGGTGCATACAAAGTTATAATTATTATGTATTTCCCTTGAATTGACTATTTTATCATTAGGAAATATTCCTCTTCATATCTAATGCTATTTCTTGCCAAAAAAATCTACCAGTAGAGCCATTTCATCTTTCTTTTTCTGGGTATATGTTATATATTTTTGTGGGGGGTTTTTTGGGCTTTCAACTCATCTTTGCATATACTTAAAGTGTCTTAAAAAAAACAGCATATATTTAGGTTTTTAAGAAACACCCAGTTTGGGGCGCCTGGGTGGCTCAGTCGGTTAAGCGGCCGACTTCGGCTCAGGTCACGATCTCGCGGTCCGTGAGTTCAAGCCCCGCGTCGGGCTCTGTGCTGACTGCTCAGAGCCTGGAGCCTGCTTCTGATTCTGTGTCTCCCTCTCTCTCTGCCCCTCCCCCATTCATGCTCTGTCTCTCTCTGTCTCAAAAATAAATAAACGTTAAAAAAAAAAAAAAAAAAAAAAAAAAAGAAACACCCAGTCTAACAGTCTTTCAATTGAATTTTTGGGCCCATTTACATTTAATGTAATTACTTATTCACAGAATATAAGTTTATCATCTTGCTAGTCCTTCTATTTGTGCATCTCTTTTATGTTCCCTCATTTCCAAAGCCTTTGTTTTAAAAACAATTATGATTATTTTTTAAAGTTTATTTATTTATTTTTGAGAGAGAGAGAGAGAGCACAAATAGGGGAGGGGCAGAGAGAGAAGGAGAGAGAGAATCGTAAGCAGGCTCTGTGCTCAGTGTGGAGCCCGACTTGGGACTTGATCTCATGAACCATGAGATCATGACCTGAGCTAAAATCAAGAGTCAGATGCTTAGCCAAGTGAGCCACCCAGACACCCCTATTGTTATATTTTTTCTTATTGTTATTTTTAATAGGGCATTTTAACTCCCCCCACCTTATTTTTTTTTACCTCTATTTGTTTTTTGTTCATTTCTTTTAGTGATTACCCTATGGCTGGCAACATGTATGTTTGACTTACTAATAGCTATGTCATATTTTTCCACGTAAGAGAAAAAAAAATCTTTACACAGTATAACTCCCCAGACTAAATTTGTTTTCAAATGCACGAATCATGGTCTTTTTTGTTTTTTAAAGTAAGCTCTACACCCAATATGAGGCTCAAATTCACAACTTTGAGATCAAGAGTTGCAATGACCCACCAACTGAGCCAGCCAGCCAGACACCCCCATGAACCATCGGTCTTGCTCCATTTCTGCACATTGACCTCAGAGAAACACCTCATCTGTTACAGTCATTCAAAAATAGTCACTAACACCAATTCCTTCATTCACTTCCAAAGTCCGGTATCTTCCCTATAGGCCAGAGAAGCTCCAGTGGTCTCTGCACCAGCCTGTTTCCATCTCCTCAGGGGAATTGTTTGGGTCCTGGTTTCCAGCAGCTCTTGCTCTTGTAAGTGGGTTTGAATTTGTGTACTGAATTCACCATGTTCACGTAAAGAGTTTGCGTGAATTATGATCTCATGGAGCATTTTATTCCGTCTTGTTTCCTGAATGTGGGCGGGACACAAAATGTGTAGGTCACATGAAAGGAAGGAAAGGAAGGGTTGGCCAAAGATGTCACCACCCACATGCAGCTTACCTCCCTGTCGTGGTTGAGATAGGAGAAGGGCCCTTAGAGCAGACTGCAGGGCCACTATGATCTCTGAATTCTTTTGCCTCCTCTGCCTTGGTAAGTTTCTTGGGCTTGTATACTGGGATTAGAGGTGGGGGCGGCTGGAAAGAAATGTGACCACCTGCTTGTCTTTATTGATTGCTTCATATGTGTTAGGTACCTTGCAGAGGCTTTAGGTACATCAAATGTTTTCCAGTATGCAAGTCCTTACATTCCACATCCATGGTCTATCCTGTAGGCCTACCTCATCCCTATTTATTTAAAATCTTACTGGCTCAATATCTTTATTTTAAACAACTACATTCATTTGAAGACGGAAACTTTATGCCAACTGCTTAAATAAAAAAATTGGAGGGTGCCTGGTGGCTCAGTCGGTGAAGCCTCTGACTTCGGCTCAGGTCATGATCTTGCGGTTCGTGGGCTCAAGCCCCATGTCGGGCTCTGTGCTAACAGCTCAGAGCCTGGAGCCTGCTTGGGATTCTGTGTTTCTTTCTCTCTCTGCCCCTCCCCTGCTCATGCTCTGTCTCTCTGTCTCTCTCAAAATTAAACAAGCATTAAAGTTTTTTTAATAAATAACATTTAAAAGAAAAACCAGGGTCACTACCAAAAATAGGTCAATGTAAACATATATACATTGCAAAGAAGAAGATGATAGGACATTCTAGCCATGCATTGTTGCCCATCACATTTCTGAGCCCATGGCCAGCTCTTCCTTATCACAAAGGGCAACAAGGCAGAAAAGGTTGATCTCTAGCTTGAAAAATTCTTTGTTGTAATCAAAGCAGTGGAAGTGATTTAAAAGGGAAATGCCTTTCCTTTTCAATGCCTTTCCCAGGTATTCAATGCTATAGAATACCATGTCACTGCATTCCCTAAAGTCAGCTCCTAGAGCATCCGTGGTTTGAAATCCACCTTGTGGGAAATACCGTTTCGACCCTCACAAGCAGTCCTGCGTGGTGGGAATTAGGCCCACATTGAGAAATGAGGACTCTGAGATTGACAGCTCAAGGTTCCTGCTCAGGGCCATGCAGAGAATTAGCAGAAAGGTCAACATTCAAACCCAGGCCTGTCCGCCTCCAAAGTCACTGGTTTTTCCACCTGAAAAATCTCTCTGAGCCATGCTTCCATGGGGGCATCTCTTCCGTTGATCAACACGCATCTGTTGAGTCTCAGTACAGTACAGAATGTGTACAGACACTGGGGAAGCTGAGGCGAACAGCCCAGAGCAGCTACCTTCCAGGTGTTCACAGAACAGTGACACTTTGTGTCTCCTGTGGCATGAAGTACATAAACTCTAAAGAATTGAGGGTTTTGTGGATGTTTGTGGAACCAGCAAAAGTCCTGGGGCCATGGCAGGTGAGATTCGCATAGGACACCTTCTGGGGGAAATGGGACAGGAGCTGAGGGCAGAGTGGAAGCCAGGGGCCAGTGTGGGGAAATGAGAACCCCAGATGCATGACCTCCAGGGTCCAGTCTCAGCGGCAGCCCCCTGGGGAGGCCCCTCGGGATGGGGGCTCAGGTTCCACGGACAGACGCTTCTCTTGCAGGGCTGTGCGCTGGCCAAGGAAGCAGGGGGACTGACGGTGAGTGTTCCTTCAGTTAAACCCTCCCTCTCCTTTGCTCCAAATTCCCCGCATCCCTTCTCTTTCCTTCAAGGGGTTTCCTGACAGCAGGCAAGGGCACCAAATCCTGTCCCCAATCTGCTTCCTTCCAGAGCCCCTTCCCAAGCCCACCCTCAGGGCCTGGCCCAGCTGGGTGGTGCCTCCCAGAAGCAGTGTAAGGCTGCGATGTCAAACCCCGACCAAGAATGTCAACTTTGCTCTCAGGAAGGGAAATATTCTTTTGGATTTTTCACGATCACCGACTTCCAAGAAGGGCCTGGCTGAATTTCACTTCACTGGCCTAAGAACCAGCCATGCTGGAGACTACACCTGTGAGTGCTACAGACCAGGGGCCCCGGACATAAGATCACCGCCCAGTGAGGTCATCCTGCTGCTGGTGACAGGTGAGGAGCAGGACGGGCCTGGGGGAGGGACCAGAGGAGGGGACAGAGAAGGTGGAGACACACAGCAACAGAATGACTTGGTCGGCCTCATCCAGGGCTCGTGGGGGGGGGGACCTCCTTCCCACAGAGTCGAAAGAGGGTGACACCAGGGATCTGTGTCCCACCCTCAGCAGGAACCCCCCGCGGGAGAACAAGGGTGAGTAGGGGACCCCAGGCTTCTCCCCGTGACCTCGGAGCTCCCCTTCTCTTCCAGGAGGTCTCCCTAAACCTTCCCTGCAAGCCCACCAAAGGGGTGTGGTGACCGCAGGAGACGACGTGACCCTGCAGTGCCAGAGGCCAGACAATATTTTCGGGCCCATGAGGTTCGCCCTGCTGAAGGCGGGAGTGGCAGAGCCCATCCGGCTCCAGACCCCAGCTGGCAAGGAGGCGGACTTCTCCCTGCAGACTGTGACAGTCGGTGATGCCGGGAACTACAGCTGTGTCTACTTCCAGACCGGGACTCCTTTCTGGGCCTCACAGCCTAGCGATCGTCTTGAGATCCGGGTGAGAGGTGAGGTTTTGCACGATTTTTCAGAAGTTGGAGAAAGTCAATTCATTTCTTCATCAGCTTGTTTTTATTTTGGCTGTTTTGCTTGCTTTCCCAGTTTGGTGGACCCATCACTGACTTACAACACTATCAGTTTAAGGTGAACGACGTGCTCTTTTTTCTACCTGGAGAGCGTTGCTTCTGTTCCTTTCTGATTCTTCTTTCTCTTCTGATTTTACCGTCATCTCCTTCTCACACCTGCCCTTTCCTAACCTCTAGTCTTTGGCCTTTGTTGTTCTGTATTCCTGGAGAATTTCTCAAGTTGTTCTTGCAAACGATCCATCCCACCAACCGTCAGCGTCCCTTCCCCTATCCTTTGCGTCTCTTAGGCTTGTGGGTCGTCCCGGTGATGGCAGCCTCATGGCTTGCGGTCTCATTCTTAGTGCATGCTGCTGCCCCGGCCGCCAGCTTCCGGGTCACCCGTGGAGGATCTTCCACAACCATCTTGTGTGTCTGGCCAGAACGTTGCTTCCTCGGATGCCACACCCCGTGCTTCTGTGGCACCGTAGACGTGTGCATGTGAGCCGTGGTGGCCCATCGCCCTCTGGTTGGAAAGCAGGGACCGTGCAGCCAGCGCAGACAGGTGCAGAGGGCACCCTGGGTCCGCGACGTCACTACGGGTTCCTCCCACGGACTCTGTCTCCGGGAAACGTTGTGGCTGGTGGGCTCACACATGAACTCTGCACCCACAGCCTTTGTGACATGGAAGCTTCACTCGCAGGTCCTCTTAGGAGCCAGGGCCAACCCCGAGCCCAGGTCCTCGTTAGGAGCCCAGGTCCTCATTAGGAGCCAAGGCCAACACTGAGCCCTAGCTCTTCTTGGGTGCGGTGGGAATGAAATGCACAGTGCTCTCGGTGCTTAGTTACTGGGCTTGAATTTTCTTGAGCTCACGGCCGCCTGAAGTCTTTGCCGTGAGGAGGGGGTGCACAGACACCCACCGAGTCATTTCCCAGCTCGGGGCAGCAACTTTGGGATTTGGTCTTGCTCCTAAGCCTGATTCCTAATATCAGGAGGGAGAAGGGAAAAGGGACACGTGGGAGGGTCAAATGATATGAAGAGCCAATAATGAAGGAAGAGAGACCGAGCAGAGAGAAGACAAAGGACAGAAGACCAAGGAAGACCCACTAGAACCCTCACGAAATCCCACGTTGGGTTTTCAGTGATTACAACTTCAGGGCGGCCACAGCTGACCACTGGCCAGGGCACACAAGTGGGTGCAGGAGCGTCCTGTTGGGCAGATCCACGTGGGAAGGACGGGCGCTCCTCTACTGGCTGGTGCTGACGCTCTCCTCTCTCCCAGTCCCCCCAGGTGCCATATCGAGGGACTACACCACGGGCAACCTCATCCGCCTGGGTCTGGCTGCCCTAGTTGTGGTTATTATGGGTGCTCTCCTGCTGGAAGCCTGGTGCAGCCAGAAGGAGTCTCCACGTGGATCCACGTAGAACAGCTGAGCACTTGTCTTGTTCACAGGCTGGTATAGTGACGCGGGGTTCTCTGAACACCAAACTCCACCATGGGGACATGCTGTGTTTCTCACCATGGGCACAATTGATACTTTGGGTGGGGTATTTCTTCAGCATGTGGGGCTGTCCTGTTCCTTGTGGGAACATTCAGCACCATTTCTTTTTCTCATTAAAGAGCAGCTGAAGCCCCAGTCATTGTGGGACAAGATAATGAGTGCTATCAGGACCTTTCCCAACATTCCTAGATATGGAGGATGGGTGGTGGGGTGGTGTTCCCTCGGTGGAGAACCTGTGTTAGGAGGCCAGGAGAAATATTTCCTCTCTTCCTTACTCCCTGTCCTCAGGTCTGTCCTTGCATGCATTGGCTCCACAGTTACCATGGGGAATGAGGAGTCCTTGATCAAGTTACCAGCTTGTGTGAGATTTTACTGGTTCTCTTCCCTCCTGGGACAGAAGGCACACCATGGGGGGAGGTCTGGGAAGTTTGCAGATGAGGTGAGATCTCACTCATCTCCTGACAATATCAAAGACACAAAGTGGCCCCTATGTCTCCTAAGAGTGACACCTGGGATATAGTGACCAGGAACTGTCCCCAATATTAAAGGCTTCTTGGTGCTTAGGATGAGATAAATTTAGAATCATTTGGCTGTAATTTTTTTATGTCAAAATCAAAATTAATAAAATGTATGGCACCAGCTGTCTTTCACTAGTACTAGGATATGGAAAAGGTAGACTTTAACCAAAAAAATTCTACAATTAGTTAACTGTGACACAGCATTCAGCAACGTTCTAGTAAAAGCATCATGACTTCTAGGTGTTCCATTAGCTGACACACTGGAGAATAAATATCCTTTACTTAACTGTGATCTTGTTTTCTGAAATCAAGAGCTAAGAACAAGTGGTCTGGCAAGGGATTTTTTTTTATGTTCATTTATTTTGGGGGGCGGGGTGGGGAAGGGCCGAGAGAGAGGGAGACACAGAATATGAAAAAGGGTCCAGGCTCTGAGCTGTAGCACAAAGCCTGAAACGGGGCTTGAACTCACGAACGGTGAAATCATGACCTGTGCCGAAGTCAGACGCTTAACCAACTGAGCCACCCAGGTGCCCCAGAGGATTTTCTGATGTGTGAGTTTATTGAAACACATTGAAACACATCAAAACTGCTCTCAGAAATCATCCATTGCTCTCAGGACCAAGTCCTAAAGCATCAACGTGCTCCTTTAAGTCAAGAAAGATTTGGGTCCACTTCCCTTGGGATTTGGGGGACATTAAAAATGCGATAAATGCCGAAACAGTTTACAAACACAGGCCACAAGGTCGAGAACCTGGAAACAAACGGGGAGATGCCGTCTTTTATTTAAGCCTCAAGACGCATCTCCCTGCCTGTACTGATCGCCTCCCCTGGAGGGAAACTCAAAAGAGGAGTGCAACCTTCAAACAGCACTTTTTTTTTTTTTTTTTGTCGTTTTTTTCCCCCTTCCCTCCTACCTTCCAAGTTCATCTTCCTGCTTAAGCTCGAGTGGGCACGAGCTCACCTGCCAATCCCAGCAAGTAGCTCAACACAGAGCAAGCACTCAATGGGGCAGGTGAAGCAAACGAACTGGTCCCCTACCCTACAGATTCCCAGAGGGGATGACGGATCCGTAGGCCCCGCCCTGGGGACTACAAGTCCCCGCGGCCCCTGCGGGCCTGGCCCCGTGCCCGGGGTGGGGGTCAGGGGGCGCGCAGGGTTTTTTCCTCCGAGCGGGCTCCAGCGGGACAAAATGCTGGAGCCTCTCGCGGCGCAGGGTCGGGGCCCCACGTTGCCCGGGACGCACCGCGCACTGTTGCTAAGCGTGGGCGGGCCGGGGAGCAGGGCGCCGAGGGCACCTGCGGCCCGCGCGCTCCGCACCTGCGCTCCCTCCGCCGGGGCGCCCGAGCGTGCGCGCCGCGTGCGCCTTTGGAAAGCTTCCGTGCGCGCCGTCCGCGCCCTGGCACCGCCCGCGTCTGTGCTGGAGAGGCGTGGGAGCGGCGTGGGAGCGGCGTGGGCGCGCCCCTCGCGTCTTGGTGTGAAGGAACGGTGGCCCCACGGGTGAGTAGCGGCCGCGAGCTCCCCCGCGCCGCCCGAGGAGCGCGCTTTCCCAGGAGGACGCCTCCGAGTCCGGCCCTGGAGAGCGCTGCTCGCGGCCTAGGGGGCGCCCCGTAGCCCCAGGCGGGAGGGCCGGGGGCACCCGCGGGACCCTCCTCCGCCCCTGCCTCGCAGGGGAAGGGGGGTTCCGGGACTTCAGGCGCTCAGGGGGTGCATCCCAAAGAGCGCCCTAAGTATGTAAGTCGGACGCCCAACCCACTGAGCCACCCAGGCGCGCCCCTTAACACTTTAGATTCTTAAAGTGGGGCATGCCAGACCTTTTATTACTATTATTGGATAAATTTGACTTGTAGGGGTACCCGGGTGGCTCAGTCAGTTAAGCCTCCGACCTGACCTGGGCTCAGGTCATGATCTCACGGTTCGTGGGTTCGAGCCCTGCATGGGGCTCTGTGCTGACAGCTCAGAGCCTGGAGCCTGCTTTGTCCAGATTCTGTCTCCCTCTCTCTCTTGCTCTCCCCTGCTCACGTCCTCTCTCTCTCTCTCTCTCTCTCTCTCTCTCTCTCTCTCTCTCTCCCTCCCCCCTCCCTCAAAAATAAACATTAAAAAAAATGACCTGTAGCATTGTGTAAAATTATGGTGTATAGCTATCATTTTGACATTTATATGTTGTTAACATGATTGTAGCGATATTTATCACATTGTGTAATTATAGTACAGTATTATCGTCTATATTCATTATGCCGAGCATTAGATCTTTGGTTTATTCCCTGCTCGTTACAAGTTTGTACTCTGAACCAGCCTCGTCTAATCCCTGAATCCCCTGCTAATCACCATTTACTCTCTGGGTTTTTTTTTTATGGGTTTGACTTTTTTTAGATTCCACATATGAGTGATAGCACAGTACCTGTCTTTCTGTCTGACTTATCTCACTTAGCGTGATGTGCTCAGTGTCTATCCACGTTGTTGTAAATGGCAAGGATATCTTCCTTTAATATTCCGTTGTGTATGCATACTCCACCTTTTTTTTTTTTAAAGATTTTATTTTCAATTAATCTCTATACCCGATGTGGGGCTAGAATTCACAACTCTGAGATCAACAGTCGCACACTTCACCAACTGAGCCAGCCAAGTGCCCGTATACTATATCTTTTTATCCATCCATCCATTGATAGGCATTGGTTGTTTCCGTATCTTGGCTCTTGTGAATAATGCTTCGATAAGCATGGGTGTGCAGAGGTCTCCTTGAAATCCTGTTTCATTTCATTTGGGGATCTTCCCAGAAGTGAAATTGCTGGGTCATACAGAGTTCTATTTTTAATTTTTTGAGGAATCTCCATATTATTTTCCATAGTGGTTGGACCAATTTACATCTCCACTGCAGTGAACAAGGGTTTGTTTTTGGTTTTACTTTTCACCACATCCTCACCAACACTTTTTGTCTCGTCTTTTTTTTTTTTTAAGTTTATTTATTTTGAGAGAGAGAAAGAGCACGTGTGTGTGTGTGCATGCCCCAATAGGAGAGAGGCAGAGAGAGAATCCCAAGCAGGCTATGCACTGTCAGTACAGAGCCTGATGCAGGACTTGATCCCACAAACGGGGAGATCATGACCTGAGCTGAAATTAAGAGTAGGACACGTAACCAACTGAGACACCCAGGCACCCCTCTTCTTCATGAGAGCCATTCTGACAGGTGTGAGGTGATATCTCATTGTGGTATTAGTTTGCATTTTCCTGATGATTAGTGACATTGAACATCTTCTCATGTACCTGTTGGCCAAATGGATGTCCTCTTTGGAGAAATGTCAATTACTTTTTCGGCCCATGTTTTAATTGCATGGTTTTTGTTATCGTTGTTACTAGGTTGTGTGAATTCTTTATATATTTTGCATATTAACCCCTTATCTGATATATGGCTTGCAAAAATTGTCTTCCATTTTGTAGGTTGTCCTTTCATTTTGTTAATTGTTTCTTTTGCTCCGCAGAAGCTTTTGAGTTTGATATAGTCCCATTTATTGATTTTTGCTGAGAATTTTTGCATCTATATTCATCAGGGATATTGGTTTGTAGTTTTATTGTGGTGGTGTTCTTTTTCTAGTTCTTGAAGTGTAAAGTTAACTTGATTATTTGAGATCTTTCTAACGTCTTAATGTATCCACTATTGCTATAACTTTTCTCTCAGAACTGGTTTTGCTGGGTCCCACAAGATTTGATAAATTGTATTTCCATTTTCGTGTGTTTCAAGATAATTTTTAATTTCCCTTTGATTTCTTCTTTGAGCCATTGTTTAGAAGTGGGTTAGTTTCCACATATTTGTAGATCTTCTTTCTCATTTTCTTGTTGTTGTTGATTTATGTTTCACTGGTCATTCTGACCATTGTCGTCAGAAAAGATAGTTGGTGTGGTTTCAGTCTTCTTAAATTTGCCAAGATTTATTTTGTGGCCTGTCTCGATCTGTCCTGGAGAATGCTCCATGTGCACTCGAGAAGAATGTGGATTCTGTAAATGTCGAATAGCATGTTCTGTATTAGTTCACTTGTTCCAAAGTGTGGTTCAGTTCCAACATTTCCTTGTTGATTTTCTGTCTGGATGATCTATATGTTGCTGATATTGAAGTCCCTTATTATCATTGTATCATGGTCCATTTCTCCCTTAAGATCTGTTAGTATTTGTTTCATATACTTTGTCGTTCAGGTGTTAGGAACATATATATTTATGATTGTTATTGTCTTCCTGATGTATTGACCCTTTCATCATTATATAATAACCTTCTTTGTCCCTTGTTACCCTTTTTGGCTGGAAGTGTGTTTTGTCTGATAGAAGTATGGTTTTGCCTGCCTTCTTTTGGTTTATGTTTGCTTGCAATTCCATCCTTTCAGCTCAGGCCTCTCTGTGTCTTGAGAGCAGAAATGAGTCTCCTGCAAGCAGCATAGAGTTCAGTGGGTTTTTTAAAATCCAACCAGCCAGTCTGTGCCTTTTGATTGGCAAGTTCAACCACTTTAAAGTTAGGGTGATTGTTGATATGTAAGGACTCACTACTCCCTTTTATCTTTTTAACCTTCTGGTTATTTTGTCTCTCTGTTGTTTCTTTTTTCCTCTGTTTCTGTCTTTGTAAGTTGGTGGTTTTCCATTGTGATTTGCTCTGTCTGTCCTTTCTTTATGTTTCATGTCTTTGCTGTAGTTTTTTGCCCTGTGATTACCATGAGGTTTACACCAAACATCTGATAGATGAAATAGTGCCCTTGCTGCCGATAGTAGTTTATCTTCATTCGCCTGTAAAGGCCCCATCCTTTTACTCCCCCTTCTTCTGCATATTTTTGATGTCATAAATTACCTCTTTGGATGCCGTGATTTCATCACCAATTTGCAGTGGCTATGGTTATGTTTAATGCTCTTTTTTTTTTTTAACCTTCATGCTGTATTTCAGTGTTTAATATACTATTCTTAAAAAGAGTTACACTTTTCTAATGCTATTTATCACCTTTATCAGATTTTTTTTTTTTTGTATTTATGTCCTGTTTCTGCTTGAAGAACTCCATTCGGCATTTCTTGTTAGGCAGGTTGAGTGGCGATGGGCTTCTTCAGCTTTTGTCTGAGGAAGTCTTTCCTCTCCTTATATCTGGAGAGTATTCTTGGCTGGCAGTTGCTGTCTTCCAGTATTTTGAAGAGGTCACGTTAGTCTCTCCTGACCTCTAGAATTTCTGCTGAGAAATCTGCTTATATCCTGAGGGAGGTTCCTTTATAGGTTACTACCTTCCCTTACCCACTTCGGCTGCCTTTAAAATTCTTTCTTTATCATTGTCTTTTGACAGTGTTGTTGTGATGTGTCTTAGAGAAGGTCTTTTTGCCTTGAGATTATAAGGTGTTCCGTTAGCTTCATGGACTTTCCACTTTCTTCCCTAGGTTTGGGGAGTTCTTAGCTATTGTTTCTTTAAATACAGTCTCTATTCCCCTCACCCTCTCTTCTCCATCTGGTATACCTGTTAATCTTGTGTTGTTTCCTCTGATGGAGTCTGATTGTTCTTGGAGGGTTTTGTGGGTGGGTTTTTTTTTTTTTTTGAGATTTTATTTTTTTTTTAAGTTTATTTATTTATTTTGAGAGAGAGAGCACGCACACATGAGCAGGGGAGGGGCAGAGAGATAAAGAAAGAGAGAGAATCACAAGCAGTCTCCTCACTGCCAGCACAAAGCCCGACATGGGGCTGGAACTCACAAACCGTGAGATCATGACCTGAGCCAAAATCAACTCAGATCCTTAAAACTGACTGAGCCACCCAGGCTCCCCAGATATTTTATTTTTTTTAAGTAATCCCTACACTCAACATGGGCCTCAAACCCACAACCCCAAGATCAAGAGTTGTGCGCTCTACCCACTGAACCAGCTGGGCACCCCAGCTCTTTTGAATTCTTTGTAAGTCAGCTCACAGTATTGTGTCTTTGGGTTTAGTTGGCTGCTGGAAAATTGTCATTTGCTTTTTGTGAGGCCATGTGGCCGTGATTTTTCATGGTGTTTGATGAGAAGTATCCCTGACCCCACACTTGAAGTAGGGACCCTCTTTTGGGTAAGGTTCTGTTTACTTTGAGTCTAATCGAATGGTTCAACCGATGGGCGCCATAGGAGCCTTTCTTTTGTTTTCCAGAAGGTGGCGCTAGGGCATAAGTCTTGGTTTCTCTTGCCAGTGCTGTCTTCCAGCTCAGGTTGGGAGCATGTGAAAAAAGCAGGTTGAGGAAAAAGGTGGGGGTGGCACAAAGTGGGGAGAAGTATGTGCTTAGTGCTGTGGCTCTGGGTACGTCCCCACCTTGGAGAGGGGGTGTCCCAGAGCTCCTCCTGGGCAGACAGCACAGGCAGCAGGAGCCAGTTCCCTCAGTTTTGTGTGCACCCTCCCCCTGCCCAGCCTCACCCCAGCCTTCCCACTGGTCTTGGCACTCTCTCCTCCGAAATAGGGGTGTTGCTGAAGAGCGGGGGACCGTCCAGCCACAGCCGGGCATGAAGACTTCCACTGACCCCTTCGCTGCCCACCTCCTCCACTGCCAAAGCCACCACTGCTGTCATGTTGCAGCCACCTCCAGGCCCCGGCCACCTACCTTCCTTGCACAGAAGGATGAACCTCTGGTGTCCTAGTGGGCTGTGCAGAGGTGCTGTCGTTCAGTTACAGATGTGGATTCATTGTGCCCAAAAATGAGAGAGGAAAGGACCAACTCCTGTCACCATGATGCTAACATCGCTCTGGCTGTAAACTCTTTTTTTTAACGTTTTTTTTAATGTATTTATTTATTTTTGAGACAGAGAGAGACAGAGCATGAACGGGGGAGGGGCAGAGAGAGAGGGAGACACAGAATCAGAAGCAGGCTCCAGGCTCTGAGCCATCAGCCCAGAGTCCGACGCAGGGCTTGAACTCATGGACCGCGAGATCGTGACCTGAGCTGAAGTCGGCCGCTTAACCGACTGAGCCACCCAGGCGCCCCTCTGGTTGTAAACTCTTGGGTGCGTTTATACAAGTGTATGTGCTTCACGCCATGGGAGGTACAAGATGTCACTCACCCAGAAAGCCCGGACTCTGTGCTGTCCACCTTGGCATCCCTATGTCTGCACAGGTCCTGGCATGTAGTAGGACCTCAACAAATGCACAGTGGCAGACTGACAGGGTGCCCAGTGTAAGCACGACTCACAAAGATTATTTCTAGGATGTGAAAAGATGCACACTCGCCATAACTCACCATCTTCCTCCCACCCGGTGAACCCCACTTCCAATAGCGCGCCGTTGTCACCCACATCCAGTTGACGGGATGAAGGGCTGGCTCAGAGATGAAGAAAGCCCCATCACCGCAGGGAACAAGTGACAGCCTTAGCTCTGGCATCGAAAGGTTTTTGGACCAATCTTTTCCATCGTCGTTTTTCATTCCTTGAGACTCCAGATGGGACGAGGCTCACTGCTCGGTGCCCTAAAACAAACCTCAGAATCCAAGTGGATATTCAAAAGGGAAAAAGGTCCATCCACCTCTGTCCCCCACACAGGTGGATTTGTTGCGTCTTTGTCAGCTCCCGCTGCTTTAACAGAAGACCCTAGACTGGGGGGGTCTTGGCTCTAGAGGCTAAATTCTGAGACCAGGGTACGAGCGTGTTTGGATCCTTGTGAAGACATTCTTCCCGCTTTACAGACCGCTGCCTTTTCCTCTGTATCTTCCTGCAGTGAAGACAGATCATCTCTTTAGGGTCTCTCACAAGAAGAGACTAATCCCATGCACGAAGACTCCCCTTATGACCTGGTTAGCCCCCAAAGGCCCCATCTCCCAACATCATCACCTTGGGGGTTAGGGCTTCCATATGGGGACTTTCAGGAAACAAAGACATTCAGTCCATAGAAGTAGGATACTCCAACCCAGTTGTTCTCACTCCTGGCTACTTCTTGGCTTCCTTGGAATTAAAAATAATTAAGAAGGGCGCCCGGGTGGCCCATTCATGATCTTCCGGTTCGTGAGTTCAAGCCTCATGTTGGGCTCAGGGCTGACAGCTGAGAGCCTGGAGCCTGCTTCCAAATTCTGGGTCTCCCTCTCTCTCTCTGTCCCTCCCCTCATGCTCTGTCTTTCTCTCTCTCTCTCTCCCCCTCTTTATCTCTCAAAAATAAATAAACATAGAAAACAATTTTTTTTTAATTTTTTTAACGTTTATTTATTTTTGAGACAGGGAGAGACAGAGCATGAACTGGGGAGGGTCAGAGAGAGAGGGAGACACAGAATCTGAAACAGGCTCCACGCTCTGAGCTGTCAGCACAGAGCCCGACACGGGGCTCAAACTCACGGACCGCGAGATCTTGACCTGAGCCGTAGTCGGACACTTAACCAACTGAGCCACCCAGGCGCCCCAAAAAAAATTTTTTAAGGGGAAGAATATTGAAAGTGTCCATCCCCGAGTAACTACATTTAAATAATAAATACTGAGTTGCTAAAAATAAATAAAGTGGAAGCCATGTAGGCATAGAGCACAGTCATGGATATGAAATGTAAGTTTTAAATATTGCCATCACTTTATAGGAAGCATGTCTAAAGCCGCCAATGAAGGCATACTGACGGTATTTCTTTCCAACTTCATTACCTTAACGACGTCTCTTACTCAGTCCACCCCTGTCCTGAATCCCAGTACAAGCAGTCCAAGGAACTTACCAAAGCGGAGGAGGCAAAGGAGTTCAGAGATCATCCTGGCCCTGCAGCCTGCCCGAAGGGCCTGTTTCAGTTTTGCAACCACGGGAAGGAGGGAAGCCCCCACGGTGGTATCTTTGGCCCGCCCTGCTCTTCCTTCCTTTCTCTTGACCCGTGAGTTTCATGACACACCCATGCTTCCACGGTGAGAACCAGGTGGCGTGCACAAACAGCCCCACAAGCAAGTACTTCTGGTGTCGCAATCCTGCTCTGATTGCGTGCGAGCTCAGTCTCAGTTCTGACTCCTCTTAGCCCCAAGCACTGGGACCAAAGGATTCTGTTTCAGGATATGGAAACCAGTTGATGTGGAGAATATTGCTAATTCCCTGGCTAGTGGAAAAGACGCTGGAGACTGGTATGAAATGAGGTCATCCACATTGCTGAGTGTTTGAACGGCTATAGTGAGATCCTTCATTAAGGTCGTTAAAAAGTGTGTGAAACACCTCCACCCCTCCATCCAGGCACACAAGGGTTCTTCCATCATGGGAAAAAAAACACATTTTTTAAAGTTGATTTATTTTGTGAGAGCAAGAACACAAATGGGGGAAGAACAGAGAGAGAGGGAGAGAGAGGGTCCCAAGCAGGCTCTGTGCCGTCAGCACAGAGCCCAATGTGGGGCTTGAACCCACGAAGCTGTGAGATCGTGACCTGAGATGAAATTAAGAGTCTGACACATAACCAGCTGAGCCACCCAGGCACACCTTTCATGGCAAAACTTTTTTAAAAAAGATTTCCCTGTTTTTTTTGTTTTTTTTTTTTATTAAATTTTTTTTTCAACGTTTATTTATTTTTGGGACAGAGAGAGACAGAGCATGAATGGGGGAGGGGCAGAGAGAGAGGGAGACACAGAATCCGAAACAGGCTCCAGGCTCTGAGCCATCAGCCCAGAGCCTGACGCGGGCTCGAACTCACAGACCGCGAGATCGTGACCTGGCTGAAGTCGGACGCTTAACCGACTACGCCACCCAGGCGCCCCGAGATTTCCCTGTTTTTTAACTAAGACTTTATTTTTTTATTTTTAGGGTTTTTGTTTTGTTTCTTGAGAGAGAGAGACAGAGAGGCAGCCTGAGATGGGGAGGGACAGATAGAGGGAAAGAGAGAATCTTAGGCAGGTTCCACACTTCATGTGCAGCCCGACTCAGGGCTTGATCCCATGACTGAGATCATGACCTGAGCCAAAATCAAGAGTTGGACGCTTAACCAACTGAGCCACCCAGGCACCCCTTAAGATTTTATTTTTAAGCAATCTCTACACCCAACATGCACTTGAACTTACAACCTTGAGATCAAGGGTTATGTGCTCCACCGACTAAATCAGCCAGGTGCCCCCCCCCCCATCATGGAAAACTTTTATCTGCACACAGTTATTGATGAAACAAGTAAAAATATCAGGCTAAAGAAGATTAGAACAACAGGATTAACCAACTTGACCTAGTTAACGTTTTCAGAGCACCGCTACCCCCAGCAGTTACAAAATGTACATTATTTTCAAGTAGGCATGAAGCATTAACCAAAATAGGCCACATGCACTGTTAAAAACAAAAAAGGTAAAACAAAAAACAAAAAAGGTGGGGTGCCTGGGTGGCTCAATCAATTAAGCATCTGACTCAGGTCATGATGTCTTGGTTCATGGGCTCAAGCCCTGAGTTAGGCTCTGTGCTGACAGTGCAGAGCCTGCTTGGGATTCTCTCTCTCCGCCTCTCTCTCTCTCAAAAATAATAATAATAATAATAATAGTTAATTAGTTTTTAAAAGTAAAAATTAAAAGCAGGGCGCCTGGGTGGCTCAGTTGCTAAGCGTCCAACTCTTAGTTTCAGCTCTCGTGATCTCACAGTCTGTGTGAGACTGAGCCCAGTGTTAGGCTCTGTGCTAACAGCAAGGAGCCTGCTTGGGATATATTTCTCTCTCTCTCTCTCTCTCTCTCTCTCTCTCTCTCTCTGCTCCTCCCCTGCTTGCTCGTGCTCCCTCTCTCTTAAAAATTAATAAACTTAAAAATAAAAAGCAAGAAGGAAAAAAAGCAAAAAGAAGAGAAGGTGTGTGTCTCTGTGAGTGAGGGCTCTAAGTCCTAGTTTAATAGGTATTTAGGAGATTGGAGCCTGCGGTGGTTACTTTGGACTTACGACGGTTTAAACCTGCCTATATATTCTTTTCTGTTCATCACACCAAAAGTTAGAGTCGAATTCTCCTCTTCTGGAACACGGGCCATTTGTAGCGGCTTGCTTCTAACAACCAGCATACAGGCAAGTGTGCAGGGAAGGGTTAAGTCAGCAGGCCCGCCTTGCTCAGAACCTATGTGTTACTAAGAAAATCCTGTCTTCCCCTCAGGGCTCACCTTTGGCAGCTCCTGAGGGATGGGCTCTGAGCCCTTGGAATGTTCTCCCTGGTCAGCCTAGCAGAGTGTGGTACCCCCTCTGTAACCCTGCACCAAATCTCTGTAGAGAATTACATGCTCTGGGAGAAGTGGATTCTCTAGGAAATCTTTAGGGAAAGTAAAGAGGTGTCAAACATCCATCAAACAAGACAAGTCAAAATGGTGTGCCACTTGCTGGGAGGCAAGATCATGTTTCTGAAGGTTCTGTTGACCTACAGATAACCTGAATCTGAATGTGAGTGGATACAAGACTAATCCAACTGAGGTCGTTCTGCAAAGTAACTAGCCTGTAATCTCAGCTCACGAAAATCAAGGGAAAACCATTTGAGAGGGAAGAAGACGAAGGAAGTGTGGCCGCTGAGTGCCACACATGACCCCGAACTGGATTCTCTCCTTGGGAAAGGAGGTCCTGGGACCATTGGCACAACTTGAATGAGCTCTTGAGTACGAGAATGCAGCCGTGTATCCGTGTTGAGTTCTGACTCTAAGGGGTGTCCTGTGGTTGTAGAAAAGAACACCTATATCTGCAGGGATCACACACTGGAGTGTGCAGGCGATGAGTCACTGTGTCGCACTCTGGAATGGTTTGCAAGCCAGAAGGCTTTCCTCCTGTACTTGGACACCGTGTAGTCTGGAAGTTGCTACAGATGAGATATCTGCAGATTGCACCTTTCTTTAAAAAGATGTTAATTTGTATGTTGTGAGATTATTTTCATCTTAACTTTCTGTGTTTCTAATTTAGTATGCGCTCCTTTTCACTGCAGTTTATAGATGCTATTTAGGTGTCCTTAATTGGACACTCCATTGGGTGGAAACATTCCCATTACTAATAGATTTCATGAAAGATAAATATCAAAGAAGACTCAATGCATTTTATATCTTTTGTAATGCTTGGTAATGGAGAATTGTTGCCCCATATTCATTTTTTTAATGTTTATTTTTGAGAGAGAGAGAGGGTGTGGGGGGTAGGGAGAGAGAAAGGGGGACAGAGGATCTGAAGCGAGCCCCATGTGGGGCTCAAACTCACAAACTGCGAGATCATGACCTGAGCCAAAGTCAGATGCTCAAGTGACCTAGCCACCCAGGTGCCCCTCCGTAATGATTCTTAATTCAAAAACTCACTAAAAGAAAATTCACTGATAAAGGTTAGGTAAAATTCACGTCGTAGTGTTTGGTCCTCTGACTACAAGAAAGAATAAGAACCTTATTAAATGACCAGAAATCTCTCCCTTCTGCAGTATACGCTCCATATGCTGTGTTTTTAAGTATTTTTTCCAAAATCTGATAAATAGAGTCAAGTGAAGAAGTAGTTCTAACAATTCCAACCAAAGATACACAAACGCTTAAATAATGGAGTAGACAGGCCGTCAGCCATCTTTCAAATGGGTTGATTTGTGTCCCTCCAGAAGATGTTGAACTCCTAACCTCCAAGACCTATGAATGTGGCTTCATTTGGATAATCTATTTTTATTTCATTTTTATTTTAGAGAGAGCACGAGCAGGGGAGGGGGACAGAGGGAGAGGGAAACAGAACTTTAAGCAGGCTTCTTGCCCAGCATGGATCCCGACATGGGCTTGATCCCACAACCCTGGGATCATGGCCTGAACCAAAACGAAGAGTCAGATGCGCGACTGACCGAGCCACCCAGGCGCCCCTGATTTCATTTTTATAAGGTGTGAGGTTTCAGCAAATCAGGATGCAGAAGGGAACGTCCTTATACTTATAAACAGCATCTGTGAAAAACCTACAAGTAGTAGCATATTTTTAAAATTTTTTTTTAACATTTATTCATTTTCAAGAGACAGAGTGTGAGCGGGGAAGGCGCAAAGAGAGAGGGAGACACAGAATCCGAAGCAGGCTCCAGGCTCCGAGCTGTCAGCACAGAGCCCAACGTGGGGCTAGAACTCATGAACCACGAGATCATGACCTGAGCCAAAGTCAGACGCTTAACTGAATGAGCCACCCAGGCGCCCCAAGAAATTAGGCAGTTTAAAGAAAGGCATGCAGAATAGAAATGGAACAAGTAAAACTGTCTTTAGTCACAGAGAATATGATAAACTATGTAGAAGTTTCCAAGGAATCTACAAAAAGTTGTAAGAAATAATGTCTGAACTTGGAAGGTAGCAGCATTTGTCAGTAACAAAAACAATAATTGTATTCATATGCCCACTCAGGGAACCACTGCAAGCAATAATTCACAAAGCAGCAACATTTATATCACATCAACGAACATGAAAAACTTAAGGATAAAATTAAAGTGGACATATGTCAGAGCTGAACAGTGAAAAAGGCAAAACACTGATGAGAGAAAATCAAAATAGATAAACCGTGCCCCTGGATCAGAACACTCAATATTATTAAGGTTCACATTCTCTCCAAGTTGATGTGTGGTGTAAACGCAGTCCCATTCAGTATCCCAGTAGCCCTTGGGAGAAATTGACAATTTGATTCTAAAATGCATTTGATGGGGCACCTAGGTAGCTCAGTCAGTTAAGCGTCCAACTTGATTTTCGCTCAGGACATGATATCGAGGTTCATGAGATCGGACCCCTCACTGGGCTCTGTGCCGATGCCATGGAGTCTGCTTGGGATTCTCTCTCTCCCTCTCTCTCTGCCCTCCCCTGCTCACACACAAATTTTCTTTCTCTCTATAAATAAATAAACTTAAAAATATACTTAAAGGGGTGCCTGGGTGGCTCAGTCAGTTAAGCGTTGGAGTCTTGATCTTGGCTCAGGTCGCAATCTCACAGTTTGTCAATTTGAGCCCCATGTAGGACTTCGCTGACATGTGGAGTCTACTTGGGATTCTGTCTCTGCCTCTCCCCCACTTGTGCTCACTTTCTCTCTCTCTCTCTCTCTCTCTCTCTCTCTCTCTCTCTCTCTCTCTCCCTCTCTCTCTCTTTGTCAAAATAAATAAACTTAAAAAATTTTAAATATATATACTTAAAACATTTTTTTACATGTACATGAAAATTAAAAAGATCTAGAATAGCCAGGATCATTTAAAAACCTGATAAACCAATAGCCTCTGTTTTCAAGACTTTTAAAAAGCTACAGTAATCGATATAGTGTAGTATAAGCCAAAGTATAGAAAAATGGATTACTGAAACAAGAGTTCAGAAATCAACTCATGAATCTATGACAAACTGGTTTTTAAACAAAAATGCCAAGGTAATTGAGTGGAAAAAGAAGAATCCTTTCAAGAAATGGTGCAGGAACAACTGAGTTAATCTATATGTGAAAAGAATGAACACTGACTGTTAGCTGATACCATCTATAAGGGTGCATAGTATATGTGTGGCAAGACTTCCTGGTTAGAATACAAAAGTTTTAGCTGTAAAAGAAGAACTTTCGTCAAAACTCCGACTTTTAAGAAGATGCAAAGTTTCATTTAAAAACGCGAAGAGAAGTAGCAGACTGAGGTAAATATTTGCAAGATGTGTCTGTTAATAATGGACATATGCCCAGATTATATATAGTGTTACCACACAGTATCAGGAAGATTAACAACCAAATTAAAAAATGGACAAAGTAGGGGCACCTGGGTGGCTCAGTCGGTTGAGCGTCCAACTTCAGCTCAGGTCATGATCTCACGGTTTGTGAATTCGAGCCCTGCATCAGGCTCTGTGCTGACAGCTCGGAGCCTGGAGCCTGCCTCAGATTCCGTGTCGCCCTCTCTGCCTCTCCCCTGCTCGTTCTCTGTCTCTCTCTCAAAAATAAACATTAATTTTTTTTTTAAAAAAGGGCAAAGTATTTAATCATATACTTCATGAGGAATATATACATATTTCCAGTAGTACCTGAGAAAGTGCTCACAACATAGGAGGTCAGGAAAAGGCACAGTAAAAGCCACACTGACCAAATAAATAATGATCCCAGAAACAGACCCACACACGTATGGAACTTTGGTTTATGACAGAAATGGTAGACCAGTAGGAGAAAGATTAATTGTTATGTGTTGCATAAATTCATATTTTGTTGGATTAATCTTTATGCCTGTCCTCTGCCCCAGGTGAAGAGTACAGAAGAGGAAGCCGTCGTCTTGTCCTGGAGCGGCAACATTCTCAACAGAGGTGAGAATGCGCGTTCCATAAGAAACTGTTCAGGGTCAGTGGGTCTGATTTGATCAACACCCATCATTCCCCTGGGCAGCTGTGGGGTCTGTGGGGCGAAGGACAGAAAGAGATCACAGTGGGGGGGCGGAAGGAAAAGGAAGAATATTATTTCTCCTGGCCTCTAAACACAGGTTCTCCACCAAAGGAATACCACCCCATTCCCCAACATCTATATCTAGGGATGTTTGAGAAAGTACTGTAGTATGTGCTTTTCTTCTTCTCCCATGCTTATTGGGGGCTTTAACTGGTATTTAACGGGGAAAGCAGATGCTAAGTGTTTCTGTAATCAATAGGACAGGCACACATAGTAAAGAAATATCTCACCTAAAAGGCCATTGGCCTTCCTACTGAGAAACAGGAAGTGTTAATGATAGGGTTTGGGGTTTAAGGAACCATATATCGCTACAAAAGTCCAGCTGCTTTACGTGGTTCCTTGTGGAGACTCCTTCTGGCTATGCCAGGCTTCAGTCCTGGTGATAATCAGAAACATGACAGAAAGACCCAGTCGGATGAGGTTAACTTTGGTGTAATCCCCCAGTGTAGTACCTGAGAAAACTGAAAGAGAGAATGAGATCATGACTGGTATCCCTTCTGCTCAAAGGGTCTACCAAATGTGACTCTCACACACCCGCTTGTGTTTCCTGGCCAGTGGTCTTGTACCTTCGCTCAAGTTTTATTGAAAACATAATGTAGGATTTCATGAGGTCTATAATGGCCCTTCTTTTTGTCTTCTTTCTTTTATATTCTCTGTGCCCTCTCTCGCTTCCTTCGTTTATTTGGTCTTTATCTCATTTCCATTTTCCCACATTTCCTTTCCCCTTTCTCCCTCCAGGGATTAGGGATTAGGAGCAACACAAAAGACTCAGAGCACTTTTATTGCCTTCTTCAGGCTGTCATAACAAAATGCCACAAACTGGGTGACATAAAGTAACAGAAATGTATTCTCTCACAGTCTGAAGGTTCGAAGTCTGTTGGGACCGGCGCAACAAACACCGAGATCAGGGTCCTGAGGGTAGGGGAATGTAAGAAAAAGAGAAGAGAAGACAGTTTGGGAACAGGAGGGTCCCCTGGGCTGATGGCCCAAGTGACGGCTTTATTGTTGCTGTACACAATCTTTTATATCCAGACTCTTATGGGTCAGGCCATTCTAAGAATAAACAGGTTTCACATAATCGCTGCCAACCAAAACATTTAGTTCTGTGGTTCTTGTGAATTTTCTAGACGGGTCACAACAAGACCTTGTTGATAAGATTGCTAGCAAAACACAATTCCCATGTTTGTTTCTATCTGACTCGGGGTAGAAAAAGGGAGGTAGCATTACTGCCAACACCTGCAGACCACAGGCTTCAGGAATTAACTTTCTCAGCCTTGACAAGGCTTTCATATGCCCTTGAAAGTGGGGGAATGGGAGGGGGAACCACCGGGTTGGCTGAGTCAACAGGGAACCGTTGCTTGACCCGGTCTCAGCCTGGCACTGGGGCCCAGCCTCCCACATGAATGGGAGGGGGAACCACCGGGTTGGCTGAGTCAACAGGGAGCCGTTGCTCGACCCGGTCTCAGCCTGGCACCGGGGCCTGGCCTCCCACAGAAGTCTGAAGTCAAGGTGTTGACAGAGCAATACTTTCTCCAAAGATTCTAGGGAAAGATCCTTCCCTCTTTCCTCTTCTAGCTCCTGGAAGCTCCAAGCACTCTTTGGCCTGTGGCCACATCCCTCCAATCTCAGCCTCTGTTTTCACATGGCCGTCTTCCTTCAGTATGTCTCAGTGTCATTACTTCTCATCTTTTAAGGACACCAGTCACATTGAGTAAGAGTATTCCCTAATCCAGTGTAACCTCATGTGAAGTTAACAAATGATTATCTGCAAAGACCAGGTAATGCTATTTCCAAATAAGGTTGCATTCACAGGTACTGGGAGTTCGGACTCAAACATACCTTTTGGGGGACAAAAATCAACCCATTACGGCTCCAGCAGAGTGCCAAAATCTCGTAGCTGGCCCAGTATCCTCATAGCACAAAACTTAAACTTCATATAGGCAGTGAGCCCAGGAATTTTGGAATTCAGAAGCTAAGCATCTGGGTCATGGTGCATATCAGCTGCAACCAGGTAGGGCTTGAGGTTGGCTGTGGACCTGGTTCCTAAGGAGGAGCCTGTATGTTCATCATCCCTCTCAGTACAACTGGGAATAGCTATGGCCTATAAACAGGGAATTTCTCAACGTCACACATCCCAATTACTGCCAAGTCTATCTCTAAACTCAGCGGTAAACACGTTCCCTGAGGTGAGGTCCATGGAGAGTAATTTCTAATGATGCCACCATATTTTAAAAAAATTTTTATTGTTTATTTTTGAGAGAGAGAGAGGGAGAGAATGGGAAGTGGAGGGGCAGAGAGAGAAGGAGACAGAATCGGAAGCAGGCTCCAAGTTCTGGGCTGTTAGCACAGAGCCCGACGAGGGGCTCAAACTCAGAAGCCGTGAGATTATGACCTGAGCCGAAGTCAGATGCTTAACTGACTGAGCCACCCAGGCCCCGATGATGCCACCATATTTAGAAAGTCCCCTCCCCCTCTCATTACTGACCATACAGGCCTTCATTTCTAATTATAAAACGTTTATTGACTGTGGGAAGAATCAGGAAGACACAAAGTTATAAACCAAGAAATTCATTTGTAGCATCCAGTGAAGGAGAATTATAGTAGAAACAAAGGTAATTTTCAATGATGTAGTACGGGCCTGGTGACCCAAGTAGATACCACAAACATGACACAAAAGCAGAGTGCTGTGGAAACCCTGCATCTGGAGAACAAGACAGAGTCATCGAAAATTAAATTGTTAACGCCAAGACAAACCAAAATGGTAACAGCTGCAGACAGTAGTAGAAGGAATTCTGCTGGTGACCAGCTTAATGATTTTAAAGACTGACAGGAGAGATCATCCAAGAATGCAAAATAAAAAAGGTGAAACAAAAATGGAAACGATGAAAGGCTTAAAAGGAACATAATGGACGCAATGGAGAAATGAGAATCAAAGACTAACAGAACAGTCTTTGATTAAAAATAATATATTTCTGGGGCGCCTGGGTGGCTCAGTCGGTTGAGCGTTTGACCGGCTCAGGTCATGATCTCGTGGTCTGCGGGTTCGAGCCTCACGTCGGGCTCTGTGCTCACAGCTCGGAGCCTGAAGCCTGCTTCTGATCCTGTGTCTCCCTCTCTCTCTGCCCCTCCCGCACTCTCACTTTGTCTCACTCTGTCTCTCAAAAATAAATAAATGTTAAAAAAAAAATTTAAAGAAGGACAAGGAAAGGATAGGGAATTTGGGATGAAAGAACAAGTAGGAAAAATAATCACCATCTATTGTGTCTCTTTGGCCAGACACACAGCCCTGTAAAAGAATCACCCATGAGATACAAGCTATTGTTGTGGAACAAGGTTCCCAGTCACTTTATGACAGACTTCCTTAGATACTGGCAGCACTTGGCTAGAGTAAGACTCAGTCACCAGGCTTCCCCAGACTGCCTCATGGTTATTGCCCTGCTGGAGCAATCTAGAAAATGTATCAGGTGGGGCGCCTGGGTGGCTCAGTCGGTTAGGCGGCCGACTTCGGCTCGGGTCATGATCTTGCGGTCCGTGAGTTCTAGCCCCGCGTTGGGCTCTGTGCTGACAGCTCAGAGCCTGGAGCCTGCTTCATATTCTGTGTCTCCCTCTCTCTGACCCTCCCCTGTTCATGCTCTGTCTCTCCCTGTCTCAAAAATAAATAAACGTTAAAAAAAATTAAAAAAAAATGTATCAGGGGCTGTAGAAGAAATGGCTAGATTAAGTGCAGTTTGGGATAGAGAACGGTCTTAGTGTGATTTGTGGAGTGTCTGTGTGGGTACGTACTTTTGCCTGAGTGCTAAGAGCTCCTGGAAATTGACGTCATGCCTGTGCATGAATATTACTGTAATAAAGATTTTACGTTCACAAGGAGTTTAGTTAGACATGCATTTCTAAGAAGAGAAATTTCCTTCTCCCGTATGGAAAAACGGTTTGGTGTTTCTGGGGGAAAGTGAGAAGTTGATAGGACTTTTAGGTGCAAACACGTGCATGCATCAAGAAAAGCAGGGGTGCCTGGGTGGCTCAGTCAGTTAAGCCGACTTGGGCTCAGGTCATGAGTTTGAGTTTGAACTCGCAGTTTGTGAGTTCGAGCCCCGCGTCAGGCACTGTGCTGACAGCTCAGGGCCTGGAGTGTGCTTCAGATTCTGTCTGTCTGTCTCTCTCTCTCTCTGCCCCTCCCTCCCCCGCTTATGCCTTCTCTCTCTCTCTCTCTCTCTCTCTCTCTCTCTCTCAAAAATAAACATTAAAAACGGTTTTTTATTAAAGAAAGAAAGAAGAGAAAAGTCTGAGAAAGTGGAAGATAGCGGGCGTATGCCAAGGCATGCTAAGGACTGCTGTTGCAAAGTCAGAGGAACACAGAAAATGGAGGAAAGCAACATGTAGAGAGAGCAGAGACCTGTGGACGCCTCAGAAGTTGCACATGGGAAGCAGCATGACCCCCACGTCTAGACAGAGCCTGGTCCCTGTGCATCAAAGCGCCAGGGGCCTGGACCCTTGTCCCTCCTGCCCAGTCCCTGCAGAGAGGGCAGAGCCCCAGAACAGATCCGTCCCCATTGTGATGGGCCGTACTGTGGCAGGAGGGCATGTGCCACTTCTGATGTTGCTGAAACTGGGCAGAAGGCAGAAGACCATGGTCAGACTGCACACAGTGTGAGCAGATTTAGTGGTGGAGATGAGATTTCCTATGGGAGCGAGTAGGATGTCTGGAGTCATAGAATGTGAAAGGACCTTAAGCTGCCCATAGCTGTTGGAAGATCAGAGTAGAGGGAGGCACTCAAGTGTGAGAGTCCAGCTTACCCTATAAATTAAACTTAGTTAAGAAAAAATATCAGAAGCATCGTGTAGTCATTTCAAGTGAAACCCTGCTAGAACTCAGTGCCCTCCACCTGCCGTCTCTTGACTGAGGACCACGCAGGTTCTGAAACCTTCAGAGCTCTTCAGTTCCTGCCTCCCCAACGCCTGCCCTCACTCACTGCCACGGATGCTGCTGGTGGGGATGGGGACCCTCTCCCTGCTTCCCGACTGGGGTATATCTCTCTGAGACTCCAGGGTTTCACCCAATATGATTAGGAAGAACATGTTGGTTGGACACAGGCTTGACCACCTGGCTTCTCATCACATTGGCCCAGGCCACAGAACTCAGGTGCACTCTGCACAGCACCTCCACAGTGATCAGAGGGGACCATTGTAGAAGTCTTTTGTAGACTTTGTAGTCTTTTGTAGACCATTGTAGAATCTCACTGGGGCTGTCTCGAAGCCTGATCACAGGGGCACACGTTCTCTCAAGGACAGAAGACAGGAGGGACATGCTTTCTTCGCTGACAGACGACGGACAGTCCTATGTGATGGGTTTCCAGTAGAAACAGCTCCTGAGTCAGGGGGAGGGGACAATAGGATTCATTCCCCCATGGAAATAGCAGTAATCTTCCTATGAGCATGCAGTCTCTAATCACTGTGACAGCCCTGCAGACGGGCATAACTGTCCTCGTTGTATGGATAAGGAAATCGGGCCCAGGCACCACAACCCATGTGCGCAGGAGAGGAGGCTCCAAAACATGAGTTGAATTCACTTCTTTCCTGGAAACACAATTAGAAGGCCTAAGAAGGACATTCTTTTCATTTTTCCACGGTGAGGGTCTGATGTAAAGACAGCGCATAGACTATCCTAGAATCTAGGGATCAGAGAGATGTGGTAAGAACTTGGATCCAGTCACGGTGCCCAAAACCAAGCTGAGAACCACATGCCATCCTTGCCCGATGAAACCAGGGGTTTTGGCTCCTGTAGACAGACATCCTGAGCTGTACCCTGTTCCACACCCAGGAAACTTTAAAACAACTTTATCGAGATGTAATTCACATGCCATACAGTTCACCCATGTAATACGTGCAGTTCAGCGGCTTTCCTTTATTCACAGATGCGTGCAAATACCACACAAATTTAAAACGTTTTCATGGCTTCAAAATGACCCCCCATTACTCTAAAGCTTTTGCTGTATTTCCCTACCCCCACCACCTGCAGCCCTAAACACTAGCCTGCTTTCTCTGTGGGTTTCCCTACTCTGGACTTTCCTATGAGTGGAATCGTGTATTATATGGTCTTTGTGACTAGACTTTCACTTGGCATCATGAGCTCCTCCCTTTTGTGTCTTTGGAATGTCCCCCCCTCAGCATCTGGTCAGGTACCCCAAGGACATTTCTGTTTTGAAGACCCCATACTTGTACTCGTCTTAATTTCCCATTGTAACCCAGTGGAAACAGAAATGCCTTTAGAAGCAGACGGACTTGGGCTTTGACTTCTCTGCTCATTCTCCCTGTGGCCCTGAGCAGGAACCCTCAGCCATCGGTCCCAGGGTCCTCATTTATCCAAGTGGGCCTAATTCCCACCACACAGGAGTGTTTGCAAGGGTCAGAGTGACATGTCCCACAGAATGCTCTAGGAGATGATTTTGGGCAATGCAGTGACGTGGTATTCTATAGCTTTGATCATGGCGTTAGAAAGTTATTACCCTTTCAATCACGTTATGCCCTTCTGATCACATCAAGGAGAGAAGATGCATTTCAAGCCGACTTTAGAACACCTTTATCTCTGGCTCGTCACTCTTTGTAACTAGGGAGTGGTTGGCCATGGGCTCAGAAGCCTGACCATCAACAGTGTAAGGCTAGCACGTCCTAACATTTTTTGCCTTTCCATTGTATTCTATATTTATATTTACCCTCCTTTACCAGGTAGGTGACACTGCATTTTTAAATTATTGCTAACTGTTTCCATTTTCAAATAAAAACGTGTATTTAAAGAACAAACGTTGACTCCTATTAGTAAATTACTAAACGAGTAACAGTGGTGCAGGCATAGCACACAGTCATGAATGTGGCATGTACATATTTGAATATTGGAAAAAACTTGAGCGGTGAATGGATGTAAAGCTTGCAGCGTGGGCCCTGACGTGTGTGAAGCGATCTGTAAATACAACCAGTGTTGTGTCTTTTGTATTCTCCGCGTCTCTCAACCTGTCCATCCACCCTTATCTTGAACCCCCCAGCATACCATCGTAAGGAACGTACCAAAGCAAAGGAAGGAAGGAATTCCACAGTCATACTGGCCATGCAGCCTGATCCAAGGACCCCTCTTCAGCTTTGCAACCCCTGGACAGAGGACAGCTCCATGTGGGCAATGACCTCTTTCCTCCAGCCTTTCCCTTCCTTCCTCTCACGTGACCCACAGGTCAGGAAAAGAAAGTCAGGTGATGTCACATAAAACGTTCTGAAAATGACACAGTGGTAAAGATGAAGAACAAACCGGTGGTTGCCCAGGTTGGAGCGTGATGTTGGGGAGAGCGGTGGGTGTGACAGTAAGGCACAGCATGAGGTGATAGATGGATCGCTATGTTGGTTATGCTGGTGGCTCCACGAATCTACACATGACAAAACAACATCAAACCCTACCCTCGCATTGTGCTAGTGTTAGCTTCTTGGTTTGGATCTTGTAATGGACATATCATGGAACCATTGGAGAAATTGGGTGCGGGGTACAAGTATCTGTCCTGAGTTTGCAACTTCCTGTGAATTGAATGACTTCAAAATAAAAGTAAGATATGATTGAAGAGGAAAGGCAGTCTAAAACAGACATGGGCAGTCACACGTTAAGGAGTGGAAACATCACAAAGTCTGTTGCATGCACGGACAAGGCAGAGACTGAAGCAAGATGTGGTTGTCCAGTGAACAACTGGTGTCTCTGTGATGTGCCACACTCCTACTGGGCATAAATCCAAAGTTCTGTCCATTTGACCACTCTTGGCCAAATACCAGCCAAGGGGGTCTGTTCTCAATAGGAACCATGAGTTTTACTCATTGGGTAGAAGGAACAGAAAAATTCTCCTGGTGCCTGAGGCTACCAGAGTGTCCACATTGAGAAAGTCTGACAAAAGATTTGCAGCCTGGGAGAAGCTCCTGTCTGCCCCCAGCACCCCGAAGCAAGACTCGTCCATGATGTGATGAAAGCCAGTGCAACTGGCTTTCTTTTTTCTTTTTGAGAGAAAAAGAGAGAAAGCACGTGGGGGAGATGGGCAGAGGGGGACAAAGAGAGAAACTTAAGCAGGCTACACGCTCAGTGCAGAGCCCAGTGTGGGACTTGATCTCATGATCGTGATATCATGACCTGAACCGCAGTCAACAGTCAAGACGCCTGCCGGAGCCACCCAGGCGACCCCAGAACTGGATTTTTATAAGCGTATCTCCCGAGTTTTAAGAGAGGAGACAATAGTTCTAAAATAAGAATGAGTATTTGTGACAGAGAACAGGATTATGAACAAACAGCAACAGATCGTGAAGGTGAAAATATTGTGGATAACCTTTTTACACCTGCACCAGACGATGAAGAAATCCTGGGTACAACTAACTCAGAAGCAACTTGATGCTATGAAGTTGAGGGGGAGCCTCCCAAAATTAGGCAAAATGTGGAGACTCTATGAAATAAAATTGAAAAGACACATAGGATGAAGAAAGTTTCACACTTCTAATTGCTGGTCCCGAAGTACAAAATAGAGAATGGTGGGGGGTCGATAATATGCAGGAAGCAGTGTTTTCCCTAAATATCAATGGCATCACGGTTCCTATGGAAGTAACTGCACGTGCTACCCAGCCAGACTCTGAAGTTTTAAGTATTTTTTTCAAATCATCCAAATTTTTTGAGTGTGTCTTTAAGATCCATTCTGTGCTCTGCCCCAGGCAAAGCTATGGCAAGAGGTAAGCCTCATCCTTGAGTAGTTCTTCATAGAGCTAAGAATGTAGATTCCACAGGACTGTTAAGGATCATCGGCAGGTCTCTCCATCTGCACTCGTCATTCCCTGGGAAGCCCTGGGGCATTAGGGTACTACAGACCTAAGTACAGGGGAGGAAGGAAGAGGAAGAATATTATTTCCCTGGCCTCCTAACACAGGGTTCCCCACCAGGGGAACACCACCCCACCTCCCGTTCTCCGTATCTAGGAATGTTGGGAAAGGTCCTGATAGCACTCATTATCTTGTCCCACAATGACTGGGGCTTCAGCTGCTCTTTAATGAGAAAAAGAAATGGTGCTGAATGTTCCCACAAGGAACAGGACAGTCCCACGTGCTGAAGAAATATCCCACCCAAAGTATCAATTGTGCCCATGGTGAGAAACACAGCATGTCCCCATGGTGGAGTTTGGTGTTCAGAGAACCCCGCGTCACTATACCAGCCCATGAACAAGACAAGTGCTCAGCTGTTCTACGTGGATCCACGTGGAGACTCCTTCTGGCTGCACCAGGCTTCCAGCAAGAGAGCACCCATAATAACCACAACTAGGGCAGCCAGACCCAGGCGGATGAGGTTGCCCGTGGTGTAGTCCCTCGATATGGCACCTGGGGGGACTGGGAGAGAGGAGAGCGTCAGCACCAGCCAGTAGAGGAGCGCCCGTCCTTCCCACGTGGATCTGCCCAACGGGACGCTCCTGCACCCACTTGTGTGCCCTGGCCAGTGGTCAGCTGTGGCCGCCCTGAAGTTGTAATCACTGAAAACCCAACGTGGGATTTCGTGAGGGTTCTAGTGGGTCTTCCTTGGTCTTCTGTCCTTTGTCTTCTCTCTGCTCGGTCTCTCTTCCTTCATTATTGGCTCTTCATATCATTTGACCCTCCCACGTGTCCCTTTTCCCTTCTCCCTCCTGATATTAGGAATCAGGCTTAGGAGCAAGACCAAAACCCAAAGTTGCTGCCCCGAGCTGGGAAATGACTCGGTGGGTGTCTGTGCACCCCCTCCTCACGGCAAAGACTTCAGGCGGCCGTGAGCTCAAGAAAATTCAAGCCCAGTAGCTAAGCACCGAGAGCACTGTGCATTTCATTCCCACCGCACCCAAGAAGAGCTAGGGCTCAGTGTTGGCCTTGGCTCCTAATGAGGACCTGGGCTCCTAACGAGGACCTGGGCTCGGGGTTGGCCCTGGCTCCTAAGAGGACCTGCGAGTGAAGCTTCCATGTCACACAGGCCGTGGGTGCAGAGTTCATGTGTGAGCCCACCAGCCACAACGTTTCCCGGAGACAGAGTCCGTGGGAGGAACCCGTGGTGACATCGCGGACCCAGGGTGCCCTCTGCACCTGTCTGCGCTGGCTGCACGGTCCCTGCTTTCCAACCAGAGGGCGATGGGCCACCACGGCTCACATGAACGTCTACGGTGCCACAGAAGCACGGGGTGTGGCATCCGAGGAAGCAACGTTCTGGCCAGACACACAAGTTGGTTGTGGAAGATCCTCCACGGGTGACCCAGAACCTGGCGGCCGGGGCAGCAGCATGCACTAAGAACGAGACCGCAAGCCATGAAGCTGCCATCACCGGGACGACCCACAAGCCTAAGAGACGCAAAGGATAGGGGAAGGGACGCTGACGGTTGGTGGGATGGATCGTTTGCAAGAACAACTTGAGAAATTCTCCAGGAATACAGAACAACAAAGGCCAAAGACTAGAGGTTAGGAAAGGGCAGGTGTGAGAAGGAGATGACGGTAAAATCAGAAGAGAAAGAAGAATCAGAAAGGAACAGAAGCAACGCTCTCCAGGTAGAAAAAAGAGCACGTCGTTCACCTTAAACTGATAGTGTTGTAAGTCAGTGATGGGTCCACCAAACTGGGAAAGCAAGCAAAACAGCCAAAATAAAAACAAGCTGATGAAGAAATGAATTGACTTTCTCCAACTTCTGAAAAATCGTGCAAAACCTCACCTCTCACCCGGATCTCAAGACGATCGCTAGGCTGTGAGGCCCAGAAAGGAGTCCCGGTCTGGAAGTAGACACAGCTGTAGTTCCCGGCATCACCGACTGTCACAGTCTGCAGGGAGAAGTCCGCCTCCTTGCCAGCTGGGGTCCGGAGCCGGATGGGCTCTGCCACTCCCGCCTTCAGCAGGGCGAACCTCATGGGCCCGAAAATATTGTCTGGCCTCTGGCACTGCAGGGTCACGTCGTCTCCTGCGGTCACCACACCCCTTTGGTGGGCTTGCAGGGAAGGTTTAGGGAGACCTCCTGGAAGAGAAGGGGAGCTCCGAGGTCACGGGGAGAAGCCTGGGGTCCCCCACTCACCCTTGTTCTCCCGCAGGGGGTTCCTGCTGAGGGTGGGACACAGATCCCTGATGTCACCCTCTTTCGACTCTGTGGGAAGGAGGTCCCCCCCCCCCCACGAGCCCTGGATGAGGCCGACCAAGTCATTCTGTTGCTGTGTGTCTCCACCTTCTCTGTCCCCTCCTCTGGTCCCTCCCCCAGGCCCGTCCTGCTCCTCACCTGTCACCAGCAGCAGGATGACCTCACTGGGCGGTGATCTTATGTCCGGGGCCCCTGGTCTGTAGCACTCACAGGTGTAGTCTCCAGCATGGCTGGTTCTTAGGTCAGTGAGGTGAAATTCAGCCAGGCCCTCCTTGGAAGCCGGTGATCGTGAAAAGTCCAAAACAACATTACCCTTTTTGAGAACAAAGTCGACATCCTTGGTCGAGGTCTGGCATTGCAGCCTTACACTGCTTCTGGGAGGCACCAGCCAGCTGGGCCAGGCCCTGAGGGTGGGCTTGGGAAGGGGCTCTGGAAGGAAGCAGATTGGGGACAGGATTTGGTGCCCTCGCCTGCTGTCAGGAAACCCCTTGAAGGAAAGAGAAGGGATGTGGGGAATTTGGAGCGAAGGAGAGGGAGGGTTCAACTGAAGGAACACTCACCGTCAGTCCCCCTGCTTCCTTGGCCAGCGCACAGCCCTGCAAGAGAACCGTCTGTCCGTGAGACCTGAGCCCTGTCTCAAGGGGACCTCCCCGGGGGGTGGGGGATGGGTGCTGCCACTGAGACGAGACCCTGGAGGTCACACATCTGGGAGTGTTCTCATTTCCCCATGCTGGACCCAGGCTTCCACTCCGCCCTCAGCTCCTGCCCCATTTCCCACAGAAGGTCTCCTCTTTGGATGCCACCTGACACTCCAGGGGCTCTCCTGGCTTCACAAAGGTCCACAGACCCCTGGATTCTCAGCCTCTATCATGGACAGGCTCTTGCATTTCTGTCAAGCTGGTGTTACAGTTCCTGAACATCCCCCCAACTGGCCCCCACCAATTCACCCTGGATGTAGAAGGCAGGAACCCTGAGAAAGATGAGGAAGCATGGGACTTGAATGTGACCCTAGGCCACCTCTGATCTTGTCTGAGACCCTGAGTGGGCCTGACAGTCTGCAGACAGCCTCACTTGTGCCGGAAGAACCCCTCCCCACCCCATGCTGAAGGCTGCTCTATGCCAGGGGCACCTGGGTGGCTCAGTCCGTTAAGCGTCCAACTTTGGCTGCAGTCATGATCTCCTGGCCCATGAATCAGAACCCCACGTCGGGCTCTGTGCTGACAGCTCAGAGCCTGGAGCCCGCTTCGGATTCCGTGACTCCCTCTCTCTCTTCCCCTCCCCCGCTCGCACTCTGTCTCTCTCAAAAATAAAAACTTAAAAAAAAAATCTGTTGACTTAGAAAGAAATTTGCAATTGACAGTTATTAGGTGTATCTCCGAGCACCCACAGACATCCTGCTGTTAATGCCCAAATGTGGTAGACACGTTTTGTCTGAGTTCTAAGATCTCCCGAAAAATAACATCAAGCCTGTTTACAGAATTTATTGGAAGAGAGTGATTGCTCTAAGTCAACAGATACTTAAGAGATGTCCCCTCCCTCCCTCCCTCCCTCCCTCCCTCCCTCCCTTCTTCTTTCTTTCTTTCTTTCTTTCTTTCTTTCTTTCTTTCTTTCTTTCTTTCTTTCTTTCTTTCTTTCCCTGTGTGAACCAGTTTTGTGTCTTAGTCATGAAAAGGGGGAAGTTACCAGGCCTTTGTGCTAAAATTGTCTGGGGAAATCAAAAATACTACATTCCATGTTTTGAAAAAAAAAAAAAAAAGAAAAAGAGATAAATAGCCAAAACATGAAAAGACCCAAGCATCCAGTGAAGGATAAGTGGATAAAGGAAAGGTCTGTGGTCTGTACAGACAGTGGAATACCCTTCTGCCATTTGAAAGGAATGAAATGCTGGGGCGCCTGGGTGGTTCAGTCGGTTAAGCATCTGACTTCATCTCAGGTCATGCTCTCGCAGTTCGTGAGTTCGAGCCCCACGGCGGGCTCTGTGCTGACAGCTCAGAGCCTGGAGCTGCTTCTGTTTCTGTGTCTCCCTCTCTCTCTCTGCTCCTCCCCTGCTCTCACTCTGTCTCTCTCTCTCAAAAATAAGTAAACATTAAAAGCAATGAAATGCTGATAGATGCTACATCATGAGTGGACTTGGATGACACTTTGCTGTGTGAAATTAGCCCAACACCCAAGAACAATTACTGTGTGATTCCACTGACACAAAGTACCTAGCTAGAATGGGCAAATTCATGGTTATCAGGGGGCTGGGGAGGAAGCAGAAAGGAGTATTGATGAACGAGTACAGAGTTTATGTCGGGGATGACACAAACGTTTTGGGTGAAGGTTGCACATCGTTGTGAATGCACTGAAATGCCACCGAACTGTATACTTACAGAGAGTTAAGAGGATCAATATTATTTACATATATTTAACGTAATAAAAAGCAGAACATGATGGGTGTGTTTACGGTATTGAAAAAAATTCTCACCGATGCCAGACAAAGTGGGAGTCTGAAAAAATAAATTCTAGATGGCATGGGACAGCTCACAAGGGGATTGCGATTAGGACAGAGAAGTCAGCATGGGCTCTGTCTTGCCTCACGGGACATTTTGGGGCCTGTGAAAATTCAGAGCCTTTGCAGTCCCAGCCCTGTGTCCCTCAGCCCCCTCCTGCACTCCTCAAGACGCTCGGTCCCAAACACCTTTGAGGGAGGTAAGGAGGTGATATAAGGATTGCTCTGTGGGGCCGCCTGACGTCTTGGGATCAGAGAACTATGGAGGGAGGGAGGCAGTTTTAGCATAAATATCTGGTAGTTTCAGGGCGCCTCGGTGGCTCGGTCGGTTAAGCATCTGACTTCGGCTCAGGTCATGATCTTGCGGTCCGTGAGTTCGAGCCCCGCGTCGGGCTCTGTGCTGATAGCTCAGAGCCTGGAGCCTGTTTCAGATTCTGTGTCTCCCTCTCTCTGACCCTCCCCTGTTCATGCTCTGTCTCTGTCTGTCTCAAAAATAAATAAACGTTAAAAAAAAATTAAAAAAAAAAACTGGTAGTTTCCCCCTTCTCACTGCTGAGACACAAAACTGGTGGTCCACACAGGGTAAAAAAAAAAAAAAAAAAAAATGGAGATGTGTTAGAAACATGGGCCTAATCGCTTCAGTGGCTTCCTGTGCTCTGTTAGCAGGAAGGAGATGGAACTTGGTAGATGGTGGTTGGACACACCTTCAGGCCACGTAGGGTTTATCATTTGGCCCCAGGCCCCCGGCACATCTCATCTGATCTCACCCCTGTCTTGAGCAGGACACTTGCTTAGAGGCCTCATTGCTTATGAGGCAAGAGGAAGTCCTCTTAGGAGAGACTTACTCGCTCTCAAAGCCAAACATGGAAAAAGGTTTATCTCATTGCAGTGAGGCAGAGAATGAATAGTCAAAAGGTGGGAACAACCCAGGCACCCACCAACAGGCGGATGGAGAAACAAAATGAGATCCATATATGAGTGGAATAGTACTCAGCCGTCAAAAGCAGTGAAGATTTCACACATGTGTCCGGAGACGATCTCTGGAAGGCATTGCTAGTGGAACCTGTCCTAACCCAGCCAGAGGGGAATGAACGATAAAAGGAATAGTAGACGTATTTTTTTTGGACACAGACGGGCATGTCTTCCTACGACGAGCCGATGAGCCTCTGACATAAGGGGCCCTCTGCGAGCAAGCCTGAAGTCTTGGGATCAGAGATCCGTGTCGATGGCAGGAAGCCAAGTGCAAAGAGCCATGCTGACGTGAGTCCTCCCTTCCTGTTTGTGGATATCAAGCTTTGTTGGTTTCTGGAGACCAGTTCTGGTCTCTGGTCCATCACTGGGGACATTCTGAATCACGCGTCTCTGCCTCCTCAGGGGTTTCCAACCCCGAAACCATTTCAGACACTCCTAGAGTGCTCCATACAAAGGACCCCATGTGTGTGTCCCTCTTACTTCAACATCTTGGCTGAGTGGAAACGTTTTTTGAACCCGGCGGTTCTGGGTTGAGATCTGGCTTCCCTGCATACCACCCGTGCGATCCGAGACAAGGCACTTGACTCTGCAGGCTCAGATGGATTCCTAATCTGCAGACGTGGGCCTCGTTCTCTCTTGCAGGGTTTGTGTTGTGGGGAGTGTTGTTTTTATTTTTTGAGGGGTGGAGACCAGCCCAAGTGTGGAATACATCCCATCAGTGTTAGACGTGATGAGTTCGAGGCGGAAGGAAGGACAGTCCAAGCGCTGTGTGATTGTATGCAGTCAGCACCAAGAGAGCCTCCTTGAAGCTAGCCTCTGACATACCTGGATGGGGGCTAATTGCCTCCAGAGCAGAGAGCTAGCAGCTCTCAGGCCCAGAAGCTTGACAAGGACCAGCGTATAGTTAGAGAATGCTAATACTGTTTCCTTCTCGCTGCATTTACTTTATAGTTTCTGTATTTGACCTGGACTTTTTAAGTTTATTTATTTATTTTGAGAGAGAGACAGAGAGAGAGAGCGAGCGCATGTCTGTGTGTTCTTGAGTGGGGAAGAGGCAGAGAGAGGGAGAGAGAGAGAACCCCAAGCAGGCTCCATGCTGTCAGTGCAGAGCCTGATGCGCAGCTCAAATCCCATAAACCATGAGGTCCATGACCTGAACCAAAACCAAGAGCCGATGCTCAACCAACCGAACCACCCGGGTGCCCCGACCTGGATTTTCACTCATAGTATCGAAAGTTTCTTTCCTAAGCACTTTTATTTAGGTAAAAAAGGCTAAGTCAGTATTAAAAACAAAACACATTAAGCCGGGGCGCCTGGGTGGTTCAGTTGGTTAAGCATTCGACTCTGACTTCAGCTCAGGTCATGGTCTCACAGTTCGTAAGTTCGAGCCCCGCGTCAGGCTCTGTGATGGCAAAACAGTGCTATTGGCCTGAGCATCTCCATGTAGTAAAGTATTTCTGTGACAGATACACGATAGTGTCATCAGAAATGTGCTTACCATGTAAGGGTCGCCTGGGTGGCTCAGTTGGTTAAGCGTCCAAGTTCGGCTCAGGTCATGATCTCACGGTTCGTGAGTTCGAGCCCCGCGTCGGGCTCTGTGCTGACAGCTCAGAGCCTGGAGCCTGCTTCGGATTCTGTGACTTCCTCTCTTTCTGCCCCTCCCCCACTTGTGCTCTTTCTCTCAAAAATAAATAAACATTATTTTTAAATTAAAAAAAAAAACATGTTAAGCCAATAAAGTACAGGTAGCAAAGGCTTTTCTGCAGAAATCATGAACTTGGAACATTCATTGAAATTTGTAAAGCACCAGTTTAGAAGTAATGTGTGCATTGATTGCACTTGGCAAGATTTCTGATACGTAGTATGCGCTCAATAAACCAAGCCTGATGTTTTTGTTTTCTCTTTCAATCCCCAGCCCAAACCTCTTACCGAGTCTGTTGTTTTCTAGGGTCGCCCCGTGAGACTTACTGAGACAGAGCAGTGGGAGTAGCCTAGGGATCATGGCAGCAAACCAGCCTGTCCAGAGCCGCGTCTTCAGCTGTGCAGCCCGTGGGAGGGAGCGGAGCTGGGACGGCCACAACCTCACTCACGACTCCAGAGTGTGGGCAGGAACAAGGTTTCTCTAACTGTTAAGTTCCTCCTTTCACAGCTACGTTCTGGAAACGTTCTCAGTGCTGCTGATTGCAACATGTTCCTCACATACCCAGCTTCAAGGATTTGACTCACGGAAGTCCTCAGTCCTTGTCTGTCTTCAGATTTCACACATCAGACATGCGACCCCCCACGTACCTGGGGCGTGAGCCTGAAGGATTCCTAAGAGAAGATGAAGATATTTCACTGTTGAGAATACTGGAAAATACTGGACAAACACTCAGGTTGCTGGACATTGTCCACTGTCTTAAGAGCTGAGGACTAGGGTCGCCTGAGTGGCTCAGTCTGTTAAGTGTCCGACCATGGCTCAGGTCATGATCTCACGGTTCGTGGGTTCAAGCCTCTCATCAGGTCTGTGCTGATGGCTCAGAGCCTGGAGCCTGCTTGGGATTCTGTGTCTCCCTCTCTCTCTGCCCCTCCCCTGCTCACACTTTGTCTCTCTCTTCCAAAAATAAATAAACATTAAAAAAAATAAAAATAAACAAACTTAAAAATAAAAAATAATAAAATGAGAGGATGTATCCCAGGCAAAAAGGAATTCTGTCCTTCCTCACAGCTGCATAGATGGGCTTTCTCTCTTGGGTCAGGACCCACCAGTACGTTCACAAAGCACCTCAGAACCAGGAGACCCAAAACGGGTCCTGGGCTTGGGTTTCCTCTTCCATCATGGGCATGTTGCCAGCCCCAGGGGCAGAGCCCTCTGGATGGGTCTCACGGGACCCGGTATAAATCATTGTTCTCACGTTTACCAATAAGTAATTAATTGTGAGAAGCTGGCACAAACCTCCCCGGGACTCCTTGGACTTCTGGTCACAGAGCAACACTAGGAGTGAGTAGGTTTCCTCCCATGACCAGAAGTCAGTGTCATGGGGTACCTCGTCATGCCAGCCAAATAGCTCAGACCAGCTCCTGCTGGAACGACCCTCACAGCACAGTGCTCTAGTAACCTTCATGTGTGGCCACTGAGCCACGTTCCTCAGGATGCACAGTGGTTCAGGGGACGCCGTGCTCTCTGCACCCAAGATCGCTTTTGTCTCCTGGAAAAGCTGTGTGGGACTCACAGGCTGTTACTTAGCCAAGAAATGAAATTATCAGAAGGTCCAAAACGGCACCTTTCCATTTCTTGTTGCTTCCTTCACTGATTTTGTCTCTAGGTAGGAAAATGCACTGCTGCAACTTAAAAATGTAAATCCTCAGGGGCACCTGGGTGGCCCAGTCGGTTAAGCGTCCAACTCTTGACCTCAGCTCAAGTCTTGATCTCAGGTTATGAGTTCAAGCCTGCGTTGGGCTCCACACTGGGCGTGAGGCCTACTTCAAAGCATCCTGACTAGCTTTTACTTCTTTTATCTCCACAGAAAGGGTTTCTAATCTGTTTTCAACCCCAGCTAGTATTCTTACTATCGTGATTCTAAATTCTGGTTCAGACATCTTGCTTATATCTGTGTTGATTATGTCCCTGGCTGTCATTTCTTCCTGCTCGTTCTTTTGAGGCAGGGATTCCTTCATTTTGTCATTTTGAGAGAATAAAAGGAATTAATAAGGTAAAAAAATTAAAATTAAAAAATTAAAAACAATACACAAAAAAATCAAATAAATGATGCTAGATCCTAGGTGTGTTTTGGTCTGGTTGTTGAAAGGAGCTTGGTAGATTAGATAAAAAAGGGAAAGATAAGAAAAAAAAAGGAAAAAGTTTGAAAATTTGAAAAAATTAATACAATGAAATACAATAAAGATGAAATGATGGAAGTAAAATAGAATTTGAAAAATTTACAAAAATAAAAACTACGGTAGAAAAAAATTTAAAATATTTTTAATAAAATTGAAAATAAAAATAAATTTTTTCTCTTTCTGTATCCAAGAAAAAGAAAAAATATGAATAGATGGACCAACAAACTGAAATACAATTGAAATTGTATTGTTTTCCCCTAGAAATCAAACTATGAAGCACTTTATAGTCCATAAACTAAGCAGGCAGAGAGACGCATGGTGTTCCTAAAGAGTGAGGTTGGCCCAGTTGGGTGGGGCTTAAAACAAATTTTTTAAGTTTATTTATTTGTTTTGAGTGGGAGCGGGAAAGTGTGAGTGGGGAGGGGCAGAGAGAGGAATCCCAGGCAGGCTCCACACTGTCAGTGCAGACCCCAACGAGGGGTTCAAAGCCACAAACGTGAGATTGCAGGGCTCGAACCCACGAACCATGAGATCACGACCTCAACCAAAGTCCAATGTTTGACTGAGCCACCCACACACCCCTAATTAAAAAAAAAATTTTTTTTTAATGTAAATCCCAGTTTACCCACACTTTGACCAACTTGCTGACTTCATGGTATAGGTGAACCATTATTATTATTTTTTTTTGTTTGTTTATTCTTGAGACAGAGAGAGACAGAGCATGAACGGGGGAGGGTCAGAGAGAGGGAGACACAGAATCGGAAGCAGGCTCCAGGCTCTGAGCCATCAGCCCAGAGCCTGACGCGGGGCTCGAACTCACAGACCGCGAGATCGTGACCCGGGCTGAAGTCGGACGCTCAACCGACTGAGCCACCCAGGCGCCCCTGAACCATTATTTTTTACCAAATTGTATTTGACGAAATTCCAAATTGTACTTGGTAAAATGTGGCGGGTGGGGGCAAATTAACTGGGAATATGTAACCTGAGAGGCAGTGAGGCAGGTCCCCTTGCACAAAGACACAGAGGTAGGAGAGGCAGGTGCAGGAGTTGGAACCCAGCTTTGTCTCCAAAGCCCATTTCCTTTCCAGAAAATCACATGACGCTCCCCACCCCCAGCCCCCAGTGGTGAAGGTGTCTCTGTGTCTTGGGTCCATTCTGTGGAATGATGCCCACAATGGTGTGAGTGTTTCAGTTATCTATTGCTCTGTAACAGCATTACCCTGAAGGTAGCAGCTTAAGCAGCACACCTTCAGTATTTCATTGTTTTGGGGGCCAAGAGCCGAAGCATCGCTGAGCAGGGTTGTCTGTGACCTGCAGTCGTCGAGTCAGCCGGGGCTGGGGTCTAATCCGGAAGCTCAGCTGGGGAAGGATCCACTTCCGTGCTGCACTTCTGACACGCGTCACCCAGAGTGAGCACAGACTTCACAGGCTAAGGGTGAGGGGCCCACAGGACTGTCCTCACTGCAGACACCAGCTGTGTGCTCAGCTGTTCCTGAGCCACCTGCACCCATGAACAGATGACCTAAATTTTTGTAGGTTCCCACTACTCCGTGAGGTTGAATAACTTGCTAGAACCACTCAAAGAATTCAAGAAAGCACTATATTTATGATTACAATTTCTATTATAAAGGATATAAATCAAGACCATCTAGATTTAGAGACACATCGGGTGAAGCCTGGGAGGGCCCCAAAAGCAAAGCTTCCTATGGTCTCAGGATGTGTCACCAGCCAGAAAACTCCCTGAGCCTCAGTGTGCACAGTTTTCTTGGGGATATCATCACATAGGCATGATTGATTGCAGCATTGCCCACATGATTGACTCTATCTGCAGCCTCTTCTCATCCCCAGAGGTCAAGGCTGTAACCTTGTAATCACATGGTCTTTCTGGCACCACCAGCCCCCATCCTGAGTCATCTCACTGCCATAAACTCAGGTGTGTTCCAAGGTGCCTGCTGTGAATAATAAAGATGCTGCTGTTACCCAAGAGATCCAAGGGGTTCCCTGGGGGACTCAGTCAGTTGAGTGTCTGACTCTTGATTTCAGCTCAGGCCACCATCTCACAGTTTGTGAGTTTGAGCCCCACATCGGGCTCTGTGCTGACAACACAAAACCTGCTTGGGATTCTCTCTCTCCCTCTCTCTCTGCGCCTCCCTACTTGCACTGCCTCTGTCTCTTCAAAATAAATAAATAAACTTCAAAAAAGGGTGAGAGATTCCAAGCGCTTAGAGATTAGCTCCCGGGAGCCAGGGACAACGACCAGCCAAATTCTTTATTATACAACACAAGCCCACATGCTTGTTGGAAGAAGCCAGTTCCTTGCTGGCTGGAGACGGCCCTCGGTTCCTTGCCAAGTGGGCTTTTCCCAAAACAGGGATTCCACATCATCATCCAAATGCACAAGGAAGGTAGAAAAAGCCCACTGTCAAGATGGCAGTTGTATTCTTCAGTAGCATGACCGCTGAAGTGACATCCTATCTCCTTTGCCATATTCTGTAGGTTAGAAGCAAGTTGACAAAACCAGGGGAGGGATGGCCCAGGGACACAAATACCAGGAGTGAGAATAGTTGGAGGTCACAGGTCACAGTGAAGGCTTTGCTCGCAGCCACAAACTTGTGTAAGGTGATGGAGCAGCTTTGTGGCGAGAAGGGAGTGTGAACAGAAGAGCAGCTATCAAGAAAAACACTGAGCGCTTGTCAGGAAGGAAGCAGGAAGTAGTACAACCCCCTTATAAAACTGTTCAGAAGTAGCAAATGAAATTAAGCATACACCTGTTCTTTGACCCAGCCATCCCACTATTTATATTCCAGGGGGAATGTGTGCACATGTGCCCATGTCTGCAAAGACATAGCTAAGAGTGTTCGTGCAAGCTGGCCCACAGAAGCCGCAGCCTGCAAACAACCCAATTGTCCATCCCCTGGAGACCGTTCTCCGTGACCGTGGCATGAATGTGCATTGGAGTGATGCTCAGCGGTAGATAGGGAAGAAAACACAACTACATGTAACGTCGGGGATAAACCTCAGGAACGATGTATTTGGGTGAAAGAAGCCAGACACAGAAGAGAACACATAGCGTGGCCACGTGTATGTGAGGGCATATGAAGAACAGGCTTGAAAAGTGATGAAAAGGTGGTGAAAAGGCAGAAAAAGGAAGGGTCTCTGGGGCCGTGGTGGTTGACTGGAGGGTGTCACAGGGAAACCTTCTGGAGTTCTGGAAATACTGTGTTTATTTGGACGGTGGTTATACCAAAGGGGATAGGTAGAGATAGATTACTGGGATATCTATATATCTATATCTGTCAGTCATCTATCTGTAGTCACTTAGCTGTGCAAGATTTGTGCATTTCACTCTGCAAATGATACCTCTCATTTATTTATTTATTTATTTATTTATTAAAAATTTTTTAATGTTTATTTATTTTTGAGAGAGAGAGCACGCAGGGGAGGGACAGACAGAGAGAGGGAGTCACAGACTCTAAAGCAGGCTCCAGGCTCCAAGCTGTCAGCACAGAGCATGACGTGGGGCTCAAACTCATGAACTATGAGATCATGATCGTGACCTGGGCCGAAGTCAGACGCTCAACCGACTGAGCCACCCCAGCGCCCTGATACCTCTCATGTAAAAAATAAATTTTTAGAAGCAATGAGTCTTCATTGCAGATTTGAGGAAAGGGATCCCCATTTGCCTGGCACCCCAAGGGCTCTCCATCATCCATCGGAAGATCTTGTTTGCTGGGCTCCAGGCACTCTCCCAGCTATGTCTTGAGGGTCAAGTACACACAGGTTTCCAGGGGCTGTTCCATCTGGCTGGAAGGACCCTCACTTAGGGCTCTGATGTCCAGCTCAGCATATGTCACTCCGTGGGGTTCCTCAGCTCTTGAGACCTGGGATGCTTCATCCTGAAGGTAAGCAGGGAGAGAAGGATCAAGTCCCCCCGGGAAAGAGTGTTAGATTGTGGAGATTTAGCGTTTGTGATGACAGTGTGGTAGACAGCTGTGTTAGGAAGAGCCTCCTGCCCTTCGAGTCTTCGTGCAGTCCCTTCCCCTCTCGAAGGTTGGCGGGACCTAGTGACCTGCATCTGTCAATCGGAATAAGCAAGAAGGATGGGCTGTCATGTGTCGTGTCCAAGACTAGGTTATGAAAGACTAAGTTATGACTTCCATCTTGTTCACACCTGTTTCCCTCACTCGTGCTGATCAAGCCAGCTGCTGTGTTGGGAGCTGCCGTATGGAAAGGTCCATATGGCCAACGTGGTCTCTGGCCAACAGCCAGCAAGGACCTGAGTCCCACCAACCGCCACCTGAGTGAGTGTGGAAGCAAATCCTCTCTTACTCAAGCCTGAACCAGCAGCCAATGCCTTCGTCCCAGCCTTGTGAGACCCAACGAGAGACCACGTCGCTGAGCCACACCCAGACTCCCTCCCTGCAGACACTGAGATCCTAAGTGTTGCCTTAACCAACTGCATTTGGGGATGATTTGTTATGAAACTTCAGATAACTCAAATAGACAGCCATCATGTTAGTGTGAATGTGAGATGTCCAGAGTAGGCAAATCCTTAGGGACAGGAAGCTAGTGGTTGTCAGGGGCTTGGGGTGGCGGTGTGGGTGTGCAGAAAGACTGCTTACAGGGTGTGGGGTTTCCTTCGAGGCGATGAAAATGTTCTCGAACTGGATTCGTGGGGTATTATTGGACAACGTTGTGAATATTCCGAAAGTTGTGAATATCCCGGGTTAAAATGGTGGATTTTAGGCTTATGTGCATTTCGCCACAATTTTGTAAAAGAAACTGAACTGTAAAGGATAAAATAAACGTTACTATTAATAAGTGTGCTGTGTGGGTACTTCACGGTACGTGCTTTACAGAGAGCTCTTACCGTGTTTTCCTAAATTGCACCAACAGGTGGGGCATATTACCCCCATTGTGCGCATGGAGACCCTGAGGCTCAGGGTGGGAGAGTCACTTACCCGCGATTATGACCAATGGTTTATAATAGCAGTAGCTTCAGGGTACTGAATGCTTACGGTGTGCCTGAGATCTCACTGACCCCTCTGTGTCTCTGAGCTCATTAAACCACCCTGTTAATCCCAGGGAGAAGGTGATGTGGGGGTGCCTGAAGCGTCCGACTTCAGCTCAGGTCATGATCTCACGGTCCACGAGTTGGAGCCCCATGTCAGGCTCTGTGCTGACAGCTCGGAGCCTGGAGCCTGCTTTGGATTGTGTCTCCCCCTCTCTCTGCCCCTCCCCTGCTTGCTCTCTGTCTCTCAAAAATAAAGAAACGTAAAACAAAAACAAAAACAAAAAGGTGATGTTCATCACAAGTCACCTGGGATAATGTCCTCAGAAAGGACATGGGATGAAGGTCCCCTGGCCAGAGAAGGCACAGAAGGGTTCAGACCAGATTCTCCTGGAGTGTAGAGTGAGGGTGGCGGTGGATGGACGCGGGAGCCCAGACCATTGACAAAACTGGCAGGAAGAACGGAGAGCCTGGGACAAGGAGGGGATGGGAAATGTCCACAGGGGACGCTCACTGATGCAGGAGGACAGCTCATCGTGGCTGTGGCTGTATCTGGGAGGGAAAAGGTCCTGCTGTTGCTTCCCCCCCAGGCCCCAGGGGTTAACTCTGGACACACAATCCCACTCACATGCACATTCACATTACACACCCTCTCACACACATGCACGCACGTGTGTGCACACACAAATAAGGCATGCACGTGACACACACATACGCCACATTCACGTGCAACAGACGTGCAAACCACACCCGTGTGCACGCACAACACACAAACATGCACGTCTATACACATGCACACATTCACGTACCTCTACGTGCATATGCGTGTTCACACGCGTACATATATCCCTGCACACCTACACGTGCAGACTCACAGACACACACTCAAATATACATGCTTATTTGAGAACACCACACGCATCCAAATACACACACACACACGTGTACCCACCATCGCTCTCTTTCCCGGGCTGATTACTTGTCTCCACTTTTTCTCAGAAGAGCAGGAGCTGAAAGAGAGAAACAGTGAGGCACCGGAGACAAAGGGAATTGGAGCGAGATGTCAGGATCCTTGCGGGGAGGCGGAGGTGAGGCGCCCAGCAAGATCATGTGTAAACCAAAGTCCCCCCCCACCTCCTCCACGCTCATACACCCCACACGAGGGTCCCCACGTCATTCAGGTGCTCAGCAAAGTCTTGAGAGCTGAGGAGGAGAAGTGGTTGGGGACAGTGTGGTCCACGAGGAGAGGATCCAAGGGAAGAACCTTGAGCGAGAAGTGGAAGGTGGTCATGAGAAGAGAGGACGTGGAGAGACACTTGGGGATGATCGTCGGGGCTGGTCGGGGGCACATGAAAGGTTCAGGTAAGAAAGGGGGTCTTGAGTGGTCAAGGCAATAGTGGGGGAAGGGTTCGGTATGGGCTGAGGGGATTCGCTGAGTAGCTCTACCGTTTGGTCATGTTGTCGGGAGCCGCCCCTGGGGATGAAAGAGACAGAGACAGTGTTGACCCCGTGATGTTACTTTCCCGTTCTGTTTCTCCCATTTCCTCCCAGGTATTTAGCCCTTGTTTTCCTGAACTCGCCCCACCGGGTGTATTTGTAGATGAGGAAGGCTCCAAGCAGGAAGAGAAGGGCAAAGACCACAGCGAGGGGGAATCCCCGTGGTCCCTGGGGAGAGGATAGTAGGTGAGAGGGTCAGTGGTTCCCTGAGTGTGCACTGAGGCACCTCACTGTGTCCCCCGTCGATCACATTCCTACCACTTGCTGGAGCTCTCACGACATTCTCTTCACACAAGTATCCCGGGAGAGCGACAGAGTGAGTGATGCCTATTCCACAGATGCAGAAGCTGGGCATCAGAGATTTGAAGTTCCCTTTCCAAAGTGGCCCAGGTAACTAGGCAGGGCTGCGCCCCTAATCCTACCCACCTCGAAAGACCTCACACTGAGCCACAGCCTTCAGGCGTCACCACAAGACAGACAGACATCCTTGAGAACTTTCCCAGGTGTGGACAGTTCACAGGGTCACAAGGATATCTCATCCCACGCATGGATGAGTGTATGTAAGATCTGTGCTCCTACCGAGTCCTGTTTCTGCTCCCTTGGGTGATTTCCTTTCAGTTTTATCTAGAAGAGAGAATTCTAGAGTTAAATTTTATTTATTTATTTTTTTTAAATATTTATTTTTGAGAGAGAGAGACAGAGAGAGACAGAGTGTGAGAGGGGGAGGAGCAGAGACAGAGGGAGATACAGAATCTGAAGCGGGCTCCAGGCTCTGAGCTGTCAGCACGTGGGGCTCAGACTCACAGACCTGATCGTGACCTGAGCCAAAATCGGCTGCCCAACCGACTGAGCCACCCAGGCGCCCCCTATAGTTAAATTTTAAACTTAAATAATTGTAAATAGAATGTAAAACTCTATGCTGTGTTTACAAAGGCATGTCTATGTGGTAAAAGTGTAAAGACCTGCACAGAAATAACACCAACTTCAGGGCGGAAAGTTCTGGAAAGGGGAAAAATAACAGAAGTAATGTTGAGAGAGAAAAAGGACTTCTTTTTTTTTTATCTTGTGGAAAGAAAACAGCTTTGGGGCAAATACAACAAAATGTGAACAAGTATAATTATGAGTGGTGGATACGTGAGTATCTGCTATTTGTTATTTCTACTAGATAGTACTTTTTCAGATTTCTCAAAAGAAAGGAAATTCTTTCTTTTCTTTTTAGGTTTTTTTTTTTTTTTTTTTTTAATTCTGAGAGAGAGAGAGTGATGGAGGGGCAGAGAGAGAGGGAGAGAGAAAGAATTTCAATCAGGCTCCGCACGGACAGTGCCACGGACAGTGTGCAGAGCCCGATGCGGGGCTCGAGCCCACAAACTGTGAGACTGTGACCTGAGTTGAAATCAAGAGTCGGACGCTTAACTGACTGGGCCACCCAGGTGCCCCAAAAGAAAGCTAATCCTCATCCGTTGTCTTGCTGGTTTCTGGAGGGAAATTTTTGTGAGTTTTAGGTTTAGCTAGGAAACAAGTAAGATGGAATGCAGAAAGGGAAGGTGAGTGTATTCCAGAAATGTCCAGACCCCATTCAAGGATCCCAAGACTCTTATGTGGGCGGGTGTGATGGTTAATTTTATGTGTCAACACGACTAGGCCGCGGTACCCAGTTGTTTGGGTCTAATACGAGCCTAGAATGGTGGCCAGGAAGCTGGCACAAGAAACTAATATAACGCTCTACGTTGACTACACTGGAATTACAGTGAAATAAAGCAAATGCAATCTTAAGTCAATTCATTAAAAAGAAGATGTGTTTAACATCTAAGGCGGTAGAGTTTGAGCGGAGCAGATTAAGCTCTATCATGTGGGTGGGCCTCCTCTAATCAAAGGTCAAAGGTCCAAGGAGACAAGACTGATCTCCTTTGAGGATGAAGGAATTCGGCTTCCGGCTGCCTTCAGATTCGACATCACCTCTTCCCGGGGTCTCTAGCTTGTTGGCTCCAGAGTTGCCCGGGGTCACACAGCCAGTGAGTAGCAGAGCCGAGCTTCACAAAGCTCTACTGATGTGACACCACATGACTCTTCATTGCCTTTATCATCCACAGCTGTGTTGGCCCCGCCTCCTCGAGCCTGAAGCCGACCCCTACCCTCAGCCTTACACTTCAGAGAAGGCAAGCCTGGGAAGCCTGCTGACTCCCGACCACTGTCTCCTCTGTTCCCTGTGGTACCGCCTATGGTTCTTCACCTCTGCCCTGCACAGCCACACCGTCAGGAGGTGGGACACCGTTTGTCCCAGCCTCCTCCTGCCGACTCAGCCTCCCCCACCGCCAGCTGCATTCTGCTCTCCTCCGAACCGGAGACTGCACTCGTCTTGTTCCAACTTCGGAAATGACGAGGAAACCCCACGAAACCCTGGGGTCTGGCTCCGAAGAAATCTCTGGGAGCCTGGAGACAAATCAAACCGGAATAAAGGGAGAAAAAAAAAAAAGAAAAAGCCCCAAACATCACAAGCGGCCTTCAAGGAAGACAGGTGATGCCGGTATCACTGGTAAGTATTTTCTGAAACAGCTACTGGTCTGGGGCACGTAGTTGAAGTAATTCGAGGCTTCAGGAATTGGAGGGGAGTATGGTCTCCACCTGTGAGATCCCTGCAAGAACTCTGGTGTCTAACTGGAAACTAGACGGCGGGTCTACAGCAGGATTTCTCCTCTTGGGCGCCACTGATATTTGGGGCTAGATGATTCTTCGCGGGGAGGGGTCCTTGCGTCGTAGGGTGTTTTGAGGCATCCGTGGTCTCTACCTCCTAGATGCCAGAAGCATCCCCCGCCCCCAGCGGTGACCGCCAAAACTGTCTCAGACATTGCCATATGCTGCCGAGTGGAAAATCGCCCCCAGGGGACAACCAGTGGCCTGAGGAAAATAAGAGGTGACCCGAAAGCGAGGGACTTCTCTTTCCTTGTCCTTTGTCAGGATTCCTGCCGCCCACCTTCTCCCCGCCTCCTGCCCTTGGCCAGTCAGGTGACGCTCACGTCCCCACAAGTCAAACACGGGGGGGGGGGGGGGGGGTAGCTGCAGCTTCACGGTTCTGGCCCCTGCAAGAGCCACGTAAAACTGTGAGGGTTTGTAAAAGGCTCTGGGGGATCCCAAAGGGAAACCCTCGGGCTCCATTTTCAATAATCTGCCAATGCACCTGTACCCAGTCGTCTGCCTGCCAAACACGCCCTCCCCGCCATGATGTCCTCCTCTCTTCCTCAGTCTTGCCCTTGGCGACAGTTGCCAGGGTTGGAACCGTGGCTGAAGGAAGACAGGAAAGGTCGACACTGAACTTGACAACAGCTTCCCGGGTCCTTCTTGGTGAAGTGTCCTGTCACTGATGTATTCATGTCAGAAGCAGCAATATTTATGACCATCGAGGAAGAAACTCAGAAGTGTCCTCATATGCCAAGGATAAATAAAGAAGTGGGAAAAAAAAATGATTCACTAGCTGTGGAAGAACCCAAAATTATGTAAAATTTCCCCCTCCTACAGAGAGCCAATCTAGCTCGTGGTATTTTTCTTTCCGTTCTGTTTTATCATCCTGTTTTGGAAAGACCATCTCATCGGTGCTTAACCGTGTCACGTACAGTTGAAGTGAGTTAAAGACACAGACACGCACCCATGGGCTTTTTTAGAACCAGGAAGCCCTTAACAGGTCGTGGAATTTTCCACTAATATTTATCATTCATTATAACGATAAGGATATTTACCGGTACCTTCCGAGGGATATGCAGGCTCTCTGTTTCCTGGAAAGTCTCCCCTGAGGAATGGAGTTCTTGATAAAGCTGCTTCAGTAGTCAGAGGAGGAAGTTTTGGGTGTTTCATAATGATAATAATGGCAGATCCTTAGATAATATTTTGCTGTCCACCGGACACAGTTTAGGAGGGATTTAGGTAAAATAACTCCTCAAAATCCCAAGCACGAGTCCCTTATGTAGGTACTACTATCAACCCCTGACAGATACAGAAGCTGAGACAGAGGGAAGCTAAGGAATGTGTAGGCAGGTAGCTTGTTAGGTACTGGCCCCAGCCCAAATCCAAGCGGTTATAATTATCTGCAACTCAAGAGTCCGTACACACACTTGGAGACGGTGGGGCCATGTACCCAAGTGACGGGTGCCCATCCCTGGTTGTGTGGTTGTTCTCCCCTTTCCCCCAGTTGCCTTACTTCTCCCTGGAGGGGACATGGAATGTCCTTCACGCTGACCTAGAAAACAGCATGAAGCAGGTGAATCCTAGATGTGAGAATTCCCTGCCTCACTCCTGGGCTCCATGGCCCCAGCAGGGGGCAGAGACAAACATTCTCCTCTACCCCGTGTGGCCGATGGGTTCCAGATCAACATCCAGACTTTGGGATTTTCTTGCTCTGTTCGGGGGTCTGTGACTCTGAAGCAAACACACTTGCTGGGCGTACCTCTCCCTCGTCGGCTTAGTCCGTTGGGGCTGCTCTAACAAAATGCCACAGGCTAGGGGGACGATGAACAGCAGATGCCTTTTTCTCACAGGTCTGGAGACGGGAAGTTCGAGACCAGGGGGGCAGCATGGTCCAGGGAGGGCCCTCTTCTGGGCGGCAGACTTCTAGAGCCCCACGTGGAGGAAGGGGACAAGGGAGTTTCTGGGGTCTCTTTTAGAAGGGCACTGATCTCATGAGGGCTCCGCCCTTATGACCTAAGCTCCTCCCAAAGGCTCCCACCTCCTAATGCTGTCACGTTAGGGGTCAGGATTTCAACATGAAATTGGGGGGGGGGGGGTTGACACAGACCTTCAGCCCATAGGATCGGATCAAAGGGTAGCAACTCTCATTCTTTTAGGAACTGTTCATTACCCTCCTACATTCCAGTCTCCCTGGATGGGGCTGGGTTTTCTTGAATGGCATCCTTCCATGAGCATTTCCTAGGATCGATCTAGAGGCTGAGCTAACCAGGACTATTCACAGCCCTCCCCAGTCTGTCTATCTATCTGTCTGTTTTGAACTGGTCTCGGAAGGAGAGCCGGATGCTTCTCCAGGAGTAGAATTTATGAGCTACGAAACTCAGCTTTAAAAGCCAAGCTCTCTGCCCCAAAGAGGGAACTGGTCCCCACTAAAAGAGAATGAAACAGGGGTGCCCGAGTGGCTCAGTCCGTAAAGCAGTTAAGCATCTGACTTTGGCTCAGGTCATGATCTCACGGTTCGTGAGTTCAAGCCCCACTTCGGGCTCTGCGCTGACAGCTCAGAGCCTGGCACCTGCTTCAGCTTCTGTGTCTCCCTCTCTCTCTCTGTGCCCCTCTCCCACTCACGCTCTGTGTCTCTCAAAAATAAAAACATTTTAAAAAGTTTAAAAGAGAATGAAACAGGTACGATAAAGACACAAGTGTCAGAAAGGAAGAGAATCTGGGCAAGACTCCAGTCCCTCATTCTAGTTTGTGAAGCCAGGTGGTATCCTCATGCTTCCCAAGATTCACTAGCTCTGGATCCCAGCTGTGTCTGGCCGGGCACAGTCTGGCCCCCTGCGGGACATCTGGAGTGTCTGGAGACACCATGGTTGTCACAGCTGGGAAAGGGAACGTGGAGTAGGTAGACATCCGAGATGCTGCAAACATCCTATGTTACACAGGAGGCACTTTTCTTCCTCACCTGCCCCGCAGAATAATTATCCAACTCCAAATGTTAGTAGTGCCGGGTTGGGCAGCCCTGAATGACCCGTTTAATTCCAAGGACCTCACCTTTTCTAGGTCACTTCGAGATCGGTGTTTTTTTCACTTGGAACCAAGTGCCATGACTAATACAATCATCCAACTCTCCTTTATAATTGATTACTATTATGTCTCCTTCTCACAGAAGTTCATGGTCAGATGTATGCATCACTGCCCCCCCCCCCCACTTGACAGACGAGAGAAGTGAGTTGCGGGTCCACTGACTTCAGAATCTCGTACCCCGTGTGGTTTTTCTCAGAGGCCCTGAATGCCTACCCCGTGTGTGGTTTGGGAGAATCTGGGTTCATTGGTCAGTGCCCTGTGCAGTTATGACTGGCCCCATATCAACCCTGGGGGATTCAGTACCCCCGTCCGGGAGGATGCCTGCTTCCTGCTGGCCTCTCTCCCTCCTCTTGTCCTGGACAAACTCAGTCCTCAAAACTGGCCCTACTACACAAGGGTCAAAAAACATCTGTTTCAGAAACACACCAACAGAAATCTGTGTGCACTGGGTGTGGAAATGTAGAATGGTGTGGCCACTATGGAGACCAGCAGGGTGGTGGGTCCTCAAAAAATTAAAAGCAGAAGTAGTATATGATCCGGCAACCCCCTTTCTTTTTTCTTTTTTTTTTTTTAATTTTTTTTCAACGTTTATTTATTTTTGGGACAGAGAGAGACAGAGCATGAACGGGGGAGGGGCAGAGAGAGAGGAAGACACAGAATCAGAAACAGGCTCCAGGCTCTGAGCCATCAGCCCAGAGCCCAACGCGGGGCTTGAACCCACGGACCGCGAGATCGTGACCTGGCTGAAGTCGGACGCTTAACCGACTGTGCCACCCAGGCGCCCCATCCCCTTTCTGAGTATACATCCGGAAGAAGCGATGGCCAGTAGGTGACCGGCCGACAGCCAAATAGGTGGAAACGACCCAAACGTCCATCAGCTGATGAAGAGACAAAATGCGGTCTATCCATAAAATGGGACGTTATCAGCCTTAATAAGGAAGAAGCCCAGTTATGTGCTACAGTGTGGCTGAGCCTTGAGGACATTATTCTGAGCAAAATGAGCCAGACATAAGAAGACACATACTCAATGATTCCAATGATGTGGGGTCGTTGGATTCGTCAGATTGACTAAGACGATGTGTAGGACGGTGGGTGCCAGGGGCTGGGGAGGAGGGGTGAGGAGAGGCTGTTTGATGGGGACAGAGTTTCAGTGTTACAAGATGCAGAGCATTCTGGAGGCAGATACTTAAGGGGCGCCTGGGCAGATCAGTTGGTTAAGCATCCGACTTCAGCTCAGGTCATGATCTTGTAGCTCATGAGTCGCATTCTGTGCCGACAGCTCAGAGCCTGGAGCCTGCTTTGGATTCTGTCTCTCTCTCTAAAATAAACATTAAGGGGCGCCTGGGTGGCGCAGTCGGTTAAGCGTCCGACTTCAGCCAGGTCACGATCTCGCGGTCCGTGAGTTCGAGCCCCGCGTCAGGCTCTGGGCTGATGGCTCTGGGCTGATGGCTCGGAGCCTGGAGCCTGTTTCCGATTCTGTGTCTCCCTCTCTCTCTGCCCCTCCCCCGTTCATGCTCTGTCTCTCTGTCCCAAAAATAAATTAAAACGTTGAAAAAAAAATTTTAAATAAACGTTAAAAAAAAATTTTTTAATACTTAAGATGGCAAAATTTACCTTATGCAGTTTTGCCATAATTTGTAAAAATCATTCCTTTCAAAAAGAAGGAAAAGTCTCAGCAGGAAGAGAAAAACTCGATTCAGTTGAGCTAAAGGCAAGAGTGCTAGAGTCCCGGTTAAAATGAAACTGAGATCTTCCTGGAGTCTGAATCTTTCTCGGAAAGATGTTCCTGGACCCTTTGTTATTCTCTCCCTCCTCCTCTGCCTTCTTGCTAGACTCTCCTCCTGTATAACCCCAGGAGGTGTCATCCACACTTGAGTCTAAATGAATTGTGCCCTTCCCAGGAGAACAGCAATGACTTTGTGTCTACATCTTATTTTCCTGGTGAGGGCAGGGGTCAATTATTACAGATCCCTCCTCCTCCAGGCCTGGCCCCCTCACAACACAGTTGGTCACCTACAGTGGGAAGCCCCCCTCCCAGCCTCCAGTTATGTGATCTCCACCATTGGTGCTCCCTCTCTCTCAGCAGAAGATCCTCTGCGAAGATCCTCTGCTCTATTCCACGGAATCCTGGCCCTCCCTCGGTCCTTCCCAAATGACTGCTCCAAGCTGCAGAATCTTGTGGAGGCAGACTGTGGCAGCACCTGAGCGGGCAGGTAATCCAGCTGGGGTCCTCCCAATGGTAAAAACCTCACCTCTCACCCAGATCTCAAGACGATCGCTAGGCTGTGAGGCCCAGAAAGGAGTCCCGGTCTGGAAGTAGACACAGCTGTAGTTCCCGGCGTCACCGACTGTCACAGTCTGCAGGGAGAAGTCCGCCTCCTTGCCGGCTGGGGTCCGGAGCCTGATGGGCTCTGCCACTCCCGCCTTCAGCAGGGCGAACCTCATGGGCCCGAAAATATTGTCTGGCCTCTGGCACTGCAGGGTCACGTCGTCTCCTGCGGTCACCACACCCCTTTGGTGGGCTTGCAGGGAAGGTTTAGGGAGACCTCCTGGAAGAGAAGGGGGGCTCTGAGGTCACGGGGAGAAGCCTGGAGTCCCCCACTCACCCTTGTTCTCCCGCGGGGGGGTTCCTGCTGAGTGTGGGACACAGACCCCTGGTGTCACCCTCTTTCGACTCTGTGGGAAGGAGATTCCCCCCCCCCCCCCACGAGCCCTGGATGAGGCCGACCAAGTCATTCTGTTGCTGTGTGTCTCCACCTTCTCTGTCCCCTCCTCTGGTCCCTCCCCCAGGCCCGTCCTGCTCCTCACCTGTCACCAGCAGCAGGATGACCTCACTGGGCGGTGATCTTATGTCCGGGGCCCCTGGTCTGTAGCACTCACAGGTGTAGTCTCCAGCATGGCTGGTTCTTAGGCCAGTGAAGTGAAATTCAGCCAGGCCCTTCTTGGAAGCCGGTGATCGTGAAAAATCCAAAAGAATATTTCCCTTTCTGAGAGCAAAGTTGACATTCTTGGTCGGAGTTCGGCATTGCAGCCTTACATTGCTTCTGGGAGGTACCACCCAGCTGGGCCAGGCCCTGAGGGTGGGCTTGGGAAGGGGCTCTGGAAGGAAGCAGACTGGGGACAGGATTTGGTGCCCTTGCCTGCTGTCAGGAAACCCCTTGAAGGAAAGAGAAGGGATGTGGGGAATTTGGAGCAAAGGGGAGGGAGGAACTGAAGAACTGAAGGAACACTCACCGTCAGTCCCCCTGCTTCCTTGGCCAGCGCACAGCCCTGCAAGAGAACCGTCTGTCCGTGGAACCTGAGCCCCATCCTGAGGGGACCTCCCGGGGGGCTGCCCCTGAGACCAGACCCTGGAGGTCCCGCTCACGGCCAGTCCCAGCATGCTGCCCAGGAACCCATCTGGCGTGGGCATTGGTTTGCACCTTGTGTTAATTTCCTATGGCTGCCATTAACAAATTGTCAGAAACTTGGCTTGTGACAACACAGATTTATTATCTTGCTGTTCTGTGGGGTAGAAAAGCCCCAAAACAGTCTCACTGCTAAACCCAGGGTCTCTTTGGGGCTGCGTTCCCTCTGGGGCTCGAGACAAGAATCCATTCCCTGGCCTTTTCCAACTTCTAGAGATGCCTGCATCTCATCATGGCAGCGTCTCCCTCTGACTTTTTTTTTTTAATTTTTTTTAACATTTATTTATTTTTGAAACAGAGAGAGACACAGCATGAATGGGGGAGGGGCAGAGAGAGAGGGAAACACAGAATCGGAAGCAGGATCCAGGCTCTGAGCCATCAGCCCAGAGCCCGACGCGGGGCTCGAACTCGCGGACCGCGAGATTGTGACCTGAGCTGAAGTCGGACGCTTAACCAACTGAGCCACCCAGGCGCCCCTCCCTCTGACTTTAAAACTATCAATGGTTGGTGCACTGGCACCCTCTTCTGCCTGCTTTGCTATTTTAAGGACCCTGCAGTTACACTGTGGCCACCCAGGTAATCCAGAAGAAGCTCCCTACTTCAAGGTCAACTGATAAGTTTAATTCCACCTGCCACCCTGTGTGTATCTCCTCTGCCATGTAAAGGAAGGTATCCACAGCTCCCGGGAGTCAGGACATGGAGTGAGGTGGGGAGATCCCTGCCCTATGATAGGGGACATCTAGACACTGAGAGCACAGTCCTTTGTGCTGAGATACTTCTGTCTGCCCTCAAGGTATGACCGAAATGCATCTCGGACATTACGGTTGGCCATGAGTCATTTCCTTGGTGCCCCAGAGTAAATCTCAGAAATCTAAGATTGGTATTACTTGGAAAGATGAAGTGTATATCCCCCACCTTTCCCCTCTGGGGGCCTTACTTTCAGATCTAGACCAAACTGACCCCAAGAAATATGTTCCTGCACATTCTTATAGGTGTTCTAGTTTGATTAGTGTATAACAGTGGTTCTGCACCCCCCCACACACACACACACCAGGGACGTTGGGCACTATCTTGAGACTTTTTTTTAAGCACGTAATACCGTATTGCCATCTGTGGTCACAATGCTGTACGTTAGAGCCTCAGAACTCACTCGTCCTTGAACTGCAAGCATGGACCATTGGATCCATATCTCCCTCTCCCCACCACCCCCAGCTCCTGGCAAGCACCATCCCACCATCGTGTTTCAACAAGTCAACATGTTTAGGTGCCACATACAAGTGAGGTCATACAAGTAGTCCAGTGTCTTTCTCCCTCTGACTGGTTTCACTGAGCACGATGCCCTCACGGCCCCTCCGTGTTGTCTCAGATGGTGGGATTTCTTTCTTTCTCACGGCCGAATAACATCCCCTTGTATGTAACATGCTGCATCTTATTCCATTGTTTGTCGGTGGATGGACACTTAGGTCACTTCCATGCCTTGTGAATAACGCTGCAATGAACGTGGGGGCACCGATAGCCCTTCAATGTCCTGTTTTCATTTCCTTCTGACACACAGCCCCGAAGTGGGGTGAATGATCGCCGGGTGGTTCTGTTTTTAACTTTCTGAGGAACCAGCCCCCAAACTGTTTTCCGCACAGTGGCTGCACCAGTGTGCATTCCTGCCAACAGAGCACGTGGGCTCCCTTTGCACCACATCCTCGTCAACACTTGTCGCAAGATGAGAGCCATTCTGAACGGTTGAGTGGGACCAACACCCTGTGGCCACAGAGCCCTTCTGAAAAGGTTGCCGGACGTTTCCTAAGAGGGATTCACTGTTCACTTACCTTCTTGTGGTCGTGCTGACCATGATTCCCTTTGTTCAGCCTCCAGATGTTTCCACCCCAGAGCCCCCCCGCCCCCCCCCCCCACGCCGGACCCTTTCAGTTCCCTCGTGTGGCTCCATGGAGAATTACGGTCTTTGGCCCTGCGCAGACCAGAATTGGAGCTCAGCTTTTCCGCTTAGTAGCTGAGTGGCCTTGGCATGGACTTCAGGGCTGATTTTCCGATTCCTCGAATGCAGTATGGGGAAGAGGACTATTTTGGAGAAGCTCTCTAAGAGATGGAAGGTGACTCCCGGTCGTATGATGACAGGAGGGTATCACTGAGCCTGTGTGAGAAAGTCTCTCTCTTCTCGGTTCCTGGCTCGTTCTCCACCAAGCCCCTGGAAGATACCACAGCCGGGTGCTCGGCTGAACGTAGCTTCCGGCTTCGCTGCTACCTCTCAGAAACAAGACCGGGGAAAACTGGGGCCGGTTCGGGTCTGCTTTTGATGAGGGGCACGGATTTTCCCACTAATACATGAGTTTTACAGATCTTTTAAAATGGAGTTGAGTACAGTTGAGCCAGGGGGGCTCAGTCGGTTAAGCGTCCAACTGTTGGTTCAGGCTCAGGTCGTGATCTCAGGGTTCATGAGTTTGAGCCGTGCGCCAGGCTCTGAGCTGACAGTGCAGAGCCTGCTTGGACACTTGGACTCTCTCTCTCTCTCTCTCTCTCTCTCTCTCTCTCTCTCTGCCCCTCCCCCACTTGCTCTCTCAAATAAACTTAAAATTTTTTTAAATAATAAAATAGGGGGGCGCCTGGGTGGCGCAGTCGGTTAAGCGTCCGACTTCAGCCAGGTCACGATCTCGCGGTCCGTGAGTTCGAGCCCCACATCAGGCTCTGGGCTGATGGCTCAGAGCCTGGAGCCTGTTTCTGATTCTGTGTCTCCCTCTCTCTCTGCCCCTCCCCCGTTCACGCTCTGTCTCTCTCTGTCCCAAAAATAAATAAAAACGTTGAAAAAAAATTTTTAAATAAATAAATAAATAAATAATAAAATAGGGGTGCCTGGGGGCTTAGTTGGTTAAGTGTCCGACTTCAACTCAGGTCATGATCTCACAGTTCATGGGTTCGAGCCCCACATCGGGCTCTGTGCTAACAGCTCAGAGCCTGGAGCCTGTTTCAGATCCTGTGTCTCCCTGTCTCTCTGACCCTCTCCCACTCGAATTCTGTCTCTCTCTCTCTCTCTCAAAAATATATAAAATATTTTTTAAACTTTTTTAAATAATAAAATAGAGTTGAGCATAAAAATACTAACGTGAAAACCCGGGACCTGTCACAGACATAGGGCACAATGTCATTCATTGGGCAGTTCAGGGATGACTGAGTTTGGGGAAACAGGAAAATGTGTGTAAAGCGTCCTTGTACCTAACATGTATTCAGGGAATGGAAGGTTCTAGTCTGTGCTTATTCACCCCCGCCCCACTACTGCCCCCGAAGGTCCCACCAACTCCAGCTGCCGCCACAGCCCATCTGCCCCCGCAGGGCTTACCGGTGCGGAGCCAGGTCGGGAGCTGGGGCATCATGGCGGCGCCCCCAAGCCTCCTCCAAGGATATTCCTTGAGTTTTGCTGTTGGTGGTGAGCCAAAACGTTCTCTTGACTCCAGGACAGGCAGGAACAGCTTTGCTCCCAGTTTTTCAAACCTCTGTTCTACCTACCCACACGTTGTGTCTTCTGGTCTCTGTTAGGAAAGGACTATTGCAACACACTCTCAAGCCACTTCCCACAGGCTTCATGCCCAGCACAGCAATCATCCACTGCTAAGGCACGTCCATGAATATGCAAAGCATGGGAGAAATTGCTAGCCTTTGTCCCCTTTTGCCAAGTGGCTGAAAAGAGCTGGGCCCCCAGCAGTCCAGAATAAGAGACCCATTTCTCTCCATTGGGGAACCGTAGGTCCTTCTGGTCATAGGATGTAAGCAGAAGAGATGTGCACAACTTCCCTGAGAGGGAAGAAGTCACAAGGCATCAGGGATGGATGAGGATCTGGGAGAACGAGACAACAGGCCCTACAGAGAGGAGGTAAGAGAAAAGAACCCTCACTGGCAGGCAGCATGGCGAACAAGGAATTTGAAGAAGAGAAAGTTCTGTGGTGGGTTTGAAAACTGTTTGCTGTGGGGACATGATTGAACTCCCTCCTCGGTGAAATCTCTTGTGAAATCTTCTACTCATTAGATCTTGAGTGGGAAGGGGCTCTTAAGAAGAGCTCGGGGACCCTGGCTGAGGTGCAGACAGAGAGACAACCCAGGCAGTGGACCCAGGCAATGGGCAGGAGCTGACGTGTGCATGGAGAAATCTAGAAGGGTAAATCCTCCAAGTGGTGGAATTGTGCTCAATATTTTTTTTTTCCTTTTGCTTCTATGCATGTTCTAAATTGGCTGGAATTGGGGTGCCTGGGTGGCTCAGTCGGTTAAGCGTCCGACTTTGGCTCAGGTCATGATATCACAGTCTGTGAGTTCGAGCCCCGCGTTGGGCTCTGTGCTGACAGCTTGGAACCTGGAGCCAGCTTCAGATTCTGTGTCTCCCTCTCTACCTCCCCCTCCCCCGCTTGTACTCTGTCTCTGTACAAAGAGTACAGTCTGTCTCTCTCAAAAATAAACTTAAAAAGAAAGACATTAGGGGCACCCACGTGGCTCCGTTGGTTGAGCATCGACTTCAGCTCAGGTCATGATCTCACTGTTTGTGGGTTCCAGCCCTGCGTCGGGCTCTGTGCTGACAGCTCAGAGCCTGGAACCTGCTTTTGTCTCCCTCACTCCTGCCCCTGCCCCGCTTATGCTCTGTCTCTCTCTCTCTCTCTCTCTCTCTCTCTCTCTCTCAAAAATAAAAATAAAAACATTTAAAAAATTGTTTAAAAATCATTAAAAGAAAAGGAGACATGAGAAAACATCAGGTCTCTCCTTCTCTCCTCTCTCCCTCTCCCCCTGCTCTCCCTCTCTCCCTCTCCCCCTGCTCTCCCTCTCTCCTTCCCTCTCTCCCTCCCCCCTGCTCTTCCTCTCTCCTTCCCTCTCTCCCTCCCCCCTGCTCTCCTTCTCTCCTTCCCTCTCTCCCTCCCCCCTGCTCTCCTTCTCTCCTTCCCTCTCTCCCTCCCCCCTGCTCTCCTTCTCTCCTTCCCTCTCTCCCTCCCCCCTGCTCTCCTTGTCTCCTTCCCTCTCTCCCTCTCCCCCTGCCATGTGAGGATACAAGAGGGCACCCGTAAGCCAGGAAGAGGGCTTTCACCGGAACCATGCTGGCACTCTGATCTTGGACTTCCCAGCCTCCAGGATTGCTAGAAATAAGTTTCTGTTGTTCAAACCACCCAGCGTGTGGCATTTGACAAGAGCCTGAGTAGACCGAGACAGGTGTGCGAGAAGATGGTCACACGGATGGGCTCCCAGGAGGAGGGCCTGGGAGCCAGCTGAGGCAGGAGACAGGTGTAGAAAAAGCCTGCAGGGTGGCCCGGCTCATCCTTGGCACTCAGGCAGCCAGGCCAGTGGACCAGCCACCATCTCAAACGCTGCTGGTCACTGTGTCTGAGACAAGAGGGAACTCACAGTGGGGAGGAGGGAGTTCTTACAGTTAAATGCTCCAGCTTGGAAGTGACACTCGTCCAGCCAGAATTGTCCTGTGCCACGCCACCGGTGAGTTCAGGGATTTCCTTACCCATCAAGGCACATGATGTGACCACAAGGTGGCAACAGCACACGACTTTCGGTCTCCCAGCCGCAACCCCCTAGCTTCCTCCGCAGGGAGCCTTTGCACAGGCTGTTCCCTCTGCTTAGAACACCCTTCCAGCCCCTCTTTGTCTAGTTAAGGTCTGCCCAACTTTCAGATCTCACCTCACTTCTTCAGCAAAGCCATCAGAGATCTCCATTGATTGGATCAAATCCTATTAGAGGCTTTCAAAACTCCCTCTTGGTTTTTGCTCTGGTTGTACTGATGGAGAGGCAAATGGTTTCCCGGCATCCACTTTTCCTGTCTTCCTTTAAGTAATAGAAACCCCCTCCCATTTTTAAAAAATGATTGTGTGCGATACCTCCCTCCCTCCCTCTCTGTCTCTCTTTGTCTCTCTTTGGTCCTCCTTTCGTGCTGGCTCAGAACCACCTAGGAAAGCTACATACTGACAGAAACAAAGCTGTTGATAAACAGCCCTAGACTGTTTCTTCTATATATTGTTAAGTGAGGGAGAAATCAAATTACATGGTTTTCTTTTTCTTTGGCGGGGGGTGGGGGGGGGTCTCTTGGTTACAGCAGCTGAAAGTGCTCCCTGATCAGTACGGCGAGTACCAATTTGGCCCGTGCTTTCCTGGGTGAGCTTCATGGCAGCAGGGTGTGTGTGCTGTGTCCCCAAGCACCAGCACAGTGCCCCACGCGAGGTGGACATTGGACAGATGTGTCCCAAGTGGGTGAATGGGAACTGGAGGGGGGGGGGGAAGCAGGGCTCGGGGCCGAAAATGCACGTCCTAAGGATGAACAGGCCCAGGTTTGCGAGAAAAGGAAAAGAGGTTTCCGCTGAAGCTAATAGTATTAGCTTTGCTTTTGCTATTGTAACAGATTGTCACCAACTCGTGGCCTGAAATGACATAAAATTTTTATCTTTCTGTTCTGGAAGTCAGAGGTCCAAAATGGGTGGAGAGGCTGCCTTCCTTCTGGAGGCTGTGGGGAGACCCAGGTCCCTGCTTTTCCAGCTTCTAGAGGAGCCTGCATTCCTGGCCTCATGACCCTGCCTCATGCTGACCTCTGCTTCTGTCTCTAGGTTCCCTTCTCTGACTCTGACCTTGCTGCCTCTCTCTTCTTTTTGAAAGAAATTTTTTTTAATTTCTTTTTAACATTTATTTATTTTTGAGACAGAGAGAGACAGAGCATGAACAGGGGAGGGTCAGAGAGAGAGGGAGACACAGAATCCTAAACAGGCTCCAGGCTCTGAGCGGTCAGCACAGAGCCCGATGCGGGGCTTGAACTCACGGACCGTGAGATCATGACCTGAGCTGAAGTTGGACGCTTAACCGACTGAGCCACCCAGGCGCCCCAAGAAAATTTTTTTTAATGTTTATTTTTTGAGAGAGAGAGAGCACGAGCAGGGGACAGGCAGAGAGGGAGACACAGAATCCAAAGCAGCTCCAGGCTCCGAGCTGTCAGCCCAGATCCTGACACAGGGCTTGAACTCACGAACCATGAGATCATGACCTGAGCTGAAGTCAGCCGCTTAACCAACTGGGCCACCCAAGCGCCCCCAAAAATAAAATCTTTAAGGAAGAATTCTTTCTTTATTTTTATTTTTTTAACTATTCATTTATTCATTTATTTTGAGAGAGACAGAAAGAGCAAGCAGGGGAGGGGTAGAGAGAGAGGGAGAGAGAGAATCTCAAGCAGGCTCTGTACTGCCAGCACAGAGCCTGATGCAGGACCTGAACCCACGAACTCCAAGATGATGACCTCAGCTGAAACCAAGAGTTGGACATCCAACCAAGTGAGCCACCCAAGTGCCCCAGAAGAATTAAATTAAAAAAAATTTTTTTTGATGTTTATTTATTTTTGAGAGAGAGAGACAGAGCGTGAGCAGGGAAGGGGCAGAGAGAGAGAGGGAGACACAGAATCTGAAGCAGCTCCAGGCTCTGAGCTGTCAGCACAGAGCCCGACACGGCACTCGAACTCACTGATCATGAGATCATGACCTGAGCCGAAGTCAGATGCTTAACTGACTGAGCCACCCAGGCGCCCCAAATAATTAAATTAAAAAAAATTTTTTTAATGTTTATTTATTTTTGAAGGAGAGAGAGAGAGCATGAGTGAGGGAGGGGCAGAGAGAGAGGGAGACCCAGAATCCAAAACAGATTCCAGGCTCTGAACTCTCAGCACAGAGCCCGACGCGGGGCTCGAACCCACGAGCTGTGAGATCATGACCTGAGCCGAAGTCAGCCGCTTAACCACCCAGGCACCCCTCTATCTCCCTCTTTTAATAAGGACCCCCGTGACTGCATGGAACCCACCTGAATAGTCCAGGATAACCTCCCCTCGTGACCCTTAACGTAATCACACCCGGGAAGTCCCTTTCGCCATGTGTAACATTTTCACAGGCTACAGGAATTTGGACATCATGTGCTGGGGGGCCCGTCATTCTGCTCACTGCCCAAGGGCAAAAGTACAGAGCCCGCTTAGATAATCTTCAGCGTGCTGAGCTCACCCAGCCACACCGTGCGTGCTTCCTAAGACCCCTCCCAGGCGCTGGAGACATAGTGATGAAACGACCTGGCCGGCCACTCCTGGGAGGATCTTGTGGTCTAGTCTGGGAGAGAGAGAATCAGAACACGGTCCAAGTACTCAATTCAGGGACGACAGGGCACTACGGAACACACGTGGGCCGGGCAAAAGTTGGCAGTTGAAATGGCATCTACTCTGAGGCCAGAAGGCTGAGAGTGGTGGACCCGGCCAGAGGAACTAGGGAGGAAGGAGGGGAGCAGATCTGTCACGGCCTCCTTAGGAACACCTTGTAAGTGCTGAGCAATTGTGGGTGACGAATACCAGGAACCACCGCCTCAGGGACGGTAAATTGCTTTGCAGTTGTTAAATGTGATCACGTTCCCCTTCCTCTTCCTCATTCAGAAGTGGAAGTGACCCAGGAGACCAAAGAAGACTTGACTCCACAGACTGGAAGGGATGGCTGTCGTCACTGTTGCTGTCCTGGTCCTGCGGCACAACCACGGGGAACAAACCCCACAGCCTGACGGCAAGGGCCCTCTGAAGTCCCAGACCAGACACACACACAGGCCGTAGGGGGCTGGTGGTGATGATGGGGGTTGCCCGGCGGACCGACCGGTGCAGAGGCACCGTCACTGGTAGAGAATGCAGTTAGTACTCTCACGACTGCTCACTCAGTAATATTCTATGAATAACGTTAGCCATCAATAATCTTCTATTTTCACCTGGCTCCCCTGGATGCCTTTCTCGTCCTCCCACGCACACTTTCCGTCTCCAAGCCCTTCTCACCACTCAGCACTCATATGTGCCTTTCCTGCTTTATGCCTGATTTCAGTGAGGCACACATCCCTCTCTGTTGTTATTACATTTTCCACCTTCCCCTCCCCCTCTCCCCACTTTAGGAAGAAGGACTCTTCAGGCCTGTTGGATAAGTAAATGCATAAGTTGGGGCACTGGGCTGGCTCAGTCGGTGGAGTGAGTTTGGGCGGCACGTTGGGTGTAGAGGTTACTTAAAAAATAAAATCTTTTTTTTTAATGTTTATTTATTTTTGAGAGAGACAGAGCATGAGTGGGAGAGGGGCAGAGAGGGAGAGGGAGACACAGAATCCAAAGCAGCTCCAGGCTCCGAGCCGTCAGCACAGAGCCCGACACGGGGCTTGAACTCACTGATCGTGAGATCATGACCCGAGCCGAAGTCGGACACTTAACTGACTGAGCCACCCAAGCACCCCAAAAAATAAAATCTTTAAAGAAGAATTATTTTTAAAAACATTTTTTAACTTCATTCATTTATTTTGAGAGAGACAGAGAGGGCGAGCAGGGGAAGGATAGAGAGAGAGAGGGAGAGAGAGAATCCCAAGCAGGCTCTGCATTGCCAGCACAGAGCCTGATGCAGGGACTGAACCCACGAACTGTAAGATGATAACCTGAGCTGAAACCAAGAGTCAGACACCCAACCAACTGAGCCACCCAGGCGCCCCAGAAGAATTAAATTAAAAAAAATTTTTTTGATGTTTATTTATTTTTGAAGGAGGGAGAGACAGAGTGCGAGTGGGGAAGGGGCAGAGAGAGAGGGAGACACAGAATCAGAAGCAGGCTCCAGGCTCTGAGCTGTCAGCACAGAGCCCGACGTGGGGCTCAAACCCGTAAACCATGAGATCATGACCTGAGCCGAAGTCAGAGGCTTAACCAAGACTGAGCCACCCAGGCGCCCCAAGAATTAAATTTTTTTAATGTTTATTTCTTTTTGAGAGAGAGAGAGAGCACGAAGGGGGTAGGGGCAGAGAGAGAGAGGGACTCCAGGCTCTGAACTGTCAGCGCAGAGTCCTATGCGGGGTGCCAGCCCACAAACCTTGAGATCATGACCTGAGCCAAAGTCGGACACTTAACCAACTGCGCCCCCCAGGTGCCCCAAAATCTTTTTTTAATTTTTTAAATGTTTTTTTTATTCATTTTTTAGAGGCAGAAACAGAGTGTGAGCTGGGCAGGGGCAGAGAGAGAGGGAGACACAGAATCTGAAGCAGGCTCTAGGTTCTGAGCTGTCAGCACAGAGCCTGATGCAGGGCTCGAACCAGTGAACCCTGATATCATGACTTGAGCCGAAGTCAGAGGCTTAACCGACTGAGCCACCCAGGTGCCCCCCAAAATCTTTAAAAAGGAATTAAATGCATCGGTTGGTTGATAGATACTGAATGAGTATAGTAAATAGGTGACTGGATTAATAAGCTGATTAACTGATTAATAAAGGGAGGAATGGGTGTAAGAATGAATGAATGATGGGTAAGGGCAAAAGAAAGGATAGAAAATCCAATGAGAGCAAGTGCAAAGGGGACGGAGGGATGGAAGGAAAGAAGGATGAGAATCAATGAGCAGGTGGATGGATGACGAGAAATGGTTGAAAAGCAAAGGAACCAGAAATGAGTGGAAGCACAAAGTCAGGGGGAGCCTCCCTGATGCGCCACTGACTTCCCGTATGACTAGGGGGGAGCTTCAGGCCACCCCTCTATTCCACCATTTTCCATTCCATTTTACAGGAGAAACTTGAATGTAGTCAGGCCTTCCAGAGAGGTAAGAGGGGAGAGCAAGCGGCCTGCGTGAGGAACGGTTTATGTTATTTGGACAACCTCGAAGGCAGCCAAGAGCCAGCGGGGAAACAGGCCAGGTGCAATGTGTTAATGTCCACGTCAAAGGTCTACTGTGCACACCGGCCTTGCTGTTGCCTTGGCAGTGGATGCCTCTTAATCCTAATGACGGCTCAAGAAACCAGTCTGCAGTGCATGCAAATGAAGCTGTAATCAGAGAAGTTCCACTTGATCTGACCTTGGCCCACCTTTGGGGAAGGTCTGAGCAGGGGGTTTGAAAGAGGTTTGCTTGGCGACCGGGAATGATGTCACGAAGGAAGTGGCAGCGAATTGCTTACAAGGTGAGCTGGAGGTGGCACCATGGAAAAAAAGACTGTGACTTCATTCCAGCCCTGAGCCTTGAGTAGAAACCACACTCATCCGATAGCTAACATTTATTGAGCGTTTGCTATGGGCCAGTCGCTTTTAAGGGCTTTGTGCGTATTGCCCACTTAATCCTACAATAATCCTAGGAAGTGAGTATTATCAGTGAGCCCATTTTACAGTCCAGGCAACTGAGACTTGGCAAAGGTCATCTTCCTAGTATCCCAGCGAGGAGGCAGCAGCACTGGGAATCGAACCCAGGCCTTGTGACTGGGAAGCCTTAACCACGGATAGCGCCTTCCACGGATCTAGGAGGTACTGGCCCAGAAGGGAGGGAGAACACACAGTATGAAGCAGATTCTTATTCAGCAGCTGGGCTCAGCCCAACTGTGGGGCTCTTGCAAGGGCCGGTCCAACCCCGGGAATCCCTGCTTCTTCTCGCCACCTCTGGAAAGTCTTCTCACGCTTCAGGGCGTCTATATCCAGTCCTCCAGGACTCAGGGCCGAACGCTACATGGGATGCGACTCCGGCTGCTCCAGTCCAAAAAGACCAGCGTGCCCAGGGAGAGGAGCACCAGGCCGGCTAGCCCCAGGCGGACGAGGTTGCCCTGTGTGTAGTCCAAGGAGCCTGAGCCTGCAGGGCAGCGAGGAAGAGGGGTCTTCAGCTTCCGAACCCAGTTTCGGCCTGCCCTGCCCTCCTGGTCTCTAACCTCCAGGGTGAGACTGCAGACACAATTCCCAGTCTCAAAGTTGAGGTGGGTCAGTGCGAGCAGGGGTCCTGAACCCTTGGGTTTGGGGAGGAGGGGATAGGGCCTGAACCCCCAGGTTGGGGAGCAGGGAGGAGCCAGGGCCCTAGACCCCCAGGTGGGGAGCAGGGAGGGGCTGGAGGCCCAGACTCCCTGGTTGGGAAGCAGGGATGGGCTAGGGGCCTGGACCCTTGGGCTGGAGAGCAGGGAGGAACCCGGGGTCAGGACCCCCAGGATGGGGAGCAGGGAGGAACCAGGGGCCCAACCGTGGGGTCAGATGAGAAGGGGCTGGGGGCGCAGACCCCCAGGTGAGTAGCAGGAGGGGCTGGGGGCCCGGACTCCCAGGATGCAGGGGAGCAGGGAGGGGCTGGGGGGCGGGACCCTTGGGTTGAAGAGCAGGGAGGAGCTGGGAGACCTGACCCCTGGGCTGGGGAGCAGGGAGGGGCTAGGGGCCCAGACCCCCTGGTCGGATGAGAAGGGGCTGAGGACCCGGACCCCCAGGTGGTAGCAGGAGGGGTTGGGGGCCCGAGCCCCTAGGATGGGGAGCAGGGAGGGGCTAGGCGTCCGGACCCCCGGGTTGGGGAGCAGGGAGGAACCTGGGGCCCAGATCCCCAGGTCCGATGAGAAGGGGCTGGGGACCCGGACCCCCAGGATGGGGAGCAGGGAGGGGCTAGGGGCCCGGACCCCCGGGTCCCATGAGAAGGGGCTGGGGGCCCGGACCCCCAGGATGGAAAGCACGGAGGGGCTGCGGGTCCGGGAGCAGGAGCAGGGGCTGGGGCCGCGCGCAGCCCTCACCGTCGGCGCTGATGACCAGCGGCTCGCTGCGCTGCGAAAGCACGTACGGGGAGGATGGCGTGTGGTAGTAGCAGCTGTAGGTGCCGGGCGCGCGGGCGCCGCGCAGCGGGAAGTCGGCCCAGGGCTGCGCCGAGCGGCGGTACTGCACCGGCGCCGCCTCGCCCACGCGGTACAGCGCGAAGCTCATGCCCCCCAGGCGGCCCGCGCAGCGCAGGCTCACGTTGGCCCCGGGCGCCACCACCGGGCCGGGCAGCGCCACCAGCGACGGGCGCGGCAGCTCGTCTGCGAGGGGCACGGACGGGGGCGAGCGCTGGCGCGGCCCTGCGCCCCCCCCCCCCCCCCGCCTTCCCCGGCTTTCGCCCCTCTTCCTCCTCCCCCTCCTCCTGCCGCCTCGGCCTCCCTCCCTCCGGTCCCTCCTGGGCTCCCTCTTCTTCTCCCTGGTCCCTTCCCCCTTCCTCGTTTCCCCCTTCCCTCTCCGCCCTCGGCCTCTTCCTCCCTCCGTCCCTCCCCCTCCCCTCCCCTTCCCCTCCTCATCCACCCTCCCCCCTCCCCTCCCTCAGTCTGTCCGTCCCTCTCAATCTCTGCCTGTGTCTCCCTCAGTTTCTCTGCCTCCTCGTGGATCTCTGTGCCCTTTGCGTCCTTGTCCCTGTGTTCCCCCTGTGTCTTCGTCCCCAAGTATGCCTTTCTGTGTTCTCCGCATCTCCATCTCCCTCGATGTCCCCTTTTCTCTCTCCGCTTGTTGCCTCACCAAAATTCTGTGTTTTTCCCTCCCCCCCTCCTCCCCGTCCCGTGTGTTTTACTGTCCTGAATCTCAGAGGCAGTCTCTCCCCAATACTTTCTCCTTGTGGTTCGGGGTTTCTCCCAAGGTTTCCTAACCTCAGCACTAGTGACATTTTGGATACATCTGGATAATTCTTTGTTTTACGGGAGGAGGGTGCGGGCTGCCCCGTGCTTTGCAGCATCTCTGGTCTCGCTCTACCCACTGGATGACAGTAGCACACCTCTCCCCAGTCACGGCGACCAAAAATGTCTCCGGATATTGCCAAAGATCACCTGGGGGGCACAGTCCTCCCTGTTAAGAATCACCCCTGCTTCTCTGGTTCTCTTTCTCTCCCCATGTAGCTCTTTTCCTCTGTGTCATTGTAGAAGCCTGTCTTTATGTCTCTTTCAGTTCTCTCTCCCTGTATGTCCGTCCCTCCTTTTCCCTCCCTCATCCTGCCCCAATGTCCCTTCTTTTTCCCCACCCCAGGACCTCACCTGTCACAAGCAGTTCCAGCGTATCACTCGGGTGGGACCAGACACCCAGACTCCAGCCTAGCCTCCGGTAGCAGCAGTGGTAACTGCCCCCCTGGGCTGGGGTCACCTCCTCCAGGAAGAACTCTGCCAGCTCCATGGACACGCCCCGGTACAGCACAGGGATGATCCTTCCAGACTTGAAGAGTGCAAACCTCCAGGCAGGTTGAGGTGCCCGGCAACTCAAGGTCACGTTGACCCCAGGGGTTACAATTGCGGCAGGCTGAGCCCCTAGCCACGGCTTGGGGTATGAGGCTGGGGGGACTGAATAAACAGGGCTGCCTGGGTCCCTGGGCTTCCTGAGAGCCCGAGGAGATGGGGTGGGAAGAGAATCACCTGGGGCAATCACTGCTTCTTTCTCATCCTCGGTTTCCTGCTTGTAAAATAGGACGCACTGACTCCAGTCAAGGATTGTCAACACTAGCTACAAGTCAGAGCATCAGGGCAACTCCTAAGCTTTACTCCATGGTTTGTTTGAATGTTTGTTCATTTCCCAGAGAAAGAGACAGAGACAGAATCAGAAACAGGCTCTAGGCTCCAAGCTGTCAGCACAGAGCCTGATGCGGGGCTCGAACTCATGATCTGTGATGAGATCATGACCTGAGCTGAAGTCAGATGCTTCACCGACTGAGCCACCCAGGTGCCCCCAGAGATCCTATTTCTTGCCCTGCACTATGCCAAGCTCTGAGCCAAGGGTTTTTAAAATTTTTTTTTAACGTTTATTTATTTTTGAGGCAGAGAGAGACAGAGCACGAACAGGGGAGGGTCAGAGAGAGAGGGAGACACAGAATCCGAAGCAGGCTCCAGGCTCCGAGCTGTCAGCACAGAGCCCGATGCGGGGCTCGAACCCACGGACCGCGAGATCATGACCTGAGCCGAAGTCGGACACTTAACCGACTGAGCCACCCAGACGCCCCAAGGGTTTTTTAATTAATTTTTAAAATACTCACTCCAGGCTCTGAGCTGTCAGCAGAGAGCCTGATGCAGGGCTTGAACTCATGAACCATGAGATCATGACCTGAGCCAAAGTCAGATGCTTAACTGACTGAGCCACCCAGGCGCCCCTTACTCCATGGTTTTTAAACATAATGTCAAGGGATTGGGTCCCAGAAATCTGCAATTTCAAATTGCTCTTGACTATTTTTAACATAGTCAACATATTTCAATAGTTGCCAGAACTCGCTATCTATTTGGGTAGAAAAAAAAAAAAAAGTTGTATCTGTACCTGAGACCATTCCCCAGAACCAGCTCCAGGTTAATTAAAGACCTGCATTGTTTTATTTTGTTTTGTTTTACTGTTAAAGTATGAGAAGAAAATACAGGAAAATATATTTGTCCTGGGGGCAGAGACAGCTATCTTAAAACATAAAACAAAAAACTCAGGAGAGACAAGGTTAATTAATTTGATGACTTCAAATTTTTAAAGTTGTGTATGAGAATAGAAGAAATAAGCTAGAAGAAGCAGCCCTGACAGAAATGACTTATTCATTAATCACAGACATTAAGAGTATGGAAAGAGGGGGATCTGGGTAGCTCCGTTGACTGAGTGTCTGACTTCAGCTCAGGTCACGATCTTGCAGTTGGTGAGTTCAAGTCCCACATCAAGCTCACTGCTATCAGTGCAGAGCCCGCTTCAGATCCTTTGTGCCTTTCTCTCTGTCCCTCTCCCGCTTGCATTCCCATTCTCTCTCTCTCTCAAAAATAAATAAACATTTTTTGGGGCGCCTGGGTGGCGCAGCCGGTTGAGCGTCCGACTTCAGCCAGGTCACGATCTCGCGGTCTGTGAGTTCGAGCCCCGCGTCGGGCTCTGGGCTGATGGCTCAGAGCCTGGAGCCTGTTTCTGATGCTGTGTCTCCCTCTCTCTCTGCCCCTCCCCCGTTCATGCTCTGTCTCTCTCTGTCCCAAAAATAAATCAATGTTGAAAAAAAAAATAAACATTTTTTAAAAAGGAGTAGAGAAAGAAATCCCAAACCCCAGCCAAGTTGAAAATTGGACAAATTATATGAATAAGGCAGTACACAGAAGAGGAAGTCCAATCGATTAAAACACATGGCGGGGGGAGGGGAAGTTGCTTAATGTTAGTAGTAGTCATTAAAAAAAATTAACAGTTAAGATTTTTTTTTTTTTTTTTTTTTTTTTTTTTTTTTTTTGCGTATCAGCTTGTCAAAAATTTAAACAATGGTTTATATCCTGTTTGGGTGAAGACAGAGTGAAACGAGTAGTTAGGTCCACTTAAGTGCACCTTTTGAGAAGGCAATTTGTCCATTTCTATCAAAATACACAGAGGAAATGACAAACAACCCAATAATTCCTGTTCTGCCCTACACAAATGTAGCTATATGGGCACAAAAAGCTCATACTGGAGCACTCGCTGAATTATTGATTGGGGTAGGGCCGGAGGAGGATACTGTAAATAACCTAAATATACATCAATAGGACCAATAAAATAAATCCTACCATACATCAGCAAATGTTAAACGGTATTTTTTTTAAAAAGCAGAGTTAGTTATAATAATATGGAAACATCTGCAACACAGATTGTAAAGTGAAAAATGTGAGAGGCAGAACATTGTAGGTTATGAAATATCAATTTTGCCTCAGCAAGAAAACAAAGAAGTATATAAATACATACATGTGTCTGAATGCATGGGGATTTTTTTAAAATAAGGATTCAGAGCTTATTTAAGGAAGATGGGGAAGTGAAAGAGGGAGTTTCTAAGTCCTTTGGTAATAATTTTTAAATCATGAATATATGTTAGATTTATCATTAAAAAATAATAATTTAAAATAAATTGATAGCTAAGGTATCAGTTGTCTTCCAGGTGATTCTTGTTTGAAGTTGTCATGTGGTGGGGGAGGTTTCAGAGAAAGAAGAGACCTCACCCATCAGAAAACTTGAAAAGAGGGGTGCCTAGGTGGCTCAGCCATCTGAACATCCAACTTCGGCTCAGGTCATGATCTCACGGTTTGTGGGTTTGAGCCCCGCATTGGGCTTCAAGCTGACAGTGTGGAGCTGCTTGGGATACTCTCTCTCTCTCTCTCTCTCTCTCTCTCTCCCTCCCTCCCTCTCTCTCCCTCTCTCTCCCTCTCCCTCTCTCCCTCTCTCGCTGTGCCCCTCTCCTGACTCGTGCTTTCTCTCTCTCTCAAAATAAATAAGTAAAAAAAGGTAAGAAAGAAAGAGAAAGGAAAAGAAAAGGAATGAAAAAGAAAAGAAAAGACAAAACCTGTAAAGAAACCCAAGGCTATCTCAGGGTGGAGAATCTTACTCTCGTGGATGTAGCGTTCCAAATGGGGCAATACTCGGCATTGCCAGAGATCCTATTTCTTTTCTTTTTTTTTTTTTTTTAAATCTTTACGTATTTTTGAGAGAGAGAGAGAGACACAGTGCGAGCAGGGGAGGAACAGAGAGAGAGGGAGACACAGAATTTGACACAGGCTCCAGGCTCTGAGCTGTCAGCACAGAGCTTGATGCAGGGCTCGAACTCACGAACCGTAAGATCATGACCTGAGCCGAAGTCAGATGCTTCACCGGCTGAGCCACCCAGGCGCCCCCAGAGATCCTATTTCTTGCCCTGCATTATGCCAAGCTCTGAGCCAAGGGTTTTTTTAATTAATTTTTAAAATACTCGCTCCAGGCTCCGAGCTGTCAGCAGAGAGCCTGATGCGGGGCTCGAACTCACGAACCGTGAGATCATGACCTGAGCCGAAGTCAGATGCTTCACCGACTCAGCCACCCAGGGGCCCCTTATTTTATTTTTAAAGTAATCTTTACACCCAACATGGAGCTCGAACTCATGACCCCGACATCAAGAGCCCCGTGCTCTTCCCGCTGAGCCAGACAGGCGACCCGTACACGTGGGTGATTTTATTACATCCACAGGAAAGCCCATTTCACAGAGAAGGAAACAGCAAGCGGTAATTTGTTCAAAGTTGTCAATGAATAATATGGTGAAGCTTACATCTCTTTAGCTGACTCACCTATCCTGGTCACTAAAGGGAGTGAGGTTAGAAGGAAGTTAGGTTAGAAGGTTACCTAAGAGGTAACCTAAGAGGTTAGAAGAAAGGAAGGAGAGGGGAGACAAGATGAAAGAAGGGAAGGGAGGGAGGGAGGAAAATACGGAAATCTGGGGTGAAGCTGGGCACCAAGAGGAAATCTGAGTAGTTGGAAATGGGCTGTCAGCAGCATACAGGTGAACAGAAGGAGGGTATTACTCACCAGTTGGCGTGATGTCTGCATTACACAGAGGCCCTGCGGAAGGTGGAGGGGCTAAGTCTTTTCAAAGCCCTAGGCTGCTGCCATCCTATCTCATTGTGAACCCAGGAACCTAAGTCCCCAGGCCCTCCTTCCTCTGGGAAACAGGATCTTACCTCTCTCGGTAGCCATAACTGTGGACTTCAGTCCTCACCTACTTCAGAAGCCCGAAGTCTGGCCCCAGCCCCCTCTTGCCTCTACACCCAGTGTTCAGGCCCTTGGACTCCCTTCCCCTTTTCCAGGAGACAGTAATCTGAGCCCACAGGGTCTCCTCCCTGGGGGTCAGGAGTCTGGGCCCCCAGCTCCCTTCTCCCCAGAGACCCGAGTGGTCTGGCTTCATCCCCTCCCACATCAGAATCCAGGATTCTACACTTGCTATCCCCAGGAGTTCAGGTACCCTAGCATCCTCCTGCCTCCACACCCAGCGAATCCTGTCCCCACTCCCTCCTCTTCCCTTCCAGGAACAGGAATTCAGGGTCCATGTGTCCTCCTGCTTTAGGACCCAAGGATCTGGCCCCCCTGCCCTGTCCCCTTATTCTGGCCTAGAATTCGGGACCCTCAGCTAGTGCTGCCTGACTATCCTGTACCTGCCCTCAGGGAGACTCAGTAGCCCTCTTCCTTGCCCCACACCTGCTCCACACAGCCTATCTCCCTGCACCCCAGCCAGCCTGGGACCCAGGGAGAAGGGGGGAGCAGCTCACAGAGGGCCAGCAGCAGCAGGATCAGCACCAGGATCATGGTGGGCAGATCTCGGCTGGAGCAGAAGTAGGAGCCAGGGCACAGCCGTGCCCTCTAACGTCTCAGGAAATGCAATATCAGAAAGTCAGAGCTCTGTTTAAGGAAGAGAGGAGGGAAGTGGGGGCCTCTGGGTGACAGAGTCACAGCCCCATGGTGCTGTGGAAAAAGCTGGGAGAATGGGCAGTTCACTAATTAAAAAAAAAAAAAAAAAAAAGACAACTAGCACTTATTATGTGCCAGACCCTGTGCTGCACTATTCTGGGGGCACAGAGAGGAGTCAGACCCTATTACTGCCCTAGAGCAGCTCCCAGGCTGATGTAAAGAGAGAGGCCGACCGTGTGAGTTGAAAGAAAGAAAGAAAGAAAGAAAGAAAGAAAGAAAGAAAGAAAGAAAGACAGACAGACAGAAAGAAAGAAAGAAAGAAAGAAAGAAAAGAAAGAAAGAAAGAAAGAAAGAAAGAAAAAGGAAGGGAAAGGAAAGGAAAGGAAAGGAAAGGAAAGGAAAGGAAAGGAAAGGAAAGGAAAGAAAAAAGAAAAAGGTGAGCGACTATGGAGGACACATATGGCGCTAAGAGAATCCACAGAAGGCCCTTAACCCTTCTGGGATGAGAGTTAAAGCTTCCAGGACGAACTGATGTTGAGCCGCGACCTCAAATGATAGTTCAGTCATTTGTCCTCTCCCAGCTTCCGCTTCTCCATCTATAAAATGGGCTTTCCTGAGCAAACTCTAAACTGAAGACTATTGCATTCTGCCTTAGATGGGTCGCAGCTGGAGGACTGGGAGTACAGCTCCGGAGTGACTCCTAGGCGAAAGAGACAGGTTTGCACTTAGATCTGCAGCGCCGCCTCCTTTCTTGCCACCGCTTCGGACAGTGGTTCTGCGGCAGTGCGCACGCGCGGGCTCAGACTGCGGAGACGCGCGCGGGGACCACAAGTTCGGGAGTACTCCGCGTCCTCGCCGCGGCCCAGGACAGCTGCTCTTTGCCAATGCGCACGCGCAGACTCAGCGAAGCCTCCGGCGCAGGGACCACAACTCCCAGAGTGCTCCGCGCTCTTGCCGCCGCCGCCTACGCGACCAAGATGGCCGGGAGTAAGTGCTGGCGCCGCAGGCGCGCGGGGCCGGGTGGTTCCGGGAGCCCCGAGCAGTGTCGGGGGTAGAGCAGGGCCGAGTCCCGGTAGAGGCGGAGGGGTCGGGGTTAGCGGGGGACGCGGAGATCACGAGAGGGCTCTTTCAGGGTGGGGGTGGCGCGAGATGGTTAGAGGTCATCAGGGGCATCCCCTGCAGGGGTGACCCTCCTCGCCCCCGCTCCAGGACTCACCGCCTTCCTCAAGGATGTCTGGGCCAAGGAGCCGGTGCTGGTCGCGTCCTTCACCATCGCGGGCCTCGGTGCGTGAGCGTGCATCGCCCCCACCTGGCGTCCCAGCTTTACCCCCATTCCCCGCCCTCGCCAAAGGTCCCGTCGCTCCCCACCTGCGTCCATCCTGGAGCTCCGAGGCCCCGTCGCCGCCCTCAACGTTCTGTTGCTCCGCTCGTGTGTCAGCGCCCCCACGCCGACCCCTTGCCTACCCCCCTCGCCAATATTATGACTCCTTCCCACCCGTACACACCTACCCAAGAGGTCCGTGATCCCTCTAACGGACTGGTTCTCAGCCCTGGGTGTCCATTAAAAGCACCGGAGCGGTAAAAATGTCCGAATCCTATCCACTTTCCACACTCGCTATCAACCAGATTCAGTGTGGAGTTGAGTGGGGTGGAGGTGGAGCAGGGGAATCTGTATCCTTTGCAAATCCTCAGTGCTGCCTTGATTGATAACCTCTGTTCTAGAACAAGGCTACTCATACTTCAGCGTGCACTGGGGGTCACTCGCAGGCTGTCATTGCATAGGTCTGGGATGCAGCGTTTATATCAGGGTCCCAGGCCTTGTCAGCACGGCTTATCTGTGGGCCACACACTGGGCAAGGTTCTAGAGCCCCTGTCCCATACGGCCGCCACCGGCCACACTAGCCACTGAGCACCTGAGAAGAAGCACTTTTACGCTCGTGGAAAGTACACACCAGATTGCAAGGAACAGGACGAGTATATAAAATATCTCAAGCTTTTTGCATGTTGACTATATGCTGAGTTGTTTGGGATGTACCAGGTTAAAAATTTTTTTAATTCATTTGCATCCTTTATTTTTAATGTGAGTGTTAGAAGGTGGGAAATTAAAGATGTGGCCCTTACATTTGTTTTGGACAGTGCTGGCCTAGAGCATTGTTTTATACTCCCTCTGGGACTCCTGGCTCCCACCCTAGGTGAACTGTAATTTCTCAGAGACTAATCCTTTCTCAATGACAACCCCCCTTTCCCTGATTTTGTTACAGTTCATGATTTCTTTGGAACATTCCCAAAATGCTCCCCTCCTCTACCACCCCTGCTGCTTCATGACCACCTCTATGGTCCTGCACTCATTCGGTGACCACCCCTATTTCTTCCCTCCACCCCCTCTCCTGATGATAAATGGGGATCCCAGAGTGCCAAGGGGCCTCCTGGAGGGGCCAGGACCTCCCTGCTCCCCTCCTCCCATGCATTTGACTCCTACTTTGCCAAGATTCAGCTTCTGCCCCTGACCACCCCCAACCCCCCGCCCCAGAGCCACTGTCCCCTGGGCCTCACTCCTGTCTCTCCACAGCTGTAATTCTGCCCACCATCAGCCCCTTCACCAAATATGCCACCATGATCAACCAGGCCACGCCCTACAACTATCCAGGTGAGCTGGAAGGAGGGCTGCCCAGAAGGGGTGGGGGTGGGGGTAGACTTCCCTGTGCTGGGGGAGGAGTAAGTATGGGTGGGTCTTTCCTCGGCAGGGACAGATTCTGCAGTGCAGGCTGGACTTTGTTTTTTTTCTTTTGAGATCCAAACCACGTGCCATAAAACTTACTTCCTGTCTGTGTTTACACTTCTGAGTTTCTGTCATTGCAGATTTGTATTCCTCTCTGGGTTTCCTTCTCTCTTGCTTTCTGGATTTTTGTCATTCTGGGTCTCTGCCCTCTCTGCTCTCCCATCCCTCTGTGTCTCTATACGCCTGCTTCTCTGTGTCCCCTCTCTCCCCTGCGGTCCCGTTTCCCTCTCTGGGTATAAACTGCCAGTCTAGCCTTTCTCTGTGGGCCTCCCGAGATCTGCTGGTCTCAGTGGGCCACCTTCCTGCCCCACAGTGCCCCTCCGAGATGATGGGAACATGCCTGACGTGCCCAGCCACCCCCAGGACCCTGAGGGTCCAAGCTTGGAGTGGCTGAAGAAACTGTGAGCACCTCCGGTGACATGGAGGAGGCCCCCTCCCCTGTGGCCAATAAAATGTGAAAAGCGACCCCAGAATCTGAGCTTGTGTGTGATCAGAGGTGGAAACAGTAGACGGTGGCCAAGGCAAGTCTGTGGGTCAGTTTATTGGAGGCAGGGGGGTCAGTCAAAGGCGGGGCTGGCTAGAGTGGGGTAGGGCAGCAGTTTGTCTGGCCCCCGAGAAACCCAGCTGGAGTCCAGGGCCTCATCTGCTTCGAAGCCGAAGTCTTCCTCCACCTTAATCTGGGGGAGAGAGGGGCAGGCATGAGCAGGCCTGGGACCTAGAGAAAGGCCGCTGGCCTCACCATTCTGCCTCCTCAGACAACCTCAGGCACCTCGGGGAGAACCCCAACAGCCCTGCCTTCCCTTCCACCCCTGTTCTCTGATCCTCCTCCTCTGTCCCCACCTGCTCCAGTCCTCCGACCTGCCCCCTACCCAGCCTCCTCCAGGTCTCTCCCAACCTTCTCCATCCTCCTTCCTGCCCCCCTCCTACCCCTCCTTTCTCCAGGTCTCTCTCCTTCCTTTTCCACCCAAGTCCCCACCTGGCTTTTTCCAGCTTTCTCCTTCCCTGCCCATCCCAGCCCCTGCAGCCCAACCTGCTTCCTCCAGCTGCCCCAGCCCTGAGCCTGCATGGGCTGCAGGGCCCGGCTCCCACAGCACTGTCACAAAGCAGGAGCCCTGGTCCCACCTGCACTGGGGCCAGTTCTGGAGTCAGCACAGCTCCGGCTCGGCGTCCATCCCGGGGCCCTCGCCGCCTCTTGCGCCCGCTGGGCCCCTCACCAGGGGTCGGGCTGCTGGGTTCCGGGGGTGCGGGTGTCCTTCGGGGCGGGGACAGCCCCTCCTTCTCTGGGGGCTCGTTCTCCGCGTTGCCAGGGGTGGGAGCATCTGTGCCCTGGCTGCCCTCGTCCTGGTGGGGGGAAGGGGCAGCAGATGAAGGCTGCATCCCATCGCCCAGCCCGCCCGGCCCGCCAGGAGGCCACGCTCACCTCCAGCACGATGGTGAGCTGGCTGGCGCGGTAGTCATCGCCGTAGGCATCCAGCACTCTCATGAGGAACCTGCTCCGGAGAGAGGCCCCCAGGGGCACAGCGTCAGCGTCCGGTGGGTCGGGAAAGGGGTTCGGAGCTCCTAAATCTGAGACCTGAGTGCCTGATACCTGCCCAGCCAGTGGGACCCTGGGCCGCACTAGGTGACCTCTCTTCACTGTTAACTGTCGACAGGATGCAACAACCCTGTGTGGGCGGGTGGCCGTGAGGGTGACCCTGCAGCTAGACAGTGGCGTCTCCTAGTGCTCAGTGTGCGGGCTCAGAGAACATTCCGGCGTCGGCTGAGTTCTTTACCAGGAACCAAAGGGCTAGAGAAAGGTGCAGGGCACTCCTGCTGATGCCGCCTTCTCCGCTTCCGTCTCGGCTTCCAGGCCTTTGGGGTTCTTCTGTTTGTTTAAGCTCTGAATGCTACCTGTGGGCCGGCGCCCGGAGGAGTGTTTATCATGCAGTCTCATGGTGTGTCCACACCAGCTCTGCACCCGTGTTCTCAGTGCTAGGGACACATCGGGGAACCAAACGAAACCCCTGTGCACACTGAGCTCAGTTTTGCAGGGGGACCATCAGCCAATCAACAGAGCAGAGTACGCTGTGGGGCGCCTGGGCGGCTCAGGCCGCTAAGCGTCTCTTTTGATTTCGGCTCCGGTCATGATCTCAGAGTCATGGGATCAAGCCTTGCGTCAGGCTACGTGCTGACAGTGTAGAGAGCCTTCCTGGGATTCTCACTCTTCCTCTCCTCTCCCCCTGGCCCCCTCCACCCCCCCCCCCCCCGCCAGCGCACACGTGCTCTCTCTAAAATAAGAAAAAAAGAGTAAGCTGGAAAAGTAGGGAGGAGAATACAAGGGTACTTGGAAGAGGGATTGAACCTCAAGTGGACGGTGGGGGCCGCCTCACGGAGGCGAGGGAATGGCAGGAAAGCCTTTCTGGCTGAAGGCACAGCGAGTACAGCAGCCCTGAGGCGGGAGCAGGGGGTGCGCTGGGGACTCAGCTGGGAGCCTCTGCAGGGTTTTGAGCAGAGAAGTGACTTGGTCCGTCTTACTTTTTATCTTTTTTTAACTTCTAAAAAAAGTGTTTTTTAAGAATTATGCTAAGACATTCATAACATACGGTTTGCCAGCGGAACCGTTTTTAAGCGTGCAGCTTCGCGGCATTAAGTACATTCACACTGCTGTGCAACCGTCCCACCATCCGACTCCGGGGCTCTCTTCCTCTTCCCAGAAAGGAACCCTGCCCCATTAAACAACCACCATTCTCCTTTCTGCCCCTGTGACCTTGACTGAGTGCCTCGTATATGTGGTATCTTGTCCTTCTGGGACAGGCTTGCTTCCCTAAGCACAATGTCCTCGTGCACGGTGTAGCCTGTGGTGGGATTTCCTTCCTTTTTAAGACTGAATCATACTCTCACGTGCAGACATTTTGTTCCTCTGCTCACCCATACCCAGATGCTTGGGGCCTTCCACATTTAGGCTCTTGTCAATACTGTTAGGATCCTGGGTGTGCACACCTCTGCTAGTGACCTGCTTCCGATTCTTCTGGGGACACGTCTAGAAACGGAATTGCTAGATCTCATGGTAATTCTGTTCTTAAATTTGGGGGAACTGCCTTACCATTTTTACATAGTGGCACTTTTTTTTTTTTTTTCTGAGAGAGTGAGTGCACACAGGGGAGGGGCAGAGAGGGAGGGGGAGAGAGAATCCCAAGCAGGCTCTGCACTGTCAGCACAGAGCCTGATGCAGGGGGTTGATCCCCTGACCCTGGGATCATGACCTGAGCCAAGAGCAAGTTCCCACGCCGCTGGTCCAGGGACCACACTGTGAGAACCACAGGGCTGAGCTCCAGATAGATGGTTCAGACGGTGAACCATCCTGACTGATGTGAATTGTTGAGGAGAGTTTACCAGCTACAGATACCTTCCCAACCTTGTGATGTTGCAGCCACGCAGGCCACCATTGGCTTCGTAAGCTCTCTTGGTTCCACTGTAAAGAGGATGTTGGCTACTGGTGCAGATAGGAAAAGTGGTTCACCCAGGGTGTTGGGACAGGGGACCTGGGAGAGGTTAAGAGGCCAGGGAGAGGGTGGCAGGAATTGGACAAGGAGCCATGTCCCTGGGCCCAGGGTGCTGGCATCCTGGGTCTGTTCTGAGGTTGCAGCAGATGAGGGGGGGACAGAAAGCAGCAGCTGGGAAGGTTCAGTCTCCGACGCGAGCAGACGGGGGGGGGGGACTGGGGGGGTGAGATCAGGGTTAGTTCTGGATGCCTGTGAGGTGACCAGAAGTCACTGTCCAGCGGGTGGACACTGTCCAGAGCTGCAGACAGGATCGAGGGTTGGCAGCGCTTAGGTGGCCTTGCCACGGTGTTACAAGTGTTCCAGAAGTGCACCCAGAAACTTCCCGCACCTGCACCATCCACTGTAGTCACCACTGCCCACCTGCTGCTGTTGGGAAGCACCTGGCATGTGGTGACAGTGACACAGGAACGGACTTTTTGATGTTGCGAATTTTCTATTTCGTTTCAAGGAACTAAGTGTGTCCTGACAGATGTTAAATTTCAACTTTAATGAAGTTTCAGGTGAAGTCGCCACCTGTGGGTATTCAACTGAGACAGGAAGCAGGCTCAGAGTCCCCCAGCAACACTGCCCGAAGCCAAGCCCGCGGCTTCACGCCACGCCCCTTCGTTCTCGCCCCGCCTCTCCTCGCCCCCGGCCCCACCTCTCCCCCGCCAGGCCGACTCCACTCCCGGCCGACTCCACTCCTGGCCGTGGCCAGCGGCAAGCGCTGGGGGCAAGCGCAGCCCGAGAGGTGGCGGAAGCAACAGCGGGGAGCGGAGGCAGGGGGCCCGGCCTGACATGCAAGGGGTTACCTCCGCTCCTGCTGAAGCCTCCGGGTTATCCTCTGCACCTGGTGGAGCCTGTTCAGGACCCGCTCGTTCACCTGCAGGGAGGCAGCAGAGCGCACGGGTCACCGGGACTCCCGTCGCTTACTCCACACGTGCCGTGGCGTGACCCGGGAGCGGCCACACAGCACCCCCCGCCGCCTCTCCTGCCCCTCTCCCTCCATCCCCTCCACTCCCGTGGGCCTCCTTCTGTCCTGGGGGCTCCCCCACACACCTGCACCGCTCCCTCAAGTCTGAGCTCACACATTCCCAGTCAGGGAGTCCACCCAGACCTCCCACTACACTGCACCACCCTCTCCCTGCCCCCCAGAACCTGGGCGCCCAGCCCCTCCTCGGCTCGTTTCCTTCCCACACTCCTCACTGCCTTCTCGCCCACCCACTTTTCTTCTTGCTCACCGTCTGTCTCCCCCACCGGGACATAAGCTCCGAAGGACAGGGACTTGTGCCTGTGTCCCCGTGCCTTGAGCAGAGCCTGGCAGAGGCGGTGCTCCACGCATACTTGCTAATAAATGCGTGACTTTCTGTCATGTCAAGTGTCGGGCAACACCAAACAGGCCAACTTGCTGGAGATTCGGCAGGAGTTGGCTACCTCGGCGCCATCAGAGAGACACAGATGAGCAGGTTCCGCCCCTGGGTCAGAAGATGTGGGCTCGGACCCCAGCCTGCCACTTTGCTGGGTGACCTTGGGCCAGTTCCTTAGAACCTCCCTGAGCCTCAGGTGTTTGCATTTGTAAAAACAGGAATAACACCACCACCTATTCCTAATGGGGAGTGGGGCGGGGAGGTGGGGCTAAGAGCAGAAGCTCAAATGCCAGCTCCATTTAAGCAGACGATTGAGTCCCTGTGGACCCCAGCATGACGTGTTAAACAGGGCTGGGGTCCCCACTGCCAGCTGGGGCAGTGCAGGGGTGGGGCGTGGAGTGGGTGGAGACAGCGGGGAGCCCGGAGATGCCCTGTGCGGAAAGCCTTGGGCGAGCCTGGCACACGGTGGGTGCTCCCCTGTGACACGGTCGCTCTGATGGCACCACCCGGGTACTGAAAAGCCCTGTGAACGCAGGATTCCCGGGATGAAATGTTGTCACTGCTGTTGTGGAATCCCCGAGAGGAGTCCCCAGGGGGAAGAGTAAGAAAGCAGCGGTGGAGGAGGGAGGAAGGTCGGGGTGAGCTGAAGGATGGCGTGGAGGCAACCGCGGTCTAGTTCGAGATGTATGCTGTCTGGTTCGTGTACGTTACACCCGATCTGTCCACAAACCATCTAGTGCACGCCTGCGCGCGCACACATACATAAAACCAAATGGCTCTTCGTGTCCTGTGCACATCCTAGCTGCCGTTGGGCGTACACAGCTTGGGCTTTAGTGCAGCTTCAGGGGGGACGTTTTAGTACACGGGGCTGATTGCTCCCTCCCACTTGCCCTGTGGTCCTCCAACACCTCCTGTCAGAGCACACATCCAGCCAGCCCTGGGTGAACCGAGGTCCTGCTCCAGGCAGCCTGACGCACTCCTCATCCTAAGACGGCTTGAACGCCCACCCGCGGTCTCCATCTGCCGCCTCCTGACCCCCCGCTCCAGCTCAGACCTCGTCCCATCCTGCCCAGGCCACTACACCAGCCGCCCCTCTTCCAGCGCTCCCCATCACCAGTGTGAGGGGTTGGATGGTGTGGGTGGAGTCCTAACTCTCCCAGTACTGCAGAACATGACCTTGGCACATAGGGTCTTCACAGAGGTGTTGGAGTCAAAGGTCACTAAGTGGGCCCTAATCCAACATGACTGTGTCCTTCCAAACGGAAGAAGCTGGGGCACAGAGAGGCACACACAGGAAGAACACCACATGAAGGCAGAGATCCACCGGTCAGGGAACACCATGATTGCCAGCAAGCAAGCCCGCCGCTGCCGTGACCTTGCCCTTCCAGCCTCCATAACTACGGGAGGGTGCATTTCCGTTACTTAGTACCTGGTGACAGGAGGCCTGTGACACTAACACAACCCAGCTCAGTCTTTCAAACACCCAGATCTGACCCTGTTCCTCCCTCCGTTTGAAAACTTTCAGGAGCTCCTCCTCCCTTCAAAACAAAACCAAACCCAAACTTTGTGCCCTGGTGTTCCTGGCCTTTCTAGATCTGGTCCCTGCCAAAGGTGCGTTCCTCATTCTCACCAAGGAAGCTGATGCTGTGATGCTGCGTATAGAACCTGTGTCTGGGGCAGGAGCCATGGGGATGGACAGGAGAAGGATCCAAGTGGGATTGAAGAGGCAGGATGAACAGGACGTGAGAGCCTGATGTGAGGGGTAAGGGGGACTTGAAAAGCCTGATCAGCGGGAGCACCAGAGGCACGTAGGAAACATCAGTGAGCTGATCTGGGTGGTCAGGGTCGCTGGTGAGCACACCGCTCTCCAGGTGCTTTGCATGTACCCGACAGGTAACAGGCGCAGAGCAAACGAACCATGAATGAATAAATGAATGAAAGGTTCATTCAGCTAGGTAAGGAAAGCTGGCATATGGGCAGAGACGGGGAAGGGGTGGTTATTTAGGCCAAGGGGCCCCCAAGCCGGGGAATCGGCACTCACCTACCTGCTCGATCTCCCGGCAGCGCCGACCTAGCGCCTGGTACTTCCTTCGATTTAGTTCTCGCTGGCGCCGCCGCTGTCCCCGGGCGGCCTCTTCCTCCTCATCTCGCTCCCGGAGCCCAGAGCCGCCCAGACCCCCAGACACGAACTCCACTTCTGTCTCCAGCTCGCTCTCCAAGATGTGACCACCGAACAGCGGAGGCAGCGCCAACTCTGAGCCTGGCGGCGCTGAGAACTCCTCAAAGCCCACGGCTGCCATGGTCCTGCAAGGTCAGGGGGCTCAGGGACCCTGAACTCCCGGTCCCCAGCCCCCTCCGGATCCTTCAGATCCTAGAGTCCCACAGGAGTCCGAGCCCCATCCCTTCGTCCCAGGATCCAGACCTCCAGACTCTTGCTCCCCGAGGATCCGAAGGAGTTCAAGCCCCCAGCCCTTCGTCCCAGGATCCAGGAGCCCAGGCTCCCGACCCCTGGTCCTAGGATCCAAAACTCCAGACCGTAGCTTTCTCCCCGCGGATGGCCCAGCACAGACCCTGGTCCCTTAAGAGCGCTAAGCGAAAGCAGTTGCATGAACTACAATACCCATCCACCCTCAGCTAAAAGCGCAGACGGCTGCACGTGCTGCAACCGCAATGTCTCTTGGGAGTCGTAGTTTTATGCAAAGCCACTCACCCCTCTCTCTGTTCCAGTTCCATGTCTGTCTCCCTCTCCGGACGCCGCGGGTCTCAGAACTTCCAACCTCGCAAACCTCCAGGTTAAGTCTTTCGCAAAACTACTTGTCCCATCAGGCTTTACGGCCAAGGCATCCGGGACTTAGCCGCTAGGCCTTCTGGGGGTTGTAGTTCCCTATTTCCGGCTTCACTCCCCACCCCCTCCACCTCCACCCCGAGTCCCGACTTAAAGGCCTTGCTTTCTCGTTGCACTCCTCTCCTAGTCGTCCGAGTTACCCCCGTCTTTATTCTTGTCTCGGCACCTTCTCGCCCGGCTACGGCGATTCTCCGCTTAGCATCCTCAGTCCTCGGCAGGCCGTAAACCGGACAGATCCGTCTCCTCTCGGACTCACCGCTTCTCCGCCTAGCGGCAGGAGCTAATAAAGTTGTTGTTCCAAAGGTAGCCCGGGGCGGGAGCCAATCAGAGCGCAGCTTTGCCGCGACGATGGCGCGAAGCTGAGACGTCATCGGTGAGCGTCAACCGCTGTCGGGAAGCGACTCGCCTAGAAACCGTCTTGCCGGCTGGGAAGAGGTGTGTGCGCTGCGGACGCGGGGAGGGCGGGAGCCCTGATTCCTGGGGCCAGGGGCAGGCGTGCGCAGGGAGGCAGGAGGGTCTCATACGCGCAACTGGACTTCTGAGGCTTGTCCCCAACTGCCGCCTCAGGGGCCAAATCTGTCCCGTGATCCGTTGGGTTTGGCCTGTATTGCGGGGATTTCGGGGGGTTATAGTTTTAAATTATCCACTTAAATGATCGCATGGAAACTTTGAAACAGAGATTCTGCATCAAAGTTCTGAATCTCTTTTGTTGAAGAAAGAGCACCTGACAACATGTTTGGCCGCTTGGCCAGGCGTGTCTGCAGCTGCGCCTCGGCTGCGCGTTTACATTGGCGGTGAGGCCCTCGGTGTCCGAGTCCCGCTGCTCCCGGGGGCCCAGCCCCCAGCGTGCTTCACTCGACACATTACCCATGCAGCCTCTGTTTTTATACTTCCTTCCAGGGACGGCAGTGTAGAAGAGAAGGAAATGAGGAAGGGGGGTTGTTTTATGGAAAGGAAGGAGGAACGGGAAGGAGGAGAGGTGTTTTACGTTAAAAAAAAAAAAAAAAAAAAAAAAAACAGTGGTATTGTATCTTGATGAGTAGTGTTTCCCATTCTTTCCCACCCTCTGGGACTCAAAATACTAATTTTGTCCAGCGCTTGGAGTACGTGAGGAGGCTGCTCATGGCCAGAGGGGACCGGCCTGGGGGCTCTAGACACCTTAGGCCCCACCTGGTTGCCCTGATGTCTAGGGAGATCAATATTTTAGGATATCTGTCACTCTTTTGGGTCCCTACAGTTTTGGGGAGGGGTCTCTGTTATAGGAGAAAAAAGGATCCTAGGAGACGTCCAATCTCAAAGAGAGGATGTGAATTTTTTTTTAAGTCTTAGGTGGTGGCATGAAGGGCGTGCTGTGTCTTGCCCAGTGACGTGAGTGTGAGAAGGGTAGGTGGTGGGAGCTGTGACCGGAGACCACCTGGTTCTGGGAGGTTTGTTCATGGAGTGATTCACTGGGTATTTATTGAGCACCTATTATATGCCAGGCACAGTTAGAAGCTGAAGAACAAAGCAGATGAAAACACCTGTCCTTATGGAGCTTGCTTGCTTGTGGGGTCGATCCAATAAGTACCAGGGCCTTCTTGGGGAGAAGCCCCCTCTCGTTAATGAAGGGGGGACCTCGCTCTCCCTTCCCATAGGTCTCGGCATGTCTCTGGCAGATGAGCTTCTGGCTGACCTTGAGGAAGCGGCGGAAGAGGAGGAAGGAGGAAGCTATGGGGAGGAAGAAGAGGAGCCGGCGATCGAGGATGTGCAGGAGGAGACACAGCTGGATCTTTCCGGGGATTCGGTCAAGAGCATCGCCAAGCTGTGGGACAGCAAGATGGTGAGCGGGCTGTAAATAGGGGCTCCCCGCAGGGGTGATGTGCGCAGTAGCTCTTTTTCCTGAAGAGTTCCGAGTTCCGACTCTCCTGTCTTCCCTGGGCAGTTTGCTGAGATCATGATGAAGATCGAGGAGTATATCAGCAAGCAAGCCAAAGCTTCAGAAGGTAACTTCCCCCTCCCACGTCCCTCCCCTGCCCCGCCCCTTGGTTCCTCTGCTGCTTGTAGCTTTGAAAGTTCGGCTTGCCTCCTTCTCAGACTTTTTGAGAGCCCTCTTTTCTTTTCTTTTCTTTTCTTTTCTTTTCTTTTCTTTTCTTTTCTTTTCTTTTCTTTTTTTTTCTTTTCTTTTCTTTTTTTTCTTTTCTTTTCTTTCCTTTCCTTTCCTTTTCTTTCCTTTCCTTTTTCTTTCTTTCTTTTTTTTTTTTTTTAATATTTATTCATTTACTTTTGAGAGAGAGTGCACAAGCAGGGGAGGGACAGAGAGAGAGAGAAAGAGAGAATCCCAAGCAGGCTCCACACTGTCAGCACAGAGCCTGACACGAGGCTCAATCTCACAAAACTGGGAGATCGTGATCTGAGCCGAAACCAAGAGCCGGACGCTTACCTGACTAAGCCATCCAGGCGCCCCTTTCTTTTTCTTTTGCATCCCAACCCGGTTCCCTTCTCTCCTGAGAATACATTGCATCATGAAGCTGACACTTCTTAAGTTCTTGCCAAGCGCTTACTTGCTGCAGAAGGACTCCCCTCAAGGCTTCTCAAGTGTCAGTGATTCACGTGTCCGGTTAAGGGTTTTGCCACCTCCGTAAACCACTCGTTTCGTTATTTACTTTACATTTTTCTCTAAACCAGCGTGCTTTTTTCCTTCAGTTTACTTAAGAAGGTGGGGTGCCGGGGCGCCTGGGTGGCGCAGTCGGTTAAGCGTCCAACTTCAGCCAGGTCACGATCTCGCGGTCTGTGAGTTCGAGCCCCGCGTCAGGCTCTGGGCTGGTGGCTCGGAGCCTGGAGCCTGCTTCCGATTCTGTGTCTCCTTCTCTCTCTGTCCCTCCCCCATTCATGCTCTGTCTCTCTCTGTCTCAAAAATAAATAAATATTAAAAAAAAAAAAAAAAAGAAGGTGGGGTGCCTGGGTGGCTCAGTCGGTTAAGCGTCTGACTTTGGCTCAGGTCATGATCTTGCGGTCTGTGAGTTTGAGCCCTGCATCAGGCTTTGTACTGACAGCTCAGAGCCTGGAGCCCGCCTCGGATTCTGTGTCTCCCTCTCTCTCTGCCCCTCCCCCACTTGTGCTGTCTCTCTCTGTCTTTCAAAAATAAATAAATGTAACAAAAATTTTTTTTAAAAAGAAAGAGAAGGAACATTACTGCTATTGTGTGTGGAAAACTGGTATCATTCGGTAAGTAGTGAGTGACCCTGCAGCGGGCAGTTATCGGAGCACCAGCTTCCGGGAGTGCTGGGGTGTCTCGAGCGCTCAGCCCAGCTCTGACAGGTTGCTCATGTTGCCGCACGGTCTTCTTGCCAAGGGGGAGCTCTGGGATGGAACTTACTGCTGAAGCGGCCACGGGACGCTGTCAGGCACAGCAGCGGTGTGGTCAGACCTGCTCCCCGCTCTTTGCTTCTTTCCTTTAAAGTTTTCCTGAGGCACTCAGTGGCGGGCCCCTGGAGGCACCGGGTGCCCTGGGGAATCCGCCCAGCTCTCCGCTCTGAGCTCAGGCTCTGGCGGAGCTGACAGGCAGGTCCAGGCAGCTGCTGGTGGGCAGCACCTGCTGGGACGGAGGGGGCTCCGGACGCTGGAGCCGCTGGAGGGGCGGGCTGACCCCAGCTCTGGGGCCAGGGAAGAGCCAGTACCTGAAACGGACTTTGAAGTGTGAATACACACACCAGATGGAGAACAGCGGCCGCGAGCCCTGGGAAGGAGCCGTGTGTGTAGAGCCTCGCTTATCTGCTGTGCTCATGGCGGCAGAAGAAAGTGCCAGATCCTGCAGGGTTTTGAACACCAGGCTAGGGGGCGTCTCCATCTGACGAGCTGTGGGGAGCAGTGAAAGTGACGTGTCGGGTCAGGCTCAGGGTTAAGTCAGACCTGATGTCACCGGGCGTCTAGAGTGGGAGGCGGGCACGGGACATCTCAGCACTGGGTGGCGGTTGTGTCTAATGGATACGCGGGGGTGCCGAGGGAGCAGAGAGGATTCCGGGGTGCCTTCCGAGTCCTAGGGACATAGAGACACTTGAGCCATCAGGGTTAAGAATGTGGATTCTGGGGCCGGATCTCAGCTCTGCCATCTGCTGGCTCTGTGACATCAGGCCATGTCCCTCCGTTTCTTTCTGTGCAACGTTGGTCTAGTTTGACGCCCACACCTCTGGCTGGTTGTGGGTAAGAGGTTAATGCCTGCAAGATGCTTGGGACGGTGGGAGACACACGGTAAGTCCTGTGTGTGTCAGCCGCTGCTCCTGCTGCTGATGGTGATACCTTCACCATCGTTGTTGTGATCGTTGTTGAAACCTGGAGAGGAACGTTTCAGAAACCGATGTGAGGAAGGGATGTACCAGGGGGAGGGAACAGCATATGCAGAGGCCCAGAGGAGAGCAAAGCAGCCCTGGGTGCTCAGGCACTGCAGTCAGCCCTTTGGGGCGTCATGAGAGGGTGGGGCTGGACAGTGCAGAGGCCGGCGGATACCCCGGAGTGGCACCAATGTGCCAGGCGCTGTTCTGGGCACAGGGAGGGGGCAGCCCTGGGAAACAGATGCAGTTCTTGTTCTCCCAGGGCTTCCTGTCTTTTGGGAGCCTCAGACGGCAGTCTGGGGAGCTAGGCCCGTGGCCTCGTGGTGTGGGGAGCCGCCGGAGGGTTAGTTCCAGGGCAAGATGGGGTCGTGACGCCTGGAGGGCGCACTGGAGGGGGAGAGATGGGAGGTTTGCAGACATGCACACCCACCTCCAGGCTTACTCCTCCAGCCCCTCCAGCCACACCCCGTCTCCCCCCAGCTGTGGGAGCCTAGACACATACCCCCAGGCTGTTTTTCCCCCTCACAGTGATGGGACCAGTCGAGGCGGCCCCTGAATACCGGGTCATCGTGGACGCTAACAACCTGACCGTGGAGATCGAGAACGAACTGAGTGAGTGCCCTGAAGGGCGAGCAGAGATGGCCCTGCCTGGCGTCCCTCACGGTCCCCTCCAGTCCCCAAGGAGGGCAGAGGCAGGATCCTGGTCGCCTTCCCCACTGGCCTCTCCAGGGTCCTGCCCCCAGACTCCTCATTTAGTTCAAGGCCAGGTTCGGCTGCTGTAGCAGAGTGGCTTATTTGAGAAGGAAGTGTGTTTTCCTGTGATGTGAGAGTCTGGGTGAGGACCCCAGGCCTAAAGTCGCGGCATCTGGTGTCAGGCCCTTTCTGTCTTGTTGATCTGCCACCTGTGTCAGGGTCCAAGGTGACTGCCCACCTCCACATCCCACCAGCAAAAGAGGAAGGAGGAGGAGGGCACAGTTCTTTAAGGGGTATCCTGGAAATTGCATGTCACTTCAGATCACGTGTCGTAAACCAGAACTAACTCACGTGGCTGCGTGTAGCAGGGAAACGGCGTTTTTGCTGGGTGGCCGTGAGCCCCGCTAAATTCAGGGCTTCGGTCACTAAGGGAAGAGGGGCAGTGGGTGTTGGGGACAGTCAGTGGAGTCCGCCTGCCCCCTCATCAGACACCTCGCCTCTCTGTCCACTTCAGACATCATCCACAAGTTCATCCGGGATAAGTACTCAAAGCGATTCCCCGAACTGGAGTCCCTGGTCCCCAACGCACTGGATTACATCCGCACAGTCAAGGTGAGTGCACCAAAGTGGGGACTCAGGAAGAACTGAGTGATGGGGGGCAGGGCCCTGCCCTTGGACCCCCGGGTCTAAGGGGAAAGGCTCCCCTCAGTCAGCCTTCGGCCACTGGGAACAGAGAGCAGGTGAGTGGCCTGGAGCCACGGCTCCTGAGGGCTCATCTGCCCTCCCCGTTCTCTTGAGGCCAGGAGCTGCTCTAGGCTTCCCAGCAAGAAACGGGTGGAGCCTGGAAGGAATGTTCTCAAGGCTGCTCTGCCCACCTCCAGGCCCACTCCTTCCCTGGGTGGGCCTCCCAAGAAGGGCCGGAGCTGGTTGAGGCCGAGGAAGCAGGGAGGGAGATGAGGGGGTGTGCCCCGTGTCGGCCAGCGCTTCTCTGGCCGTGCTTGGAGCAGGTGGCATTTGAGTGGAGATCTGAAGATTGATGCAGGGGAAGCCATGCAGAGACTTGGGGGAACTTATGAGCACCAAGACCCCAAGGCGGTCGGCGGTGGGGAGACAAAGTTGGTGAGGCCGGATGCCATCTGACCTCCAAGGCTTTGGGCCTTACGGGAAAGCCCTGGGAGGGTCAGGCCCAGGTGGAGGCAGGGACACGGGCGAGGAGGCTCCCTCGTGAGTCCAGGGGAGGAGGATGGTAGGGGGCCGTCCGTGCAGGGAAGCAGCATGGTTGTGTTTGCGCTCCGAGTTGACGTGGGTGGCGGGGCCTCCCTGGGTGGCCGGTTCTGGATCAGCAGTGTGGTGCTGATGCCCTCAGCGGGGAAGTTCTTGGAACTGGTAGGAGGTCCTCTGTGTACAGAGCCCAGCTTTGCCAGTGTCCCCAGAAGAGACCCGGGTGGCTGCATGAGCAGGAGAGGTTCTCGGGCCTCCCTGAGTCTCCGGGCCTCCCCTCTCTTGCCCTCTCGCCCCCAGGAGCTGGGCAACAGCCTGGACAAGTGCAAGAACAACGAGAACCTGCAGCAGATCCTGACCAACGCCACCATCATGGTCGTCAGCGTCACTGCCTCCACCACCCAGGGGTGCGTGCTCAGAGGCGAGGAGTCACCGGGGCCCCCGCAGGCCCATCTAATGGCCGAGGAGGATCTCAGGGTCCCAGTGGGCGGGTGTCTGTCTCAGGAGGACAGCTCATTTCCGTCCCACGCGTGTGGAGTGAGTGTGGGGCCTGGGGGTCCTGAGTGGTGAGGCAGAGGGCCAGCCTGGGTTACAAGCGTTTGTCTCGGGCACGTTCCCCCTCGCTGGGATGAAGGTGTCCGTAAAGGCAGGGACCTGGTTTGGGGCCCTTGGTGCCCGCCTGCCCCTGTGGCATCCGTGCCGTGTCTAAGAGAAGGACGTGTCCTTGGCTCCAGAACAGCCCTGTGGCGTGGAGACCTCCCTCGGGCTGCACTTCTTTTGACTGAATAAATGCTGACCGAGCACCAGGCACTGTTCTGAGGACAGAGATAGAGAACTCAGCAAAGCAGCTCCTGTCTGGGGAGAGGCAGGTGTACATGCAGGTCACAGGCTGGAGGGCGAGTGTCAGAGTGCAGACAGGTGCCGAGTGGCCTGGGGCGCAAGAGGAGGGGCACCTCTCCAGACTGGGGCAGGTGGCTTCCTGGAGGAGGTGATGACTCAGCCTCATGCAGGGGCCAGGGTCTCTAGTGGGAGAACGCTGGGCTCTTAGCTCGCCACTGGGGGGAGCAGCCTTGACCCTCAGCCCACTGGGCTTTGATTGTAGGGGCCTAGGGCGGGCTCCATGGTCCCTTGTCTGTGCGCCATAAGCGCGACAGGGCAACTGAGGGAGGGAGGGGTATGGCCCGGTTTGGTTGCCGGCTCGCAGCTCTGTGGCCGCCGGGTCCCTTCGCCGTCCTGCCCTTGGGTCCCCTCTGTAAAGTGACAGTGATGACAGCCCACCTTTGTGGTTTCCTTCAGCAAATACTAGCTCAGCACCTTCCGTGTGCCAGGGTGTGCTGGGCACGCTGCTGAGAATCTGGGGTGGGGTGCCCTTGGGGGGGCTGCTGTCTAGCGCCAGAGGTGGACGGGAGGCTCGGTGGATCGCAGCTGGTGATGGTGCCCGAGGGAAGCAGCAGGGCAGGAACCTTGGTGCTCGGCGAGGCTGAGGCCTGGAGGATGAGGAGGGGCCGGCCGGGGCACGTGGGCAAGGGCCCGGCCCAGGCTGACAAGCGGTGCTGACTGAAAACCTAGGATTCCCAGCAGCCCTCGCTTCCAGGCTAATAGCACTTACAGTAGCCCTGAGGCCGCACACATGCATCCACACATATATGTTGTGCCTACGCATGTATATGTGCACACACACGTGTGTGCACATATGCCATACCCACACACGTATATGTACACATGCGTGCATGCACGTGTATGTGCTGTGTCTATGTGCGTATATGTGCACGTGTGCGTGCACATACATATGCTGCACCTACACATGTATATGTGCACAATGTGCATGCATGCATATATGCTGTGTGTACATGTGCACACGTGTGCGTGCGCGTGTATATGCTGTGCCTACATGTGTATGCGCGCGCACGTACGTGCATGCATACATGTCATACCTACGCATGTACGTGTGCACCCATATATGCGTGCGTGCATGTATATATGTGCACATGTGCACGCATGCATATATGCTGTGGCTACACGTGTATAGGTGCAAACGTGCGTGCATGCATATACGCTATGCGTACATGTGCACGTGTGCACACACGTGCGTGTGCGCATGAGCACACAGCCAGAAGGACAGGGCTCCCGTGCCCGTCAGGTAGGGTACCCAGGAGGGGCCGGGTCCGTCCCAGCCACATCCCTAAGTCCCGAACCACCACAGGCAGCAGCTGTCGGAGGAGGAGCTGGAGCGGCTCGAGGAGGCCTGTGACATGGCACTGGAGCTAAACGCCTCCAAGCACCGCATCTACGAGTACGTGGAGTCTCGGATGTCCTTCATCGCGCCCAACCTCTCCATCATCATCGGGGCGTCCACAGCCGCAAAGATCATGGGTGAGGTCCTGGGGCAGAGTGGGGGCAAAGGGCCGACCTTGGACAGTGTGATCATGGAGAAGCCACACCCCTCGTGTATGAAACGGGGCATCTGGCCCAGGGCCCCAGTGCCCTGTTCTCTCCCTGTCATCCCTCCTGGAGATCACAGAGGTCGGCCAGCCTGCTTGTCCTGCAGACCCGCAGAAAGAATGGTGGCCCTGAGGAGGGCTGGCCTGACCAGCCCGGAGGAGGTGGTGTGGCTGCTGGGGACCCCAGCACTGCTCGGCCAGCACGTCCCGGCAGCTCCCGGCTCCGCACAGACCCCTGGGCTGCCCAGCATAGGCGGTGTGAGCCATCAGGACCACGGTTTCATCCATGAGATGGGGACAGCAGTCCTGATGACGGGTTGGGACTGAAGGGTGGGCCTCCTCAGACTCCCTGCGGTCTCCGAGCAGGCGCCCCCTCAGGCTCCTAGCCCCTTCAGCTGAGGGGCTCTCTGGGGACCTGGGTGGAGCAGCTGTGTGCTAGGTTGCTCGGCTGCCATAACAAAGTAGCACAGGCGGGGGCGGCAGGCAGTGGGGGCCTTAAAAACCAAGGTTCGTTGTCACGGGGTCCTGGAGGCTGGGAGGCCAGAAGGCGGGAGCAGCGTGTTGGCAGGCTGGGTTCTCGGCTTGCAGGGGGCCGTCTGCCCAACTGGCCTCTCCTCTGCGCGTCTGTGTTGTCCTCTCTTCTTGTGGGGACACCGGTCGTGCTGGGTCAGGGCCCATCCAGTGATGTCATTCCCCCTGAATCCCCTCTTTCGTGGCCTCGTCTCCAAACACAGCCACATTCTGAGGTCGTGGGCGTGGGGCTTCGACACAGGAATTTGGGGGGAGACGGTTCAGCTCCTAGCGCAGCCTGGAGTGGCAGGTGTGTGCGGGGCTGTGGTGGTTTTGGGGCGAGATCACCTCAGGTGTGGATCCTGCCTCCCCCTCACTGACCTCCCATCTTCACGTGCCTCAGTTTCCCCAGTGGTGATTGACGGTGTGCCACTTGCCTGTGACTTCCGGGCTGAAATCAAGGTGTCGGCCGGCTTCTGCATTGCTTTATGGAGGTTCTAGGAGGAAGGAGTGGAAGGAGTCCGCTTCCGGGCCTTTCCTGGCCTCCAGAGGCTGCCTGCACCCTTGGCTCCGGGTTTTCCCCATGTAAAGTCTCCTGTCTCCCATCCCTGTGACTCTCTGCCTCTCCCTTCAGCTTACAAGGACCCTTGTGCTTCATAGAATCCTCCCCTCCCTCCCGCCCCTCTCAAAGTCCTTAACTGTGTCTGCAAAGTCCCTTCGGTCCTATAAGGCAGCACGAAGGTTCTGGGGACTCTGATGTCAGCTTCTGGGCGGGGGGCGCTCTGCTCACTTGCGAGTTACCATGCCTTGATCGCTTACCTAATCCTTAAAGACACCTAGTGCGGAGCCTGGCACACAGCAGTCCCCCGTGAAAGGTAAACGTTTTTATCTGCAGCTTCTCTGCGCTGGGCCTGGAGACAAGCCCACGGGAGCCCAGGGGTGACTGATACCAGGCCCCGTCATCAGAGCGTCCCCAGCCTGGTGGCCGCTGTTCTAACACAGAGCAGGGGCTGTGCAGCTCTGTAGACTCTGGGGGCTCCCGTTGGGCCGCCTCCGCACTGTGCACCCTCAGGCAGGTGGTTTCACCTCTCTGGGCCTCCTCTGAGTCCTCCCTCCGAAGCGGGACCCATCAGCCCTCCCTAGCAGGGCCAGCTCGGGAACTCAACCAGACGCTCAGGTTAAGGCGCTAAGTGTGCGGTGAGCCCCCAAACAAGTGCCGTGTTTCCTTTGACCTCCTCCCTCCCTCTCTCCTGCCGCAGGGGTGGCTGGGGGCCTGACCAACCTCTCCAAGATGCCCGCCTGCAACATCATGCTGCTTGGGGCCCAGCGCAAGACGCTGTCTGGCTTCTCGTCCACCTCTGTGCTGCCCCACACTGGCTACATCTACCACAGCGACATCGTGCAGTCTCTGCCCCCGGTGAGCCGCCCCGACACGTGGTCCCCGTGGAATCTTCTGCTGTGGCAGAAGCAGCCTTGTCCGGGGGGCAGTGTGAGCCTCAGCAACTTGCCCCTCTGCTCCCCGGTTCCCACTGGTCACAGCTGACAACAGTGGTCAGGAGCTCGGTCGACAGGGTCACATGGAGCGTAAGAACAAGGGCCCTGGAGCAGATGTGCTGGGCTTGGGATTAACGACGGGGCAAGAGATGTGAGCTCTGTGTCTCAGTCTCCCTGTCTGTAAAATGGGGGGGATAGAACCTGCTTCCCAGGGTTGTGATGAGGACTCTTATGTATGCAACACTTTCAGGTCACGCTTGCACATAAGAAGCAACATAAGCATTAGCTTGTGAGGTGCAGGGGTCCCCAAACCACCCCCAGCTTCAATAACCCACTAGAGGGAGGTACAGACTCACTGAGCTGACGCACTTGAATTGTGGTTTGTCACGAAAGGACAGACTCCCAGCAGCCAAGGGAGGAAGTGGGTGGGGTCGGAGCCAGAAGTAGCAGCCACGGCACTTCCAGACCTCCTCTCCCCGTTGCCCACGTCGCTCCCGGCCTCCACACGTGACAGCGTGCGGGGGAACCGCCACCAGGGAAGCCCCACTGAGTCTCCAAGTTGGGAGTCTTCTCTGGGGTTGAGTTGTGTAGACCTGACTGGGTAGCCCAGGTGGCTGATCTGGGTTCCAGGTCGACTGAGATCCTGTAACCCAGACACCCCCCTGAGCGTCTCACATGGTTGGTCTCTGCCTTGTCCAAGGTCCCAGGCCCACAAAGGTTACCTCCCAGAGCTGAGGGCCAGGCCGGAACTCTTAGGCCACTGCCAACGTTGTTATCGTTATTCATCGGGACGTGGCTGTGGGCTTACGTGCGCCATCTTGGTGCATCTCAGATCGTGGGCCACCTGCCTTTCGTGGCACAGGACACAATTTTCTGATGCACAGATGCATGTGTTCTATTGCAATCACTTTCTTTTTAGTGTGTGACAGTCTTCCACTGCAGTAACATAGATGTCTGTGCAAAGGGGCTCAAGTTTTTGAAAAGTGGGCTGAAAGAAAACAGCAACGATGAGAGTTTTTTTTTTTTTTTTTTTTTTTTTCAACGTTTATTTATTTTTGGGACAGAGACAGAGCATGAACGGGGGAGGGGCAGAGAGACAGGGAGACACAGAATCGGAAACAGGCTCCAGGCTCCGAGCCATCAGCCCAGAGCCCGACGCGGGGCTCGAACTCACGGACCGCGAGATCGTGACCTGGCTGAAGTCGGACGCTTAACCGACTGCGCCACCCAGGCGCCCCAGCAATGATGATAGTTTGTTGTGGTAACACATTATTACAGGTTTTCACAGTAACGCGTGGCAGGGACGGTGAAGTGCTGGTGGGCAGAGGGTGAGCCCTGGTGCCTGTGGTTTCTGAAATGCTCAGGGCTCTCAAACGAATTCTCTCACTGACGCTGCCCCTTCCTGCCGCTCCAGGATCTCCGACGGAAAGCGGCCCGGCTGGTGGCCGCCAAGTGCACGCTGGCAGCCCGCGTGGACAGTTTCCACGAGAGCACAGAGGGGAAGGTGAGGCACAGGCGGGCGTCTGTGTGGGTCTGTGGTGTGTCCTGTGTCCTGGTGGGGAGGCACCATCAGGGGACCCAGCACACACGAGCACTGTTCTAAGTGTGTGGAGGGGGGTGTGTCGTGTATTAGTGTCGTCGTCCAGCCCTGTGGGTCAGAAGTCCGCCGAGGGTCCCGCTGTGCTGAGATCCAGGTGCTGGCACAGTGTTCCCTCTGGAGGCTCTTGGGGAGGATCCGCCCCCTGCCTTTCCCAGCTTCTGGAGGCGCCTGCTGCCCGGGGCTCGCAGCCCTCCTCCGTCCACACTGCTGGCAGCGTGGCGTCTTCTGTCTCTCCCTGACTCGAGGCCTGTCTCCACGGGTCCTCCTCTGACTCCTTTAAGGAAGCGGTGATGACGTGGGGCCCACGCTGGCCATCTAGATCGTCTCCCGTCTTCACATCTCTCACGTGATCACACCCACAAAGTTCCATCCGGAGCGGAGACAAGGATGTGGACACCCTGGTGGGGCGGTTTTGCCTGCTGCACCGGGACCTGTCACCATCCAGACCGTCATTCAGTTCGCCTCTGTGTTCCTCAGCAGACCCGCTCTGTGAAAGGGGATGTGTTTTGTGTCTTGTGCACTGGCGTCCAGACACCCAGCCTGGCACAGCGTTCAGGGTTGTGATCTCCCTCCTTTCTCTCTTCCTCTCAACCGCTGGTCGAGATGCTGGGGGTACCGCAGTGAGCCGCTCAGACCAAAGCCCTGTGTGCGCATGCACGTTCTGGTTGGGGGCAGGGCGAGGGGGCCAGGGACATCTGTGTTGTGTCCAGGGGTGCCGTGTCACTGCTGAGTAGGGGTCAAAGGGTGCCGGGCTGGTGGGGGAGGTGGGCGCTGTTTAACCAGGATGTCGGGGGCGGGGGGCTTCTCTGAAGAGGTGAAGGTGTAACGCACGTACACCTGGGTCACGCTAGCAAGCAGCTCCCGTGAGTGCCTGGGGGAAGAGACCCAAGAGGAGGGAGCGGCCAGTGCGCAGGCCCCAGCCTGGCGGTGGGGCGGGGTGGGTCCTGCAGAGACCTCGCTGCGGCAGAGGTGCTGGAGGGGGGTGGCATTTGGGGTCTCTCTGAAGGAAGAGCTTGCTGGGAGAGAAAGCACGGAGGTGAGGCTCCCAGGTGACCCCACTTGCAGAGGCTGGGGCCAAAGGCTGGGGAGGAGGCGCGGGCCTGGGGTTGGCTGTGTTGCATTTGAGGGGCTGCCTGCACCCCCATCGAGGAGACAGTTGTGTGTGTAGTGCAGTGAGGAGTCTGGGCCCGAGAGCGGACGGGTCCCCCAGGCCCTGATGGGACCCTCGCGCCCTCCCCAGGTGGGCTACGAGCTGAAGGACGAGATCGAGCGGAAGTTTGACAAGTGGCAGGAGCCACCCCCTGTGAAGCAGGTAAAGCCGCTGCCTGCGCCCCTGGACGGGCAGCGCAAGAAGCGAGGCGGCCGCAGGTGGGTCCCGAGGCCTGGGGTCAGGGGGAGGGCAAAGGAAGGGGCTCACCCCCCAGCTGACCCCTGGTGCCCATCCCCAGGTACCGCAAGATGAAGGAGCGGCTGGGGCTGACCGAGATCCGGAAGCAGGCCAACCGCATGAGCTTTGGAGAGGTCAGAACCCTGACCCAGACACTTCGCCCTTTCCCACTGCGGGGCCTCAGGGGTCGTCTTTGTCACAAGTGCTGTCCCTCTGTCCCCTGCCACGTTTCTCCTCTCTGCTGGGGCACTACGCCCACCTCCAGTCTCTCCCCCACATCCATGCACCCCTACACAGCACTCTGTGCCGGCCCTACCCCCCCCTGCCCCCCGCCCTTCCGTACATGTCCTTCCCCTGGCTTCACCTCTGCCACTCTCTTCTCTGAGCATCGCCCTGCTGGTCCTGCAAGAACTAGCTCGAGTGTCCTTTGGTCTGCGAGCCCGGCTTCAGTTGTTGACGTGGTGCACGCGCGTGTGCGTGCACACACGGCCCCTCTCGGGGGTCATCTTGGCCCCGCAGGCACCTGAATCAGGTGAATGCCTGGGTGTCTAGCTGACGGGGGATGGCTAACTCCGGGATGCCTTCTCCTCCCACCAGATCGAGGAGGACGCCTACCAGGAGGACCTGGGCTTCAGCCTGGGCCATCTGGGCAAATCAGGCAGCGGGCGGGTACGGCAGACACAGGTGAACGAGGCCACCAAAGCCAGGATCTCCAAGACACTGCAGGTACAGACCAGGCCTGGGCGGGTCCAGGGGTGAGGGGGCACCGGTGGGCAAGTCCGGGGCAAGCCCAGACGTCCCCTGCCCCCACCTCCCCACAGCGGACACTGCAGAAGCAGAGTGTGGTGTACGGAGGGAAGTCCACCATCCGCGACCGTTCCTCAGGGACAGCCTCCAGTGTGGCCTTCACCCCACTCCAGGTACTGGACACCGGAGTCAGGCGGCTCCACTCCCAGCTTTCCCAGCAGCCCTGGGCTTCAGCCTCTTCTCCTGTGAGACAGGCACACGATCGAGCTCCTCACGGGGCTGGTGTGGACGGGGCATCAGTGAAGCCCCTGGAGGGCATGGCCCCCCGGTGCTCAAGTTAGCAGGGACAGAAGGGACACGGTCCTGCCAGCAAGCCCAGGCTGGCTTTAGACTCAGGCTGTGGGCGACCCTGTGACCTCGAGCGGGCTCAGCCCCTCCTTGAGGTGCTGGGTGGTTGGGACAACCGCAGGCCCTCCTAAGAAGGTTCATAGCTGGCTGGGAGGGTGAGGTCCCAGCCCGGCCAGTGCACAGGATGGAGCCACTGCGTCCGTCCCTTCCTTGGCTTACGCGCCCACAAAAGAGGGCTGGTGTGTCCCACGGCATCGAACAGAACAGCTTTCCTCTGTCAGCAAGGGTCTGCTGAGCACCTAAGTCCCCTGCACCGTTGGAAGGGCCGGGGGTAAAACCACAGACACCAGGCAGTAAGCCTTGCCTTTGTGGACCTTATGGGGTGGCAGGTCAGGTAGGTAAGATACACAGCCTGTCGGAAAGTGGAAAGTGCATGGAGAAGAGGGGGCGAGGGGTCAAGTTGGAGGCCACCAGGGAGGCCTCAGCCGCAAGGTGAGGATTACCGTGTGGAGGATGCTGGGAAAAGTGCCAGCCACTGTGGGGCCCCCAGCGCGGGTCACTGTCCCTACCGGGGTTGGTGTGATTCGCACCATGGCGGCAGGGGAGCCGCTTCACTCTGTGACTCAGTTTCCTTACTCAGGAACCAAACCGGGTTGGCTGTTCTGAAACTGTGTTTTTAAAATCACCTGGAGGACCTGTTAAATATTCAGATGCCCAGGTCCTCCTTTGGGGCGGGGGCAGTTTGGTGACTGGCAAACTGTCCTCATCACCTGGAGCCCCAGGACCGTTGAGAAGGGCTCCCTGACATTTCATGATCCTCTCACTGGGCCGGGAGGCGGGGTGGGGGGGAACCTGTCAGCGGCCAGCCCAGCTCCCCACCCCATCGTCACCTCCCCCGCCTGCCCAGGGCCTGGAGATTGTGAACCCGCAAGCAGCCGAGAAGAAGGTGGCCGAGGCCAACCAGAAGTATTTCTCCAGCATGGCCGAGTTCCTCAAGGTCAAGGGCGAGAAGAGCGGCATCATGTCCACCTGAGGGACTGTACCCAGGTGGCTGCCCCTGAAGCTACGGGCCCTGCCCTTCTGAAGGGACCCGGGTCAGGATCGGGCTGGGAGTGTCCCTCAGCAGCCCCGTGCCAGGACTGTCCGAGGAGGCATGGGAGGAGCCGGCCCCCTGAGCGCCAAGACGGCCTCCCCATCTTGGGGGATAGAGCCAGTCTTCATCACGCTTCATCTTTTTTACCTAGAAAGGGAGATACTTTTGGAAAAAGTGCAATTAAAAGCACATTATCAGGTTCTGTTCCTGGGGAGTGATCATTTGTCAAACACCTGCACGACTGGGGGAGTCCGCTGTGGGGCTTGGGGGACAAAGCTGGGGCTCCCGATCCAGGTGGTGTCTGGGCCCCACCCTGGCCCTTTGCTTCCCTGTCCTGGATTCCAGGAAGAGCAGAGCCCTCTCCGTCTCCAGACCACTTGGAGAACGTCCATTGTTTTGATGCTCCCAAGTGATATGGCTGCCCAAAGCCCCAGCCCTGAAAACAGGCCAGCCGGGGTGGCTGTGGGGTCTCAGGTGTGCAGGCCTCCATGCCACAGGTCCCTCGTGAGGACGCGAAGGACGCCCAGGACCTGCTCGGTGTTAGGCTTCCTGTCAGGGTCCAGTGTGTGGTGTGGTGAGCCAAGCCCCGATGGGACCGAGCACACAGGCTCCCTGCTGGCAGGGACTCAGTGCTGTCAGAGTTCCTGCCAGCTCAGCAAGTGGAGCCCCCAGGCTGTCTTGGAACCGGGGCTCAGCCAAGGTCTCCTTCACTTTGGCTGAGGGGCACGTGGCCTATAGGCAGGTGGGGACAACGCTGGCAGCAGAAGCAGTCCCAGGAGCTACCCTGCAAGAGCTAATTCAGGAAGAGCCCCACACGGGGGCCGTTTGCTGTGCTCTGGAGCCGGGCTCCACAGAGTGCCAGAGCCTGGTCACTGACGCGTGAGGGCAGTGCCCCTCTTAGTTACCCAGGAGGTGGGTGCACAGCCCGCCCTGCACCTGTGCCCACCTTCCCCCCTCCATCTCTCGCTCTCTCCCTGGGGCTCTAGCCGGCTGGGTCCTAGCTGAGATCTCCCTTCCTGTTCCTCTCTCTGGGCCGCCCCCCATCACACTTGTTCTAAGTGTGTCTCAGTTCAGGGCTCAGTCTGTGGACCTTAGCAGCTCTCTGAGTCTCCTCTCTCACATCAGAGTCTACATCACCCCGGGGGATCCTTCTAGTGGCTGGCCAAATTACCTAGGTCGCTTAGCTGTGTCCCCACGTTTATCCTGGAGTCTTTAGATGAGCCTTGTTTAGAAGTGACAGCCTTTGCTGATCTCTGCTGATGGGTCTGCCCGGGGGAGGGCGCTCTGCCCGCCCTCTTCAGAGCCTCCACCTCCGTGACCAGAGTCAAGAAAGAATCGGCATCACCTGGTGCAGCAGTCCTGCATAGTCTTAGAACAGAGATGCCCAAAACTGAACATGCTTGAGAATTACCTGGATGGCTTGTTAAAACCAGGGTTTCAGGGCCCAGAGTTTCTGATTCAGTTGGTCTATGGGGGAGCTAAAAAATGTGCATTTCTAATAAGTTCCCAGGTGATGTTTATGCTGCTGGTCCAGGTACGTCACTGAGAACCCACTGCTCCATAAAATTCTCTGTTAGATTAGCTGCATGTTGGAATCATCTGAGCAGATTTAAAAATTACTATCTGGTTCATATCCTCGAAAATTCAGATTTCATTCATTTAGGGTAAGCCCTGAGTGTCTGGCTTTTTTTTTCCAAGCCACCCAGGTGATTCTAATTGCAGCTGAGTTTGAGAACCACTGATCTGAATCCTTGCTACTCAAAAGTGCCAAGTGTGGACCATCAGCATCACGTGGAAACTTGTCAAAAACCAGAATCTGGGATCTCCTGAACCAGAATCTGCATTTTAGCAAGTCTTCAAATGGTTCCCAAGACCTCTGAGAGGCCCTGCTCCATCCAAGGGCCACACTTTGAAGAGCGAAGCTCTTGATGAATGACTCTCAAACCCCAGTAAGCATGGGAATCACCCAGGGAAGTGTGTAAAAGCGCAGATCTCTAGGCTTCACTCCTCAGGTCCGTGTGGGCCTAAGACCACTGCATTTTTAGTCATCTCCCCTTGTCAGATGATTCAGATGCGGCTCTTAATTGCATCTTCCTTGGGTTTATCTTTTTTATGTATTGACTATGTGACCCGGAGCAAATACCTCGTGGGTGGTTCGGGTACCACTGCCTACCGAGTCGTCAACCACACTTCATCCTTCGTATTCATTCAGCAAACAAGTCACTGTACTTCTGCGAATGCAAACCCCGGAAGGGCAAACTGGAATTATCGTGGAAACGACGGTAGAAGTGCAAAAGTGGATCCTGCACGCGAGGTCGGCAAGTCTTCGCCGCTGGAGCGCAGAGCAGAGAGCGGGAGAGGACGGGGTAGCCCCCTCTGTCCCTTCTGCAGCGTACCCACAACACCGAGGAAGCGGGCTGCGGAGGACAGTGCCCCACAGTAACCGCACAACTAGGCCGAGGCAGGACAGAAACGCCATGCCCCTGCCATGGGTATGCGAGGTGCCAGTGACTTGGGGCACTGGCCACTGCTTCCTTCCCTCCGTTCACCGTACAGAGACTCAGAGATATGCCCAACAGACACTTGCAGGAAGACGACGCAGCTGGGACACAAGGGATGCGGAAGGATGTGTCCAGGAGTCGACGCTGCCTGCTACGCCCCGTTTCACACGCCTCAGGGGCGGGTACCAACCCCCTCTCGGCGTTGCACGATACGCTGGGGCGAATGGCAACGGCCAGGGCCAACGAGGGGAAGGGGGTGGGCCCTCTTGCCCAGCTCCTCCCCGGTGGCCCCAGGGCTGTTTTGAGTGGCAGACGGCTCCAGCTCGGCCCCTGCTTGAAGGTACCTGTCTCTCTCTCATTAGGTGCTCGGCCTTTAACGCCCACGCTCCATGCCTTCCTCCGCTTTCCCCGCCTACTTCCGGAGCCAACCAATGGCTGCGGGGTCGAATATCCCCTCAGAACCAATTAAAAATGGCTCTAAACTTGACGGACGACTTCCCGCCCCTGATCAGCCTAGCTCCTCCCCCCGACCAATTAGTTTAGGAGAGGGGGGCGGGTGTATCCAATCAGCACGCCAATGGTCTCTTGATTGACGCACGGGCCCTCGCGCTGGCGTGTTGTGCCCTGAGGCGGGGAGGAGGAGGAGCGGGGAAGAAAACCAGAGCCAATCCTAGCAGTCTGCGCGGGAGGCCAATCGAACGCCGCGCCTTGGAGAGCTTGCCCATTCGGCAAGAGGGGGCCGGCTGCATCCCTGCCAAGAGCCAATAGAGCGCGTCCGAGGGGCAAGAGCGACGTGCCGCAGGAGCAATCATAGGCCTCCGTTCGGGGCTCGGGGGCGGGTCGGCGCCAGAGACGAGAAGAGAGGAGGGAGGCCTCCTCCGCCGCCGCCATCTTGGACCGGCCCGGTCAGCTTCCGCGGAGCCATCGGCAGACGCCGCGGCCTCCCTTGAGCCCCGACCCCGTCGTCAGAACAACCCCGGGCCCACTTCCCCCCACCCCACTTCCGCTTCGCGCCGCTATCGCGATAGCGCCCGGGCCCGGGGCGCGAGAAAAAGGCGGCGGGCGCTCGCCTCCCCCGCCTGTCGCGATACGCTCCTCAGCGGCGGCGCCAGCTCCTGTGGTGAGAGCGTCAGGCTCGACTGGGCCGGACCCCTTCCCCTCCTCCCCCGGCGCCACCACCGCCCTCCCCGCCGCCTCCCGCCCCGGCGCCACCGCCGCCTGTCGCGACATGGCCGACCCCCCACGGGCCCCCGGCGCGGGCTCCCGACCGGGGCGGCCCCGGTGCCCGCCGGTGCTCGCGCCCCCTCCGCGCCCCGCGGCGGCGCCGGGCTCCTCCGCGGGGGTGCGGGTGCGCGGGGCCGCCCCCTCCGCGTCGGCCTCGGCCCCTCGCCGCGGGGACGGGCGCGCCCCGGCCGCGGGTGCCCGCCCCCCTCGGCCGCAGCCCCTCCTGGGCGAGGCGGCCGCCCTCACTTGGGGGTCGGGCCCCCCAACCCCGAGCCAGGCCCGCGGGCGGGGCGGGGGGCTCCGTTCCCGGGGCCCGGCCCCCTGCGCGCCCCCAAAGTTTCCCCTGCGGCGAGAAGTCTACGGGGGTCAGGGCTGTCCTGAGCGGTACCTGCTCGGGGCAGGCTGCGTGTCCGCCGCTGGTGCTGTGGCCCCGAGCCCCCGGCCTGTGGTGTCACTCCCACTTAGCCTCCTCGCGGCTTGGTGACACCTTCCAAAGCTCCTGCCTTCGCCGGGTTGCAGACGGTGTCCTGCCCCTGGCAGTGCAAGCACCCCTGATTCTAAGCAGTGCCAGCTTCTCCGAACAGGGCTGTCCCCTCCCCCAGCATTGACGCCCCCGCTCTTTGGGGACTGCCCCCAGCGTGTCCCTTTGCTGCTGCTGCTACGTCTGAGTCTTCTGTCCCCCGTTCACATAAGTCCTTCCAGAAGGCTGGGGTCCCGCCCCCCTTGGTGCTTGTGTTGGGTCCCCTGGCCGCGAGTGTGTGAACTTGATGGGATCCGGGGTTCGCCCTCCCCGCTCCCACACTCGGAGGAATAGCTTCCTAGATGTGAGGTTCCTGTGCTGTGACACGTGGGCTGTGCTGGCTGGGATTGTGTTCTGTCCTCCAGGGGCTCCAGGGGCAGGAAACTTTCTCAGCGCTGCCCCCGCCCACCCCCCAGGGTCGAGGTTCCTGCCTCTCAGGTGTTGGTGCACTTGTCAATGGGGTCTCGCTGTGGGGGACCAAGGTTTCTGTTCTCGGCTGAGACGTGATTCCGTGTGGTGGGGGGAGAGACCCCGCTGTGGGCAGCTTTCCACAGTGGGGTTCCCAGGCCCCCCCATCCTTGGTGTTGGGCCTCCCAGTGGGCAGATAAGTACCTCCACCCCAGGACCTAACACGTCCTTCCTCCACAGTGTCAGGTGCTCGGTGAGGATGGCCCTCCAGCATCACCTCCCAGTGGCCGAGCTCCTGGCTCAGTGGGAAGCCTCTGCTTGGGGGCACATGACAGCCCCCAGGGTTAGGGATCCCCCCCACATCCCCCGGTGTCAGCTCCCAGGACTAGGCCTTCCACCCCTCCTGTGTGGTCCCTGCCAGGCCTGTGTGTGACTGCATCCTCTTCCCGAGGTCAGGTCTCAGGGGCTCTCCTCCATCAGTTGTGTCCCTCATTGACATGGCTGCTGGCCCCCCTGGGCGTCTGGCACACTGCTCCTCGAGGGGATCTGCTCTCGTGGACAGAGACTGGTTCCCAGGTTCCCCCGTCTTGTTGAAGACCCCTCGCCATGAGCACGCAGGCTCTTCGGTACCTGAGCTGCCCCCTGTCTCGGCCACCTTTTGCTGCGGGGTCTTGCTGGGTCCCCCCAAGAGCAGTGGGGCTCCCAGCCCTTTAAGAATGGAACTTCTCCATGGTGGCACCTCCGCTTCAGGGCCCAGGCTTTCTTTCTCTCTGGTCCTTTGCTGGGGGACCGAAGGTATCTTGAAGTGGGGTCTCTCTTTAGAGGGAGGGGCTCCTGCCCCCGTTGTATCCGCCCTGTCTAGGGGGTGCAGGTACCCTGGGCCCGTGGCGCCTCCCCCAGACCTGGTGTTGTCTTCTCTGGACCTCAGCTGTTCCCCGCTTGAGGATCTGAGACCTCACCTCCCCAGGCTGGGGCTCTTGTCCCCCTGGCACCTTGCTTCTGACTCCTGCAGGACTTCTTGCTGCCAGGCTGTTCCCCTTTTAGGGGTATCACCTCCCCATTGAGCCAGGTGTCCCAACCCCTCGGTGTGGAGTGCCTCGTGTAGGGATAGAAGGTAGGGGTTCCCTCCCTCTGGACCGGAGGCAGGGGTGCAAACTCCTGTGTTAACGTCCCTGTCCCTGATCCCAGGTGGGAAGAGGCATTTCTGTGTTGGGAGTCCTGGCTCTGTCCTGAGCTCCCAGATCAAAGGCTTTGAGTCCCCTCTGTGCAACTGTCTCCTCCGTCCTTTTTCTGGCTGCCTTGCCCTGGAGCTGGCATTTCTCTGTGTGGGGACTGGGCCCCACCTCAGTGTGGTAGCTGGGCCTGGGCCCGGGGTGTTGTTCTTCTCTTGGTGGGCCCTTCCAGGAGACTGGTGCTCCCTCAGGTCTAAGGTGTCACAGCCCCCGCTGTCCACAGTGGGCCCCTGTGGACCGTGCTGGTACCAGCTCAGGGCCTCTGGTTCCAGAGCGTGCTCTCTGGTACACCGTCCCACCGGGAGCTACCAGCTGTGTGTGATTGAAACAGTTGAAATACAAATGAAAGATTCCACTTGTTCGGTGCACGAGCCACGTTCTCCGTGTCCAGTGGCATGGGCAGCACAGATCCACTGCAGGAAGTGCTGTTGGCTGGGAAGTACTGTTCCTGAGACCAGTCCTTCCCGGTGGGCAGGGACCCTCCTGGTATGGCCTCCCCGTGGTTTGAGGCTCAGTCCTGGGTTTAGTCCAGGCTGCTCTGGGGCCCCCTGCCCTGGGCCTGTAGAGTGGGAGCCCCCCTATCTCAGGGAGCCTTGCTTTTCAGTCAGGCCCCATTTCTAGGGGGTGATCTCGGGCAGTGCGGGAGACCCCCTGGATCTCCGTTGGTCTTGGTGTTGGGCTCTCAGCTCTGGTTTCCCCCTGGGCCAGAGCTCCTGGTGACTCCTCTTGGAGCTCTGTCTTCTGCGTGTCGTGTACTTTGAGGGTGAAGATAGCCCTATCTCTAGGTACTGGGCACACGTCCTAGAGGTTTGTGTTTCCCTGTGTCTGCGTTACCAGCGCATCCAATATGTACTTGCATGCGCAGATCGCTGCCTCACAGCGGAGGCCCCTCACCCTTGTCTCTGTGAGACCTCACTCATTTCCGGGCACTCTTGTGGTCTTCTGCTCCCATACGACTAAGTCTCGGCATTGGCGTTGGGTCAGGAGCATCGTCTCCTGCTCTGGAGTAAACTTGGTGCCGTGAGGCCCTCTTCTGCTTGGTCCCAGCCCTGTCACGATGGGGGGGGGGGGGTGGGGAGGGTAACTCTTCCTAATGGGGGGGGAAGTAGTTCTTCCTAATGGCAGGCATTTCCCACCCCTGGTGCTTCCCCTCCATCCCTTACAGTTCATGCACAGACGGCATCAGGCTCTTCTTCCTGCAGACTCTCTTCTGACCTGTCTGAGGGGTAGCTTCTCTGGTGTCAGGACTCTAGTCACCCGTGTGCCCTGCCCCGCTGTGGGAGGGTGGCCTCCAGGCCCCGTGCCTTCATCCCCAGCACTCAGCGATGTGCTGCTTGACTTTTTCCTGCCCTAAACCATCTTCTGGAGTGTCACCTGGGGAGAAGGTGTTCTGTGCTCCAGCAATTTTTCACTGCCTGGGTGAGAGTTACACAAAAAGTATGTCTGCTTCCTTGTTTCCACAAACTTCCAGAGTGTTCTGGTGGAACGTTTCTTCCAGAACGTTCATTCAGCCCCCCATGCTGGGCTGTTGAGGCTGCATAAGTGGAACTTGGCCTGGTCTCAGTCGTTACACTGTAAACGCGTCTTCCCTTTACCATCCCCCACGCCCTGCTGTTCCCAGTGTCTTTCGTGTCTCTCTGATGGACCAGCCAGAGAATACCTGTGTTCCTTCCTTATCTCTCAGCAGCGTCCGTCTCCAGGAGAGTATGAAGAGAGTGCGTCTGTAGGGCAGGGAAGATGGCGGACAAGCGCAAACTCCAAGGTACTGGGTTGACTGCCCACTGCCTGCGTGGCCACGTGCTCGCTGTCCTCACAGCTCCTTGGATGCCTGCTGCCCGGGCAGGATGCTAACAGCCTTCCTTCCTCCCCTGCCAGGTGAGATTGATCGCTGCCTCAAGAAGGTGTCCGAGGGCGTGGAGCAGTTCGAAGACATTTGGCAGAAGGTACAAATCTGGGTCTCCAGGAAGGAGAGCACGGGAAAAGGTTCTGGATCTCTAGGCATGGGCCAGGGAGAGGGATTGTGGGTCCAGGTGCTGAGGACCTAAGAAGCAGCTCTGAGATGGCTTAGGGGGTGTCCCCACAGTCCCCAGCCCTCAGAGACTGGAGCTTTGCCGCTGGAGTGGGCATGAGGACAGCAAGTCCCACACTGACACCTGTGTTCTCTTCATTCCTCAGCTCCACAATGCAGCCAACGCGAACCAGAAAGAGAAGTATGAGGCTGACCTAAAGAAGGAGATTAAGAAGCTTCAAGTGAGGGGACTGGGGACCTGGATTTCTGTGTCCTAAGGGCAGAGGGAACAGGGAGGAGGGGCTGGCAGCCTCAGTAACCACGTCCTGAGGCAGTGTGACCGTCGTGATTTTTCCCACCTGCAGCGGCTGAGGGACCAGATCAAGACATGGGTAGCGTCCAACGAGATCAAGGACAAGAGGCAGCTCATAGACAACCGCAAACTCATTGAGACGGTAGGAGCCCAAAGCTGGGTACCTGAGGTGGGGGGCGGGGGGGGAGGTGGCTGGATTCCTGGGTCCCTGGGAGTCCTGGGAAGAGGAGGGTTTCTTGGAACCCCTGCCAACCATGCTCTCCACAGCAAATGGAACGGTTCAAAGTTGTGGAGCGAGAGACCAAGACCAAAGCCTACAGCAAGGAGGGCCTGGGCCTGGCACAGAAGGTGGACCCCGCCCAGAAGGAGAAAGAGGAGGTTGGCCAGTGGCTCACGGTGAGTCCGGGTGGAGAAGTGGCTGCAGGGCCCTGGTCACCGGGCAACTGTGGGGTCTCTGGCTGACCACCTGCCTTTCCACTCCCTCCCCCCATGCAGAATACCATCGACACCCTAAACATGCAGGTGGACCAGTTTGAGAGTGAAGTGGAGTCCCTGTCGGTGCAGACACGCAAAAAGAAGGGTGACAAGGATGTGAGTGGGGGGACCCTGCGTCCAGAGGGCAGAGAGGGGCTGGCGAATTGGGGAGAGTGGCATGTGGAGGGGAGGCAGCCTCAGGGGTCCCGCCTCCGCAAACAGTGGTGCCATGAAAAGGAGGAGTGGTTTGAGGGAGCACGCGCTGGGGTCTGGGGTCGCAGACCAGGCAAGAGAGTGGATGGACATGCAGGGTGCCGAGGGCCGAGATGGTAGGCGGAGGCAAGGTGGGACGCGGGAGCCGCTCCTTTGGCCCGAGGAGAGCAGTCGAGGACAAAGCCAGATCTAGGGGCCCATATTCACAGACTCCAGATTGTGGGGTGTGGGTTCAGGGGGATGCAAACCATGTGTACTTGTTGGCACATGAAGTACAGGGAACGGAGAGCTGGGTCCGGGGGTGGGGGGCAGTGGGAGGTGCACTACATTTGGGTGTCTGAGACCGAGCTGTTTAGGAAGCTGGAGCTTAGAGGGGTGACACAGTAGGTCTTTGTGGAGGTGCTGGAGGATAGAGACCAGAAGCCTGAGGAGGAACTGAGCTGCCAACTCTGGATTCCCTTGGGTGTATGCATAGGGTGGGCAGGTGTGATAATAGACCGTTACAAAGGTGATCACGGTCGCATTCGGCAAGTCCCCCCTAATTGGGCATTGTTATTATCCTTAGAGCGAGATGGGGGGTGTGGGATATGCTGCATTTGAGAGATCTGGGCTGTCAGGGCCGCATTGTAGGGAAGCACAGGCCTGCCTGGTCTTCTAGAGGTTTCCAGGGATGTTTGGGTGGGAGCTGGGGGTCCCTGCGCCTCTCATACGTCAGAGGGTGGGTGGACTTCACACTGCCTGTGTCAGGAGGGGCTGGAGCAGAGCCTCTGGGTCTCTCCGGGGGTCGGGGACTGAGGACAGGTTCTGTGGGGGCAGGAGGGGCCTGGGCAGGAGCCGTGCAGCCCCTGAGCCTGGCCCTGGGCTCGCCAGCAGAAGCAGGACCGGATCGAGGGCCTGAAGCGGCACATCGAGAAACATCGCTACCACGTGCGCATGCTGGAGACCATCCTGCGCATGCTGGACAATGACTCCATCCTCGTGGATGCCATCCGCAAGATCAAGGACGACGTCGAGTACTATGTTGACTCGTCCCAGGACCCCGACTTCGAGGAGAACGAGTTTCTCTATGACGACCTGGACCTCGAGGACATTCGTGAGGCCCGGGGCCGGCCCGTGGGCACGGGGCAGTGAGGGCCGGGTGGGGGGGCGTCCCAGCTTGTTAAGCACGCCCCCCCCTGCCCCCACAGCACAGGCGCTGGTCGCCACCTCCCCCCCCAGCCACAGTCACATGGAGGATGAGATCTTCAACCAGTCCAGCAGCACACCCACCTCCACCACCTCCAGCTCTCCCATCCCACCCAGCCCGGCCAACTGCACCACAGTGAGGACGCGGGAACACGGCGTGCGGGAGGGGGTGGGGTCCAGATGTCCTGGATCCAGGCCGTAGGGCCATAGAGGGTTAGTGGGGTCCCTGGCCAGCGGTGGAGGCCTGGCAGCAGGGCAGCTTGGGCAGGGATCCAGGGCTGGATTCCCTAAGGAGAGGGGCTCCTGGGTCTGGAAGAGGCTCCCAGGAGACTAGGACCCTGGGTTCCCCAGTGAGGTTAAGGGCACAGGTGCTGGAACGGCCCGGGGAGGGTTGGTTGGGGCCTAGAGGTGACACGGGTTTCCAAGGGCGCCTCCCCTCCTTCAGGAAAACTCTGAGGATGACAAGAAGAGGGGGCGCTCCACGGACAGTGAAGTCAGCCAGGTGGGTGTGACTCTGTCGTTGGTTCTCAAGCCCTGAGGAGGGCCAGTGTGAATGTGGACTGAGGGGATGGCATGTGGCACCCGCCCTGTGCGTTAGAGGAGGATGTAGGTTTGTCTGGGGTAGGAAGGGGCAGGTGACCCGGGTGAGTCAACACCAAAAGCTTGCAGGTGGCTGGAGGTCCAGCTGGGTCAGGCTGAGGGACCCCCACCTTGTAGAGCCAACAGGCTGGAGAGGCGATAGGTCTGAAATCGAACAGGTTTCCGTGGGCCTCGTCACAAGCCTTGGCTGTGCTATTGACGGGATTTCTGTCCTCCCCGAGTGAGCCCCTCCCCACCCCCCACCCCCCACCCCGCCAGCACGGGGCCAGAGCACACACTGTAGGAAGCACTGCTCTCATCAGGAGGCGGTCAGGCAGGAGCCTGGTGGCTTGTCACTGATGAGGCTTGTGTAGGACTCGAGGGACCAGGAGGGAGTTGGTCTCAAGACCCCTTGATGTGTGGCATGCGAGATGCCAGGGTGGTCCCCACCTGAGGACTGGAGTGCTGGTTGGCCCGTAGCACTTGCCTGGCAAATAGCTTGGCTGCGGGGTGTGCCCTGGGCACTTCATTCCTCTACTTTCTGGGGTGGGGGTCAGCGGTGGCCCCTCAAGTTGCTTTTCTGACCTTTTGGGTGACATTCAGAATTACTGGCCAGTTCTAGGCTGTTTTTTCTCCTTCTCTTGGACTTGTAGTTGGGTCCAGCTGGTCTCATACTGAGTGCATTCGTTAGTTTCTCCCCTGTCATCAGACTTAGTCTGTCAGCGGGTTCGTCTCCCTGATGCGCAGGCCGTGGCAGCCCTGTGGGATGTTGTGCAGAGGCGTCCACACGGGGTGTGGGATGCTGGTGTGGGCTAGAATGCCAGTGTTCTCGGCATGAAGGTGGTGATTGCAGCCTGGAGCGTCAGGTCACAGGAGGGGACAGCTGGGGGCCCAGCGAGGACCCTGGAGCCCAGCTTGGGGGAGGGCTGTGTGCGGGAGGCCTGGCGGACCTGCCGGGCCACTGGGTCCTGATCCTCTTCTCCCCCACCCACAGTCTCCAGCCAAAAATGGCTCCAAGCCCGTCCACAGCAGCCAGCACCCTCAGTCCCCAGCTGTGCCGCCCAGCTACCCGTCTGGCCCCCCGCCCGCCGCCTCCGCCCTGAGCACCGCCCCTGGCAACAACGGGGCCTCCACGCCAGCAGCGCCCTCAAGTGCCCTGGGTCCCAAGGCCAGCCCAGCTCCCAGCCACAATTCAGGCACCCCCGCCCCCTATGCCCAGGCTGTGGCCCCACCGGCCCCCAGTGGGTCCAGCACCACTCAGCCCCGGCCCCCCAGCGTCCAGCCCGGTGGGGGAGGGGGCGGCGGAGGCAGCAGCAACAGCAGCGGAGGGGCAGGCACCGGCAAGCAGAACGGTGCCACCAGTAAGCAGGGGGGCTGTGGGGGGTGGGGTGGCCCTGGGGTGGCCCGTTGTCACTCCCCCTTCCTTCCTTCCTTCCCCCAGGTTACAGCTCGGTGGTGGCAGACAGCCCGGCCGAGGTGGCTCTCGGCAGCAGTGGGGGCAACAGTGCCAGCAGCCAGGCCCTGGGCCCCCCGTCTGGCCCCCACAACCCCCCTCCCAGTACCACGTGAGTGTCTAGCTTCTATCCTTGCCCTGGCCTGCCGGGACCTCTTCCACCTACTTGGGTGCTGGTCCCCACGTCCCTCCAACATCAGTCCCCGGGCTGTGCCCTATGCAGCGTTCCAGGCATGCCTTGGGTATTTAGGATTGTTCCTGGAGTCCCCACACAATCCCTTCTCTGTGACCCGCACCGGGCCTTCCCGACTCCCCGGAGGGGGCTGTGGCTCCAGTTCTCAGGCCAAACCTTTGCTGTGGGTCCCTGTCTCAGAAGATTGCCCCAGAAAGATTCTGATCTTCGAGGGACACAGGCAAGACCTGCTCCCTGGGTCTGCTTGACTGCCAGGCTCTAGACGGGCAGCCCCAAGTGGGGGGCATTCTGTTCCGTGGGTGGAACGCTCCCTGCCCACACCCCCCTCTTCCATGGACCACTGCACAAGACTGTGTGTTTGCTGGTGAACCCTCAGCCACACGGCCTGTGTTAGGGCCCCCAAGAATCCAGGCTCCCCAGCTCTGTGGCTCTTAGAGGGGAACTGACCCCCAGGACTGGACGCCCTTATGGGTCCCCACCTTCTGGGCTTTCTCCCTCCCCCTTTTTTTTTTTGACTCCCTCCCCTGACCATCAGTCACTCCTGTCCCCTGAGTCCTCTCCCCTTCTCCCCTTCCCAGGAAGGAACCCAGTGCGGCAGCCCCAACAGGGGCTGGGGGTGTGGCTCCAGGCTCAGGGAACAACACAGGGGGTCCCAGCCTCCTGGTGCCGCTTCCTGTGAACCCCCCCAGTTCTCCGACACCCAGCTTCAGCGAGGCCAAGGCAGCTGGCGCCCTGCTCAATGGACCCCCACAGTTCAGCACCGCCCCGGAGATCAAGGTGGGCCCCAAGCTTCTGTGTCCTGACGCTGTTGTCTTCCCTGTAGGTGTTCACTGTCCCCTTCCTGCAGGTCTCCCTGCCCTGTCCCTCACTCTGTGTAGCTCTGGCTTTCTTTCCCCTTCGCCTGCTTGCTTTTTCTCCAGGTCTTTCCCTGCCCCCTGCACCTTCCCCTTTTCTCGGGGCTCTTCCACCATCCTGCCCTCAGGGCCTGCCAACTCTCTCTTCTGCTCCTGGTTGTACTTGCGCTTGTGCTCTCTGGGTTCCCCCCCCCCCACCATCTCTGTCCCCAGTCCTCACTCCTTCACACACCCCACCATCTAGCTCACTACCCTCCTTTACTGACATCCGCTCTGGGCCATGCTTCATGCTGGGTGAATGCACCCAGGTCCCACCTTCTGTGCTGGAAGCCTCATGTGACTGTAAGGGGGGGGGGGGGGCAGAGGGTGCTGTGGCCCCACATAGGTGCCTCTGACTTGATCTGGGGAAGATATCCCAGCAAGGCCTCGGGGGGCACATCTCTAAAGGGGACAGATCTCCAGGGACCCAGAATGGGAAAGGTTAATGGAGGAAGGAGGGGTTCTCCTGTGCCAGAGTTCTAGGAGGGGCTGACATCAGCACAAAGGCTCCGCAGTAGTGGGGAAAGGAGGCTGGCTGCAAGGCTGTGGTGGCAGGGTGTCCATGGGGAGGGCAGTGGGGTCCTGAGCCCCTAGGTCTGAAATGGGAGCAAGGTACAGAAGTGACTTCCTGGGCTGGTGCATTTAATTAATCTCAGTTCCACAAAGAGTCCAAGTCCCACACTGCCTTGTGCACTTTCATCTGGAGAAACCCCCAAATACGAGGGGGCTCTGAAAGGCTCGGTATCCTACTGAAGCTCTTGGAATGGCTTGTGGCCCTGGCCCAGAGCAAGCACTCTCGCTTCAGACGTACTCTGGCTGGGAAATTCACGGAGTGAGCATCTTTTTGGAGAAAAGGGATCAGTAGATTTTAGGGTGTTGAAAAAATACACTGGGTTCTGACGAGAGAAGGGACAAAAAAGGATATGGCTGGGAAGGTCCCTCTGGGGCTACTGAGAACAGGATGGAGGGAGAGGGTGGGAGAGGACAGGGACATTCAGGGCCCGCACCCCAGGCCTGGTGACCGGGCAGTGGGGAGGAGCAGGCGGACTGCGGGTCAGAACCTGCCCCAGTGTGGCATTGGGCCAGCCTGTTAACCAGCGAGTGAGGAGTGGAGTTTCCAGAGGCGGCAGGAGACTGACCCTGGTCCTACACTGGCCAGAGGCAGGGTGGGTGGGTGCAGACCCCGCCCCTCAGCAGCGCCACTTGGGAGTGGGCACACTTGGAGAAGGGCGTGCTGCCGGGTGTCCCTGTGCACAGCAGAGGCCACACTCACTGGGCACTTCTGTTGGTGGATCCCCACCTCAGGGCTAGGGGCGGCGGGGGGCCTTTGCTCGGTGAGCGAGCCTCCTGCAGAGTCGGCAAGTGGCGTACCAGCTCTCCCCTCTCCCCAGGCTCCCGAGCCTCTGAGCTCTCTCAAGTCCATGGCAGAGCGGGCAGCCATCAGCTCCGGCATCGAGGACCCCGTGCCAACGCTGCACCTAACCGAGCGAGGTGAGGGTCTGGGCGAGGTAGGGGGGGTGTGATGAGGAAGGGCAGGCCCCACACCGGCCTCACCCTGCCCTCCCCTCCCCACAGACATCATCTTGAGCAGCACGTCCGCGCCTCCAGCCTCAGCCCAACCACCCCTCCAGCTATCGGAAGTGAACATCCCACTGTCACTGGGGGTGTGTCCACTGGGGCCCGTACCCCTCACCAAGGAGCAGCTGTACCAGCAGGCCATGGAGGAGGCCGCCTGGCATCACATGCCCCACCCCTCAGACTCCGAGCGCATCCGGTGAGGGGCGGCGGCCATAGTGGGGATCAGGTTCCCCGGTCCTGAGAGGTTGAGTAAAGCTTGCTGGTGGTCCTCCTCACTACTGGGCACCCAACTTGGGGCTGTCCACTGTGGGGGGCAGGGCTGAGGAGTTCACTGTTGGGGTGACCAGGTGCCCAAGAAGCTCCCATTCACCTGAGGTTGGGGGGGGTCTGGGTTTGCACCCACCCCTGAGACGGCAGGGACTGCTGGGCACTGCAACTAGTCTTCCTGCTCCTCCACAGGCAGTACCTCCCTCGGAACCCCTGCCCGACGCCCCCCTACCACCACCAGATGCCACCCCCACATTCGGACACCGTGGAGTTCTACCAGCGCCTGTCCACCGAGACCCTCTTCTTCATCTTCTACTATCTGGAGGTACAGCAGGGCCCCCGGGGCAGCCTCGGGCCCCCCGGCTTCGCCGCCACCGCCGCCGTCCCCCCTCGGGCTGGAGGGGTGAGGTGGGTGCCCCTCTGCGGCCCCTGGGACCGCACCCCCTCCCCATCCCTCAGTCCTGTCCCTCCCCGAGGCAAACCTGTCCCCGCTCCCACTGCAGCACAGATATGTCCGCCTTGGGGTGGGGGGCTAGGTTGGGCCACTGCAGGGGGGCCCCCAGTTCAGTCTCCTGGCCTCACACTGCTCCCTGGAGGCCACTTTGCATGACCCCAGGGAGTTGCCATAACCCCCCCCTGCATCCCTTCTGGGGGACCTTTCCAGACCGCCTCCTCTCAGCTCCTCACGCATTAGTTTCTCTTCCTTCTCAAAGCCTCTCTGAAAGCCATTTCCTCCTCCTGACCAGCATTGGTATGTTCCGTGCCCCAGCCCATCCCCGTCCGCCCCATCCAGCCCAACTTCGGTCTTCGGCGGGGCCCGGGGTCAGCCCCGATGCTCTGTGCCCCTCGCCCCCACCGGCTTGGGGGCCCCCTGATCCCCGGCTGCACCCTTCCTCCCCCAGGGCACGAAGGCACAGTACCTGGCAGCCAAGGCCCTGAAGAAGCAGTCCTGGCGATTCCACACCAAGTACATGATGTGGTTCCAGAGGCATGAGGAGCCCAAGACCATCACTGATGAGTTTGAGCAGGTGAGGGCCCCTCCCTGTGCCCCGCCCTGCCTGCGGGCCGGCCCCCCTCCCACACCCTCACCTGCAGCCAGCTCTGTCCCGGGGGCCCTCACCTCCACCTGGACCACTGTCCTCTTCATCCTGCCCGCCACTGGCTCGTCACCCCTCAGGGCCCAGCCTAACCGTCTGCCCGGAGGGGAGCCTTTCCCAGCCCCAAGGTCCATGCCTCTGCCGGGCACCTGCTCAGGCACGGTGGCACGTGTGGCTTCTCCCACCTCCGAGCACAGGTCGCTTCACACAGGGCGCTCGACGGTCGGTCTCCTTCCCCTCCTGTCCCCCCACACGGGGCAGAGCGGGGGCTCACTAGCAAACACGGATGGGGAAACCATTTTATTTAGCGACTTTCCTATGTTCTGATAACTGGAAACCCCCACTTGCACACCACTGGGGCCAGACTACATGGCTCTAGCTAGGTGACTTTGGGCAAGTCATTTGAACCAGTCTCCATTTCCTTACGTGTAAAAATGGGGTTAACACACCCACGTTACACAGTTGTTACAAGGATTAAATGAGTTAATGACCTGTAAGTACCTAATGGTGCCTGCTCCCTAGCAAGTATCACTGGTGTACTTTGTTTCAAATAACTTAAAGGCCATGTTCCAGTGCTTTCTTCCAAATCTTTGCCTGATGCCAAGTATTGACAGGGTCCTTGTCCTCAGAACTCGGTTCCCCTCCCTCCCCCCCCCACCCCCCGTTCTTTCAGGTTCTTTGAGCAGTTCAGACCTTCATTCAGAACCAGTCCCCCGCTTCCCCCCCCCCACCCCCAACTGCGTCTCTGACACTGACCAGACTTACTGTCCCATCCTGGTTTGGTCCCAAGTAACCTTCCAAGTACCTTTCAAGGCATCGATCCTTCAGCAATACCCACCCCAGCACTGTCACCAATAAAACGTCTGTCCCGACGGCGTGCCTGGATATGGACTCAGCCTGTTCCATTCTCTAGGACGGGGGAACGGTCGCAGGGTTTTGCGAAGACTAGAGGCTAGGCCAGACTTCGAGCACCAAGCACCAGCTCAGTGCTCAAGCTACAGCCGTCGTGAGAAGTCCTAGTTCACTTTGTAAACGAGGCCGAGCCTCTAGCGCACGTCTTCTCTGTGCCTCCATTTCTTCTAAAGTGGGCAGGATGACCTTTCCTGCCCAAGAAGAGGTTGGTGAGGGTGGAGGGAGTCAGCTGGTGCATGCAGGGCCCTGGGCCCCGTGCCTGGCCCCTCCTTGGCCCTGAGATCTGTCCCCTAGGTCTGTCGGTCCAGCCCAGGTCCCCAGCCACCTCTGCGTCCACTCACTGACCACCTTCTCCCCTGGCCAGGGCACCTACATCTACTTTGACTACGAGAAGTGGGGCCAGCGGAAGAAGGAAGGCTTCACCTTTGAGTACCGCTACCTGGAGGACCGGGACCTCCAGTGACACCGGCCCCCCCCCCCCTCCACCCTCCCCTCCCCCCCGCATGCTGATCCCCCTGCCCAGGTGAGGGCCTTGCCCTGGGAGACTGGGGGAGGCCCCAGGCCATGGGGCAGCCCTCATCCCCAGGAAGCAGCCCCACCCTGGGGGCCCGGGGGCGAGGGCTGCCCCCTCCTCCCCTCCCCAGTGAGGGACATTTTTTGGTAAACCTATTTTCATTTTGGAAAATATTTATGAATAAATAGTTTTATATGACGGCTGGCAGCTGCGGCCTCTCCTATCCCCCCAGGAGTCCGTAAGCGCTGGGGTCTTGTTGGCAGGGCGCCGGGCCCACTGGGGGTTGAACTGGGAGTTGTACCGCCCCCGCCGTTCGTCCATCTCCACAGGCTGTTCCTCCGAGGGGGCCGTGCCCCTCACTCGGGCCAGCAGGGCCTCTGCCCGAGCACGCTCTGTTGCTTCCCGCCGGAGACGTTCAGCTCGAAGCTGGTCCAGGGATGGGCGTCTGGGGGCACAGGAGTCTGGTTAAAAAGCTCATAGGCCCCAGAGTGCCCCGCCCCCCCACCCCCCCCAAGGAGGAGCTGCCACCTGGACCCCGTGCCTGCGGGCCGGAAGCTGGCTTCATGCAGTGCGTTAAGACCTCAGCCTCCCCCTGTGTGGGCTCCTACCACCCCCATCTTTAAGAGCAGCGCTCTCGATCTGGAGGGGCACCCAGCAGCAATCAGCTGTGACGATGAGCACAGCTGGGGCCTCAGTTTCCCCTTATGTAGAAGACAAGAGACTGTATGCCAGTTCTGCTCACGGCTTTGTCCTCCTAGGGACACAAACCTGCTCTTAGTGACCCCGTAGTTCTCAAACTGGTCTCAAGGACCCCCGAGAGCTTTGTGTGCCTGTGGGTTTTATCTGTTACTATTTAGCATAGAAGGAGCAAAATCTTGAAAACGAGGCAACATCCCTCGATTTACCACAGCAGTGTCTGGAAGCCACTGCACACTCAAGACTGAAAGTTCACTGCTCTGCAGACCCCCAGACACGGTGCCCAGGCCACCTCTCTGCCCAGCCAGCCCCCGACGCCGCCCGCCCAGCTTCCTTACGCTTCCGGCCGCTGCTTGTCCGGCCCCTCCTTTCCCTTTCTGCTGTGACCACCATCACCACTGTGCCGCCTCTTCTTCTTCAAGTGCTTCTGCATCTCCCGCAGAGGGTCCAGGCGCTGCTTGATCTTTTCATCTGGACCTGGGCCAGGTGGGGGCGCCCCCCGCCCTGGGGGGAGCTGGTACCAAGGTGGTTGAGTCTGGGCTTCCGCAGCACTCTGGCCCAGGTATGTGAGGATCCCCAGAGCTTTCTCCTGCCTCTCCTGAAAGGACAGAAAATAGGGAGGTGCGGATGTCAAGAATGGCTCCCGCAGGGAGGCCACCACGCCGGGGATACCAGGGGATACAGGAGATACCAGGACGCCCAAGGCTCCCGGGCAAGGCAGAACCAGCTTAGCCAACAGGTGCTGGAGAGAGGTCACGAGCCAGCTCTGCTATGTTCTAGGGACACAAAAGACCAGCACAGGTGAGCCTCCAGCCCTGGGCACAAGTGCAGGTTCAGTAACAAAAAGCACAGAAGGGAAGGACAGGTGGTGCTCCTGTAGGGTTCAAAGGCAGACATCTTTGAGGATATAATTTGAAGACAAAGCAGCAAGCAAGGCACAGAGGGAGGCAAGTTCATAGTTGGGTGGGAATCCCCGAGTAGGCGCGAGTGACAGGATGCGCTTTACGCCGACAAAGCTCCTGGACACTTCCCAAACCCCAACAGGGCCTGGACGCCAGGCCAATGGGTCTGCAACTAGCAGCCACTCCCAAGTGGCTGCAGGCTTGGATGGCAATAAACAGCACTTCTGAGTGCTAGGTTCCGGGACCCCTCTGGGTCCTCTTTATCAGCTCACTTAATCCCCACCCTCACTCCATACTCCTGTTAGTCACACGGGAGGACAGACGCCCCCAGCCCCACCCATGACTCATGAGGTGGCAGCCCAACTTACTTTCTCCTGTCGCTTTTCTTCCTCGTACTCTTTGTTGCCTCTGGTCACCCCTTTCCCTTCCTCTAGCAGCTCCCGGAATAGGTCCACAGGGCCGGGAGTCGGGGCTCCTGCCTCTGCTGCTTCCAGCTCAGGTAGTGAGTTCTGACGCCTGGCTTTCTTCCGTAGGAATTCTGTGCGGGCCTGGGGAAGAGTCAGTCACAGGCACAACATTGAGAACCTCGATGTGATTCACATAGGTGTGACACTGGACCACAGAAAACGCGGTCCTTAGTGCTGGGGGTCCAGAAGAGGCACCTGTCCCAGCCCGCGGAGGGCGTGGGGGAATGCGGGACACCTGGTTTGTAAGTTGCCTCCTTCCCCAACAGTCAACCAGCAGAGTTCCCAATCTCGGGTGGAGACAAACAGCCCAAAGCATGCCAACAGGCGATCTGGATCACAGGCAGGGCTCCATCCACCACGGCGTGCAATCTCTACCAATAGGTTAATTTTAAAAGCCCAGCCCATCTCGAGGTGCAGTGAGCTTTAAGGATCAGATTCACTAAAGAACAAAACTACGTATAAGCAGGAGGTTAGGAGTTACACGGAAAGCCCCTGGAGCGGGGAGGGCAGGGAGAGGGCTCGCCCCACAGCTTGAGAGACTGCAGGTCAAATGCTCTGCACCGGGCGAGCATACAGTAGACGCTCAACAGGGAGGTTGTGCAGGCAAACTAGTCCGAGTTTCCTTGAACTGCTCAGGGGTTCACTTTTCACAGGCCGCTACTCTGTACCAGGCACTCTTCAGCCTCGCGAAAGACACAAGTGGGGGACACCAAGACAAAGCGGAGGCCTAGGCGGGCCCCGCACGGCGGACACAGGCACAGGTGGACACGCGCCTCCAGCGGCGCCCAACCCCTCCTACCTCACGGGATGCACCACGCCTGCGCGCCACCCCCACTTCCGGCCAATCCCAAAGCGCCTGCGCGATCGGCCCGGGACTCCCCTCCGGCCGCGCTCGGGGCTTACCTCCTGCTGAGCGAGCAGCACTCTCCGCTCACGCTCTTTCTCCTCCTCCCGGGCCTGAGCCTCGTCACGCCGCACACGGGCGACATTGTCTTTGTTCCGGACGTGCCAGCTCTTCTTGGGCAAGATATTCATGGCGTCGTAGCCGGTCACCCACTGGCAGGCCCGCCTCCAACCACTTCCTATTGGCGAGAGAGTGCCCCTCCCTGTTGTTCCTGTTTTAGCTACGGATTGGGCCTGGGCTGATTGCCACGCCCCCAAGTCCGTAAGGAGAGCTGACTGAGATGCCCGAATTTGGGTTGCTGTAGCCTAGCGACCGCCTCCTACCAGGGTTCTGAGCCAATCACGTGTCCCCGCGCTGAAGCTTACCGGACGCGGCCGCTAATTGGCCGGCACGTCTGTCAAGCCTTGTCGAGGCCAATTCACTTGATTGACTTGCGCCCGACTCCTCCCCCGCCCCGCTGCAGAATGCAATTTACAAACCACTCTCTGCAAGCTGGGCCATCTTTATTGATAAAAGAGAGACGTTCACTGGAGTCCAAGGGTGGGGGAGCTTCAGAGTCCTGGGAATCCCCGAATCCCAAGGCTGTTAAGGGCATGGGTTTTCTCCACTTCCTCCATTTTACAGATGACGTGCCGGAGGCTTACAAAGGGTCTGGGGGGGCAGGTCTGGGTCAGAAAGTGGGACATCGTCCTGAGCAAGGGTAGGGGAGGTCAAAGAGCCCCGCTGGCCGAGCTCAGTGCCACAGCGCGCTGTGCCAGGAAGACCTTATTCTGCGCCTCCTACGTAAAGGGTGAAGGGAGGTAGAGGTGAGACGCCTCTCCCCACTGTTTCTTTCCATATCCAGGACCCATTCCCAGGAACCCGATCTGGCTCACCGTCTCTATCTGGCGTTTGAGCTCAGAGATGAGACGTCCATATGAGTTAGCCAAGACCAAGGTATACACCATCAGGATGCTGGAGGAGACAGCAATGGAAGCCACACCCGAAACGCTCTCAGACTATCTTCAATGCACGGCCCCTTAGAAACCAGAGACCTGGACCCCCAGCCTCCTCCTTCCTCAGACCCAGGAGTCCGGGACCCCAGCCGCCGCCTCCTCCCTCAGACCCACCAGTCCACGCCGCATCCTCTCCTCCTGAGACTCAGGAATTTGGGTCCCCAGCCCCTTCCTCTCTTAGAAACAGGCAGCGGGGGCCCCAGAATACACAAACTCAGACCTAGGAGTCTGGGCCCGCTCACCTGGAGATTAGCAGAAGAGGCACAGCAAAAGCCTGGGTCCCCAGGAAAAAGAGAAAGTTCTGGGTGATCCGAGGGAGACTGGAAATTGACTCAGGGATCTTGGCCCAGATGGACGACTGACCTCGGAAGGGGCCACACAGCTTAGAAGGTGGGATCCTGAAGAAGTCAGAGACAGTGCTCAAGGATGGCCAAGATTCAGAATCCTGGATGACAGCGAAGGGATGGAGGGAGGAAGAGGCAGGCGCCTCTCACACTTACAGGAAGATGCTATAAAGGACGGGAACAGCAGAGATGGTCAGACCCAGAAGAAGGACCAAGGGGAAAAAGAAGTTCACTGTGGAGGCCCGAAAGGTGCGGGAGGCCGGAGAGCAGGTGGAGAAAAGGGTGAACTGGGGGGAGAAGGGGGAAATCTGAGACACAAGAATCTGAGCCCTAGCCTGTCCTTTCTCACCATCCAGGAGTCTGGGTCCCTGGTGCCCCCTTAAGTCCCTAGACCTTTGCTGCTATCAGACCCAGAAGTCCGCGCCCTTCTTTCCTCGGACCGAAAAGACGCCCTAGACCCCTCCGCCCACATCCAGAAGTCTGTCCTCCAGACCCCTCCTCTCTCAGGATCTAGTGGTTGGGGACCCTCGCAACCCGCCTCCCCCTGGACTCAGAAGTCCATCACACTCCTCACCTTCTTGAAATAGAAAAGTAGCAGGAACTTGACGGTGTTGAGCATAGGTAGTAAAGGGCAGAAAAAACTCCCTACCCAGACCACCGTCTGCGCGTAGATGAGTCCCAGCACCTCGTCGGGCACCTGGAACTCCTGGGTTCCCACCGTGCGTCCCAGCGGCCCGGGACAGAGGCCACAGAGCAGCCTGAGGGGCGGGGCCGGGCCGAGTCAGAGGCGCCTCCACCGCCCCACCCACCAATCAGAAGGGAGCAAGTCTGAGGAGGGGAGGAGCTTTCAAAGTCCCGGAGGGGGTGTGCCCAGAGGCGGGGGGGGGGCCCAGGGCGGGGTAGGGGCGGGGCCAGAAGGAACTAGGTAACAAGGGGGCGGGGTCTGCGTGTCTGGGCGGGATTGTGAAAGGGGCGGAGCTATAGCGAGGGGCGGGGCTCTCACTTCCGAGGAAACTGGATGAGCAGCATGACAGCCAGTCCAGTCAGCAGATCAAAGATCAGGAGTTTGTACATCTCCTGCCCCAGCCGAGTCTCCCAGCACTGAGGAAAGAAGTCACGGGTCAGAAAGACCTCAGGACCCAGGAAGCTAAGGGCCAAGCATCCAAGTCTCCAAATTGCAAGCCTATGAGATCCTTGCAATCCTTTCTCTGGGGATCCTCAGTTTTCTCGAACATCCCTACCCATGTCCTCAAGAGGAGGGGTGTTCTAGCACTTTAAACCTGGAGTCTGGACCCACCCAGCTCCTCCTCTCCTTCAGGGGGGCCCAGGGTTTGGGGCCCCTCTCTTTCCTTCTCACCGGTAGCTCTTTGTACTTGTAGCCACAGGTTTTGCACTCCTCAGCCTCAGCATTGCCCCCGCAAGTGATCTGATTCCAAAGAGAGAAGAGCAACACCAGCAGGGAGGCCAGGCGGAGAAACATGGTCCTGGCGGAGCCGATGGAGGGAAGGGAGAGGAAGGGGAATCAGCACTGACTAGTGCTCACCATGTGCTGGGCCCCTCCTGTGCGGGACACACTCACCATTCTCCCCATTTCACAGATGAAGAAATTGAGGCTCTGTAAGAGTCAGGATCTGAATACAGAGCTCACTGGGCCCCATATCCTGGGGACTTCCGTGCCTTATGAACTACAGCCAGCGCCCTTCAGACCAGCCCTGCCATCATCCCCCCGCCCACCCTGCAAAGGCTAGAACCTGAGCAGGATAAAAACAATCTGGCGGCTCCTGGTATAGCCCTCCAGCGGGGCGATGAGCTTGAACACAGGTGGCAGCAAGAAGTTGACCCCAGAGATGAAGATGGACGGAAGGTAATCCACCCCAAGCTTCACCAGTGGCATCTGCTGGACAAGGGGCGTCTCCTGCGAGAGAAGGTGGACCAAGCAGAGAGGCTCTGGGGTTCTGGAGGAGCGCCCTCCCCCAGCCTCTTCTTCCTTCAGCGCCCCGAAGGCCGAGGTCCGAACATACACCCCCCTCCCTCCTCTCCAAGATCGCAGGAACTCTAGACTTCAGGTCCTGCAACCTTGGAAAGGTGAGCCCAGGCCCGCAGGACTCCCCTCCCCCAGGACCCTCCGCACCTGCAGCTTCACAGTGGCCCCTGTAGCCCAGTAGACCCCGTAGAAGGCTGCTCCCAGGAGCGCAATCACCAGCAGATTGAGCAGAACCCGCACCGACCACACCTTGGCTTGCTGGCTCAGGGTCCGCACTGCTGCCTGGCGCCGTACCACGGCCTCCTCCAGCTCCACCTGAAGCCGAGAAAGACGGGCATTTGGGCTCAGTCCCCCCCAGGCCCGGCCGGTGGTCCAGAGCCCCTACTCAACTTGAACTGATACAGCACCGTCCCTCTGAGGACTGCTGTAATCCTTGTCCCAGCCCCTCCATGGTCCTCTAGGTCACCATTTAGATCTCCCGGCCCCGCCCCTCCAGAGGCCCACCCAGCACCACGGGCCACGCCCCCAGACCCCCACGCCCCGCCCCTCCGAGGCCCCGCCCCGCGCCCAGTTCCCGGTTGCTGGCCTGGATCTTACCCCGAGGAGCTGCAGGCCCCGCAGCCTTCCTGCTGCTGGCTTTTCCCTGTGCCCTTTGACCTCAGGCATTTCTATTGTGGCCTCTTCCCAGCCCCCTCCTTTCCCAAGGCCCGCCTCCTTAGAAGAAGGCTCCAGCCGGCATCTCTGCGAGCCGCCTCCCTGGGCGAGGCCCCGCCCCCTCCGGTCCCTGTGTGGGTGTAGACCCCCACGCGCACCTGCAGCTCGTAGAGGATGATGCGATGGCGCAGCCGCACGTGGACATCCCCACGGAGCCCGAAGTCCCAGGCGCTGAACACGCGGTGGCTGTAGCTGGTCAGGGCCCCGGACTCAGCCAACAACGTCTGTTTCAGTCCTGACACGGAGCTAAGGGAGGGAAGGGCCAGGAGACAGGATGTGGAAGGTCAGCCCCCTCCTATGGGACAAACGGAAGACGAACCCTAGGGCCTCGGGCATCTGGCGAGCTGCTACCTAGCAGAGAAGGAGTCAGAGACCAAGAGAGATTCAGAGGCAGACTCGGGAACACAGACACCGGAGAGACCGAGAAAGACAGAAACCCAGTAGAGAGGGACAGAGCTCCAGAGAGAAGGGGACAGGAACCAGAGTGAGACAGAAAAAGACCCTGGGGAGAGACAAATTTAGAGGGGACAATGAGACCCCAAAGGGGACAGATTCAGAGGAAGGGGGACAAACAGTGAAACAAGGAAGAGGAAATCTAGAGAAAGGAGTCAGAGACTCAGAAGGACAGATGTCCAGAGAAGGGGGTTGGGGGAGAAAGACCCAGAGAAAGGAGGACAGAGACTCGGAGAAGTGGGGCAAAGACCCAGAGGGGGGACAGACATGCAGAGAAAAGCGGACCAGGGGGCTCCGTCTCCACATTCACCGGCCTGGCGTGAGCCCCCAGCTCCCCTTCCGTGGACACCTATGGAAGGACTGACACCTGGCCTCTGCCTCCACCCGTGCCCTTTTGAATCCATTCTGTTGTTGTGCCCGTGGAACCCTCTTTTTATGCAGATGAGACATTACTGCCCTTTAAAACCTATTCCACAGCCTCTCCTTGTTCTGACGTTTAGGCCCCTTCATCGCACAGCCAGCCAGCGCGCACCTGACCCAGCCCCCACCTACTTGTTGAAGCCCAAATCCTGTCCCTCCCCCTCCACTCCCCCCCACCCCTGCCTTTCAAGTCTCAGAACACTCCCAACCTCTTCTCACCACAGGGCCTTTGCCCTTGCAGTTTCCAGTGCCCGGAATGTCCAGGTCTTAGCCGCTCACCTGGCCCGTTCCTCCTCATCTTTCTGGGCTCTCTGTACGGGTCGTCTCCTCAGATAGTCCTTAACTGACCGCTCCATTTAATGAGGGTCCCCGCCCATTCTCTATCACGGGGTGGTGGCGAACTACGGGGCCAGTTTTTGTAAATAAAGCTTTATTGGAACACGGCCACGTGCACTCATTTACTTACTGTCGACAGCTGCTTTAGCCGGACAACAGCGGAGTTTAATTCACACGGAGACTGTGTGGCCGGAAAAGATGAAAATATTTCCTATCTGGCCTTTATCGAGAAAAAATCGCAGCTCCCTGTCCTATCACCTCGATCATAGCATCCCATCTGGTTTCTAGATGGGGCTCCCAAACTGAAATAGCTGATTGGCTTTTTAAAAAATTTTTTAATATTTATTTTTGAAAGTGAGAGAGACAGAGTGTGAGCAGGAGAGGGGCAGAGAGAGAGGGAGACACAGAAGCCGAAGCAGGCTCCAGGCTCTGAGCTGTCAGCACAGAGCCCGACACACGGGGCTTGAACTCATGAACCGTGAGATCGTGACCTGAGCCAAAGTCAGACGCTTAACCGACTGAACCACCCAGGTGCCCCTAGCTGATTTGCTTTTCAGCAGAAAATTGGCTTTTTATTTATCTCGCAGTTTATCTCCCCTCCTGAACTGTGAGCCGCACAAAGGTGGGGGGCCTTCATCTGGTATCCCTGGGCCCTGGCACAGTGCCTGGAGTTTAGACGGCACTCCACTTTATTTTCTCCTCCACTGAGAGAACCCCCAGGCTTGCCTGAATGCCAGCGAGTCCCACGTTTGCGTCTCCAGTGCAGACCGGACTCCAGAGCCCACATGTGACTGCCTAGTCATCATTCCCCTCGTGTGTCCAAAGCCATCTCAGAATCAGCCGGCCAAAACCACACCCCCCACGGGTGCTGCCCTTTCCACAGCTCTCCCCGTCCGACCACAGCGCTGCCCCTTCCAGAGGCTCAACACCTGGAGTCATTCCTAACTTCCCACCTCCCCCCACCCCCCAACCCACCAGTCGTTGGGAATCCTCTGGGGCCTGCTCAACAGGCATGGAGAACCTCCCTCTTCTATGCTGAACAGGTGAAAGCAGTCCACGGTGTTGACACAAAGCATGGTGGGGGGGGGGTTGGGGGAGAAACGTGAGAGCTTGAAGAGATCTTGAGGGGCTTCTGGAGGCTGGTCAGGTTCCATTTCTTTTTTTTTTTTTCAAGTTAAAAAAACTTTTAATGTTTATTTTTGAGAGAAAGAGAGAGAGTGAGCAGGGGAGGGGCAGAGGGAGAAGGAGACACAGAATCCAAAACAGGCTCCAGGCTCGAACCCGACGCGGGGCTCGAACCCACGAACCATGAGATCGTGACCTGAGCCGAAGCCGGACGCTCAACCGACTGAGCCACCCGGGCACCCCATGTTCCATTTCTTGATATTCATGGGAACATACCAAGCCCTACCCTCTGGTTTCTGCATGTTTCTGGATATGTGTGATATTTTTAAAGTGAAAAATATAGAGGGGTGCCTGGGTGGCTCAGTCATTTGATCGCCCGACTCTTGATTTTGGCTCAGGTCATGATCTCACGGTCCGTGGGTTCGAGCCCCACGTTTTCTGTGCTGACAGCTCAGAGCCCCCTTCAGATCCTCCGCCCCCCACCGTCTCTCTGCCTCTGGCCCACTGCGGCCTGCGCGCGCGCACTCTCTCTCAAGATAAATAAATAAAGACATGATAATGTAAAGACGTGCAGGCGTCACCTGATGCCAGGGTGGGAATCACGTTGCAACACATAAATGTATCAAATCAGCACCTTGAACACCTTAAACTTACGCAGTGTGATTTAGGTCAATGATATCTCAAGAAAGCTGAGGGGGGAGGCTAGAAATTCAATGGAAGGAAGGGAGGGAGGAAGGGAGGGAGAGAAAGAGATCCGAAATTGACCCCTGCCACCACCCCCGCCCGGAGCAAACCACCACGGTCTCTTGCCTGGATTATCGCCACAGCCCCGTCACTGTTGCACCTGCTGCTTGCGCATCCCTGACTCTCCTCCCTTCTCTCCTTCTTGCCCCCCCTTCTCCCTCCTCCGTCCACCACAGAGCCAGAGAGGAAGCCTTTTGAAACCTAAATCAGATCGGGGTGATCTGCTCAAGAGCCTGCAACGAGTCCCCTGGCGCTTGGAGAGCAGCCACATCGTTTACGGAGTGGGGCGCATCCCCCGTGGCTCTCGCCACCTCCCCCGTGCACCCTCCGCCACGCATCCCTGCTCCTGCCTTGCTCTGGCTGTGCTCTCTGCAGTGCTCATTCCCTGGGTATTTCTCTGACCAGACCCCTCACCCCCTCAATGCCTTTATTTAAACATCTCGTCTCATCCAGGCATCCCTGGGGGACCCCTAAATGCAGTAGCCTGGTGCATTCTCACCGACCGCCCGCCTCACCTGCTGCATCTGTGTCCGGAGCCCCCCTCACCTTCTAATGCACCGTGTCGTTGACTCATTTACGGCTTATTACTTATCACCTGTCTCCCCCTGGTAAACTGTCAGCTCCCCCAGGACAGGACTCTGTCTGGTTTCTGTTTGTGTCTAGAACCACAGCGGCCGACACGTAGTAGGTGCTTAATAAACAGCTGTTGCCGGAACGAGTGAATCACCCGTTTGTTTCCTACAAAGCATGCTCCCCTCCAGAAAAGATGTCGTTAAATTTGTGTGGTTAAGATCTTACCTTCCCGCTCTAGACTCTGAAGCCATGGGAAGGAGAAGCTTCCCAATTTGTCACTGGTCTTTAGCACGAATGAAACGTTTTTAAGTGTGATTTCAACTCCAACTGAGAGAAAAGGATCACGGAGGGAGACTCCGGATTCTTGGGGAGGGGTCTGCTAGCACCACGACTCCCTCCCCGGGGTCCCAGGTGTCACTGACCGGTGGAGGATGAGCACCAGGTGCAGAAGGCCAATGATAAAGACGGAGCACAGGTAGGCGACCGCTAGGTGTCGGCGGGGTGGGTAGAACCCATAGAAGAGAGGAGACCATTCTAGAAAACCCTGCCGAGGGAAAGGTCACCGTGGGGCTAGGCAATGGGGGGTGGGGCACCCAGGCTCGGGGGGGGGGGGGGCTCTCCCAGGGACCCAGGCACTCACCACTCCTGAGAGCAAGCTGAAGAGGTGGGTGGGGAAGGTGACCAGGCCTTGGGGGTCGGGGTTGTAGAAGCCGCAGGGTGAGGAGGTGTCAGGGCCAGGGGGACCCGGGGGCGTCCCCTCCAGCCAGGTGGGCAGCAGTGTCATGCAGGCCTTCAGCACGGACGCCAGCACGTTGAGAAGCAGCAGGAAGCGGAGTAGCGAGAAGTAGGACTCGGTGCCGGCGCCAAACTGGCCTGCAGGGGGCGCCACAAAGGCGGGGGGCTGCTTTCTGAGTCTGGAGTCCCGGCCCTCCTCCCTCAGAACCGGGAGTCCTGCTCCCCAGCCCCTCCTCCCTCAGACCCAGGGGTCCTGACCCCCAGCCCCCTCCTCTCTCAGACCCAGAAGTCATGGTCCCCCAGAACCTCCTTCCTCAGACCTAGGAGTCCTGGCCCCCAGCCCCTCCTCCCTGAGACCCAGGAGTCCTGGCCCCCAGCCCCTGCCCCACACCCAGGGGTCCAGGCCCTTAGCCCCCTCCTTCCTCAGACCCAGAAGTCATGGTCCTCTAAGACCTCCTCCCTCAGACCCAGGAGTCCAGGCCCCAGCCCCTCCTCCCTCAGACCCAGAAATCCAGACTCCCGGCCGCTCCTCCCTCAGACCCAAGAGTCCAGACCCCCGGCCCATGCCCCCTCAGACCCAGAAATCCAGACCCCCGGCCCCTCCTCCCTCAGACCCAGGAGTCCAGACCCCCAGCCCCCTCCTCCCTCAGACCCAGGAGTCCTGAACCCCAGCACCCTCCTCCCTCAGACCCAGGAGTCCAGCCCCCAGCCCCCTCCTCCCTCAGACCCAGGAGTCTGGTCCCCAGCCCCTCTTCCCTCAGACCCAGGAGTGGGCCCGCCCCAGCAGCCTCAGCCCTGCCGCACCCCCGATCCTTTTCAGCGTCCACGCCCAGGGTTGCAAGGTGTGCAGGCGTTCCTGGGTCTTCTCCTTGGACCGCCGAAGCCGCAGGGCCCACTGGGCCACCCTGGAACCCGATCCCTGGGCCACTTTGTCCCTGGCATGGCTCTGCCTGGTACAGAAACAGATTCAGAGACAGAAAATGAAGGGCCTGGCAGCCCCGAGTGGACACCCCCAAACGGCGAAGCACCCCGCCAGTGGGACCGGGCTGGGATGCTCTCCAGCGATAGGAGCAGACACATAAGAAGCCAGGCGGAAATCAGAGGGTGCAGGGGTCTACTGGGAGTTCCAGAACAAGCACGCTCACACCGTGCTCTTTAGGGATGCGCCCCCGGGTGGAAGGCAGGGAAGTGATCGTCACACAGGTCTGGGAGATCATCACACAGGACCTGTGTGGGGAGAGGGGGGTGACAGGGGCACGTGGGGGTGCTCCCCAGGGCGGAGTCTCCTGCCCCAGGTGCAGCCTGCCCGGGCGCTCGCCGTGGGAGTACTCCCGGGCTGCGCAGGGTGCCTCCTGCACTTGTCTGGAGGCAGGTATCATAAAGGAAAAGTGAAAAGGAAAGAAGGTTTGGTTTGGCGTTTGTCCCTGTTCCTGGCGCGGAGCAATAAAAACCCTTGGGAGACCAAGTGAAGAGATCCTGGTGTCATCTGCAGCGGAAACGAGGTGACTTTTGGACTCCAGGTAAGAGTGGGGGGGGGCTTGCCAGGGAAACCACCCGCAGGTGTGGAGGGGGGAGGGGCTTGGAACCTGCAGCCCCACCCCCGACCTCCCGGGGGAGCAGCGGGGCTGGAGGCGGGGTTCGATGGCCCTTGGCCCAAGATTTAATCAAGCCCGCCCGTGTAGGGGAACCTCCATAAACACCCGAAAGGAAGGGGTTCAGAGAACAATTTCAGGACTCGGGGCCCGTCCTCAGATGGCCCTGGCACTTGCTTCTGACGTCGTGCAGCTCGGGGCTAGGAATGCACGACGCTCTCGCGCCTTCCGAAAGTTCCAGCGCCCACTTTGCTTTGAGGAAAGAGCCACATGGTCTGAGCTTTACGCCAAGCGGGCTTAGGAAAGGTTTCCTGGGAAGGCTGTACTCCGGACAGCGCCTCAGTAGGCAGGAGACAGACACAGAGACACACATCAAGCAGAGAGGAACACACAGAGAGAAAGAGCGAGAGCGGAGACAGAGAGCGTGAGCCCGGAGGCTAGAGAAGGGAGTCCCAGGGTCGGGGAGGCAGGACTCCCCGGAGTCAGAGAAGCAGGGACACAGGCAGGGGGAGACAGAGGACACCGCCTAGACTCGGCCCACAGCTGGGTAGGAAGCGGGAGGTGAGCTTCACCTGTGGGTCCGGCGGGCCTGCATGGGCCAGGGGAGTTCCCTGGAGGGGATGGGTTCTCCCAGCTCCTTTTGGGCGGCTTCGGCCATGGCCTGGATGTTGCTCTCTCCATCTTCTTCCTCCTCCCCCGATGCGCCCCAGGGGAGAACCCCGGGTCCTCGGTACCGAAGGGTGGCGGCACTGGGGAGCTCATTCAGCACAGAGGAGAGCGAGGGGCCTGGGGCAGGGGAGCGGGGGCTGGGAGGGTGCAGGACTCGCAGCCCCCAGCCCCTCCTTCCTCAGACCCAGGAGCCCTGAACCCCATGCCCTCCTCCCTCAGACCCAGGAATCCTGAACTCCACGCCCTCCTCCCTCAGACCCTGGAGTCCAGGCCCCCAGCCCCTCCTTCCTCAGACCCAGGAGTCTTGAACCACAGGGCCTCCTCCCCCAGGCCTTGGAGTCTGGGCCCCCCAGCCTCTCCTCCCTCAGATCTGGGAGTGCAGGACCCAGGGCCCCTCTGCAAGCACCCAAATGTGGGCCCCCAGGGCTGAGGAGCCCATTCTTCAACTTCCTTTTCTCTTATTCAGGAGTTTGCAATCCTCACCCCCCCCCCCCCCGCCCGAGACTGGAATCTGGACCTCCAGACCCCTCCCCAGGACGCAGGAGTCCCACGCCCTGGTTCCCTTCCCCCACCCAGAAAGCCAGGAACCGAAACCATCCCCCCTTCTGCCCTCTGGACCCTGGAGTCCAGGCCTCCATTCCTTGCCTCCCTCAGGACGCCCCCCCCCCACTCCCCCCACCTGCTCTGGCCCCCCGGGGTGCCGGCCAGCCTCCGGAGGAGCCCCAGGCCTCCGTTTCCCACGTCGGGCCCGCTTCCATGGCCCCAGGTGCGACTGTTTCCGTCTCTAGCGGCCGGCTGGGCGGGGACTGCCCCAGGTAAGGAAGGGACCCCGGGCAGGTCCTCACCTGGCCACCAGGTGGCGGTGGTGGGAGGACAGCAAGCACTTCGGTGTCAGGGCGGCTGCTGGGACACGTCCTGGGAAGAAGCCCACGGACGCCTGCGTGGTCCCTGAAAGTGCGGCGTCAGGAGCCCCACGCCCGTCGATCACCCACAGGCACACGTACGGTCTTTGCGAAACACTTTATTGGCGGAGGCTCACACATTCTGACCGTGTCTCAGGCCAGAGAATGACAGGAGGGTGACAGGTGCGCTGGGACCCTGAGGTGGCTCAGATGGAAGCTGCAAGAACCATGTCCGCAGGCCTGCTCCTCGGTGCCTCAGTTTCCCCCTTATGAAACGGGAGGGTTATGTTCCCTTCCGGGTCTGAAATCCTGGTACAAGTGGGACGAAAGCCCCAGGGAGGACGTTCCCCACTCCCAGAACCTGCCCCGGAGCTCCTACCCCACACCCTGTGCCAGGAAAAGGACGTGTGCCCAAGAAGCCGTGGGCCTGGCGGCCCCTGCTGGCAGGGTCGGGGAGTGCGGCTCTCTCCGGAAGCTGGGGCAGGGACACCTGGGTGGTCGAGGGTTGTCCTGAGCCCTCGGGGCAGAGGGCAGAGGGCGGGGAAGCAGCGAGAGCTGCAGCCCGGCTCCGTCGGACGCAGGGTACGGAGCGGAGACGGGAATCCTCGCCAGGTTCCTGGCCGCTCCAGCAATCTTTCTGGGAAAGGAGACGGCGGCCGGGGTCACAGGATTCCCAAGCAAGAAGCTTGGTGGGCGGGCCGACTGGCAAAGGGTGCCGCGGCAGCCTATTCCTCCCGGAGCTTTTCTGGGGCCAGGCTGGCGGCCGAGGGCGCGGTCTTCCTCCGGCCCGGACCGCCCCCGCCCAAAGCCAGCCCCAGCAGCAGGGCGGCCAAGGCCAGGATGTGGACGCAGAAGTAGACGGAGGCCCAGTACCGGACGGTGTCTCCCAGGGACAGCAGCACGAAGCCCATACACATGTAGTCGTAGGCGCGCATCTTCAGGAACCAGTGCACCCAATCCCAGGCCTTCTGGCCCCCGGGACTGAGCCGCCCCCGCAGGGCCGACTCCAGTCGGCCCTCCGCCGCCAGGCACAGCGGGATGGTCAGGAAGCTTAGGTAGTAGCCAGGGTGGAGGCCGTGCCAGTAGGCGCTCAGCAACATGGTCCAGGCGCTCCTGGGGGAGGGGCTCGGATTCAGGACCCTGGAGCCCAGACCCCCAGCCCCGCCTCGGTGAGACCCAGGAGTCCAGGCCCCCATCTCCTTCCTCCTTCAGACCCAGGACCACAGACCCCTGAGACCCAAGAGTCCTGACTCCCCAGGCCCTCCTCCCTCAGATCCAGGAGTCCAGACCCCAGCCTTTCCTCCCTAAGACCCAGGAGTCCTGAACCCCAGCCCCTCCTCCCTCAGACCAGGAGTCCTGACCCCCCCCCCCCGCCCCTCCTCCCTCAGACCCAGGAGTCCCAGCCTCCAGCCCCCTCCTCCCCAGCCCCCTCCTCCCTCATACCCAGGAGTCCAGGCCCCCAGTCCCTCCTCCCCCAGACCCAGAAGCCCAGACCCCCAGCCCCACCTCCGTGAGACCCAGGAGTCCAGGCCCCCATCTCCTTCCTCCCTCAGACCCAGGAGCACAGACCCCTGAGACCCGGGAGTCCTGACTCCTCAGGCCCTCCTCCCTCAGAGCAAGGAGCCCAGAACCCCAGCCCCTCCTCCTTCAGACCAGGAGTCCTGACCCCCCCAGCCTCTCCTCCCTCAGACCCAGGAGTCCTGAACTCCACTCTCCTCCCTCAGACCCAGGAGTCCAGGCCCCCAGCCCCCTCCTCCCTCAGACTCAGGAATCACTATTCTCTTTTCAGGAACCCAGTTAATGCCCTCTTATCACAGCTTCCCTCAAGACCCATGAACCTGAGCCCCTAGCCACTTTGTCTTGGGGATCTAAGAGTGGAATTCCTGATTCATGAAGACTCAGTCATCTCTAGCCATGGTCTCCTCTCTCTCTGGACCCCAAAATGCTATAAATTCAGGCTCCGGTCCCTCCTTCCTCAGAGACACAGAAATCACCACAGAGGACTCCGCCTGGAATGGAGATGTGGGTTCTTCCTTGTCTGTGGGCATCAGCCTTTCCCTGGGGCACATCAGGGTGCTTGAACCTAAGGACACAATAATGCTGCCCCCCATCCTTGGAGGCACAGAGTCCGTAAAAAGGCTGAATTTTCACTCTTGCCCAAAAGGGAGACCTTTTCCCCTCTCTCTCTTCTTCAGCCACTTCCACGAAAAAAACATAGTGCTTCAGAAACTTTTCTCCGTCCTTCAGATATAGATGGAAACGTTCGGAAAGGCTTGGAAATAAGCCTTAAGAAAACACAGTCCACGAATGTTTTTCTGGAGGGTGGTGGTACCCAGTCTTTGAACTATAAATGTCATGGGAGTTGGAGCCCCTGTCTCCCCGCCACTGTGGGGGTTCATCCTAGGCACCTGGCATCACGCTACCGCCTGCTGGACACCTAGTTGCATTCCTCCTTCAGGTAGAGACGATCAGCACAGGTGGCTACCCCACTGCCAACTGAACTTGGGCAGAACAGGAGACCGTGCATCACCGCAAACAGTCATGGCTCCTCTTACTTGAGGACAGGTTATCGTTTCTCTCGGGAGCATGCTGTGCAGGGGACTGGTGACAGGTGGCTCCGACAAGGCGAGCTTTCTTTTCGTTTTGGTAATCCCGTTAGCGGGTTACGTGGTGCACAGCCTGGCTCAATGCTAGCTCTTTAATAACAAAACCGTGTTCTTTCTTTTCTGCCAATGGTGGAAACAGAATTCCCGGGTCGGGAGCATTTCAAGAGACGTTCTCCGACAGGGAGAAACAGGGTGGAAGGGACGCACATAAACGGCCCACCAGGCACCTTGAACTCCACACAGGCACCTGAACTCTGAGCTGTGGTCCCTACCTGCTCTCCCCACCTGCACACTCTCCCAAGAACAGTCCGTGCTCCCCCTCAGCCTTTCCCCGCTTCCGTCCTCCCTGGAACCCACTCCCGCTGGCTTTCACTTCCACTCTCCAAACTGCTCCCGTCAAGGTTGCTGGAGACTCCCCCCGCACCCTCCCGTCGCAACCAAGCCCGAGCCTTTGTTGTACTGAAGCTCCTGACATCACCCGACACAAATGATCCCTCTCTGCTTTCCTGACTGTCCTCCTAGCTCATCGGCTCCATCTAGGCCGGCTCCTCCTCGTCCCTCGTCTACACCGGGGTTTCTCAATCTCAGCACTACTGACATTTGGGGCCAAATCATTCTGTGCTGGAGCGGGGGCCGTCCCGTGCCGCGCAGGGTGTTGAAGAGCGTCTGGGGCCTGTAACCACTGGCTGCCAGTAGCATCTCCCAGTTATGGCACAAAGGGCTCCTAGGCGTTGCCGAATGCCCCCGGGGAGTGTGGCACAGTTGCCCCCAGCCGAGAACCTCTAACCGAAACACCGGAGCGCCCGCTGCTTTGACCTGCTGCTCAGCCCGAGTGTTAGGTACCGCTACCTGAAGGCACCTGAGCGCCCGCTTCTCACACCGTCTCCTCCTTCTGCGCCAGAGTCCCGTAACTGACCGCCTATCCAGTAACCCCAACCGAAACCTGACAGTCACCTGGGAGTCCGTGGGACTCCACCCAAGTTTCACTCCCTCACCCGAGCCACTCCGGAAACTTCCTCCTGCCCAGTCTTCCCATGTCAGTCATTCACAGCCATCACCTGGCATCACGCTTCACTTCCTCACGTTCTCATCCCCACATCCAGGCCGTGCCCAGTCCGGACACCCAGGTAGGTTTAGCTCCTAGCTCTGCAGCTGCGTCCTGACCTCATCTGGTGGCTCTGGGAAGGCGGAGTGACACTCGGCAGGTTACCTAACCTCTCTGAGCCTCAGTTCCCTCATCTTTAAAATGAGGGCAGGGAGCCTGGGTGGCTCAGTCGGTTAAGTGTCTGACTCCGGCTCAGGTCATCATCTCACAAGTTCGAGCCCTGCATTGGGCTCTGTGCGGACAGCTCGGTGCCCGGAGCCTGCTTCGGATTCTGTGTCTTCCTCTCTCTCTGCCCCTCCCCTACTCACACACTCTCTCTCTCAAAACAAATAAACATTAAAAAAATTGTTTTTGAAACCAGGGTAGTAAGCTCTACGTCCTAAGGTTGTAAACATAACAATGTCTGGCACACTCGAGTTTCCACTCAAGAAGTATCGGATGAATAATGAATAAAAGCTACTATACGGTGACTACTCACCTGGCGGGCCTCACGTGAGGTATGTTCACATCGCTTAAACCTCTCCTCAATCTCTGAAGTAAGTTAACAGCATCACCCCCATTTAAGAGTTGAGGAAACACAGGTCAACTAGCTACTTAAGGTTTCTCTGTGTCTGGCTGGGCCAGGATCCCAGAAAGTCTGGCCAGAGTCCACAGGATTCAGTACACTGCTTCTGTCCGAAGATGTTCAGTTTACACAAGTAGAAACTGAGGCCCAGAGAAAGGGAACGATTTACCCCAGAGCAATGCAAATCAGGGGCTGGGAACCGGCTCAAGAAACTACAACTCCCATGACCCTCTGGGGCGGAGGCCCGGCCGGGAGCCCGCAAGCAGCCCCAGGCACTGCTGGGAGGTGTAGTTCCGTGTTTTCCCAGGGCAGGCGCGCTCACCTTAGGACATAGGAGCGAGCAGGTGCGCTCTTGTAGACGTACTGCGCCAGCCACCACTGCACCGTCATGTTCCAGTACCGCATGCCATCCCGCACCCGCACGCAGAAGTCAGTGCCGTAGCAGTCGATGTTGCGGATGGTCTCATAGTCGTACTCCAGGGAGGCCGCCTTCTCCGGACTGGGGGGGGTGGAGGATGAGGGTGGGGGACAGACATGCAGCTCAGCCAGGCCCCCTCCCGACGCTGGCTACTGTCCCAGCCCCGGATGCTAAGGAGGGGATCGCGGCCAGGCCAGAGCTCTGGCTGTCACATTTGCTAGGGCAACCGGAGAGGGTAGCCCAGAGGGAGCCTTTTCCCGGGCGAAGACTGGGGGCGGGGGCACAACAGTTCACTGACAAGGGGTCCTCCTTCTCTTGGTCCCAGGGCTACAACAGCAACGAAAAGCCTTGAGGGGCTACAGTTGCTAAGCTACGAGTCCTCAGCAACCTGACCCTTCAGGGGTCTCAGATGCTAGGGAAGGGCAAACAAGCTCACTGTATTCAGAGCAGCCGCCCAGTGTGGTCCTAAGTTGTCAAGACACTGTGGTTGCTAGGGAAGTAGCATCCCTAACAACGCGGTGGTCTATGATTGCTAGGGAGATGTTTGAGGCCCACGTGACACCTGATGGTCTCTGTTGCTAGGGAAAGGGTATTCCTTAGGAACAAGGCCTAGGATGTTTAGAAACACTTCCAGAAAGGGCCCCTCCTGGTCTTTATGATTATTCAGTTAAGTGTCATCTCCAGCACTACAGTGGCTCCTGGATCACTGGTGCCAACAGTCCCAGTGGCGGCGAACATCTTTCACCCACCCCAGGGTAGGTGGCTTCTGAGAATGGGAGGGGAGCCATCTATTACAAAAGCCTTCAATTCCTGCTTGCCATTTTCTGGCGGACGCCCTCACTAGTAACCGGAGGTCTACCGATGGTCGCTGGGCACCGGGGATGGGGGAGGGGGGAAGTGGGGGGTGGGGTGGGGAGGTGGAGTCCAGTCCCAGTGGTTAGAAGCATCATTTCCCTAGCAACCTGAGAGCAACACTTCCTTAGCAACAAGATAGCCCCTAGTTCCAGGCTAGCAATTCAAGAACGAAGAGGGGGGGTGGCACTAGGAACAAGGTCAGTCCACAGTTACTGGGGTACTTCCTCAGCAGTGGTAGGAAAGCCACCCGCGGTTGCTGGGAGCGGTGTCCTCTCTGCCAGAGGACAGCATGGTCAGGGACGCCATGTCCTCAGAAAGTGCAGGCTGTTACGTGAGGACATCACATGGTTGGGGGGCCTGTGCGCTGGCGTCTAGTAACCAAGGGCAGGTTAGGGGGCGCCATTTACATAGCAATGAAAAGCGAGTCTTGCAGCAGGAAGGGGCAGGTCCTGGTTGCTAGGGAAGCGCCCCCCTAACAAAGAGGGGCAGTCCAGTTGCTAGGTAACCATCTCCCTAGCGACAAAGGGTGGGCCCCATCACAGCCCAAAGATGGTATCCCAAGTAACCAGGAACAACCGGGTTACCGGGGTGACACTTCCATGGCAACAGAGGGGAGGCACATGGTTGCTAAGATACCACCTTTTCCTAGCAACAGAGAGCAATTCACCATCCCACGAGGTGACAAGCGTTAGCAACAGGGGGCAGTGGCAGGTATGAAGAGTACTGCTCCCTAGGGCAGGGGTAGGTGGGCGGTGGTGGCCAAGGGGCGACATTCCACTGACAGCAGGGGGCGAAGCTGCACCCCCTGCTCCCCCGCTCTCCTCCCTGCTAGGGGCAGGGCCAGCCTGTGCTGACGGGGCCTGCCGGGTCTTGGGAAGCCTCCCTCCCGCCGCCTGACCTGCTGGGGGGTGGGCATTGGAGGGTGGGGCCGCCCCCGGCCCGGGCTTTGGCGGCCACGGGGTAGGCCCCGAAGCCGGCAGCAATGCAGCCGCACTCGGCGGCAATCCAGGCCACGTAGAAGCGCATGCGGAAGGCGAAGAAGACGGGGATCATGTAGAAGAGGCGGGCAGGCAGCGGGCGGGCGTAGAAGGCGTCCTCACGCACGGCCTCCAGCGGGAAGAGGTGTGAGGACAGCAGGAAGAGCAGGCCAAAGAGCGGGGCCGGCCAGGCTCGGCGCAGGAGGGGCCGCAGGCTGGGCACGGCCCCCGGGAAGGGCTGCTCCAGCCAGTCCAGGTACGTGCGGTAGCGGAAGAACGGGCCTGTGGCGGGAGGGAGGGGCAGCCGTCAGAGACTGGTCTGGAGGTGGGGGGGGTGGGGGGTGGGGGCTGAGACTGGGCGCTGAGGAGTGGGGGAGCGGGTGGGGCTAGGTAACCGGGAACAAGAGGAGGGAGACTCTGAGAGAAAGGGACAAGAAACCAGCGAGTCTTAGACTCTTGATCTTGGGGGTCGCGGTTCAAGCCCCACGTGGGGCTTTGGGTGTAGAGATTACTTAAAAATAAAGTAGGGGCGCCTGGGTGGTTCAGTCCTTAAAGTGTTCGACTTCGGCTCAGGTCACGATCCCACAGTTTGTGAGTTCAAGCCCCTCTGTGCTGACAGCTCAGAGCCTGGAGCCTGCTTTGGATTCTGTGTCTCCCTTTCCCTCTGCCCCTCCTCCGCTTGCGCTCTCTTTCTCAAAAATAAATAAACATTAAAAATAAAAGAAAGAAAGAAAGCAAAGAAAGAAACCAGAGAGGGGGAGTTCAAGGGCTCAGAGAAAAAGATAAAGGACAGACCGCTAAGTAGCGAGGAACAAAGAGCTGGAGAGTGGGGGGTATGGAGACAAGTCCCCAAGAAACACAGGGGCAGATAGGCGGGACCCGAGGGGTGGCGGGGGGGGGGGGGGTGACCTCTGCATGAAGGAGGAAGTAGGGCAGTGCAACTGGAGAGGAACAGAGTGGTTTGAGAAAAGGTCAGAGGGTTGCAGGCAGGGAGGACTCAGGGTTTTGTTCTAAGAGCCAGGAAACCACTGTAGGCTCTTCCAACAGAGAGGTGCTGGGATGCCATTTACCCTGGCCCCTGAGCAGGGCGGGGGCTGCAGAGGGTCACCGGTGGAAAACAGGAGACAGTGGTAGCGCTGGAGATAAACTGGCGGCCTGGCCCAGGGAGGGAGCAGGTGCGGATTAACGGAAGTGACAGCCTTACGTGTCACAAAGAACAGAGAGAAGAGAGTAGGATTCCATTCATAAATGACCAGCACCGGGATATCTATAGAGACAGAGAGTCAGTCAGTGGTTCCCAGGGATTGGGGGCAGATGCGGTTTGAGGGACGATGGCTACAGGGTCCAGAGTTTCCTTCTGGGACGATGCAATGTCTACAATGACATGGTGGTGATGGCCGCACAAGTCAGTAACTATGCTAACAACTACTGAGCTGCATGTAGCTTTAAGTGGGTGAACATATCAGTTACGGTTCCATAAAGCTGTCATAAAAAAGAAAACCTCTTAGGGGCACCCGGGTGGCTCAGTCGGTTGAGCGTCCGACTCTTCATTTCAGCTCAGGTCACAATCTCACTTTGTGAGTTTGAGCCCCGCATCAGGCTCTGCGCTGACTACTTGGGATTCTTTCTCTCTCTCTCTCTGCCTTTCCTCTGCTTGTGCTCTTTTTCTCTCAAAATAAATAAATAAACTTAAAAAAAATCTTAGGAAAAAAAGACAGAAAACCTCCTAGGACGTCAACATTAATGGAAAATATTTTCGGACGCTAAAAATGGGAGCATAATGTGAATGTATTTGTTCCTTGGGTGATAGAAACATCAGGGTTGCATAGACCTTGCTCCTTTGTCTCCTGATTGCTCCCAAGAAGCCACAAGGAACCACTGAGGCCAAGAACAGTCTGTCTCTGCTCTGGAGGGCCAGCGGGAGAGTCTGATGTAGACCCAGGCAGAGATGCTCGCCCTCAAGAGGAGCACATGCTGGGGCACCTGCATGGCATCTGACTTTGGCTCAGGTCATGATCTCCCAGTTCGTGAGTTTGAGCCCCACCTCGAGCTCTGTGCTGACAGCTCGGAGCCCGGAGCCTGCTTCAGATTCTGTGCCTCCCTCTCTCTCTGCCCCTCTCCCACTGGCACTCAGTCTCTCTCTCTCAAAAATAAATAAATATTTAAAAAAAAAAAAAAAAAGGAGCAGATGTTGGAACAGAGGCAGGATCACAGAACAGGCACCAAAGTCCGGGTGGAGAATGGGGACAGGCAGTGGTGACGAGATGCAGGGAGGCAGGGCTGGGTACGCAGCCACACTCACCTGTCATGATTCCCACGTAGCAGTAGCTGTAGCTGAGCGTCTCCATCAGAGAGGGGACATCAGGCAGAAGCCCCAGGCTGGGCCCCTTGCTGAAGCCCGTGGCCATTTCCTTCCTCTGGGCCAAGTGCAGGTCCTGAACTTCACTGGCAAGACTCACCAGCTGGGAGGAAGGGGCACGGGTGGGGGACAGATCAGACCCCGGGCCTTCCTCACCCTCGCCTTCCTGCAGCCAAGGGAAGCCACCGGGAGCTGAGGTTCTAGTCCATGGGCGGCTCTCGGCATCCAGAGTCATGAGTCGCAGGGTGGCGGCTTCTGGCCACAGGTGCTCCCTAGCACTGCCGCCTGGGCCTTTCTGTCTCTTCGTTCCCCCTTCTGTGTTCTCCCGCGGGCCGTGGCTTCATACCACACACGCTCTCATGATCTCCAAGCTGTACCCTGTCTGGGCTCCTCCCTCCATCCCCAAAACCATTCAAAGTGCCTCTTGTCAGTAATACAAGCCTACCGCGTTCCTCAAACTCATGGCCTCAAGAGCGGAACACGTTACCGTTCCCCAGAGGCGGCGCTCTCCCCTCGGCAAATGCCACCATCAGGCAATTAACTGCTCAGGCGGGGAACCTTCCTTACTCCCCAAATCTACCCTAGGTCTCTGAGTCTGTAGCTTTTGGCCTCTGTTCTGCTGCCCAGCCCCCAGGCTGAACGTGACGGGCCTGCCCCTGCAGGCCTGTTCTCCACCTTCTTCGCAGGCCCAAGGCTGACACGGCAGCCACAGGCCTCAGCCGGCCTTCCGGCTTCCCCCTGGGTTCTGCCAGAAGGGAGCCCCAGGACCAGAGGGGGGAAGGCAGGTGTGAGGGCTGGGCCGTGTCCCTTGGTCCATCCTCTCAAGGCAGAGGGAGGACTCCACACAACACTCTCCTTTCTGTTCGACTACCGGCCCCGCTCTCGTCCCCAGGGTTGGTACCGGCTTCCCGTGGCTGGCCCAGGATCCTCACTGTCCCTTCTGGCTCCTCCGCCCCCCGCCCACCCACACTGTTGTCAAGAAGGACTCCTCAAAGTATCCCCAACGCGGCACTTGCTCCTGGGGCTCTGACTGGCCTACCGATGGCCTGGGTCAGGCCACCACTATTCGTCAGCGGGACTCTGGTCAAGGAGGCTGCCCTCATCCCTTCTTGCGCTCCCCGTGGCAACTCTGTGGGCATCCAGGGCGCAGTTCCAAACACGTCAATGTGGTCACCTTACCTCTTCTGGCGACAAACCCCAAAACCGCTTCCGGTGGATCCTGGGCCCCCTGGGAAGCCTAAACCCCTCACCTTGGCCCCACTCCCCTTCCCCTTCCGTCTCTCGATGAACACTCGCTGTGGCTGGCGCCCAGTCACCAGGCTCAGCCTGCTCCCTTCCACGTTCTGTTCCTACATGCCGAAAGGCTCTTCCTCCAACTCTCAGCCAACCAACTCCGGCCTGCCCTTGCATCCCGGGCCACCGAGAACACAAGATGCTCGGGAGACCTGGTTCGCTACCTCACGTGACTGTCCTGTGTCCTGTGTGACATGTCGCTGGAGCCCAGCACACAGGAACTCAGGACTTTTCGGTCTGGGGTGGGGCCTGGGAACCTGCTTTCACCCATCTCCCCAGGTGGTTTCGAGCCAGACACGGGTGTCCTGTTTTTGTGCCCTCAGAGAAGTGCCTTCTCTCCAAAGCTGTTTCCCCCTCCTTCGCTAAATGGCTTGCTACCAAGATGCACTCCTCGAGAACTGGTCCGTAAAGCACTTAGCTCAACCTTTGGCACAGGCAAAGACCAAATGACACCTGCACTACTTGGCCGCGGTCACCCTACTTGGCGCGGGAAAGGAGGGACTACTTGTTCCCCGCCCGGGGAACAGTTGAGAGGTGAAGTCCTGCCCCTGGGGGTGCTCCGGAGATAAAAATCCCACCTCCCCTACTGCCCCCCGAGAGTGGGTGTGGAGGAGGACGAGAAGATGGGCCGTTCCCTGACACCAAGAGAGGGGTGGAGGGGCGTCTGACCTTCAGTGTCAGCAGCAGCTGGACGGCATTGGTGAAGGGCGTGGGAGTGGGCAGGCCCAGCAGGCTGAGTGCGCGGAAGAACAGGAGGTAGGAGAAGGTCCAGGCGAGGGCCAGGGCGTGGCAGGAGCTGGGGCAGAGCAGGAGGACGCGCGAGCTGGGTACAGGGACCTCGACTCCGCCTCCCCCAGATTCTAGCTACAAGCCCTCCCTCACCCCCCCCCAACAGATAAGGGGGGGAAGGACAGGAGGAGCCAGACTGAACCAGTGCAAGAGGGGGCTCAGCCCCACAGAAATGCGCCACAACGGAGAAGAGAATGAGGAGGGGTTAAGATAAGCTTTAGGGTGAAAACCCTTCAGGCCTCCATTTTTTTCCGAGGGAGGCGAGAAACACGGAGAAAGAAAGGGAGACGTAATACAAATATGAATGGTGGCAGGGCCGGCCCACCGGTCCCCCGTTCTCCCGAATACATGATACGGATATTAAGAACCAGGACAAACACGCAGGGACAAGACCCAGAAAAAAAGGCCGGACAGGAAGAAACACAGACCAAACCACACGGAGAATCCAGAGATAAAAAGAGACACCCAGAGACAAAGGCAGAAAGGGAGATAGACCCAAAAAGGAAACAGGTTGCTTCCTCCCCTCTGTTCTCCCTCCACACCGCCCCCCCCCACCCCAAATCCTCACCAGGGCTGCGCCTGAATGAGGGCCCAGGTCCCAAGGATGGTGATCAGAGAATGCAAAGTGTGGGGGCCACAGGTGAACAAGGTGAGCCCCAGGCCCACAGCTGCTGCCCCCCATCTCTTCAGCCCAGGTCCTGCGGGGAGAAGGGACAGCATAAGCCTGGACCCTTCCAGGGAGTCCCCTGCCAGGTGCCCCCCACCCCCCAATTTTCCACTAGGGAGGGAACCTGACTCACCAGCTTTCTTAAAGAGGAAGCCGATGGGGATGGAGATAAGAAGAACCACTAGATAAGTCCATTCTTCAGGCGACATGGTCTGGGGAGGGGCAGAGGGTTTGTGAGAACCCAGGGATCCGGGCCATCAGCCCCTCACCCTTACAGGATTCAGGAACCCACCCCCTCTAGTCCCCAGTGTGGAGGATCGTGGAGCCCTACCCTCAGCCCCTCTCCTCTGAGAACAGAGGAATCTGGACCTCCAGGACCTTCCTCCTTCAAGGATAAAGCAATACACCCCCAGCCCCGCTTTTTGGAGAACCCAGGCCTCCAGTCCTCCTCTGAGAACCCAGGAATCCAGACCTCTCAGCCCCTCCTCCGAGGATTCAGGAATCCGGCCCCTCCCCCTGCGATCGCAGAAATCGAAGCTAATCCCCCAACCCCCATTGGGGACCCACGGATTCAGTCATCGCTCGCTGAGAACCCAGCAACAACCCTAGTCCCAGGCCTTTCCCTTGCAGAGCCCAGGATTCCAGAGCTCCCAGCCCCTTCCTCCTGGAAGGATCCAGGGACTCGGGCCCTCCCTCTCTGAGACCCCAGACTCCAGCCTCCACCTCCATCCAAGGTGCAGACGTTTCTTCCACCTAAAGCCTGGAGGGCGCCCCCCACCCCGTACGTCCCCACTCCCCCAGCACAGGTCAGACCGGCTCCGGCAGAGCCACAGGCGGTTACACCACCCCCTGCTCCGCCGCGCTCCCGGGGCCGAGTCCGCCCCCGTCCGCCGGCCGGTCCGCAGCCCCCGCCTCACCCCAGGTCGCCCGTGCCCCCGCCCACCTGGGCCTGGCTCCACGCCGCCCGCCGGGCGGGAGGCGGCCAAGCGGTCCGGGCCCACGGGCGCCCCGGCTGTGGCCACGCCTCCCCGGCCCAGCGTGCGCTGCTCTGTCGTGGTCCCGGGCCGGATGTGCTGCCCCGTCAGGCTGCGGGCCGGGCAGGGAAGCGGCCAGCAACCGGCACCCGACAGCTCCAGCCCGTGGCTGCACCTTTACGCCTCGGCAGCCGAGCCCAGTGCACGTAAAGAGGCGGGGCCCGGAGCTTCGGGCTCGGACGGACGCTTCGGAGCCGGGAGAAGCCGGGGTCTCCGCTTCGGGTTCCTTCGGGCAGAATCGGCGGCAGTTTGGAGGCGGGGCCACAAGCTTCGGCCTCCGTTCGGAGGTCTCCATTCGGATGTAGGCGGGGCCAAGAGCCTCGGCCGGATGTGGGCGGGGTCATATCGTTGGTTTCCTTCGAGCATAGTTGGGTACCAGTGACCCAGGTTAGGAGATAGGCGAAGTCTCGTTCTTTGAGAAGGAGGCGGGGCCACAGACTTAGGCAACACGAAGGAGGCAGCGATCTGGAACATTTCAAGGGGCGGAACGAACAGCATCCCGGCCGGAGGGGGCGGGGGCCTGGGGATGACGTCACCATAGGGCGGGGCCAGGTTAATAAGCCACACTTTCTCTAGTGGCGGAACCCTAGCGGCGGGGACGTTCCCTTCGCGAGGGCGGGGCCAAGGTGTTCCACTCTACGAGGAAGGCGGGGCTACGGCGCCGCTGGGGGCGGATCCTAGACTTCCCGCTTCGCTGAGGTGGCGGTGTGACGAAATTGACGCAGGGGGTCGGGATGCGGAGGGGTGGAGGAAGCAGCGCGTGGCGCGCTACGTAGGGGGTGGCTCCGCCGGGACTGCGAGTTGGTGTTTACGAGGTGACTAACTGGTTCTGTCAGAGGACGGTGCCGCATTCTGAGGGGAGCGCTCACGAGGGGGTGAGCCCGCCCGGACGGAGAACGGACCGTGGTGCCCAGGGGGAGGGGCTTCCGGCCGCGGGGTTCGCTCAGTGGGGCGGGTACTCCCCAACTGGGAGTGCTTGAGGCCGGAGGGGGCGGGGCCTGGCCGCGGGGTTGACGGGAGCCGAGGATGCCCGATCGCGGGACCGCTGCGTTCGGGAGGGGGCGGGGCTGCGAGTTCGGCCGCGTCGAGGCGGTCCGAATGCCCGAAATCTGGCGCCGGGCGGGGGCGGGCCTTCTGTCGTGGGCGTCCGACCCAGTGCGAGGGGGCCCGGAGGCCGCGCCTCGGGGCTTCGGAAGGGGGCGGGCCCGAGTTCCGAGCCACCCGAAGGGGGCGTGGCCCTGCACTAGCGGAGGCTTGTCTCGGAGCCAGAAGGCGAGATGGCCGGGACGCCGACCGCGGGGTCCTGGGGGCCCCAGCGACTCGGCGGAGGGCGGGGTCTTGTCTCGGCGGCCCCGGGGCCTGGCGGGATCGCTGAGGGGGCGGGGCTCGGCCTGGAGATTCAGCAGGTGGCAAAGGCTGCCTTGACGAGGCCCCACCCCCGGGGCTCAGGGGCGGGGCCCCGCTGAACCCCCGCCCCCTCACTCCCCACCCCTAAGCGGTGGGAGCGCTAAGTCGGTGACCTTTGTGTTCCCCTGGCTCCCGCAGGAGGATGCTGGTGGTGGAGGTGGCGAACGGCCGCTCCCTGGTATGGGGGGCCGAAGCGGTGCAGGCACTGCGGGAGCGTCTGGGAGTGGGGGGCCGCACAGTGGGCGCCCTGCCTCGCGGACCCCGCCAGAACTCGCGCCTGGGCCTCCCGCTGCTGCTGATGCCCGAGGAGGCGCGGCTCCTGGCCGAGATCGGTGCCGTGACCCTGGTCAGCGCCCCGCGCCCGGATCCACGCCAACACAGCCTGGTAAGGGGCGGGCCAGGGGCGCGAACGCCCTGGACCTGCGGAAGTACAGGCAGGACACCTGGACTCCGCGGGTTCGGTCCGTAAGGTGGGAGGGGTCAGGGCGTCCTCGATTCTGGAAGAATGTGGGTGCAGGAGATTGGCATCCCCGAGTTCGGGCTTTGAGGTTGGGAGGGGTCAGGGGGTCAGGATACCTGGCTTTCTAAAGCGGGATATACTTGGATCCTGGGATTCTCGCTGATTTACTTGTCAGGCTCTGGCATCCTTCAAACGCCAGCAAGAGCAAGACTTCCAGGAGCAAAGCGCCCTGGCAGCCGAGGCCCGTGAGACTCGTCGTCAGGAGCTCCTAGAGAAGATTGCGGAGGGCCAGGCTGCGAAGAAGCAGAGGCTGGAACAGGAATCAGGGAGCAGCGGGAGCCAGGAGGCCGGTGGGAGCCAGGAGGCCGGTGGGAACCAGGCTCCCGCGGAGAATGAGGCCAGTGCCAGCCAGGCTTCTGGAGAGCACGAGGAAGCAGGTGAGGCTGAGACTTGGAGTCCAGGGACCAGGGGAAGGGAGGGAGAGGTCTTTTGGGAATCCTGGCTGGAATCCCGGCCTGGGACTCCCTGGAGGATGAAAAGACGTCGTCCTTGAATTCACCCAGTTCTCTTGGATTCACCTCCCCCAGGTTCCTCTTCTCCCCAGCCAGGGCCTTCAGATGGAGTGGCCCCCTTGCCCAGGTCTGCCCTGCTGGTCCAGTTGGCCACTGCTAGGCCCCGACCCATCAAGGCTAGACCCCTGGATTGGCGCGTCCAGTCCAAAGACTGGCCCCATGCTGGCCGTCCTCTCCATGAACTTCGCTACAGCATCTACAGAGACCTGTGGGAGCGAGGCTTCTTCCTCAGTGCTGCTGGCAAGTTTGGGGGTGACTTCCTGGTCTATCCTGGTGAGTTTGGGTGGGGACCTCCAGTTGTGGCCCCTTTTTTCACAACCCCTCCACAGTCCGCATGTTTCCTTTTTGCCTTTTCTCAGCGTCTGAAACCTGTGGAAGGACAGGAGACACTTGGGAACCCAAGCTCATTTGGAGGGCAGTTTAGTAAATTTCATTAAGCACTTACTTTGACCCCCAAATTTCACTTAGAGACACTTAGATATGTGCACAGAACATACAAGAAATCATCATCACAGGATCCTTTAAAGTAGTGAAATATTAGAAAACAAGCAGAATTAAAAAAAATTGTTTTTAATGTTCATTTTTGAGAGACTGTGAACAAGCGGGGGCGGGGCAGAGAGGGAGACACGGAGTCTGAAGCAGGCTCCAGGCTCTGAGCTGTCAATACAGAGCTCGACGTGGGGCTGGAACCCACGAACCTCGAGATCATGACCTGAGCTGAAGTTGGACGCATAACCGACTGAGCCACCCAGGTGCCCCCAGAATGATTATGAATGGGTTAGCAGTTAAACACTGGTGCTAGTCGTCAGAGTAACGTAGGTCCATGTACATTTATGAAAAGATGACCAAAGGGGGAGAAAAAGAACCACTTGTCAAAAACGTGTATGGTCAAATACTCTATAGTTTATGTTCCCGTGCAGTCTTATGCATGTTATTTAAGTAGCATTAAAAATTACGGCTCCAGTGAAAGAATGTGGACAGAACTTAAGATAAAACGGTGTGAGTAGATGAAGAGAATCCTATCAAACAAGTGGAAAAAGGTGTGAAAACACGGACTCCAGCCCAAGTACAGTGGTTTCCTCTGGGAGGGAATTTGCATCAGGTGTAGGAACACGAGCCTTTTGCTGTATCAGTTAATTTTTGAATTTGTAGTAAGAGTGCCTTTATTGTGTAACTGAAAGGTTAAGAAAAATAAGTCTGCAGGAAAATCAACCTCTTTGTTCCTCCTGAGAATGTAGAAAGATAGGAGCACCTGATAAGTAGTCAGGTCTTAGCTGTTCACTGGAGACCAACTGGGGTGTCTGAGGTGAGGCGAGGGCCTGCGTCTCTTCTGAGACTGAACACGTAACTAAGGGACTGGCTTAGGAACCCAGGACAGTGTGCCTGCCCTGTGCTCTGCAGATAACCACACTTTGATTACTTTGCTGCTGCTGCTGCTGCTGCTGTGTGTGTGTGTGTGTGTGTGTGTGTGTGTGTGTGAGACTCCCGTATGTAAGAGATTATTTTGGTTTTGAAAATGAATAGTCAGTTTACTAATCATATGAATGCTAATATCCAGTTCTTTTTGAAGCTTCCAGTTCAATTTATAAATCTTTTCAGTCTAGCAGATTTTAAGGGGACTCTTGGTCTAAGTTTGATCCCACTTGCAAAAGGAGTTAAGTAATTTTCAATGTGATAAGCTGCATTTTAAATTTTAATATATTTTCCTTTTTAAGGAAAATGGTTTTCCTGGTTATAGAACTTGCCGCTAACTCAGATCTAAAAAACTACAAATGGGGTGCTTTTTAAGTTTATATGTTCTAATGCTGTTAATACACTTACAAAATTTCAGGTTAAAAAAAGTTTGACCCCACCAATAACTCGATCACACATTTGAAACTGAATCACAAGACTGGCCTGTTAGCTCTAGTGGATCAATATTTCTAAAACGATACATACTCAGTATATGAAATATACGTGGAATCCTTGTCCCCTGAAGATTAATAGTCAAGGTCTGGATCCCTTAAATATATTTAAACATTTATTTATCTTGAGAGAGACAGAGCGCGAGCAGATGAGGGGTAGAGAGAGACACACAGAATCTGAAGCAGGCTCCAGGCTCTGAGCACAGAGCCTGACGTGGGGCTCAAACCCACGAACCGCGAGATCGTGACCTGAGGCAAAGTTGGACGTTTGCCCAACTGAGCCACCGAGGCGCCCCTTAAATATTTCTAACAGTAAATCCTCCTGAACTTTAAAGACAGTAAGCCTCTAAGAACAGTTTTGGGGTAACTTCTCAAGTCTTTGATGCTTACTTCTCAGCAGGTATCATACCAGGCAGAGAGATGCCTGGCTCCTGGCCGGGTTCTTGCTGGAGGCCCAGCTGCCAGCCTGGGCCTTGTTTTCCTGTTGCCATGACACTCCCCTGTCAGATGGGATGTCTCGTAGCCTTGCTCTTGGAGACTTCCATTACCTACCACTTAATCTTCTGTGTCGTGCCCCACTGGTTCCTACTCTGCTCGATCACATTTATCTAATCCAGGGGCACACTGCAGCCCCCATCAAATGCGGCCCACCAGTTTTTAAAGAGAAAGTTACTGGGACGCAGGCCGATGCATTTATTTACGTATGGTCTGTGGCTTCTGCTGTGCTACAGGAGCGAGGTGTGTACCTGTAACATGACCCACAAAACAATATTTACTGTGTGGCCCTTTGCTGTATTAACTCCGTTATCCCATCTATTCATTACTCCGTCCCGTTGTAAATTCTTTTTTTCTTTTAGTCTCTTGGAGTCACTTCTTCCTGGACATTGACGTGATGTCCTATGTGTTCCTCACGGCTTTCCCTGACTTTGTGATCCTGGTTCTTACGTCACGACAGTGACATATTCAGTTACTTGTTCGGTTTGTCGTTTAAGGACGATTATGCTGTTGGTGTGTGGCAGCTTCCTGCCCCTGTCCCACTGTATCATTGGCTTTTCCAAGTTGGTACACCGTTTCGATTTTAAAGGCTGTATGCTATCCAGTGTTACTGAGAGACCCTGAATTTAACAAGTCTGTGGCTTGGTTATTTCTGTTTCTTAGCGGTTGTAAATGATAACAGGGTGAAGAGCTTTATTCTGCATTTTAGGGGTGCTATCCTTGTAAGAAAAAAATTCCACGAGTGGAATTGCTGGGTCCAAGAATAGCTATTTTTAAATATTCATAGCGATTACGAAGATGGTTCCCATGTCCTACCTATGGACATTCCAGCGTCTTCCGGCCCTCTGCCCCTGGAAATTGCCACATGTCTCTCTCTCTTGCCCAGGTGACCCACTTCGTTTCCACGCCCATTACATTGCTCAGTGCTGGGCTCCTGGGGACCCCATTCCACTCCAGGACCTGGTTTCTGCCGGCCGCCTGGGAACCAGCGTCAAAAAGACGCTGCTCCTGTGTTCTCCTCAGCCTGACGGTAAGGTGGTCTACACCTCCCTGCAGTGGGCCAGCCTGCAGTGAACTCCAGAGACCTAGGGGGACGTGGCTGCATCTGTGGAAAGAGCCTTTCTAGATGGTCCCATGCTCACATCTGCGCGGGAGGCCTCAACACCCTCCTCCCTCTCTCTGCGGTTAAGTTTTGAGTCCGGATTTATAAACACTACACCTTCTTACTTCCCTCCCTGTTTCAAAGCACTTATTGGCTGCAATGTTTTTGTAGTTACCTGTTTCCAAACTGTGAGCTTCTTGAGGGTGAAGACTGGGTTTGATTCATGTCTGTTTTCTACCGGGCACAGGTCCCAACAGGTCCCAGTAAACTTGTTGAATAAACATGGAGTCTGTGATTTCAATCCCGACGGCAATCCTGGGAAGCGTGGGCCTTTGCATTTGTTTAAGCCGGCGAGGGAAAGGCCTGAAGGAGGTCACACATCTAGGAGGTATCCAGCAGGCTGACATTTAAAACTTGGTCTTGCTGATTGCAGAGTCTGAACTCTGTCCACCGCACTGAACCTCCTTTTGAAAAGATTGTCACGGAACATTTCAGATGCATACAAAGGCATAAATGAAATAATGCCTATACACCTGCAGAAAAGAAGGACGTGAGTTTGCAATTTCATGACAGGAGTTAGGGGAGGGAAGGGGAGTGTCCAGAAGGGCACTTGAGGCTTGGGGAATGCTGGAGGTGGTCTTTTTCTTGACCTGGGTGGTGTTTATTCAGGTGTATAGAATTATTTTTAGAATTATTTTTACCCTACACCTATACTTTTTTTTTTAATTTAAAAAAAAAAATTTTTAAATACTTATTTTTAAGAGAGACAAACAGATCGCGAGCCAGGGAGGGGCAGAGAGAGAGGGAGACACAGAATCTGAAACAGCTCCAGGTTCTGAGCTGTCAGTACAGAGCCCAAGGTGGGGTTCAAACCCAGAAGCCATGAGATCATGGTCTGAGCTGAAGTCGGATGCTTAACCCACTGAGCCACTCAGGGACTCCCCCCTCTTTTTTTCCCCTAATTTTAACGTTTATTTATTATTGAGAAACAGAGACAGAGCATGAGCATGGGAGGGACAGAGAGAAGGGGAGACGTAGAATCTGAAGCAGGCTCCGAGTTGTCAGCACAGAGCCGGACATGGGGCTTGAACTCACAAACCGCGAGATCGTGACCTGAGTCGAAGCTGGACACTTAACCAACTGAGCCACCCAGGTGCCTGTTTTCTTCTAATTTTAGAGAGAGTGTGTGTGCAATTGTTGGGGGAGGAGAAGCAGAGAGAGACAGAGAATCCTAAGCAGGCTCCACACTCGGCGCAGAGCCTGACATGGGGCTTGACTCCATGACCCTGGGACCATGAGTTGAGCCAAATTCAAGAGTCAGATGCCCAACTGACTAAGCCACCCAGGTGCTCCCAAATTCTTTTTTATTTTTTTTATTAAAAAAAATTTTGTTTTTAATCTTCATTTTTGAGAGAGACAGAGACAGAATGTAAGTGGGTTGGGGCAGAGGGAGAGGGAGGCACAGAATTTGAAGCAGGCTCCAGGCTCTGAGCTGTCAGCACAGAGCCTGACATGGGGCTTGAACTCACAGACCGTGAGATCATGACCTGAGTCGAAGTCGGTCACTCAGCCAACTGAGCCACCCCAGGTGCCCCTAGGTATATTTTAAATGTATAGGTTTGTCAAATAGATTTCGTTACTGAAGTCTAGTCACATGGTTAATGATTCTGGGGCTGAAAGTCTGTTTCTCTAGTTTCTCAGTCTGTGCCCCCAGTTTCTTCTTTCTCTCCTACCCTTCACAGTAAACACATTTGCTAGAACCACAACTGCCAGTAATCTTAGATTAATTTAAAACAGGACACTAACCCCAGCCTGGTTAATGCTTTGTTCTTTGTGCCTCTTTGGTAACTGGCTTGTAAATATCTTCTCCAGGCTCTCTCTTCTCTCCAACAAAGTACTTAGTTGACTCAGTACTCAGTACCTATGTCTTCTCTCAAAAATTCCTCACTAAAAAACATGTGGATGCCTGGCTGGCCCATTCAGTAGACTCTTGATCTCAGGGTCGTGAGTTTGAGCCCCATGTTGGGCCTAGAGCTTGCTTAAACAAAATTTGTAAGGACATCCACATGCAAAAACCAAACAAAAAATCCAGATATGGACCTCATACCCTTTACAGACATTAACTCAAAATAGATCATAGACCTCAATATAAAATGCAGAGCTAGACCACTTGTGGGAGGTAATGAGAAAACGTAGATGACCGTGGGTGTGGCAGTGATATTCCAGACACAACACCAAAGGTGTGCCCGATGAAAGAATTGGTAAGCTGGACTTCATTACAATGAAAAACGGAGAAAGTCCTGTCCAAGACAGCTGATAAAGGACTGTCGTCCAAAATATTTTGTAGCTCTTACAAGTCAACAATGAGAAACAATCTGCCCAAAAAACAAATCGATCGGAGGCCCTAACGGACACCTCGCTGAAGGCGTCCCGCAGCTGGCAAGCAAGCGCGTGAGAAGGTGCCCCACGCCCTGTGCCATCAGAGCCGTGCAGAGTCAAGCAACAGTGAGATACCGCTACATGCCTGCGTGAAGGGCGGAAATCCAGAACAGCGACACCACCGAGTGCTGACGAGGCATGGAGCGCCAGGACCTCTGGTTCACGGCTGGCTGGTAGGGAACAGGGTGGCACAGCCACTTGGGAGGATGGTGTGGAGAGTTTTCACAAAACTTGAGTGTACCCTCACCATCCGCAGTGGGTGCCACTGTCCCCAGCAGTGATGCTCCTTGGATTTACCTAGAGGAGTCCGACATTTATGACCCCACAAAACCTGCACGTGCATGTTTTTAGTACAGCGTTATTCACAATTGCCGACACTCGGGCGCAACCAAGGTCCTTTGTAGATGAATGAAAAATACACTGTGGTCCCTCCAGATGATGGAATGCTACTCAGTGCTAAAGAGAGCCGAAATGTCAAGCCACAAAAATACATAGAGGATCCTTTTTTTTTTTTTTTAAGTTTATTTATTTTGGGAGAGGGAGAGAGAAACGGAAAGAGACCCAAAGCAGGCTCTGTGCTCTCAGCGAGCTCACAAACTGTGAGATCACAACCTGAGCTGAAATCAAGAGTCGGAGGCTTAAGTGACTGAGCCCCCCAAGGCGCTCCCATGGAGGACCCTTAAATGCACACTCCTAAGTAAGAGAAGCCAGCCTGAAAAGGCTGCATGCCATACGATTCCAACTGTATGACTTTGTGGAGAAGACAAAACTGGAGACTGAAAAGATGAGTGGCTGATGGGTTGGGGAGGAGGGATGAACAGGGGAAGCAAAGAGAAGTTTTAGGCCCGTGAAACTACTCTGTGAGACCAAAATGTTGGATATATATCATTATCTGTCCAAACCCGCAGAAGGCACAGCACCACGAGTGACCCCTGATGTTTACGGCCTCGGTGCTAATGACGTGTTGTGTGGGCTCATCGGTGGTAACAAATGTACCCTCTGTCAGGGGATGTTGAGGATGGGAGAGGCAGGCTGTGCATGAGTGGGGGCAGGGGGCACACTCCTCTGTACCTTTGCTTCGAACCTAAAACTGGTCTAAGAAAAACCTCTATAGGTGCTACCTTCCAAACGCTGTAGACCTGATCTGACCACTTCACCTTCACGGCCAACACGTTGGCAAAGGCAACGACATTACGCACGTGGATGACTGTAGTGGCTTCCTGACTCCTCTCCCTGGACTCCACCCTTGCCCCTCTGTCATGGGTTTTCTTTTTTTTTTTTTTTTAACATTTATTTATTTTTGAGACAGAGAGAGACAGAGCATGAACGGGGGAGGGGCAGAGAGACAGGGAGACACAGAATCGGAAGCAGGCTCCAGGCTCTGAGCCGTCAGCCCAGAGCCCGATGTGGGGCTCGAACTCACGGACCGCGAGATCGTGACCTGAGCTGAAGTCGGACACTCAACCGAATGAGCCGCCCAGGCGCCCCTGTCATCGGTTTTCAACAGCATGGCTGGCGGCTGGTGTAATTGGGTCAATAGGTGGGTCTGACGTGTCCCTCCCCTTTAGAACTCTCCAGTAATTTCCATCGCAAAGTCAAAGCAAAGGCCCTACGGTGCACGTTTTCCGTCCCCATCCGTGCCCCGCTCCTTGCTTATGCTGCTCCGTCCACGCGGGCTCCCATGACTCTACTGGGGATGCTCTTCCTCTGGTAGCCACATGGTCTTGTCCCCCACTGCCCACTGGCCTTTCCTTCCATATCACCTTCTCAGGCCTTCCATGGTAACCTGACCCAAAAATTGAACACCCCTCCTGTATGCCCCTTCTTTCTTGATTTATTTGCCTCACCATGATCACTGGTGTGATTTATAATGAGAAATACACATTTGGTCTTCAGCCCCATTCCTGGCACAGTCCCCCTAAAACCCTTGCAGTTTCTTAAGAGCAATAAAGGTGTCTTGATATTTCTAACACAGCCCTTTCAACCACACCTGGGTTTATATTGATGAAGTGGCCTCCAGGGAAGAGAGAGTGGCTGAAAGTTGGGTTGCTCACAAATTGCCAGCAATTTAATTAATCGTGCCCATGTAATGAAGCCACTATAAAAATGCCAAAGGATGGGATCGGAGAGGTTCCGGGAGAGCGGCGTACCTAGAGGGTGCACGGAGGCCCCACGTCCTGTCCCCATACCTGGCCGACGCGTCTCCATTACATTGCATTCTTCTGTAATGAAACAGTGATCGGGTAAGTAACATGTTCCTCTGAGTTCTGTGAGCCGCTCTAGCAAATTAATGAACTGGAGGAGGGGGTTGTGAGAAACGTCAATCATTGATGACACATACATAGAGTTATTCATATATTTAACTTTTTTTAAGTTAACGTTTTAAAATTATTTATTTAACTTTATTTTATTTATTTTGAGAGAGAGAGAGAGAGAGCGCACATGCAAGTAGGGGACGGGCAGAGAGAGAGGGAGAGGGAGAATCTCAAACCCCAAGCCGGCTTCTCAATGCCAGTGGGAAGCCCAATGTGCGGCCCGATCCCACGAACCACAAGGTCATGATCTGAGCCAAGAGTCAGACACTGGACCGACTGAACCACCCAGGCACCCCTGCTATTCATACATTTAATAATTTAGTGACTATTAACTATAGTTGAGCCTCTCCTAAGACACTGATCACTAGGAAAGATGAGGCCTCTGCCCTCCTACAGCTTTTTCGTCTGGGACCTACTCTTTAAACAAGAAAGTAAAAATGAACAAGGGAGCCTGAAAGACAGCAATACATGGTGAGGGTAACAACAATGATGCTGACAGTGCTTTCCTTGCGCGGCCATTGCCCTCAGCACTCTGTGTGGACTGTCTCATCAGTCCTCACCGCGACCCCATGAGGTAGGCCCCGCCAACACCCCCATTTCACAGGGGAGGAAGCTGAGGCAGGGAACGGTTGCAAAACTTGTCCAGGGGATTTTAGCGAGCAAGGGGTTGCAGGACTTTTGTCCACGGGTCTGGCTAGAGTGGAGCCGCCTGTCAGAGGAGGGGGCACTGCCCGCTGGGAGCATAGGGCCGGACCGTCTCAGCTCCAGCCTTGGCCTGACCTCCTTTGTTGAGAGACTACACGGCAAACGGATGGCCAGACCATACACGAGATAGAATTCTGACCCACAGCCTGTGGCCACCTGCCCAGAAGGCCTGCCTGCAAGCTCTAGTAGCCATGCAGGAAGCCAGACGATAACCCTGTAACAATCGCTCCAAAATGGCCAGGGCCTGAGGAGTGACCACCAGCTCCCCTAATCTGTGTCCCTGACTCTAATTTTGGACCAACAAGAGACAGGCAAATATGCTCCCGTAACCACTAAGGTAAGACAGCGACTTGCAGTGAGCCTGCCTCAGCTCCCCTGGGCCCACAGGCTCCGGGCAGGGGGCACCTGCTTTCCTCGGTCTGCACTTTGAGATTTCCCACTCCTCCTCCTGCCTTTGTGTTTTGGCCACAGTGGCCGTTGTTTCTTCTCCTTTGCCCGGTCTTTGCTGGTTTCCACATCGTGTAATCTTGGGCAAGCTTGGTGCCTCAGATCTGCCTCTGCACAACAGGTCTAATGACTGTATTAGTGACTCCTTGTCATGAGGGAGGGCAGCTTTCCTGGAGGAGCTCCTGAAGCAGTGCTGGAGACTAAGTACGTGAACACTTGTGGGGACTAAGTACGTGAATGTATGTGGGGACTAAATACGTCAACGCATGTGGGGACCAAGTACGTCAACGCATGTGGAGACTAAGTACGTCAATGCATGCATACTTCTAATGGTGATCAGTGCACCACTGGCGTGAATGGCGTTTCTCCAGACGGGAAGGGGCTGGAGGAAAGACAGGCACTCTCCCTTCATGGCGCTCCACACATGGCGCTCTGAGTTTTCTACAGACTGAAGGTTTGGGCAACCCTGCGTCAAGCAAATATACTGGTGCCATTTTCCCAACAGCATTTGCTCACTTCATGTCTCTGGGTCACATTTTGGTAATTATCCCAGTATTTCAAGCTTTATCATGATTATTATATTTGTGATGGTGATGGGTGAGCAGTGATCTTTGATGTTCCCATTGTCATTGTTTTGGGGTGCCATGAACCACACCCTCATAAGAGGGAAAACTTAATAAATGTTGTGTGTGTTCCAACTGCTCCACTGGCCAGCCGGTCCCCATCTCTCTCCCTCTCCATGGGCCTCCCTGTTCCCAAAGACACAACAGTGGTGAGATTGGGCCCCTTAATACCCCTACAGTGGCTCCAAGTGTTCAAGTGAGAGGAAGAGTCATACGTCTCTCCCTTTAAATCAGAAGAAACGAGAAGTGCTTAAGCTCAATGGGGAAGGCAGGTCGAAGGCCAAGACGGCCAGAAGCTAGGCCTGTGGTGCCAGACAGCCCCGCTGTAAATGTAAAGGAGAAATTCGTGAAGGATGTTGGAAGTGCTACTCCAGAGCAAGGCCCTGACTCCCTTCAATGCTGTGAATGCTGAGAGAGGCGGGGAGGCGGCAGAAGACCAGTCTGAAGCTGGCAGAAGTGCTTCAGGAGGCTGAAGGAAAGAAGGAATCTCCATAACATCAGGTGCAAGGTGAGGCAGCAAGTGCTGATGGAGAAGCTGCAACAGGTTCTCCAGAGCTCGCTGAGATCACTTGTGAAGGTGGTTACACCAAACAACAGATTTCCAGTGTAGACGAAACAGCCTCCTACTGGAAGAAGATGCCACATAGGACTCTCATCGCCAGACAGGGCAAGTCAAGGCCTGGCTTCAAAGCTTCAGAGGACAGCCCAACTCCTGTTAGGGGCTAACGCAGCTGCTGACTTTAAGTGGAAGTCAGAGCTCAGTGACCACTCTGAAAATCCCAGGGCCCTTAAGAATGTTGCTCCATAAACAGAGCAGCAAAGACTGGATGACAGCACATCTCTTTACCACGGGGTTACTGAATATTTTAAGCCCACTGTGGAGACCTACCACTCAGGGAAAAAAAATCCTTTAAAATATGACTGTTCCCTGACAGTGTACCCGGTCACCCAAGAGCTCTGATGGGGATGCACAATGAGAGGAATGCTGTTTTCATGCCTGCAGACACAGCACGCATCCTGCCGCCCGTGGATCAAGGAGGAATTTCAACTTTCAAGTCTTAGCAATAAAGACATACATTTCGTAAGCATATAGCTGCCATAGACAGTGATTCGTCTGATGGATCTGGGCGAAGTCAGTTGAAAACCTTCTGGAAAAGACTCAGCATGCTAGATGCCACGAGGGACATTCGTGATTCATGGGAAGAGGTCAACATATCCACATCAACAGGAGTTTGGAAGAAGTTGATTACGACCCTCACGGGTGACATTGAGGGGTTCAAGACTTCGGTGGAGGACATAACTGCAGATGTGGTGGAAACAGCAAGAGAAGCTCAATTAGAAGTGGCGCCTGAAGAAGAGATTACATTGCTCTGCTCTCATGACAAAACTTTAATGAATGAGGACTCACTCCTGAAGGATGAGCAAAGAAAGCGGTTTCCTCAGATGGAACTGACTCCTGGAGAAGACGCTGTGAATACTGTAGAAATGACAACAAAGGATTTAGAACCTCACGCAAACTTAGTAAAGCAGCGGGATTTGAAAGAATGGACTCCCATTTCGGAAGAAGTCTACTGTGGGTAAAATGGTATGAAACCTGCTACAGAGAAACTGTGACAGGAAGAGTCAACTGTTGTGGAAAACTTCCCTGTTGTCATCTTGAAGAGATTGGCACAGCCACCCCGTCTCCAGCAACCACCACCCTGACCAGTCAGCAGCCACCAACATGGAGGCAAGACCCTCCGTCAGCAGAAGGGTTATGACTCGCTATAAGTTCAGCTGATGGTTAACATTTGTTAGCAACAAAGCATTTTTAATTTTTTTAATGTTTATTATTTTTGAGAGAGAGAGAGAGAGAGAGAGAGAGAGAGAGAGAGAGAGAGCACAACTGGGGGAGGGGTAGAGAGAGAGGGAGAGACAGTATCCAAAGCAGGCTCCAGGCTCCGAGCTGTCAGCACGGAGCCCGATGTGGGGCTTGAACTCACAAACCGCGAGATCGTGACCTGAGCCGAAGTCAGATGCTTAACCGACTAAGCCACCCAGGTGCCCCAGCAATAAAGTATTTTTAAATTAAGGTATGTACATTGGTTTTTTTAGACATAATGCACACCTGATAGGCTAGAGTCTATCATAAGCACAACTTTTTCATATCCACCAGGACCCCCGTGGCCTGTCCATGACCTGCCCAATCTTGCTGCTGGGAGTAGGCATGTGTGTCGGGATGCTGTGTGACCCTTCTGCCGAGCCCAAATGGGCTTTGGGCTCATGTCAACACATCACCCACACAAGGCAGCTAGGCACCATTTAAAAAGCTGCTTCTGGTGTCCACCACACAGTTTTGTACAAGAAAAATAAAGTGAATTAAAGCTTCTTAAAAAAATACAAAAATAAAAAGATGCCCCTGATCCCAATAGAAACTGTATGACTGACGAGAGACACGTGTGTGTACACAACTGGAAGTGTCCACGATGAGCTAGCTGTGGCCATTTTCCACCCTTTCGTAAGTTTGCAACCCACTGTTGGGTGAGTGGTAGGCCTGTGGCCATGAAAAGGTCCAGAGGACACACCTAGGCTCTCACAATGACGCCTCTCTTCAGGGGTCATCAACAGCTGCGTGGCCTGGCTTGTGTTGGGGCGGTGTGAGGTTTTGGAGTAGTGTTGCTCTACAGCTACACTGGTGGGACTCTGAAAAATGTCAGTGAGGGAAAATGCCCTTAGTGAACAGGTATGTGAGTAATAAGCAGGATGAAACAATAATACACTTTTTGTGGAAAGAGATCTGGCTAGATGTGATGTACACAGACTCCTGGATAGTAGCAAATGCCTCACCTCCATGGTCAGGGGACTGGAAGGAGCAGAATCAGGTAGGGAGGAGATAGGGATATCCAGGAAGGAGGCATGTGTATGCATAGATGTGTAGGGGTGGGCACAAAGCACTTTGGTCTTTGAATCAGATATAAATGTCCCCAAGAGAGCCCCCTGTACACATGGTCCTTAATGGCCAAGAGGACAACGTGGCTTATTGGGCAGATGTCAGCCAGCCTCTGTTTTTCCTTTCCCAGTGTTTATGCAGGGGCCTATGGACAGGTGGCAGAAGACAGAGGGCACTTGGGAGCCTCATATTATGGTATGCCTTTCACCAAGAGTGACTGAACTACACACACTGCTCAACGTCCATCGCTTCAGCAGCGGAGACCGACACCAAGTCCTTAGTAGTGTTTCATTCCTATGGAAGCAAATCAGACAAGTGGTTGCAAGAAGATTTCATCCCCGGTGGAATGGACACTGATGGAGCCTAACTAGTATGTGTGTGTGTGTGCACTGAGTTGTAAGATGTACCCCTTTAGGTGTGCAGTGTGTTCACCTTTGGCAAATGCAGAACTCATTTAAAAACCACCACCACAATCAATACTAAAACATTGCCATCACTCCTTAAAATTCCATGCTGAGTTTGTCGGTCAACCTGATGGAAGTAAACAGCAACCAGCTTTCCTTCTCTACGGGTTAGTCCTGCTCATTGTAGAACTTCGCAGGAATGAAATCATAAACATGTGCTCTGTCACATCTGCACTCTTTTGTGCAGTATGTTCTGAAAAACTTATCCATTTTATTGATATCTTTTAAATTTTCATTCCTCTAATTATAGATGTTGAGCATTTTTCATGTCTTCATTGTTATTTATATATCTTCTTTGAGAAATGTCTGTTCAAATTGTTTTGCTCATATGGGGGGGTTTGTTATTATTTGTAAAAGTCCTTATTTGTTCTATATATAATCCTTTATCAGACATGCACACATACACACAGACTTTTCTTAGTCTTGGCTTGCTGTTTCCATTATCAATTCTGTCTTTTGAAGAGCATACGTCTTTAGTTTTATGCAGTCCAAGAATCTTTTTTGGTTATTGTTTGTGCTTTTTGTTCCTCACTAAGAAATCTTTGTCTAATCCAAAGTTGTAAAGATTTTTAAAAATGTTTTCTTTTTTTCATTCTGATAACTTTCTTTTTTTAATTGTATTTATTTATATATTTTTAAAATTTACATCCAAATTAGTTAGCATATAGTGAAACAATGATTTCAGGAGTAGATTCCTTAATGCCCCTTGCCCATTTAGCCCACCCCCCCCCCCACAACCCCTCCAGCAACCCTTAGTTTGTTCTCCATATTTATGAGTCTCCTCTGTTTTGTCCCCCTCCCTGTTTTTATATTATTTTTGTTTCCCTTCCCTTATGTTCATCTGTTTTGTTTCTTAAAGTCCTCATATGAGTGAACTCATATGATTTTTATCTTTCTCTGACTAATTTTACTTAGCATAATACCCTCCAGTTCCATCCACATAGTTGCAAATCGCAAGATTTCATTCTTTTTGATTGCTGAGTAATACTCCACTGTATATATCTATATCTATATCTATATCTATATCTATATCTATATCTATATCTATATCTATATCTATATCTATATCTATCTATATATCACATCTTCTTTATCCATTCATCCATCGATGGACATTTGGGCTCTTTCCATACTTTGGCTATTGTTGATAGTGCTGCTATAAACATTGGGGTGCACGTGTCCCTTCAAAACAGCACACCTGTATCCCGTGGATGAATGCCTAGTAGTGCAATTGCTGGGTCGTAGGGTAGTTCTATTTTTAGTTTTTTGAGGAACCTCCATACTGTTTTCCACAGTGGCTGCACCAGCTTGCATTCCCCAAAATATTTTCTTTTAGATGCCTTATGGTTTTGACTTTTGCTATTAGGTCTTAGATCCACTTCATGTGAATTATTGTGTATGATGTGAGGTAAAGGTCTAGGTTTATTTTTTTTTTTCCAAAAAGGTATCTGGTTGTTCCAGCAACATTTGTTGAAGCTATTATCTTTTCCTCAATTTCCTCCTTTTTGTCACTTTGTTAAAAGTCAACCAATCATACATGTTTACCTCTGGCATCTCTATTGTTTCTTTTTTCCACCTTCCTATCTCTATGCAAATACCACACCATCCATTACATTTGTTCCTTTCACAGAAAATCTTGGAGTAAGAAGATGTCCAATTTTATTCCTTTTCGGAATTGTTGTGCTATTATTGCTCTTTTTTTTTTTTTAAAGTTTATTTGTTTTGAGAGAGAGAAAGAGTGCATGAATGGGGGAGGGGCAGAGAGAGGGAGAGAGAGAGAAACCCAAGCAGGCTCCAAACCGTCAGCACAAAGCCCGATGAGGGGCTTGATCCCACGACCCTGGGATCACAATGTGAGCCAAAATCAAGTTGGACACTCAACCAACTGAGCCACCCAGGTGCCCCTATTATTGCTTTCATATCTCCACATACATGTTAGTATCAGCCTGTCAGCTGCTAAAACAGCTAGTTGGGATTTTTTAAAAATTATTTATTTAATTAAGTAATCCAACATGGGGCTGTAGTACATGACCCCGAGATCAAGAGTCACTTACTCTTCCGACTGAGTCAGCCAGGTGCCCCAGCTAGTTGGGGTTTTGATTTGGCTTGCATATCAGTTTAGAGAGACCTGATATCTTGACTATGTTGAGTCTTTTTTTTTTTTAATTTTAATTCCAGTTAGTTAACATACAGTGTAATATTAGTTTGTGTACAACATAGTGATTCAACAATTCCATACATCACCCAGTGCTCATCACAATAAGTGCACTCTTTAATCCCCATCCCTTATTTAACCCGTCCCCCCCCCCCCCCCACCTCCCCTCTGGTGACCATCAGTGTGTTCTCTATAGTTAAGAGTCTGTTTCTTGGTTTTCTTTTTTTTTCTTTGCTCTTTCATTTTGCTTCTTTTTTTTTTTTTTTCAACGTTTATTTATTTATTTTTGGGACAGAGAGAGACAGAGCATGAACGGGGGAGGGGCAGAGAGAGAGGGAGACACAGAATCGGAAACAGGCTCCAGGCTCTGAGCCATCAGCCCAGAGCCTGACGCGGGGCTCGAACTCACGGACCGCGAGATCGTGACCTGGCTGAAGTCGGACGCTTAACTGACTGTGCCACCCAGGCGCCCCTCATTTTGCTTCTTAAATTCCACATGAGTGAAATCAATTCTGACTTATTTTGCTTACCATTATACTCTGACTTATTTTGCTTAGCATTATACTCTTTAGTTCCATCTATGTCATTGCAAATGACAAGATTTCATTCTTTTTATGACAATGTTGAGTCTTTTGTTTGTTTATTTATATTTTAAGTAGGCTCCATACCCAACATGGGACTTGAACTCACAACCCCAAGATCAAGAGTTGTGTGCTCCACCAACTGAGCCAGCCAGGTACCCCCAATGTTGAGTCTTTCAATCAGTAAATGTGGTATCTGTCTTTTTTTAGTTCTTTAATTTCTTTTAGCCAAGTATTATAGTTTTCAGTCTTCATATCTTACACATCTATACTTATGCCTACATGTGTATGCTTTTTGGAGCTATTATAATATTTTAATTTTGATTTCCAATTGTTCCTTGTTGATTTACAGAATAAAATTCCATTGATATTCCTTCCCTTTTAATCTGTATGCCTTTATTTCTTTCAGTTGTCTTACTGCTAGCCAGTTCTGAATAGAAGTTGTGAGACTCTCAGTAATTTGTTTCACAGGGTAAAAGCATTCAGAATATTAGTTAAAGGCTTTTCATAGAACTTCTTCTTTTTTTTAAGTTTACTTATTTATTTTGAGAGAGAGTGAGTGGGTGCAAGCAGGGGAAGGGCAGAAAGAGAGGGAGAGAGAGAATCCCAAGCAGGCTCCGTGCTGTTAGTACAGAGCCTGATGTGGGGCTCAAACTCACAAACTGTGAGATCATGACCTGAGCCTAAACCAAGAGTTGGGCACTTAACCAACTGAGCCACCCAGGCATCCTGATTCTCTTCTTTTTTAAAAAAACTTTTATTTACTTGTTTTGAAAGAGAAAGAGAGAGCACCAGCGGAGGAGCGACAGAGAGAGAGGAAGAGAAAGAATCCCAAGCAGGCCCCCATGCTGTCAGTGCAGAGCCCAATGTGGGGCTCTATCTCACTGTGAGATCAGATCTGGGCCAAAATCAAGAGTTGGACGCTAACCAACTGAGCCACCCAGGTGCCCCCGTTGATGCTCTTTATCTGATTAAGGAAGTTCCCTCATAAGTGCATACAGCTGAGCGTTTTATTTATCAAATCTTTGTGCATGTATTTATCATGATGTTGTTGTTTTTGTTGTTAGTCTATTAATGCGATGGATTACCTTTATTGATTTTCAGATGTTCAACTAGCCTGTCATCTGAGAATACATCACACTTTGTTGTGATGCTAGGATCTTTTTCATATACTGTTGGCTTTTATTTATCAATATTTTGGTGAGGGTTTTAGCACTTATGTTTTTGAGGACTCCTGGTCTGCAGCTTTATTTCCTTGTACTGTCTTTTTCTAATTTGAGTTTGGAATAATGCTTGCTCACAATATTGTTCAAAGTTTTCCTTTCTCTTCTACTTCCTGGAAGAGATTGTGTAGAATTGTATTTTTCCCCCAAATGTTTGGTGGTGCATGCCAGTGAGAACATTGTGGCTGAGAGTTTTCCTTGTTGGAAAGTTGTTTTAACTACATATGCAATTTAATATTTTAAAGAATATTAAGGTTATCTCTTCTTGAACGAGTCTTGGTAGTTTCTGTCTTTCAGGAGTTGGTCCATTCAAGGACCTAGAGGTTGTTATGCCAAGTGAAATAAGTCAGACTGAGAGAGACAAATACCATATGACTCCACTCATAAGTAGAATCTAATAAACAAACAAACAAAAAGGAGAATTAGACCTACAAATACAGAGAACAAACTCATGGTTGCCAGCGGGAAGAAGGAAGGAGGAATGAGCAAAATGGGTGAAGGGGAGTGGGAGATACAGGATTCCAGTTGTGGAGTGAGTCACAGGAATAAAATGCACAGCACAAGGACTATGGCCAACAATACTGTAATAGCAATGTGATGGGACAGAGGGTAGCTATAATTTGGTGAACATAGCATAATGTATAAAGCTGTCAAATCACTAAGTTGTAAACCTAAAATTAATGTAACATTGTATGTCAACTATACTGAAAAAAGAAAAAGAGAGTTGAACCATTCAAGTTGCCAAATTTTGGGGCACAGAGTTTGCAGTGTTCTCTTATATTCTATTAATGTCAGTGTGGTTTGTAGTGATGTCCTGTCATTCATTCCAGATTTTGGCAAGTTGTGTCTTCCATTTTTCATGATTAGCCTGGCCAGGCATTGTCAATTTATTGGTCTTTTTAAAGAATCAGCAGTGGGTTTCATTGGCTTTTGTTACTGTTTTTCTATTTTTGGTTTCACAAACTTCTGCCCTTTATCATGCTCACTTTGGGGTGAGTTGTTCTTTTTCTTGTGTCTTAAGATGGAAGCTTAGGTTAGTGACTAGAAACTACTCTTTGTAAAATATGAACACTCATTGCTCATACTTTCCTCTTTTTCTTTTTTTAATTTTTTTTTCAACGTTTTATTTTATTTTTGGGACAGAGAGAGACAGAGCATGAACGGGGGAGGGGCAGAGAGAGAGGGAGACACAGAATCGGAAACAGGCTCCAGGCTCTGAGCCATCAGCCCAGAGCCTGACGCGGGGCTCGAACTCACGGACCGTGAGATCGTGACCTGGCTGAAGTCGAATGCTTAACCGACTGCGCCACCCAGGCGCCCCCATACTTTCCTCTTAAATGCATGTTAGCTGCATCCCACAAAGTTTAGTATGCTGATTTCATTTTCATTCAGTTCAAAATATTTTCCAATTTTCCTTGAGCTCCTCTTTGCCCCATGAATTATTTAAAAGTGTGTTGTTTAATTTCCAAATAGCTGAAGATTTTCCAGATTATCTTTTTTTTATTTAAAAAATTTTTTTTATTTTAGAGAGAGAGAGCATGAGTGGGGAAGAGGGGCAGAGAGAGAGAGAGACAGAGAGACAGAGAGAGAGAGAGAGAGAGAGGGAGAGAGAGAGAGACAGAGAGAGAGAGAGAGAGAGAGAGAGAGAGAGAGAGAGAGAGAATCTCAAGCAGGCTCCACACTCAGCACTGAGCCCAACATGGGGCTCGATCCCACAACCCTGGGATCACACGGTGAGCTGAATCAAAGAGTCAGGAATTTGACCGACTGAGCCACTCTGGTGCCCTGAGATTATCTTTATAGTAATAGATTTTAACTTAAATTCCATTAGAGTCTGAAAAGAAGTGATGTAAGATATTGCTTCTTTTAAATCAGTTGAGCTTTGTTTTGTATCCAAGGATATGAACTATCTTGGCCAATACTCCATGTGCACTTGAAAGGACTGTGTATTGTGCTGTTGAGTGCTGTGTCAATTAGGTCAAGTTGGTTGATAGTGTAGCTAAGGTTTTCTATATCTTTGCTGGTTTGCTCTTTGCTCTATCAATTACCAAGGGAATCCCTGACCGTAACTGTTGAGTAACCATACTTACTGACAAGTAACTATTACTTACTTGTCCTCTCATTTCTGACAGTTTTTGCTCTCTGTGTTTGAAGCTCTGTGGTTTTGTGCATACATGATTAGGATTACTATGTCTTCTTGGTGAATTGACCTTTTTATCCCTGATAACTTTCTTGTTCCAAAGCCTACTTCACCTGGTATCTTTTACTGTACTGTCCTGGAGAGTATGGCCACTTTGGTGGATAGAAAGTTGCTGCTTCCTCCCAATTCCCGAAGACATCCATGCCCTAGTCCCTGAAACCTGTGAGGATGTTACCTTACAGGCCAAAGAGACTTTGGAAATGTGACTAAATAAAGTACCTGATTATCTGGATGACCCCAATGTATTCACAGGCTTTTTATTAGAGGGAGGCGAAAGGTCAGAGCCAATGGTGGGGGATGTGAGGACAGAATCAAGAGGCTGCAGTGATGGAAGGAAGGGGTCAGGAGCCACATGCTGCAGGCTGCCTCTGGAAGCTGAAAAGGCATGGGGACAGATTCTCACTGCAGAGCTACCAAAAGCAAGTGGCACTGTTGACGCCTTGGCATTAGCCCAGTGATTTTGTACCTGTGATCTGCAGAACTGTAAGACAAATCTTTGTTGTTGGAAGTCACTAAGTGTGTGGCTATTTGTTATAGCAATCATAGGAAACTAATAAATCTACTTAAGCTTAACTTCCGATTAATGTTTGCAAAATGTATTCTTTCTCCTTTTACCTCCTGTAGACTGCACATAGTTGGGTCATGGTGGTGTTAATCCAGTCCTACAGTCTCTGCCATTTAATTGTGCTTTCACCGTTTACACTTAATGTAATTATTGATAAGGTTGATTTTAGGTTTATCATTTTACTCTTTGCTTTCTGTCCCCCTCTTATTGTTTGTTCTTCAGTTTTCCCTCTCCTGCTTTCTTTTGGCTTTTTGGTATATTTTTGCTTTTTGGTATATTTTTAAGTATTCCACTTTTTAAATTAATTACTTTTTAAGGAGGCTCCACACCCAAAGGTGGAGCCCAATGTGGGGCTTGAACTCAAGACCCTGAGATCAAGACCTGAGCTGAGATTGAGTCAGATGCTTAACCAACTGAGCCACCCAGGTGCCCCTAAGCATTCCATTTTACCTATTGGTCACTATAACTCTGTATCTCCATATGTTGTTTTTAAAGTAGCTGTTGTAGGTATTATACACACCTAATTTCACAGACTCTACATAGAGTTAATATTTTACTTCTTTCAGAGAAACACAGAAGCCTTACAAGTGTCTAGGGCCTTCACCCTCACATGTTGTATGTGTTGTATGTATTACACCTACATATATTCAAAGCTTCCGAGGCAACATTATTGGCTTTGCTTTCAACAGCCATACGTATGGTAATGAATGTAAGAGGAAAGAAGTATGCTATTTGCCTAGTTATCTACCTTTTTTTCTCATCTCTTTTTCTTGAACTTCCCGGCTTCCTTCTAGAATTAATTCCTTTCTGTCTGAAGAACTTACCATTTCTTGTGGAGCAGACCTGCTGGTCACAAACTCTTCCCATGTTCCTTCCTCTAAGAATGACTTCATTTTGCTCTCATTCCTTTAAAAAAAATTTAGAGAGAGAGAGAGGGAGAGAGAGAGAATGAGTTGGGGAGGGCCATGTGGGAGAGAATCCCAAGTAGGACCTGCACTGCCAGTGCAGAGCCCAATGTGGGGCTTGATCCCATAAACCATGAGATTTTGACCTGAGTCAAAATCAAGGGTCAGACAACTGACTGAGCCACCCAGGGATCCCATTCCTGAAGAATATATCCAGAATTCTAGGTTGTCTCTGTCTCTCAGAACTTTAAAATCTTCTGACTGTGATGGTTTCTGATATGAAATCTGTAATCATTCTAATTGTTTTCCCTCTTTATGTAAAATGGCATCTCTCTTTCTTTCTCTCTCTCTCTTTTTTTTTGGTTTTGACTAGTTGAATTATGATTATGATGTGCATGGGCACGGTTCTTAAAGCTCATCCTATTTTGCATTTGCTGATCATCTTGGACATTGTACATGTCAATGTATGACTTTCAACAAATCTGTAAAATGGACAGCTATTTATTTCTTCAAACTTGTTTTCTTCATTAGTATCATTCTCCTTTTGCTGGAAGATTGACTATATACATTGACTCACAAATCCCTGAATCTGTGTTCAATTTTAATTTTTTACCTTTATTTTTTAAAGAAAAATCTTTTTTGATAGATTTTTATTTTGTTTATTTTGAGGAAGAGAACACGAGAAAGTGGGGGAGGGAAGAGACAGAGGGAGAGAGAGAGAATCCCAAGCAGGCTAAGCTAAGAGTGGGGTCTGACTTGGCTTCGTCCCACAGCAGCAAGACCACCACCTGAGCCGATATCAAGAGTCAGGCGCTTAACCCACTGAACCACCCAGGCACCCCACAAATTAAAAAAAAAATTATTTTAGAGAGAGAGAGAGTGGCGCCTCGGTGGCTCAGTCGGCTGAGCGTCCGACTTCGGCTCAGGTCATGATCTCACGGTCTGTGAGTTCGAGCCCCGTTGTTGGGCTCTGTGCTGACAGCTCGGAGCCTGGAGCCTGGAGCCTGCTTTGGATTCTGCGTCTCTGTCTCTCTCTGCCCCTCCCCCACTCATGCTCTGTCTGTCTGTGTCTGTCTCTCTCTCTCTGTCAAAAACAAATAAACATTAGTGAGAGAGAGTGCAAGCGGGAGAGAGAGGCAGAAAGAGAGAGAAATTCCAAGTAGGCTTCTCGCTCGGCACAGAGTCCGACTCAGGGCTTGATCCCATGACCCTAGTATCATGACCTGAGCTGAAATCAAGACTTGGACGCTCAATGGACTGAGCCACTCAGGCACCCCGCATTCATTTTTTATAGCTTTTTTTCCTCCACTGTTCAGATTGCACTTCCCTTGTTCTGTCTTCAAGTTCATGGACCCCTGCCTCTGTCATCATCCTGCCACTAGACACAATGAATTATTTCAGTTACTTAATTTTTTTCTAAAATTTCCTCTTTCCCCCTTATAATTCCCATGCTGGGAGAAGTCTATTTTTTCCATTTATTGTACAAGTGTTTGCCCTTATTTCATGAAGCTTGATTATAAAACTGGCTTTTGACGGTTGGTCAGCTCAGGGTTGGTGTCTGTTGATTATTTTTTCCTTTGAGTGTTACTGAGACTTGCCTGTTTCTTTGAATTTTACATCAGGAGGCACTGGGTTCTGACAGAATCTTCTGGGCAAGGTGGATGTTTGTTTGAGCAGGTTATCTCCCTGCTTGGGTACTGACAGTGTGACATGCTTTCGAGGATGTAGCTCCCAGTCACAGTTCAGCTTTGACAGCCCGTGCTGCCCACTTCTCTGGTTTCACTTCCAAAATGACACCTGCTTACCGCCACTTCACCATTCTCTTGTTTCCTCCTAAAACGAAGGACAGATGTGTCTTGGGACCTGGTTATTCTGTTCTCCATGTCTCAGATCTTATCCTTTGGGTTTCTATTTTTATGATGTTCCGCTGCATTCTGGAATACCTCCTGAGTTCTGTTTCCCAGTTCCCCAATTTTCTGATCAGCTATCTTCTATCCGTTAGAGAATAGATCTTTTGAGTTCCTTCATTCAATTAATGAGTTTTGACCTATGAAATTTCCTTAGGGAGCACCTCTTTGTTTCCACTGAACAACTCTTATATCACGCATGTCTCATCTTCCTCTGAGGACCTAAAGCATGCTTAGTTTTAAGTCTCCTTCCAGTTTTCAAGTTCTCTCCCTTGCCTTGGTTGGGAATTCCCTCAGTGACCAGGTCTGTGCTCTATTTTTCACGGCACAGTTGATTGTGTACACTCGGTCATTTTGCCACTGAGCTGACCCCTTCCGAGCAGTTATCACCCCCATTTTCCTGCATTGTGAAGGCCTCAACAAGTGACCAGCTTGCAACTGCTTCAGACTTATGATCTGGAGGTGTTCCAAACTCAGTGTTCTGCTTAGGGTTCCAGCAGGTGCGCGGATCACTCGAAACTGAGCTCATGCTACATGTGGGTATACATTGGTACCTGCCCGTCCTGTCGTGTCTGGGCATGACCTCTGATCAGTGAGTGGGGGTACTGCAGCCCTCATTCAGACAGGCAGCAGGCTCAGAGCTCCTGGCCTCACACCAGGAACCCGTATCTCCTTTGGGGCTTTGCCACCTATCACCACGTGGACACAGCAAACCAGGTCCTGGGGCCCGTCCCTGAGATGCATCACCAAGCCCACTCAGCGTTGGTCTCTGCTTACGTCTAGGGATTCACGCTGCATTTCTGGCTCTGATTTGTTTTCACTGTGGCTACACATCTTACAAATCTTCATCTAGCATTTCGGTGTGTTTGGAGTGTGGCCTTCAAGTGGCCCCACGATATGAACTCTGACACTGCAGTCACCTGAATGCCGACAAGCCACACATGAAATCGCCCCTGTGTGTCTCAGGCATCACAGCACTCCTGAGGGGAGAGGCCCCTATCTCATCACCATGAGTAACAGAAGACTCAGGAAGGGGAAGTATGTGCTGAATACTGACAGTGTTTCAGCTTCAATTAAATCTCTGAATTGCCTCCAGCGCCTGCTCTTACCCAGTGCCTGCAAGAGGGACGCACAGTATGGGACGGAGAGGCTATCCCATGGAGGGGACAGGGCCCTGAGGCGGCAGAAAGGACTCAGATGTTCTGAAGGGAGGTGATGAAAAGAAGATGGTGATGACTTACAGGAACAAGGAAGTCAGTGAAGGGAAGTGTTGGGGGTAAAGAAAATCCACAATACCAGGGCAGGAGGAAGGGCTGTGCTGCCTTGGGAGAAATGACCATCCGTCTTCGATGACCTCCCAACACCCTCCTCTCCCTGGATCATCCTCCTGGGGCGGCCTCACTGGCTCCTCCAGGCACGAGACAGAAGGCGAAGAGCCTTCGCCACCGTGCTCTTGCGCTCACGTCCAGTCACCGGATACACAACACCACGCCCCTCGGCACCCTCTTAACAACGGCCAACCCATCGCAAGACTCAAGAAGCGTGTGTGCATCACCACGCCGGCTCCCTCCTCCTCCTCCCACCAGGCCCCCCTTCCCCTGTTCCTCCCTCCCAGCATCTCCAAGGGACCCTTCCAATCACCCTGCCTGGTCCAGTCCCGTGTGAGGCTCCAAACGCTCCCACCCTCTCCTTTACGAAGCTCTACGTTGCGCCATCTCATCAGCGAGGCTGTGACCGTCTGGCCGGAGCTAAACCCACCAGCCCCACAAAGAAAACCCACCCTCCAAACCGAACACCTCCCCGAGTGCACACAAACCAGCTAACTTAACGATTCTGTGCCTTCTGTCTGGCTGTCCCATCAGCCAGTCTGAACCTGGCCAGCTCCTCTCCCACCTGCCAGACTGGGAGGCCACCCTGGCTCGTTTCACTCAACTCTAAATGTGTTTTGTGTCGTAGGTTCCTGTAAGGCTTCAATGAAAAAACCCCATCAACAACTTAAAATACTGATCAATACGGGATCTCACAGCCAGATGAGTGCTGGGGTTTCACTACTGATTATCAATACAACTAATTACCAACAGAGCCCTCCCACATTTTATTTCCTACAGTGTCTTTTCCAAACAGAAACCCGTTCATACTGTCTGCTGGCTAAAATCTTCCCACTGCTTTAAAGATGAAATCTCTAAGGCTGGCATGATTATCAGACTCCTGTGTGACAAGGCCCTGGCCTCCTCCTGATTGTTCTCAATTCTGAGAACAGCTCAAGATCTTTCTAGTTGAGGATGCCCTTCACTCCCATTTATGCTACCCCTGGTTCCTGCCTTCTGTCCCTCCATACCCCAGAGGGACCACAGGTTGTATGACATCTACCTGTTATCGAATCTCATGGTTCCCTGTTTTTTCTTTTTTATTTATTTAATGTTTATTTATTTTTGAGGGAGAGAGAAAAACAGAGCACAAGTGGGAGAGGGGCAGAGAGAGAGGGAGACACAAAATCCAAAGCAGGTTCCAGGCTCCAAGCTGTCAGCACAGAGCCCGACCAGGGGCTCAAACTCACGAACTGTGAGATACTGACCTGAGCTGAAGTTGGACGCCCAACCTACTGAGTCACCCAAGCACCCCCCCCCCACTCTGTTTTCTTTTTAGTTCCAACCTGGAACAGTCCTGTAAGACCGAAAACAGAATTGTTTCTTTCCTACCTAAATATTTGTATTGTCTGTTGTCACTAATCAGAGCCCCATGAGTCCAGGGAAGGAAGGACTCTGTCAGCCTCATCAATGATTCTCCAATGCCTGGTGCCATGACTGGACATGGTAACTACTCAGTAAACACTGAATGATTGACAGACAGGGTGGTGGAAGGAAGGAAGAGAATTTGCATTTACGGAACTCAGGAAAGGGAAGTGTCTCACCCAGATCACACAGCCTCTGTAAGAGGCACAGGCAGAACTGGAACTGAAATTGGGCCGGTTCCCAGGTCCGGCCCACCCTCCCCGACCTTGGCTTCTGGGACCAGAGTCACTCTCTGGACTTGGGCTTGGCGGGGAACAGGCAGAGCGGCAGGGCCGTGTGGGGTCTGGTGAGACTCGCATCTGGTCTGAAAGGTCGCAGGGCCTCTGCTGTCGGGCGTCCTTCAGGGAGAGCAGAGCAAGGCCCCGGAGGGGGTGTTCCCCTTCCTGTAAGGCCTCTCGTGAGGAACCCATGATGGGGACCACAGAGCCTGGGCCATGTCACACCCTGTGCATGTGTCTGTCCTGTGGACTCTGAGGACTTTTAAGCTGTCTGCACCGCTGGGACCATGGGAGGCAGCATCAGGACCCAGACCCTCACCGCCCTTCTGTGTCTCGGTGAGCTTTCTGGACAAGAGGAGGGATGGGTGGCTCCCGCCCTGCCCCCAGGCCCTGGGCCCTGAGAGACCTCAGGACTTGGGAGGCATGTTGGGGGCAGGACTTCTGGGGGCCAGAGAGTGACCCCCATGGTCATTGGACCTGACTGGGCCTGGAACAGCTACCTGCGGGTGGGGGGACACTCTCACAGGGAACTCTCTTCCAGGGCTGTGTTGGGGTCCGTGGGACCAGGTACAGGCAAGTGAGTACTCCCCAGACCTCCTGTTTCCACCCAACAACCCGCTGGGCAGCTGGGGGGCACAGAGGGTCTGGGCTGATGGTGACCAGTCCGGGAGGGGCCTTGGGGTGACAGATGGGAAACAGGGGAGAAGGGCACCCTTGCAATTCCCCATCTGACTCCTTTCCAGGGTACCTTCCCAAACCCTCCATCAGGGCTGAGCCCAGCCCCAATGTCACCAGGGGGACCCCTGTGACCATCTGGTGTCAGGCATCTCTGCAGGCTGATGTCTACTATCTGTATAAAGAGAGGGCCTCTGAACCCACGTCCATGGAGATCTCACAGGAGTCCAGCGACAAGGCCAGTTTCTACCTTGGATTCATGAGTCCGCACAATGCAGGGCGATACCAGTGTCAATATCACAGCAGGAACAGCCGGTCACAGTGGAGTGACCTCCTGCCCCTGGTGGTGACAGGTAAGGCAGAAGCTGGCCCCTCCCCTGGGGCCCCTCCTCCAGGTGGAAGGGAACAGAGTGTGGCCTCAGGGGACTCTCGCTCACTGTCCACACGGGTACGTGGGGCGATGGCCCCTTTAACACTGCCCCTCCTTCTCCCTCAGGAGTGTACAACCCACCCTCCCTCTCAGCCATCCCAGGCCCTGTGGTGGCCTCAGGAGGGAACGTGTCCCTCTCCTGTAGCTCACCACATCCATGGCAAACCTTCCGTCTGCTGAAGGAGGGGGGAGCTGACGCGCCCCGACACCTGGAATTGAAGTTCCCTCGTGAGAAGAGGCAGGCACTGTTCCCTGTGGGCCCCGTGAGCACCTCCCATGGGGGGACCTACAGGTGCTACGTTTCTCCAGCTTCCTACCCGTATGTGTGGTCACTCCCCAGTGACCCTCTGCACCTTCAGGTCACAGGTGAGGGGCCCCTGCCCTGCCCTGCCCCACCTACTTCCTGGGCCCAAATGACTGACCTAAGCCGAGTGCCCAGTGGGGCCTTGGGGGTGATAGAAAGTGGGTGGGGCACTGGCCTCCTGAAGTCAGACGACACATGGAAGCTATGGTGGAGCGGGGGTGCTCATGAGAGCCTCGCCTCAGGCCCTGGGGCCAACGTGGGGTGTGCATCCCCTGGTGCCTCTGTCCCCTCCCATCCAGGCGCCTACAGGGAGCCCACCCTCTCAGCCCAGCCGGGCTCGCTGGTGCAGCCTGGAGACAACCTGACCCTTCAGTGTCATTCAGAAGCCGGATTTGACACATTCGCTCTGATGAAGGATGAGGGGCTCACACCTCCCGTGCGTTTAGATGGGCAGCCCAGCCCCAACTTCCCCCTCGGCCTTGTGAACATCACCCACAGGGGCCGGTACAGATGCTATGGTGGACACAACCTCTCCTCCACGTGGTCAGCCCCCAGTGTCCCCTTGGACATCTTCATCACAGGTGAGAGACCCACTCCCCATATTTCTGTCTGCTCAGGGTGTTGGGGCCATGGTCACCGCTAGAGGTGATAGGGTCCAGGTAGAGGATAAGGAGCAGAGGCTGAGATGGAGTCTAGGAACAGGGACAGAGAAAGGGACAGTGAAGGCCAAGGAAACAAAGGACACCCATCAGAGAGACAAGAGGAACTGAGACGGGGCACACAGAGTCCCAGCAGAGAGGACAGTCATCACCCAGCTCAGGGTCAAGGGTGTGTGAAGGGGGAAGCAGATCTATACAGGTCATGAATTTTCCTCCCGCAGGCCTGTACAGGAAACCGTCCCTCTCGGCCCAGCCGGGGCCCTCAGTGTCCTGGGGAGAGAATGTGACCCTGCAGTGTCGCTCGGAAATCTGGCTCGACACCTTCTACCTGTCCAAGGAGGGGTCACCTGCTCCTCCCCTGCACATTTGTCTGCAGGACACAACTGCACCTTGTCAGGTCAACTTCAACATGAGTCCTGTGACCTCAGACCATGAGGGGACCTACAGGTGCTACGCCTCATCCAGCACCTCCCCCTACCTGTTGTCACACCCCAGCGACCCCCTGGAGCTGCTGGTCTCAGGTGAGGGGCCCCAGTCCTGTCCCCTGTGTGTTGTCGTGGTCAGGGACCTGTCAACGGAGAAATGCTAGGCTGGGACGGGAGTGAGGGGGTCACAGAAGGAGGGGAGCGGCAGACGGGAACCTCAGCTCTCAGAGGGATGGTCACAGCAACCCCCATCCCTGCCTCCTACCCTGCCTGCTGAGGTCCTGACAGAAAGGAGGGAGGTGAGGCCAGAGGCCGACCACCCCCATCCTCCTCCAGTCTCCAGTCCTCAGAGCTCCTCACCGAGAGACACCAACACGAGAGTGGGGGACTAGCAGAGGCGTGGATCCCTGGGGGGACCAAGATCACCATCTCTGGCATGGCTCGTGTCAGGGGTGACCACGGGGCTCCAGGGGGCTCTGAGTCTGGGCCAGATGGTGGAGGGAAAGGTGGGCTCCCACCTGGGGGACCAGCACCCTGAAGTGTGGAGCATAGAGCACCCCTCCTTACCTCTCTTTCCTGGTCCCCAGGAGGCTCTGAGGATGCACCAGTCACCCCATGGAGGGGTAAGTGGAGTCTCTGTTGGGAGACGCGGGTGGGAGGAGCTCAGTCTAGGCTTGCCTCAGTCTCTTCCTGAGATTATGGCCTGAGAAGCTCCTTCTCACCGAGACAAGTCCTCTGATTGCAAAGGGCAAGAAGGTGGCTGCACTGTGTGTGGGGTGCGGCAGGGTGGGTGGCGTGGGCACACACAGGAGGTGTCTGAGTTCACCCCCACAGACGGCAACGGGGGCTCAGCCCGAGAGTTGCTGTGCAGTCGGGGAGAGAGCAAGGCTTGGAAATCAGGTTCAGGCCCAGATCTGCTTCTCCCCCGCTGTGGGATCCTGGACAAGTCCGTCCCTTTCCGAGACCCATGGCTAACTGTCAGCACAACAGGCCTCCTGTCGCCTCCCTCAGGCCCAGGGAGAGATTCTGGTGAATGCCCTCAGCATGGCCCCTTTTAGAGCTCTGGAAGGGGAGAGCCCCCCCTCCTGCCCTTGTGGATGCCTGTCCACACACACACACACACACACACACACACACACACACACACACGGCACATCCACACAGGCCCCCAAGGGGTGTTGGGCCTGTGCACAGTGGGAGACAGATCTGGGCTTGGGCGGGGCGGAGACTGGGTTTGGTGAACAGGTCTCCACTCTGGTGTTCTGCCAGTGGGGGAGGGGTAAGGGGACAGCATGGAAAAAACCCAAAATCCCATTAGGAAACCCACAGCCCGGGTTCCAGTCCCAGCCCTGCTGCCTCCATGCTGGGCCACCTGGGACACGTGATCAGCCTCCCTGTGCCTCACTTTCCTGTCTGTGGAGTGGGGGGACGGGGGTGGGGCGGCAGTCCCCTGCTGCGTGACCCTTGACAGGGTCAGAGGTGAATGCCCAGAGCCCAGCACGTGCCTGGCACACAGCAGGCGCCCAGTTAAATGGCATCACTGGCTCCTTCACGGTGTGGCTCTGCCCAAGGTCCCAACCGGTACCTGTACGTCCTCATCGGGGCCGCGGGGGCCTTCGTCCTGCTGCTCTGCCTCCTCGTCGTCCTCCTCGTCCGTCGCCGGCGTCAGGGCAAAGGCAGGAAGCCGGGTGAGAAGGGACGGGGGTGACCAGCCCCAGGGGGTGGTGGCTCTCCCGCGGGTGGATGGAGAGTGGCTCAGGGCACCAGCCAGAGGGAAACCAGACGCGGGAAAGGCCAGCGTAGAACTCCAGCATCGCCCAGTGAGAAAGTCTGGAGAGAGGAGTACATGTGAGCATACGTGTCAATATTTTAATTTTTTGCCTTCCCAAATTTATGAAATGCTTGAAAGCACATCCAAGTTTTGTTTTTTTGTTTGGAACGTCTTTGTTTTGAATTCTGCACGGTGATGGGAGGGGATTATAATCTTTCCAGTTCTGAGATCCTCAGCTTAAGGCAGGCCCAGGGGAGGGTTCCACGGTGGGGTGCCGGAGGCTGATTTCCAACTCCCTGCAGCAGCAGCAGCCACAATCCCAGCGCCTGAGGATGAAGGCCTGCGTGGGAGGTAAGACCTCTCCGAGACCCCACTCTCACCAGCTGGTGGCCCCCTCACTGCCGCCTAACAGCCCTGTCTCCTCCCCAGCTCCGGTCCTGCTGCCACGGCCGCCCAGGATGAGAACTTGTGTAAGGGGAAGTGTGGGGCCACCCTGGGGAGGAGGCGGGCCCAGAGAATGTGGGTGGGCAGTGGAGGCTGTGGATTGGGAGAGGGTCCTGGGCTCGGGTGTGAGAGAGCATCTGATCACCTTGTGGCCTGGTAACATCACTGTTCTTCTCTGGGCTCCTGCCATACAAGATCTCAAGGGATCTTGGCAAGAGATGGGACCGCCTTTTTCTGTCCCTACCAGATGCTGTCATGAAAGACACACAGGCTGAAGAGGACAGACAGCTGGACAGCCAGGTGGGCTCCCTGTGGTCCTGACCAGGGCACCCCTGCCTCTCTGTTCATGTGATAAATCCAGCAAACACTCCACCCGGCAGCCCGCAGCCTCTCCCTTCTGGAAGCACGACACTCTCTGGGCGACTACAACCTCAGGGTCCTTGGTCTCTTCTGTCGAGCTGTTGGGGACACTCAGGTCAAGGGGGCAGGGTTGGAGTTTAGGGCTGCCTGTGCCCTGCACAAAGGGCTGAAATCCAGGCCCTGGGCCAGTAGAGGCCCAGAGGCGGCACCTCCTAAAACCTACACAAAGTGGTCCTGTAGCTTAGCTCAGTCCTCTTTCTGCTCAGTCTTTCCCCATCTGTCCCACCCACAGCCACAGCTGTTCACGCGATTCACCCTGGCCAACGGGCTGAACCCCCTGTGGGGGCGTGGGGGCCGGTCCATCCACGTTGATGGCCACACTCAATTCCTACCTCCAGCCTTGCCCTCCCCCAGCACCAGACTCCAGGGGCCAACCATCCACGTAGCAGCTGTGTCCAGGCAGTAGGCATTTTGAACCCCAACAGCCCTCCTCCCCCAGACACAAACTGAAGGAGGGCAAGGGGGGCTCAAGACCATCCCTCACGGTGTCTAACAGGGCCTTAGCCCCGCCGTGGGTGCAGCCTCTCCTCCCCAGGCCTCAGGCTTTCTTCTGCTCCAGCCACATGCCTTTCCTCTCCTTCTGCTCCAGGCTGTAGTCTCTGAAGACTCCCAAGATGGGACTTATACCCAGATCAACAGCTTGGTCTCTGAAGACCCTCAGGACGTGACCTATGCCCAGCTCAACTGCCTGACCCTCAGGCGGGTGACAAGTGGACCCGCTTCCTCCCAAGAGCCTCCAGCAGAGCCCAGTGTGTATGCATCTCTGGCCATCCGCTAGCCCAAGCAGGACCCACACCCCACACTCCAGGGGTCTGCGAGGTCTCCTGCAGGGCAAAGGAGCTGCCCACAGTGGGTACTACCTGATCCCACCCAGCCTGGAGGCAGGACAAGGACCCAACTACTGGGACCTTGTGGAAACTGCTTCCAGAAATTCCCATCACCATACAGCTGACCTTAGGGTTCCTGTAAAGTGACCCTGACTCCAAGGATTCCCATGGAAATGCCAAGACCACCAAGTGGTAACCCTGGTGGTGGGGGAAGGGCAAGGCCTACCAACCAGCACTAGGATAGGACTACTCAGGATCTTCTGTAGGCTTCGTGGCAGCCAGGTGGCCTCCCAGGACCATCCCTGTGAAGCTGGGTCTTAAATGTCATTTCCCACAGGCCCCTAATTAGGACTCACCCACTTCCCAACCCCACCAAAATGAGCTTTGAAATCAGTCTGTTCACCTTCTCAAGGGCTTCCTACCAAAACCCAACTACAGTAGTTCGTCTCCACCAGTGACCCCAGGTTCAGCTCTTTGCGCCCACCCCCAACATTTAACCCCTGACCCCCACTCACTACTTCTCTGCCGGGAAAGGACTCCACCCCACCCCAATGCCAACAGCTGGCTCCCAGCAGCAGACATGAGTGGGGTGTACTTCCCCTACCCCAACAAGGACCCCCAGCTGGTAGGCTCCCCAGGCCCCTCTAAGCAAGAGGCAATGCTCCAAGTGTGAACTTGCTAGGATGAGGAAGCCTGAGCTTTTTCCCACCACAGAAGCCTGTGTGTTCAGAGAAGGAAGGAGAACAGACCCACCAATAAACACCAGTTCCAAAGGGTTGATTCTGTTTTATTATCTGACTAGAAAACTAGGCAATCCATAGCCCCGCGGTGGGGCGGGCGGGCTCAATCCTCCTCCTCATCATCTCCGGCTCCAGCCCCACCCTGGCCCTTCTTGGCATTCTTCCTCTTCACGCGACCAGGGCGGCCGCCCCCGTATGGAGAGCGCAGGGAGAAGTCGATGTGCTTCTGGGAGTCCAGGCGGACAATGAAGGACGGGATGTTCACCACCTGCTTTCGGACCCTGGAGGGGGGATGGCAGGTGAGGGGAGGGGGGAAAGGATCCCAGCAGGATGAGACCCTACTCTCTGCTTCGACTCTGCAGCCGGCAGAGTGGGTGCTGCAGCCACACTGACCCCACAGCACCTGTGTGATCAGGAGGGCGTCAGAGCATCGCGGGAGAGAGTTTTTCCTGTTCGCATCTTACAGAAATGGAAACATCCACAAGTAAACCTCACATGTGACCACTAAGTAAGAAGGCAACATGGCAGCAATTCCAGGATCTGATTTTTAAAACTCAACTGAGCTTCAGGTGTAGTACCTGAGATGCAGCATCACAGTCCTTCAAGCAGCCACCCGTCCAGGTTCTCTGGAACCCGACAGGGCAAACAGAGCACCCAGATACAGAACCCTTCTGCCCTGACAGCTGCCACCTGGAGCCAGCCAGACCCCTGCAGTCCCTGGCACTTGAGCATCAGACCACGGACTGAGGCGAGCTTACCAAATTAACGCCCACATTGTGCAAGAACGTGCCGGCCACCAGGTGAGGGACCCAACAGACAGCCGAACCCACGAACCCACTCAAGCCAGCTGGGCGCACCCAGAGCGGTTACCTGTCCAGCTGCCTGCACGCCCGCAGAAGCCTTCACAAGGTGTACGGCTCAGGCCGCAGTGACCCTTGCGCTGGGCTAGGGGGAGGATGAGGCCATCCCCAGCACCCCATGAGCTCTCTGCTTGGGTCAACCTGTACCCTCAAGGTATGTTCACACCCGTCACCTCCGAGGGCTGCACAGGAGGTAAGGACAGCAAACTCAGCGAGGGCAACCACCAGAGGAGAGGATGGGGTGGAAGAGAGACTCCGGGAGCCCAGAGGGAGTACCTGATATGGCGCTGGCGGATCAGCACGCGGGCATGGTGGATGGATTTGGCCAAGCCCAGCTTGAAGACCTGGGTCTGCAGGCGCCTCTCCAAGAAATCCTCGATCTTGAGGCCCAGGATGTAATCCAGCTTCATCTTGCCCTCGTCCAGCACCCCAATGCGCACGAGTCGCCGCAGCAGAGCGTTACCTGGTAGGAGGGGAAGGAAGCACGCGTTCGGGCTTCCGGCTCACTTCAGACTTCTTGGGAGCTCCCAAGCATGGAGGTGGTATGTGAGTGGGAAGCAGGGCCCATGACTCTGATGTAAGATCCAACAAAGTGGCCACAGTGTGGCTCCTACAATCCTCACAACCATGCGACACCTACCTGTCTTACCAAGGAGGGCAGGTGACCACACCCACCTTTCTTCTCTGAAACAAGGAACAGAACCTTCCGTGAGCTGTCAGGAGAGTAATGAGACAATCCTGCCAGAGGACTTAACCACTCCCCACCGCCCCCGAAGACTAGGTGCTGCGGCTGCTAACCCATTATTCCCACAATGAAGCGCAGCGGTCAAGACCTAACCTGGAGTCAAGAAACCGCTACTAGTCAGTCAAATCTGAGGCTCAACCGCCTTCCCTGACAATATAGGGCTGTCAGCACTTAGCCTCTAGGCCCTAGAAGACCCTCAGACTGGGAACACGTTTAAGGAGTATGTCATATGCTCTACCATTCTATCTGTGGTTTCCCGCTGAGAAATTATGGTGTGTTCATGTCAACAATGGCATGAAGTCATGCCCTTCTGCCAGTAACCCCCAGGTGCAGGAGGCCTTGCAATTTGCCCATAGCCCCTGACCACTCCACAGCGGCCAGGACTTGGGATCCCAGAGGCAAACCCTGTCCCCAGAGTTCATACTCACACAGGCTCATAGCCTAACACCGTGACACTGGAGTAAAAGCCCAACTTTGCTTTTCCTTAAAAAGGATTAGTTTCACTTCTCGTCAAGTGACCTTATCATTAATTACAGCAAGACAATTCAAGGAAGCTCTGTACTATCCCGGATTCTTGGCATCATGACCCCTTGCTCCTGGAAAACTGCAGTCTTTCTAGCACAGCTAATGGAGAAAGACGATCAAAATGGAGAAACACTCTACCTTTCCCAACATCCCAAGTCCTAGTATGGCTTCGTTCTTCACTCTAACGAATGCTCAACCTAAGATATGATATTTTCCCATTTACAAAAACATCAACAGGAGTGCCTGGGTGGCTCAATTCGCTGAGCATCTGACTTTGGCTCAGGTCATAATCTCATGGCTCATGGATTTGAGTCCCACATTGGTCTCTGCTGTCAGTGCAGAGTCAGCTTCAGATCCTGTGCTCCCCCATCAAAAAAACAAAAACAAAAAAAACCCCCTAAAACATTAAAATAGAAAGGTATTCCATGCCTGTGGTTTGGAAGTATTGTTACAATATCCATGATACCAGGGTGCCTGGGTGGCTCAATTGGTTCAGCTTCTGACTCTTGATTTTGGCTTAGGTCATGATCTCACGATTTGTGGGACTGAGCCCTGCAGCCAGCTGCGTGCTGATAACAGAACCTGCTTGGGATTCTCTCCCTCTCTGCCCCTCCCCTGGCTTGTGCTCTCTCAGGATAAAGGGAAATGCAAATCAAAACGACAGTGATGTCACCTCACACCTGCCAAAAACAGTATCAAAGACAAAAAAAACAGTCCGTGAAAATGTAAAGAAAGGGAACCCTCCCCTCATGCACTGTTGGTGAGAATGTGTAGGGGCGCCTGGGTGACTCAGTTGGTTGAGCACCCGACTTTGGCTCAGGTCAGGATCTCGAAGTTTGTGAGTTCAAGCCCTGCGTTGGGCTCTGTGCTGACAGCTCAGAGCCTGAAGCCTGTTTCGGATTCTGTGTCTCCCTCTCTCTGCCCCTTCCCTGCTCATGCTGTCTCTCAAAAATGAACAAACGTTAAATTTAAAAGAGAATGTGAGATTGGTGCAGCCAGTCTGGAAAACAGGATGGAGTTTCCTCAGAAGTCAAAACCAGAACTATGACGACATAGCAATGTCACTTCTGGATATTTATCCAAAGAAAACGAATATGCTAACTGGAAAAGGGAAGCTCCCCCCACGCTCTCTGTAGCATTATTTGCAGTGGCTAAGACATGGAAACAACTTTAAGTGTTCACTGAATGACAGCTGAACGGGTAAAAGATGCGGCACCCACAAAGCGGGCGATTACTCAGCCATAAAAAAGAATGAAATCTTAGCACCTGCAACAGCACGGACAGACCCCGAGGTCCATGCCAAGTGGAGTCAATCAGAGACAAAGGCCATGATCTCACTTATACGTGGAATCCACACAAAGCTACCATCAACAGAAATACCCCAAATTCGCAGACTCAGAGTACATTATGGTGGTTGCCGGAGTCACTGGGGCAGTGGGTGAATGTGGTCAAAAAGTACCACATTCCAGTTAGAATACTCACTGTATACGAGAAAGTTGTCAAGAGAGCACATCTTTAAGACTTTATTTCTAAAGTAATATCTGCACCTCACGTGAGGCTAGAATTCACAACCCTGAGTCAAGAGTTGCTGCACCAATGGAGTACATCTTAAAAGATCTCATTACAAGAAAACTTTTTTTAAGCTACAGATAGTGACAGAAATGAACTAGATCACTTATTGTGATCATTTCATGGTACAAAGAAATATCGAATCATGCCACACATCTAAAAACCACATATAGTCTGTGAATTATACCTTGGTTAAAAAAAGACACTATTCAAATATTAATACAAAAAATGCCCCCACACAAAAACTAGTTTGGGATTATCTACCAGCTAGGATACTTTTTGCCTTTTTTGTCCTCATGCTAGAGAACAGAAACTTGACATCAATTTTAGAATCTCTTTAGAAATTTCTATGTAAAATAAAACCACTATCATTAAAAGGCCTTTCCTCGTCCTAATGGCATGAAGCAAGCATTAAAATGCCTTAGTTTCTGATCTGAAAAATGGATGTTATACCTGTTTCTTTATAGCTGCCATGGGGATGGAGCCACAAACCGCTCCCAGCCAAGCGCTGGCTGCAACTAGTTTAAGAGTCAAAGCCTTTTTTTTTTTTTCTAATTTTTTTTTCAACGTTTATTTATTTTTGGGACAGAGAGAGACAGAGCATGAACGGGGGAGGGGCAGAGAGAGAGGGAGACACAGAATCAGAAACAGGCTCCAGGCTCCAAGCCATCAGCCCAGAGCCTGACACGGGGCTCGAACTCACGGACCGCGAGATCGTGACCTGGCTGAAGTCGGACGCTTAACCGACTGCGCCACCCAGGCGCCCCGAGTCAAAGCCTTTTTAATAAAAATCAGAACACTTTCTCACCCAGTCACTTGCCTTTAGTGGGGAAGGCTAGACCTCAGGCTGGACCAGTGACAAACACCTCCAGGGACAGGCAGAGAGCCTGCAGGCTCCTTCCTGTCCAGTCGGGCTAAACACCTTCGTTTACTAAATGCCTACAAACCTATGGGCTGCCTTCCCCAGTAAAGTCCACTTCTGCCACGGGAAACCACAAATACTCTGGGTTCACCTGCCCGGTCAGCCACAGGACTGCATATCTGACCATGGGTTGGAGTAGCTTGATCTTCAGAAAGTCCCTCTGCCCTCAATTAACTGGCTGGCTCCACAAAGACTTTTAGATCAAGTCCCACCCAGGCATCCACAGGGGAGGGGATTCCTGAATTTTCATGATCACGTGATCTATTGGTGATGGTTAAACAAGCTCCAGAGCTTTCTCAACCTCTAATATGACTGACCGCCCAACCATAACGGTGAAGGCTCAAATGTAAAAGCAGTTTCCTTCTCAGCTATAGATTGGAAAAGAAATCAAAAATTTAGAAACAAGCAAAACATGATTCCCAGCCCCCCCATAAACCAAGTGTCCCCGAGCTCAGGCCAAAAGCAGTATCAGGAGGAGAGCTTCCAGGCGGCCCAACTTTAGGAGTTAACACAGAGCAAGTGACCTGTACACTTGTGACAGAAGCTTTCACAAGCCATTGTGGGATAGATACTCTGACTTCTTTCACATTCAGATACTGTTTCAACTGTTGGTCATGTTCTCTAAGCTTCCTGGAAACTCTTCTCAGTCCACCCCATCACTGAGTTTGTCTGGACCCACTACGAGAGGATCACCTGTAAAACGTATCATAAGCTACCCCCAGGAAGCTGTCCTGCAGATTAAGTAACAAATCTAAAAAATTCAGAAAAATACAACTCCAGCTACTTTAACATTATTTCCATCTTACAACCCTGAAAAACAAGAAAATCATAAGGTGACTGAAATCAGCTGTTGCTCTGGAAAGGTGGTAAAGTTCCCAAATGATCTGCATTCCCTTCCCAAATCATCACCCTACAGGCTGCCTTCCCGTTCAGGCTTTTGGAAAACACCGCTGACCACCTTATAAAAGCAGGCAATGCTTGGGGAAGCCCGCGTCACACGCTTACAGAAAAGGGGGATTTGGCTCCAGACCCACTTTTCCCACGGATGACTTCCACTCAGGGCCAGAGGTGGGCTCCCCCCGCTCGGCCCAGACCTTTGACCAACGGACGAGCAGAGGCGGGAGGGAGGCCGGCGGCGCCCCGCACCCAGTGTCCCTCCCGTGGGCTCGCGCACACTCCCTCACCTTCAAACAGCCGCCGCGGGTCCTTCTCGTCCAGCGTCAGCAGCTCCCGGGCAGCCTTGCGGATCTTGGCCAGGGTGAACTTGACCCTCCACACCTCACGTTTGTTGCGGAGCCCATACTCGCCTGCGAAGAGAGGGGTCTGGCTGCTGGGCGAGCGAGCTCAGCCCCCCGGCCAAGTGCAAACGCAAGGCTGGACAACCCCGCCAGACCCCAAACCGTGCACACCTCCGGGGGGGGGGGGGGGGGGGAGAGGCGGGACGCTCACGCGAGAACGCCCGCGGCAATGAGCACGTGTGCGGCCTCACCCACGCGCCGGCCAAGCCCCACCTGGCCCGGAAACAGAAACCCGGGTCACACTACTCACCGATCAGCTTCAACTCTTGATCTAGGCGGGATTTCTCGAAGGGCCTCCGAGGGGTCACGTAGGTTTTGCGGCAAACCCAGCTCCGGGCCACCGGCATGTTGGCCGCGAATGTCCGCGTGCGCCTGCGCGGGACGGAAACCCGAGCCTATGAGAGCCGCGCACGGCGCCTGCGCAGTGCCACAACGCCGCCGCAGGCTCGCGAGAACCGTCCGCGACGCCGCCAAAGCCGGCTCGCCCAGCGCCACCGCTCCGCAGTCCCGTCCAACCACCTCCGACCGCCTTAACATACTCATTTCATGTCGGAAGGTCCTTACGCCCCTGCAACCCACACCCTGGCCAGAGAGCCGGGCAGCACACTCACCCTCACCGGAGGCTCCGAGAGCTGAGAAAGAGAAACCTCCGCGGCCCGGCCTCGCTTTTATAGCAACGCCGCTGCCTGGTTACGTCAGCGCGCACGCCGCCAGCCTGCACCAATCAGAAGAGGTGGTGCCGAGCGGAAAAGCACTCGGAGAGGACAGGTAGGGCCGGGGCGGGGAGCTGAGTGCGCCGCCCGCGTCTGTCCTTGACTGGAGTCACGGCGTCCGCCCCCGGGGAAGTGAGGACCCTCCTGCGCCGCTGGGCGGTCACCTCACAGGACCCGCTAGCGAGCCTCTGAGTGGCGATGTCCACCTTCTCTGGGCTGCAGCCGCCCCCGCTCTAGGATTATAGGCACACCTGGGTATATTGGGGAATTAATTCCAGACCACCAATAAGGGAATATGGCAATAAAGCAAATGGAATTAATTTTTTGGTTTTCTAGTGGGTATAAAAATCCTGTTTATACTATACTGTGGTCTATTACGTGGGCAATAGCATTATGTCTTTAAAAAAAAAAGTACATACCTTAATTTTAAAATGCTGGGGCTCCTGGGTGGCTGAGGTCGATTGAGCATGCCACTCTTTCTGGGTCAGGTCCTGTTCCCAGGATTGAGCCCCGCGTCAGACTCGCGCTGAGTCAGCCTCTGTCTCCTTCTCCCTTGCGCGCGCTCTCTTTCTAAAAGTAAAATCTTAACGCAGGTTGCCCAAACCTTCAGTGTGTAAAAACGCGCCATGAAGCGACATGTCATAAGATGAATCGTGCCTCTATCGCATGTAATTCAAACCTCTCCCAATTCTTTGGGACTCTGGGAATTAACCTAACACCTTAACTTATCCATATTTCTTTATTTTATTTTTAAATTTTATCTAAATCCAAGTTAGTTAACATATAGTGTAATAACAGTTTCAGGAGTAGAATTTAGTGATTCATCACTTGCATAGAACACCCAGTGCTCGTCATTTATCTGCATTTCTTACAATCTTAGTAGAGGAACATCACTGTATGATGCATCCAGTAAACATCCCCATGCAGATGGTGGTCATCTGCTTTCGCTGCCTCAGAGTTTGAAATAATGTGCCTGTGGCCAGCGCTCTAAAAGGAGAGGACCCCGCAGTTTGACCCTCTGCCTTTGTACTTGGTGCCCCTAACCTGCTCTCCCCATTCTCTGGGCCCCCAAAGTGAACGTCTGAAATGCAATTGATTTTTATTTTTATTTTTTTATTTTTTTATTTTTTTTTTCAACGTTTATTTATTTTTTGGGACAGAGAGAGACAGAGCATGAATGGGGGAGGGGCAGAGAGAGAGGGAGACACAGAATCCGAAACAGGCTCCAGGCTCCGAGCCATCAGCCCAGAGCCTGACGCAGGGCTCGAACTCACGGACCGCGAGATCGTGACCTGGCTGAAGTCGGACGCTTAACCGACTGCGCCACCCAGGCGCCCCTTATTTTTATTTTTAAAAGGTTATTTATTTAGTGACAGAGCAAGCATGAGTGGGGGAAAGGGCAGAGAGAGAGAGAGAGAGAGAGAGAGAATCCCAAGCAGGCCCTGCACTCTGATGTGGAGTTTGAACCCGCAAACGGTGAGATCATGACCTGAGCCGAAACTAAAGAGTCGGACGCTTAATCAACTGAGCCCCCCAGGGGCCCCCCAGAAATGCAGGTGATTTTTGGACATTGATGATGTGTCCAGACACATTGCATAAGTCCTTTTCAAATTAGAATCATGGATCTTTATATGATTTTGAATAGTCCATGCACACAATTTTGGGATCCATTAATAATCAATACAGCATTATTCTATCCATTTAGTGCTTATCACTTTTTTTTTTTTTTGCCTTATTTAATTGGCTGGTTACTTATTGAATACAAGTGGCAGCACCGAACATGGTTGTCTGAGTCTCCTTCACAGCACAAAGGTTTCAAGCTTTTGCCTGTAAAAATTATCCCTATTATAAACTGGCGATCTGTTTTATCAAAAGCTTTGCATCTGTTGCTATTGTCTTGCTTTACTATTTCTTATTTTAATGTTTGAAGTGTATTGATTTTGGATATGAAACTCACCAGGCATTCCTGAAAAAAAAAGATACCTGCATTGTCATGACATGTTAACCTATTTTATAGATCGCTGAACCTTGTCTCTGGATATTTTGTTTAGGGACCTATACCTGAGTCCATGTGACGGAGCTCACCGTGATTTTACCAGTTTGTAGTTTTCTTGCCAGGTTTTCGTGTTCATTTTTGTTTTTCTGGCCTGATAAAATGTGTCAGGGGAGCATTCCTTCTTTCTCTGTTCTCTGGGGAAGCCTGTGTAAGTTTGGTATGCGTATGTGTGCATGTGTGTTCACATGTGTGCTCACGTGTTTGTGGATGTAGGTGTGTCCATATGCCCACGTGTGCATACGTGTGTTCACAGGTTCTTGTGTGTGTATGTGTGTGTTCATGTGTGTAGGTGTTTCTGTGTCTGTGTGTGCTCAAGTGTGTGTTCACATGTTCACATGTATGTAGGTCTGTCCATGTGTCTGTGTGTGCGTTCACATATTTGTGTGTGTTCACGTGTTCACATGTATGTAAGCCTGTCCATGTGTCTCTGCGTGCATGTGTTCCTGTGTTTGTGCGTATATGTGTCCATGTGTTCACGTGTGCGTTCACATATTTGTGTGTGTTCACGTGTTCACATGTATGTAGGCCTGTCCATGTGTCTGTGCATGCATGTGTGTTCACGTGTTTGTGTTTATGTGTATATTTGTGCCTGTGTGTCCACATGTGTGTTTGCATGTTCACATGCATGTAGGTGTGTCCATGCATGTGTGTGTGTATTTTTATGAGTACATCAGTGTTTGGAGGCATTCATCAGTGAAACTTTCCAGACTCAGTTCACTTTGTGGAAAAAACTTTAATTGTGTATTCAACATATTTTATACATACGGCATTTAGAGTTTCTATTTATCCCTATTCCATCATTTTGCATTTTTGAGAATTGTCCATTTCCTCTACATTTTCTAATGTATTAGCACAAAATCGTTAATAATATAATAATAAGTAATAAAAATAAACAATAATTCTGTTATGTATTTAAAGTCTATAGGATGTGATGCTGTGCTCATAATGTCCTCTTTCTCTGTCTCTGTCTGTCTGTCTGTCTGTCTGTCTCTCTCTTTCTTGGCATTGTGGCTAGGATTTATGAATATGTTTCATGTTTTCACGAATAAACGTTTTGGGCTTTATTGATTATGCTTTATTTTTTGTTTGTCTTCATTAGTAGCTACTCTTATCCCTATAATTTCCTTCCTTCTACCTTCATTTGGAATAATTTGCTATTTTTTTAAAATTCTTGGTACAATAGTTTATGCCATTGACTTTTTAGGCTTTTTCTTTTCTAATACGTTTGTTCCTGGTTGCTAATTTTCCTGCGCCATAGGTCTGATGTGTAACATTTACATTATTCAGCGTAAGCATTCTCCCATTTCCATTTTGTTTTTCTTATTTCACTCACGGATTGAGAAGTCTGTTGCTTTATTTCCAAAATGTAGGGGCTCTAGCTATCTTTGATGGCAGAATCCGGTCACTCCCAGAGGGTCCCAGGAGTTCTTACTGGTCTATGTTAGGAGTCCAAGCTGGCTGGGGCCATTAGGCGGCCTCTGTGGGCAGCTCCTGCGCCTCCTGGGGTCCCCGCGGTCCCCTCCCTGGAGTGTGGGCTGTGGGTCCTTCCTGGGCTAGCGGATGGCCAGAGCAGCATACACGCTGGGCTCTGCTGGAGGCTCCCCGGCTTGGGAGGAATGGGGTGCACTCGTCTCCCGTCTGAGCGTCAAGCGGTTCAGCTGGGCGTAGGTCACATCTGGGGGGGCGTCAGATGCGGCAGCCTGCAGTGGGCGGAGGGAGAGGGGAGGTGTGTGGTTGGGGTGGGGCGAGCCTGGGAGCCTGGAGAAGAGAGGACCCACCTGACTGTCCATCTGCCTGTCTTCCTCTGCTTCTGTGTCCGGCAATCCCCCCCACAGGGGGGAAGGAGAAGTGGCCGGTCCCCGACTGAGTCTTGATCTTGAGTGGCTCACCTGGGCATACGTCGTTCCTTGGGGGTCTCCATCCTCCGCGTCCTGCTGGAGACAGACAGTGAGGGGGAGATTCGTCTCCTTGATTCCACTCGACAGCCTCGGTGAATTTTCCACACTGTTGCCAGAGTGATGCTTTCGAACTTTTAGGCAGCTTAGGTCAATCTCCTGGTGGACTCCTCAGGGACTTCCTGAGCCTTGGGGCATCTGGGTGCTTCCTACGGCTCTGAATCTGCTCCTGACACTGTTTCTTGCTCATTTGGCTCCAACCACATGGCCGCCACCCCCACCTTCCTGAAAACGCATGTTGCTGCCTAAGGACCTTTGCGCCTGCTACCCCCACCTCCTGCCTTATTTTCCCCAGCCACACTTTGCACTCCAGGACACCGCCCACTTCCTCGTATACGGTCTGTCGCCCACGAGGTGAGCTCGCGAGCGTGGGTCAGGTTTGCTCAATGTTGTGCCTGCAGCACTAGGTGGGGCCTGGTAAACGGTGGGCTCTCCGTGCACATTTGCCGGGCAAATGAACGAATGGGGCCTAGAGACCTGCGGGTGATTCCTTTCTTCACGCACCCTCTTGAGACCTGGGCGAGCACCCCAACAACCGGAAGTCCGACGGCGGGTGAGGACCAGTCAAGGGGGGCATGTGGGAGGTCCCGCGAGGTCACGGCAAGAGGCCCCGGGGTGCCCAAGGAGGGAGAGGGCACCCGTGGGACACCGCCACGACCGGGTGGCGTGAGGACACAGGAGTGTCCGTTGGTTTACGTTTGGCACCAGGAGGGCCCTCGGGGTCTGCACGGGCGCAGGGGTCTCACCCGCTGGTCCAGCTCCACCCCCTCCTCGGGCTGTGCGTCTTGCACGGCGGCATCTGCTGGGGCAGAAAGGGGGGCGTGTCTCTTGGCAAGGTCCCCTGGGCTCACACCCCACCCCGCGGTCCAGGGGCTCCAGTGGCGGGTGAGGGGCCGAGGCCACACGTTCAGGAACACCGTCCTCACTCCCAGCCCCCAGCCCCTCCCAGCCCCCAGCCCCCGGGGCGGCCCCACTCCTCTCACAGAGGGTCTCCTCCTGGGTGGCGGCAGCTGGCCCGGAGCTGGGGAGGAGATGGGGTGTTAGGGGGCATAGACTGGCGGGCGGATGGGGGCCCGGGGGTCTGCGGGCACGAGTTACCTGTCCTGCAGGCCTCTGTCCTGGGGCTCTGGGTCTGCGGCCCCTGCAGGAAGTTGGGAATCAGCCTCCCCCTGGGCTGGGAGGTTCCAACCCCCGCCACGTGATCCCAGAGGAAAGGAACCCTTCACACATATTGCCCGTGTTTCAACATCTCCCGACACGGAAGAGAAGAAAACACCTTCAATTGGCACATGGGTGCCGACCTTAGGTGTTTTCTTTCTAGCCTCTCCGACGTGAGACTCTGCAGAAGTGTCTTTCCACTCTGGCCTTTCCCACATCTGGTTTCCCTCTGGCTGGTGCCCTGAGCCACTCTCCATCCACCCGCGGGAGAGGCACCACCCCCTGGGGCTGGTCACCCCCGTCCCTTCTCACCCGGCTTCCTGCCTTTGCCCTGACGCTGGCGACGGACGAGGAGGACGACGAGGAGGCAGAGCAGCAGGACGAAGGCCCCCGCAGCCCCGATGAGGACGTACAGGTACCGGTTGGGACCTTGGGCAGAGCCACACCGTGAAGGAGCCAGTGATGCCATTTAACTGGGCGCCTGCTGTGTGCCAGGCACGTGCTGGGCTCTGGGCATTCACCTCTGACCCTGTCAAGGGTCACGCAGCAGGGGACTGCCGCCCCACCCCCATCCCCCCACTCCACAGACAGGAAAGTGAGGCACAGGGAGGCTGATCATGTGTCCCAGGTGGCCCAGAGTGGAGGCAGCAGGGCTGGGACTGGAACCCGGGCTGTGGGTTCCCTGCGCTCTCCTCATGCTGCCCCCCCCAGGCTGACACCAGCTTGGGGCTCTGGGCTCCTTATCTGCAGGCGGGTCTGTCCCAGCGTCTTCGTCTGGGGCCGAGGGTCCTTCCAGATTCCCCTCACTACCTGAAGGCCCCCAGCCATTGTCCTCCCGCCCCTCCCCCTCCAGGGTCATGTCACTGCTGCAGAGGGCCAGGTCCCCATAGAATCCCGACCCGGAGGGGCTTCCCCGTGAGCCCTCCTCTCCCCCCGGAGGGGGCCGGAGCCACGGCCAGAACTGAGGGGAAATCTAATCTGGGCCATGACTCTCTCCTTTACACCTGGGGAAACTGAGGCCCAGGCAGGGGAGGGCGGGTCCAAGCCAGTGTCTCCAGAGGTGCCTGAACTGATGGTGTAACCAACCCCTGCTCCCATGGACCCACCCGCCTCCTCCTGACAGAGACCTTCACTTGCCCGCAGAGGCTCCTGGTGTCGGGGAGGGTGGGGGGTGGGCAGAGGGGGCTGCCTCTTCCCCAGCTGGGCCCCCACCCTCTCCCTCTGCCATGACCACCCCAGCCCTCCTCCCCCTGGCCTCAGAGCCCCTGGAGCCTGGTGGCCGCCCTGGCATCTCTGAAACATGGGAAGGAAAGCCCTGGACAGAAGCCACTGTGACTCACCAGCTGTTGAGCTGGGATCTGTGGCTGGGGGGGCGGACTCTCCAGAGGATCCTGGGGGGAAAGACAGTAGTAGAGGAGGGGGCTGGAGTTTCCCTTCAAGACCCTGTCTCTGCTTAACAGTCTTCTCCCTCTGCCCTGCGGCCCCCAGGGCCCTCCTCCTCCACCTGGAGCATTGTGGTGACGGGGACAAGGAAAGGGGCAGGGAGGGAGGGGCGTGTTTCCCTCCTGTGCTCTGAGGGGCGGACCCCTCGGGTGACACTTCCCCTGAGCCCCTTCCATTATGTCTCAGCCCAGGGCTCTCTTGGGCACAGGGCCCTGAAGACAACATTGGGACACAGAGGGGACAGGGCTGGGGCCCCTCACCTGAGATCTGGAGCTCCAGGGGGTCACTGGGGTGTGACAACAGGTAGGGGAAGTTGCTGTATGAGCCGTAGCACCTGTAGGTCCCCCCCTGGGCTGAGGTCACAGGACTCATGGAGAATTTGGCCTGGTAATGTCCAGCTCGGTACTTTGATCTAAGACGCAGGGGAGGGTCGGCTGCCCCCTCCTTGGACAGAAAGAAAGTGTCCACAAAGCTCCAGGACTGACACAGCAGGGTCACATTCTCTCCTGAGGCCACCGTGGGTCCTGGCTGCACTGAGAGGGAGGGTGTGTAGGAGAGCTGTCCTAGAGAGAGGAAGGCAGGTGAGGGGCTGTCCATCCTTGCTCTGAACTGAGTCTGCCTGTCTGTCCTCTGAGTCTCTCTCCTTCCCCGTCCCGTCTGTCTCTCTGTCTCTCTCCCTCCCTGGGGACCCCACACCCCTGACCCCAGCCACCACCACCTGGGACACCCCCAGTAGGGCCTGTGCAGAGTCGGGGGTCTGACTGAACCCGTGTCCCCTCACCTGTGACCAGGATGTCCAGGGGGTCACTGGGGGCCGACCACTCGGAGGAGAGGTTGTGTCCACCATAGCACGTGTACCGGCCCCCATGGGAGCCGCTCACTGGGCCCAGGGGGAAGTCGGCCCCCGAGAGCCCAGCCTGGGGCTGCCGGCTAAGGTGCTGGGGAAGGTCACGTGCCGCCTCCTTGTATAGAGCGAATCTGTCATAGCCGACGTCAGAGCGACACTGGAGGGTCAGCCTCTGTCCAGGGGTCACGACAGGGCTCTGCTGGGTCAGGAGGGAAGGCTTCCTGGACATACCTGGGAGACAAGCAGTCGTGGATTGAGGAGCAGATTCTCCCCAAACCTCTCTTCTCCTGTCCTGACCCCCAGGTCTCAGTGTCTCTCACATTCTGTGTCTCTGACCTGTGAGATCCCGTGTCCCCCTCACCCCACCCTCTGATCTGGGGCTCCCCTGGGAGCAGAGCCTCCATAACCTGTCTGGTGGTCAAAACACGGATGCAACAAAAATCAGACTCCCTCACCTGAGACCAGGAGCTCCAGGGGGTCACTGGAGAGTGACCACGTGTGGGGGGTGTTGCTGTAATAGCCATAGCATCTGAAGGTCCACCTGAGCCTGGGGGTCACAGGGCCCACAGGAAACAGGGCCTGGAACTGCCCACTGGTGTGTCGCTGGGAGTCGAGGGTCCAGGCAGGTCTGGGTTCTCCTTCCCTCATCAGGACGAACCTATGGAATCCCATCCATGAGGTGCACTGGAGGGTCACCTTCCTTCCTGAGGTCACGACGGGTCTGGGCAGGGCTGAGAGATGGGGTTTGCTATGGAATCCTAGGAGAGGGGGAGGGGGCGTGTTAAATGGGGCTCAGATTCCACCCCCCACAACACCCCCAGGGCTGGACTGTGAGGGGAGACATGCTGGGAGGAGACCCCCTCCCTGAGGGCAGAGCCTGGGGCGGGGACCCTGAGGGGGCTCGCACCTGTCACCACCAGCTCCAGGGGGTCACTGCGCTCTGACAAGCCAGTGGGGCTTCGATAGGAACAGTGATACCGTCCTGCATGTCTATCTGTCATGTATGTGATGGAGAACTTGGCCTTGTTCCCAGGCTCTAGTGTGGGCTGTCTGTCCAGGTACACTGAGCCTTCGTCTTTATACACATGGAGCTTCTGGGCCTCCAGGGTCCCCTGACACCAAATGGTCACAGCGCTACCCCAGGGGACCACAGAGCCTGGCTCAGCCCAGATGGAGGGTGTGGGGAGGGTCCCTGGAAGGAAACAGAGGCTGTATCACAAGACCTTCCCCACCCTCAGATCTTAGCTCAGCCCCAAACCCCCAGACGTCCCCTCTCCATCCGCCCAGAACTGCTGTCCTCCATTCCCAGCTGCCTGGTGGGTGACCCCCGTCCCTAGTGAGGAGGTGGGATGGGACACCTGGGGACACACTCACCTGCCTGCACTTGGGTCCTGGGTTCCACACTCAGACCTGGAAGAGAGTCCCTGTGAGAGGATGGCCCCGAGTCCTGAGCAATACCCCTCCTCCCGATGACCCTCCTGTGCCTGAGGTCTTTGACTGCCCAGGGCCTGGTTGTGGGGTGGGTCCCTCCCAGACTAGGGCATCCTCTCCCCTCCTGAGATCTCACCGAGGAGGAGCAGGGCCGTGAAGGTGGGGGTCATGGCGTCTCTGCTTCTGGCCCCGGCTGTGCAGAGGGAGGGACCTTCGTGCTTGGAGGACAGACAGAAGCACAGGGTGTGGCCACTTGGGGGCTGGCCTGCCTGGTCATGGGGTTGTCACGTCAGCAGCCCCACAGGAAGGGGAACAGCCTGTTTCCAGGGGCCCAACTCTGGTGTCCATGATGGTGCAGCAAGTGGACCCAAGGCTTCCTGAGATGTCCCATCCAGGTGAGGAGACCAGGGCACCTCCTTCCCTCCCAGAGCCTCCCTTACGGGTTCTCCTTCATTCTCAGCACATCCCCGGGGGTCCTCACCTCCCATGGGGTCCCCAGGCCCCGGAGATGCTGCAGGGGGTGTGGGTTCTGGCTCCTCTGCGGCCTCATGTCAGTGCAGACACAGCTGTGACATTTCTGCATGGCTCAGGTCAAGGTCACTAGGGTTATGCACACAGAGGAGAAATACAGGGAAACAGGGAAGGAAACAAAAACCCTCTCTTCACCTGGGGCCGGGGGCTTTCTTTCTGTCTCAGCCTTCAGGGTCTTCTCTATCTTCCTGTGTCATCGTCCACCCCCCATCCTGGGAACACAGCTGTGAGTCCCTCCTGCCTCCCCAGTGCCCCTCATTCCTGGGGCAAAGCTGTCTTAGCCATTCTGGGGTCCTGCCTGTAAACTCTAGGGGACATTTATTTGGGGTAGAGGTTACATTTTGAAGGAAAACATCTTCAGCAAAATATTCCCGGAGCATCCACTGTCAACATGGCCTTGGGTGGTAATGTTCTCTCTCTGAGCCTCAGTTTCCTCATCTGATGCGTTTTGTCCTGAACTGCAAACCCCGGGGTGGTTGTGGGGATTTGGTGCCAGGTGCACAGGAGTGAAGTCACTGTGAGTTTCCAGACCAGGCAAGATGAGCCTGGGCTGGGTCCTGATGACGTGATAGGATCCGGGGGTCCGATGCTGCAGTCAGCTGTTTGGTTGATGCACCCACTGGAGACCTGGTCTGTTCTGAAACCCAATATTGCCACTCACAGTAATTCTGAAATACGCAGCCATGGACAAATGCAGAGAAACGGGAAATGAAATTTCCAAAAATGGAGTTGGAACCGCAGCAGGGAAGAGAGAACAAAGTTGAGTTCCCACTGGTGCCTGGGACCATGGAGGGATCATAGAGAGGGATTTTCCATCCTTGTGGACCCTAGAGGGACCCCAGTGTCTTTTCACAGGGGAAATATCTGGGCTCCAGGCAAAGGTTGGAAGCTGAGGCTCCCCTTCCCCATGTTTTTGGATGGAAGTCTGTAATACGTGCCCCTGGTCCAGATTGAGTAACCCCGCCCTGTGTGGGCTCAAACAGACGAAATCTCATGCTGTTAGCTATGGGCATCTCTCCCATGTGCGTATGCATGTGTCTGAAACGGACTCTCATGTTTGGATCAAACAGTCTCAAGGTACTCTCAAGTTGGGAGAAGTGTGAAGGTTAATACAGAGAAACCCCACAAAAAAAGGATCGTGAAGCCAGAAGGGGGAGCTTGCTCGCTACACCTCTTGGTCAAGAATCACCAATCGCTGACCCCACAGAGGAATCATCAACAGTACAGGATCCTCAAATACAGGCCCCAACAGAGAATGCTGGGAGGAGGCAAGAGCAGGTGGAAGAAGCCTTCGCTCACACTGGAGAATTCCTTTCAACATTCCTGTCCTGAAATGAGTCTGCTTTTTGGAGTCCTGTGTAAACAGTGGTGGCATCATCCTACTTCCCTCATTCACAATGAGGTAAATACAAATGTTGATTTGTGTTTATTTTTTATCTGTATGGAATCATACTTTTACGTTGTAAAAGTTGTCCTTTATCAAAACATATTTCAGGAAAGGAGTGTGGGATGGAAGTTGTGCAGACTGTGTCTCAGCTGGCTCCCCCCACCAGCAGGAAATCCCAAGCCGCATGCGAAGCCTGTGACTTCACTTGCTCCCCCCACCGGCAGGAAATCCCAAGGACGCATGCGCAGCCTGTGACGTCGCTTGCTCCCCCCACCAGCAGGAAATCACAAAGAGGCATGTGCAGTGTGTTGCATCGCGGCCAGCCAGCTTTGCAGGCCTCATGGCAGTGCATGCATTGAACAGCTAACTGGGCCGGCCGAGTTCAGCTTCACTGTGACGATGAGCTCAAGGAGGAAAACGGGGGAATATGGTGAGAAAACATGACTCTTCTCCTGGTCCCTGATTGTGGGTTTTCTCCCTGCCAAGAGCCCTCATCATGGATTTCCCTTTTCTTGCAACAGCGCCCACACATCTTGCTAGAAACGTAGCCCCCTGGTGCCCCTTGTTTCTGTTCGCAGGTATCCCCGCATTGCTCTGGTCCTGCCTTCAGCTTCGGACTCAGTCGGTTGGGTTTGTGCTCTGAATATGAAGGGAAAACTGACCTTTGTGTAAAGATTCAACTATCAAAAAAAAAAAAAAAAAAAGATTCAACTATCATCTAGTGACTGTGTGACTTTGAGAAATATCATCCAGTCTCTGAGCCCGAGTTTCCTCCTTGGGAGAGGTTTGTCATGAACCCTAGTGTTCAGAGCAGGTGTGGGGCCCGTGCTGTCATGTTCATGGGGTGGCTCAGTCATCACTAATTTCAGGCCAGATGAAGAGTCTTGGAAGAGGTGCATGAGAGGATGCGTTGTCTGACTCCACTGTCTAGGTAGACAATGGATGGGCTCACTCAAGAGCCCTGGTTCGTTCCTAACACCGAGAGATGCTATTTATCATATTTCTGAAAAATGTAGGCACAGCCAAGTGCAGAAGAGGAGAAAAGAAAGTTCCCAAATTGAGGAACCTCAACAGATACAAGAGGTCAAAGCTGAGTGGCCACCGGTGTCTGGGACCAACAAGGGGTCATCAGTGTGGATGTTTCCCCTCTGTGTGGACATGAGAGGAACCCCAGGTCTTCACAGGCAAGGATGGGATCAGATCTCTGGTGAGTTTGGAGGCTGTGTTGCTCCCTTCTCCATTTTTGTGGTTGGGCACTGGGATATTTTTGCCAACAGAACCAGCCGTGGTCAGCACTGAGCCATGGCCCCATGTATGCAGAAGAGAATTCACTGTAGTGCAGGAAGACGTGGACCTCTGTGAGTGTGAGCCCTACATTAGACCCAACTATACGTGCAAGACACAACTATGTGTGGACACTAAGTTTGTGGGAGTGGATGTCACAGGGCAAAACAACTGCAGGCATCCCTGCCTAATCATGAATGACTCCCAGTGCAGCTGTAGGAGGAAACCTTTGTGGAAAATAAGGTGTGTGGAAATTCAGCCCTCCCAACAGGAGTATACTGCAAAGAGGAGTCCTGATAAGAAGAAACAGTGCTACAAAGTCAATCTTAATGCTCATTGAGAATTCTGCTAATATATCTATGGACATACGGTGCCAGGAATATGTAGACTTATCTTAAATTAGGTATGTGTTTCATATCATAAAGATGATGGAGGAACTTGAATTTTAAAGAAAAGTCTTTATTTTTGAGAGAGAGAGAACAGGAAAGAGTGGGGGATGGGCAGAGAGAGGGGGACAGAGAATCGGAAGTGGGCTGTGGGCTGACAGCAGTGAACCAAGTGCGGGGCTCAGATTCACAAACCACGAGCTCATGACCAGAGCCTAAGTGGAACGCTCAACCTATTGTGCCACCCAGGTGCCCCCGGAACTTGCATTTTTGAGAAAAGAATATGATTGATACTTGAAGAGGCAATGATAGAAATGAGTTAGAAATTTTAATGGTGAAGAATCCAGTTGAATGAATATGTTCTAAGCTTTCATTCTGTCAAGGGGAAGACCTGTCTGAAGAGTTTGTCAGGAAGCTGGAACACAATATTGAGGAAACTTTCCAGACTGCGGAATAGGCCAGAAATGGAGATTTCAGGTACTTGGGAGTAGAATGAGGAGGGCCAAGGTCACATCTACTGTGTCAGGAAGAAAGGACAGAGAATGCTGTCTCCCAACTGCCCAAGAAGCAAGTAATTTGAGTGTTTTCCAAAGATGAGGAAAGACCATTTAAATGGTAGTGGATGCACATTTAAAAATAAAACCCGTATGTTGACACTTCATAGTAAAATGAAGAAATCCAGGGTAAATTAGATTTTAAAAATCGTACATTGAATTGTACCTGTAAAAATGGTTAATGTTATTCTTTGTGAATTTCACCTCAATTGAAAAATATGCAACAGAGGCTCGTTGGGTCTGCAGAAACGTCCTAAAATTACTTCCTGGGGAAAGTGCAAAGGCCACCTCCAGGCTACATTTCCCAAAGGTAAAAATGGGTGCCAGAAGCTACTGACAAATATCCCCAAGGAATGAAGTGTTGGTAGGGAATTGTATACTGAGCCAAATTACTACTGAGGCCAATAGTGAAAGCATCTGCAGAGACAAATTCGTAAATTCTGTGGAATCATGTCACCCCATCTGCCCTGTTAGGACTCATGTCCCACATGTTAAAGTCACCAGGTCAGGGTGTGCCTTCAAGAGAGATGAGGAGGGGTTGTGGGTTCTTTCCTCAACCACCAGATTGATTTCCCCTCCAAGCATGTGCATTTTGTCCTCTCCTTGAAAAGAAAAAAAATTATGAAGTATCTGGATAAAAGAGAGAACACTATCTGCCAAAGGAAATCTTTGTGGTGGCTTCCAAAGTCTCCCATACTATCCAATCTTTCCCCAACCTCATATAATTAAAAAGTTTATAAGTGTAATGCCTATTTTGAAAGCTTGTTTGTACTAATAGAAAGTCATTTCTTTAAAATCTTGTTGGCCATTTTGTTCTGGTATTTAGATAGAATTTAAGGTACTACTGAAATATGGTTATAAAAAATAAAATAAGGCATTTCAGAGCTGCAAAGTCTCATCTGTTTTACTGATGTCACACTCAATGAAAGCAACACTACATGGTGTAATTCAGTTAGAAGAACAAAAAATCTGAAATGAAGGAAGTAATATGAGATAGTGAGGGAAAATGGCTAAGATATAAACATTGGAAAATTACATGTATATATCCTTACACATATACATTTGTACTTAAGGAAGCTGAATCAAAATATTAGCTGAATCCAAATACCGAAATGTGTAGGTGAGAGAGAGACAGACAGAATGACAGAGCTTTTGAGAAATGTAAGTACTAAGAGTTGAGCCAAAGTTTGGGTCCTTTTACTAAAAGAGAGGAGGAATTAAAAAATTGTTCAAAATTATAAATGAGAATTCCTGTAATAACATGTAACTACCTAAAATTAGAAGTACAATGTATATGGTACAAAAACAGACACATAGACCAATGGAATAGAATAGAAACCCCAGAACTAGACCCACAAACGTATGGCCAACTCATCTTTGACAAAGCAGGAAAGAACATCCAATGGAAAAAAGACAGTCTCTTTAACAAATGGTGCTGGGAGAACTGGACAGCAACATGCAGAAGGTTGAAACTAGACCACTTTCTCACACCATTCACAAAAATAAACTCAAAATGGATAAAGGACCTGAATGTGAGACAGGAAACCATCAAAACCCTAGAGGAGAAAGCAGGAAAAGACTTCTCTGACCTCAGCCGTAGCAATCTCTTACTCGACACATCCCCAAAGGCAAGAGAATTAAAAGCAAAAATGAATTACTGGGACCTTATGAAGATAAAAAGCTTCTGCACAGCAAAGGAAACAACCAACAAAACTAAAAGGCAACCAACAGAATGGGAAAAGACATTTGCAAATAACATATAGGACAAAGGGCTAGTATCCAAAATCTATAAAGAGCTCACCAAACTCCGCACCCAAAAAACAAATAATTCAGTGAAGAAATGGGCAGAAAACATGAATAGACACTTCTCTAAAGAAGACATCCGGGTGGCCAACAGGCACATGAAAAGATGCTCAATGTCACTCCTCATCAGGGAAATACAAATCAAAACCACTCAGATATCACCTCACGCCAGTCAGAGTGGCCAAAATGAACAAATCAGGAGACTATAGATGCTGGAGAGGATGTGGAGAAACGGGAACCCTCTTACACTGTTGGTGGGAATGCAAATTGGTGCAGCCGCTCTGGAAAACAGTGTGGATGTTCCTCAGAAAATTAAAAATAGACCTACCCTATGACCCAGCAATAGCACTGCTAGGAATTTACCCAAGGGATACAGGAATACTGATGCATAGGGGCACTTGTACCCCAATGTTTATAGCAGCACTCTCAACAATAGCCAAATTATGGAAAGAGCCTAAATGTCCATCAATTGATGAATGGATAAAGAAATTGTGGTTTATATACACAATGGAGTACTACAGGGCAATGAGAAAGAACGAAATATGGCCCTTTGTAGCAACGTGGATGGAACTGGAGAGTGTGATGCTAAGTGAAATAAGCCATACAGAGAAAGACAGATACCATATGTTTTCACTCTTATGTGGATCCTGAGAAACTTAACAGAAACCCATGGGGGAGGGGAAGGGAAAAAAAAAAAAGAGGTTAGATTGGGAGAGAGCCAAAGCATAAGAGACTGTTAAAAACGGAGAACAAACTGAGGGTTGATGGGGGGTGGGAGGGAGGGGAGGGTGGGGGATGGGTATTGAGGAGGGCACCTTTTGGGATGAGCACTGGGTGTTGTATGGAAACCAATTTGACAATAAATTTCATATATTGAAAAAAAAGTACAATGTATAGCTTTCAAACTAATTGTAGAAAACAAAACAAAAAAATCTTTTCAGCTAATTGTTTATTTTTTAATTTAAATTTGTATTTTTAAATTCAGGTAGAATTAACATACGGAGTTACTTTAGTGTCAAGTGTCCCGTATAATGATTCAACAATTCTGTCCATTACTCAGTGTTCATCAGGGTGTGTTCTTAATCCCTTCACCACCTCCCTTTCAGCAACCACCAGTTTGTGTCGTCTGTATTTAGGAGTCTGGAGTTTTCTTGTTTCTCTCCTTTTTATCTTTGCTTGTTTGGAAAACATGTAAATCTTCATCTAACAAAAAGAAGGCTGGACAGTCAAAAGTAAGCTATGAGAGGGGGCGCCTGGGTGGCGCAGTCGGTTAAGCGTCCGACTTCAGCCAGGTCACGATCTCGCGGTCCGTGAGTTCGAGCCCCGCGTCAGGCTCTGGGCTGATGGCTCAGAGCCTGCAGCCTGTTTCGGATTCTGTGTCTCCCTCTCTCTCTGCCCCTCCCCCGTTCATGCTCTGTCTCTCTCTGTCCCAAAAATAAACGTTGAAAAAAAAAAAAAAGTAAGCTATGAGAGGCAGGGTATCTTAATACATAATAAACCAGTCCTTCAGTAAAGTGGCAGTGATAATTCAAAAGTATTAACATATTACCACACATCCACAGATTAACTCATCTCCTCAAGGATTAGATCAAATCACCATCTCCATAAGAAGACTCAAATGTACTCACAATAAATCTCATCTAAAACAAAATCATTAAACATGTTCTAAATCAATAAAGTGTGTCGGTCTGTGGTGTTATTATTATTATTTAGTGAAATTAGCTGCTAGCTATAACCAAAATTGAATATAAAACAAAAATGCTTTTATAAAGAAGTTATTTTTTTCTGTTTAAATAATTCGTTCACATATAAGATGCAGCACTTATGAACTACAATTGATCTAATCACATCTCCTTGAACTATGTAAGGCATAAGTCAATACATAATTGGAAACTTAATGCAACATTTGTAAGATCGAATCTGTGGATGCAAAGGAAATTTATTTATGAATAGACAGTACATGGGTGCCTGGGTGGCTCAGTGGTTTAAGCATCTAACTGTTGATTTTGGTTCAGGTCATGATCTCATGTGTTTGAGGCCCACATGGGGCTCTGTGCTGACAGTGTGGGGTCTCCTTGGGATTCTCTCTCTCCTCTCTCTCTCTGCTCCTTCCATATTCAGGCTTTCTGTCTCTCTCAAAGTAAATAAATAAACATTTTTTGACGTTTATTTATTTTTGAGAGACAGAGAGAGAAAGAGCATGAGCAGGGGAGGGGCAGAGAGGGAGACACAGAATCTGAAGCAGGTTCCAGGCTCCGAGTTGTCAGCACAGCTCAAACCTGTCAGCTCAAACCCAAGAACTGTGAGATCATGACCCGAGCTGAAGTTGAAGGCTTAACTGACTGAGCCACCCAGGCGCCCCAATAAATAAACATTTTTTAAAAAAAGGAGAAATCATACACGATCAGAGTGATGTCACAGAAATGGTGACGTGGAGACCACAGACTCTGTCCCCCTGCAAAGATCAACAACTGGACAGCTACCCATGAACATAAACAGCGCTGGGAGAGTTCTGGAGTCTACTTGAGAAACGACGGTCAGTAACACATTGGGTGTTGCTAATCACCAAAGAAATGCAAATCAAACCCGCCATGAGATATCACCTCACACCAGTATGGCCATTATCAGAGAAGAGACAATGCTGGTGAAGATGTAGAGAAAAGAAGATCCCGTACACTGTTGGTGAGAATATACCTTGGTGGAGCCAAGTATGGAAAGCAATAGGGAGTTTTCCAAAAAAAAAAAATTAAAAATGGAACTTCTAGATATTCTGTTAATCTCACTTTTGGGTATGTATCCAAAGGAAATGAAAACAGGATCTTGAAGAGGTGTCTACACTCCCATGAACATATAGCCGAGACCTGGAAACAACAATATCCATTAATGCCCATCAATGGATGAATGGATAAAAATATGTGGTACATTATCTATCTATCTACCTATCCATCCATCTATCTATCTATCTTATTCAGTCATGAGAAAGAAAGAATTCCTGCCATGTGCAGGAACAAGGGTGGACCTTGAGGGCATTATACTAAGTGAAACAGATCAGACAGAGAAAGACAAATAAATAATGTATGATTTCACTTATGTGTGGAATTTTAAAAAGTTAAGCTCCTAGAAGCAGAAACAAACAAGAGTAAAGTGGTGTTTAGCAGGGGCAGTGTGGCTGGGGGAAATGGGGAGATGATGGTCAAAGAGTACAAGGCTCCAGTTATAAGATGAATGAATTCTGGAGATGTAATGCAGAGCATAGTGATTATAGGGAATAATACTGTATTAAATCCTTGTAAGCTGCTTAGAGAATAGATCTTCAATATTCTCACCACAAATAAAGAGATGGTAATTATGTGATGTGAGGGAGGAGTTTGCTAATGCCATGGTGGAGTCAATCAACACTTGTACACCTTACATTCTCACAACGTTTATTATCTGTGCTTTCGCTCCACTGCACCTCCTTTCCCTTTCAGTCATCGTGTGACTTGAAGCTGAAGTGAGTCTTCCGTAGGCAGCCTATAGTTGGATGTTATTTCTTTCTATCCCTCAGTCATGCTGTCTTTTGATAATCCATTTACGTTGGAAGTGGTTGCTGATATGTGAAGACTTACTACTGCCATTTAATTAGTTGTTCTGGTTGTTTTGTAGCTTCTTTCATCCTTTCTTACTCACATGAGGGGATAACAGGATCAGAAAGAACAGATTCACAGAATGTCATATATGAGGAATTTTGATGTAGAAATTCCACAGGAAAGGGGAGCTACTCTTTGATCATGAACTTTCTCAAAATGCCCTCGCTGGGGGCCAAGAGGAGGCCAGGCATGCTAGTTACAGTTCAATCTTGGACCAAGACCCATAGGATGCCCACACTACCATCGAATGGGAAGTGGTTGGATCCTATCTCTGAAGTAACCCTCATGTCCGTATTGATGACCTCCATCTCAGTTAAAAATTGTAGGGCAGAGGCCCTGTGACCTTTCAAACCAGATGTGAGTCTCACAAGACCCCAATTCTGCCTGCTCCCCACCAAGCCTAAGTCCAGACAGTGAATTTGGTCCTGGAGCACGACATGGGGGAGGGAGAACCGGGCCTGGGAGTCGGTCCAATTTCAGTTCTAGTTCTGCCTGTGCCTCTTGTAGAGGCTGTGTGATCTGGGTGAGACACTTCCCTTTCCTGAGTTCTGTAAATGGAAAGTTTCTTCCTTCTTTCCACCATCCTGGGAAACAACCAACGTTTAGTGAGTAGTTACCACATCTGGTCATGTCACCAAGCACTGGAGATTCATGTTCTGTAGGAGGATGGTGTTGATAGCCAGCAGTGTTAACCCTCTGACCTTAATCTAACCACTGCATGATGAGCCGATCTGCATTCCACGTGGTGTTGTGGGTTCTTGGGATCCACTCACACACTCCCTGTAACAAATACATTCATAGCTGAGTGGGAAGAGGCAGCGAGAGTTCTTTGTTGTTTTCAGGGCCTCAGAGGTTTGGGAAGCAGTCTGCTGTGTTCAGATGGGCTCAGTGAGTACATCCCAGGAGGACACATGTGTAATTATAACCTAGTGTGTGTGGTGTCTGGGGAAGGAGGAGGTGAACTGGGGTGAGTTTGCCTGTGGGGAGAAGCAGGCCCTGCCTGGTCATCAGCACGTGGAGTATCAGGTATAGACACGTGGGTCTCATGGGAGGAAGGTGGAGACAAGTGGGTGGGTTTTGTGCAGAGGAGGGTCGAGACAGGCATGTTTGGGATCATGAGAATAAAACAGTTCATCAAGGGGTGAGGTCTGGAGTGGGGACCAGAAAGAAGCTGATATGGTAACTCCAACATGATGTCTTGAGTCTTTGTGCTTTACTGTGGTGCTGGACAGGGTCATGGAAAGAGGGTTCCAGGGCAGAGCTGTCTGGACTGTCATCATGTGAGATGTGGGAGTGAGGAATTGAGAGGTGTCCCACACCTGCCTCAGTTGACAGGAGGACCCAATGGGGCTGTCACAGGCTGGGTGACCCCAAGAGAAGAAGGATGGGGAACACTTTTATAATACTGTTCACTGACTTGCAGAGGGAACCACCCCTGGATCTGAGCTTGGGTTTGTAGGTTTGTTTCTCTTTCACACTTTCTCTCTCTGACCTTGTCTTCCTGTAACAGCAGCACCTTCTCTCCATCAAAACCTGAGTCATTCCTGCCTCCTCACTGCCTCTTGTCCCCCAGACAATTAGCTCTTTGTCCAGACTGTGAATCCTGTCTTTCACTTGGTGCAAAGCACAAATTGGAGGCAATTAATGCATATTTTCGTTTTGTTTGTTTGTTCATCCATATATCTGTTGGTGGACATTTGGATTATTGACACTTTTTGTCTCCTGTGAGTCGTTTGTGAGCATACATGCATAACTGTGTGCTTGATGACTTGTATGCAATTCTTTTTTATTTCTGTTTTTCATTGTGGTAAGAGCACTTATCATGAGATCTACTCTCTTTGCAGGTTTCTATTCCACTAACATATTGTTCGCTACCGGCATGTGGTTACACAGGGATTTCTAGAATTATCTATGTTGCAGAGCTAAAACTTATGCCTAGAAGTGAAATTTCCTGGTTATATGGTAATTCTGGGATTAACTTTTTAATGACCTGCCAAAGGGTTTTCCACAGTGGCCGATCCATTTCACATTTCCAAAAGCAAAATGTGAGGGTTCAGATTCCTCCACATCCTCAATGACACTTGTATTTTTTTCCAAATTATAGCCAGTATAGTGGGAGCGAAGTCGTATCTCATTGTGCTTTTATTTGAATTTCCTAATGATGAATCAGCTGAGACTCTTTTCATATGCTTGCTGCCCATTTGTGTATCCTGTTTGTGAAAATGTCTGTTCAAGCCACTTGACTAATTTTTTAAGTTGATTTTTTTGTTTGTTTTTGCTGTTGAGTTAAAGGTGTTCTTTATATATTGTGAATACTACTCTCTGGTTAGATATTTGGTTTGTAAATATTTCTTACTATTTTATAGGCTGTCTTTTCCACTTTCTTTAATTTTTTTAGTGTTTATTCATTTTTGAGAGAAAGACAGAATGTGAGTGGGGGAGGGGCAGAGGGAGAGGGAGACACAGAACTCGAAGCTGACTTCAGGCTCCTAGCTGTCTGCACAGAGCCAGATGCGGGGCTCGAACTCATGAACTGTGAGATCATGACCTGAGCCAAAGTCGAACGCTCAACCAACTGAGCCACCCAGGCACCCCTGTCTTTTCCACTTTCGACTGCACATATATATTTAATTTTGATGAAATTCAATTGATCTGTTTTGTTTCTTTTACTACTTATCTTTTTGGTGTGATATCGAAGGAACTGTTGCCAAGTCAAAGTTATGAAAGTTTAGTCTGTGTTCTTCTATAGGACTGTAGAACTTGAGCTCTTATATCAATCCATTTACAGCTAATTTTTGTGTGTAATGTGTAAGGATCCAGCTTCATTCTATTGCAGGTGGATATCCAGTTTTCCCAACAAATTTGTGGAAGAGATTATTCTTTATTCACTGACTGGTCTTGGTACCCTTGTCAAAAGTCAACTTATCAACTTATCATATGTATAGGTTTATATCTCCAAAAATGTTCCATGCATCAGTGTATCTGTGTTGATGCCAATAGCACCCTGTTTGATTACACTGTTTTTAGTAAGTTTGAAATCAAGAAGTGTGTTCTCCAACTTCACCCTTTTCTAGATTTTGGGCATTGTGAGTCTTTTGCAAAGTTTTTTAAACGTGTTTGTTTATTTTTGAGAGAGAGCAAGCAGGGTAGGGGCAGAGAGAGAGGGAGACAGAATCTGAAGCAGGCTCTATGCTGACAGCAGTGAGCCCGATGTGGTGCTCCAACTCATGAACTGTGAGATATTGACCTGAGCCGAAGTCATACGCTGAACCGACCGAGCCACTGAGGTGCCCCCTTTTGCAAACTTTGCATTAAAGATTTGTCTTTTTCATTTCTGCTGAAACAGCCTTTGGTACTTTGATAGGGATTGAATTGATCTGGTAGATTGCCTGGGAGAATAGGTATCATCACTTTTACCACATCACTTCTTCCAAGCTGTGATCCTGGGATGCCATTCCATTGACTTAGGTCTTTTCAAATTTCTTTCAGCATATAAAAAAAAAAAACCCTAACATGTAAATATTGCACCTTCTCTGCTTAATTCATCCCTGTGTATATTGGGTTGCTTTTGTGATTGAATTATGTCACCCAAATGATACATTCAAGTCTTCATCCCAGGTACCTGTGAATACATGTTTTTTGGAAATAAGGTCTTCATAGATGTCATCAATAAGATAAGATCATATTAAATGAGGATAGAATAATCCTGGTTTTCATAATCTTACATTTTCACTCTCATGTTTGAACATAAAAATACACGATCATTTGCAATCTACTGGTGTATTTTTACAGATATAGAGTGTACAATTTTGTACATCCTACATAGATCATAAGTTTTCTGTGTTTCCTCTTTTCTTGCCTGTGCATATAATCTGATGATGATTTTTGGTTAATATGAGTATCTCTTGTCAGTGTTCTTGTGAAAGAATTCTGGTATGTATGTATAATATTCTCTAAAGTTTGTAGTTCACAGCTACAAGATCAGTAGTACACAGCTACTAAAGTTTGTAGTTCAAGCTACAAGAGATCACAGCTATGTGTCTCTCGCTGTAAGGAGAGAACTATAATCCCGTCTCTCAATTTCATGTAACTTACATCCTACAAGTAATGTATTAGGTAGTGTGCTCACGTCCCTCTCCCATGATTGATATTATACTTTTTCTCTTTGCATCTCATGTGGATGTGCTGGAGCTTCGGTCTTGTGATTTCACTGAAACTGTGCCATAAACAGAAGTAGAAACAATTGTTACATTACACATCAAATACTGGGAAACACCAGTGCACTTTGGGGCCAGCAGAGTGGCATTAAAGGGATCCTATGTTGCCTTGTACTGTTTTGTGACATCAGTTCTGCACATGGCTCCCCATCGGGACCTCACAGTGGCACTTTGTTATTGCTTATGAAGGGAGAAGATACACCAGAGACACTGGTCAATGCCACAAATTAGCATTTTGCACAGTGGGTTTCTCAGAGGCAGTGCAGACCAGGTGATGGAAGTGAAGCGATGCATAGCAGTTGTTGGGTATTTTGTGGATTTATCTCATTCAGGCTGCATCTTTTTAGCTGATTTATGATTCTTTAAAACAACAGCCTGCATTAGGGGTGCCTGGGTGGCGCAGTCGGTTAAGCGACGGACTTCAGCCAGGTCACGATCTCGCGCTCCGTGAGTTCGAGCCCGACGCTCTGGGCTGATGGCTCGGAGCCTGGAGCCTGTTTCCGATTCTGTGTCTCCCTCTCTCTCTGCCCCTCCCCCGTTCATGCTCTGTCTCTCTCTGTCCCAAAAATAAAAAATGTTGAAAAAAAAATTAAAAAAATAAATAAATAAAACAGCCTGCATTAAAACATGAATAGACACTTCTCGAAAGAAGACATCCAGATGGCCAACAGGCACATGAAAAGATGCTCAACATCACTCCTCATCAGGGAAATACAAATCAAAACCACACTGAGATATCACCTCACGCCAGTTGGAGTGGCTAAAATGAACAAATCAGGAAAATGTGGAGAAACAGGAACCCTCTTGCACTGTTGGTGGGAATGCAAACTGGTGCAGCCACTCTGGAAAACAGTGTGGAGGTTCCTCAAAAAATTAAAAATAGATCTACCCTATGACCCAGCAATAGCACTGCTAGGAATTTACCCAAGGGATACAAGAGTGCTGATGCATGGGGGCACTTGTACCCCAATGTTTATAGCAGCACTTCCAACAATAGCCAAATTATGGAAAGAGCCTAAATGTCCATCAGCTGATGAATGGATAAAGAAATTGTGGTTTATATATACAATGGAATACTAGTTGGCAATGAGAAAGAATGAAATCTGGCCTTTTGTAGCAATGTGGATGGAACTGGAGAGTGTTATGCTAAGTGAAATAAGTCGTACAGAGAAATACAGATACCATATGTTTTCTCTCTTTTGTGGATCCTGAGAAACTTAACAGAAGACCATGGGGGAAGGGAAGGAAAAAAAAGTTAGAGAGAGAGGGAGGCAAACCATAAGAGACTCTTAAAAACTGAGAATAAACTGAGGGTTGATGGGGGGTGGGAGGGAGGGGAGGGTGGGTGATGGGCATTAAGGAGGGCACCTGTTGGGATGAGCACTGGGTGTTGTATGGAAGCCAATTTGACAATAAATTCCATATTAAAAATAAATAAATAATTCATTTGATAATCTCAAAAAATAAAATAAAATAAGACAGCCTGCATTATCTGAACTAAAGGGATGGAGACCTCTTCATGGACCTCAAGGTACATGGTGATTAGAAGTGGAGGGAAATGGGTTATCTAAAACTGTGCCAGAGCGTGATGGTATATGGAGGTGTGGAGTGATATCTACAATGTAGGATATAAGCTGGTTTCAGCGAAAGGGGAAAGACAAGAGCCAGTCAAGACAACCCAACCATGGTTGGGAAGGAGAGTCCACAGTTTAATGGCAGAACAGTCCAGGCATTTTCCCTGTACATGAGCCATGAGTCCTCCTCCTCACAATGACGAGTGAGGAGTTCACACGGCACAGGGCCCACATACTATTGCAGAAATTCCCGGGCACACTAACTGTTGGCATTGTTGTCTCTTGTGTTTACCTCCTGGCCTCATCTTGGATTCTCCTCTGACTGGAGTGATCCCGAAATAGTAGAATCCCAAGGACCACCAGAATCAAGCCAGCCATGCCCATGCGGATGAGATTCTCCACTGTGTAATCTTTGGAGTGGGAGTCTAGGAATTGAGGAAAAAAGAGGACACTGGGTCAGGGAGACAAAAATTGTCCTGATGCTGGATGTCCACTCAGAGCACCCGCCTCTTCTTGACAAGACTTCACATTCCACATCAGTCCCATGACAGGTTTGCCTACTCACCACTGTTGGGGTCTGACTTGTCCTGTGATGGGAGGATGGCGTCAGCTGCTTTTGGGAACAAATAAAAAGTGGGGGAAGATGAGAAGCTGAATGAACTCAAACTTATCCCCTGGCCTGTGGGTTCTTCTATCTCCCCCACTTCTCATGATATAACTATTATGTAGTCCCTAAGCATACTCTCCATTCTCATTGGATTATTTCTGTCTCCCTGTGTTTTGTGAATTGCAACTTTCTTCTGACTTTTTGGAGCAGAGCTTTGCTGTGCAGAAACACTTGAACCCCTGTATTCTCCTGTTCATTCTAGGTACAGGACCATGCAAGGGAAGTTGTAGGTGTAAAAGCTTGTATTTATTCAACAACTGAGCACCTAGGATCCATGGATGAGGGGTTGGTTTTCATGGGAACCTGAATTTCAGGTGCACAGAAGGTTGAAACTCTGGGACAGGTTCCCTTTCACTCTGTCTCCAGCAGCTTCCTTCCTCCAGGTCAGACTTTCAATCTTCGCTTGCAAATTCCTCATCCAGATGTTCTTTCATTAAATCATTCTTCATATAGGTAGGTATACTTACAGTGTGACACATACACACACATATGCAGATTCATAATATTTTCTAAATGGTGTTATCAACTTAGTGGGACATTAAATGGTATTTCTGCCTTGGATTGTGATTCTCTGTGAGTCTATGTATGCAGGTAGTTCTGAACAGTGTCACAGAGAAGGCCTCACTTGGAGGTGACATTTCAGTTTAATCCTTAATAGGAGAAGACTGAAGGGAGTCACATGAGGACCAGAGAAGGTGAGTCACAGGCTTTGGGAAGAGCAGGTCCCCAAAAAGTTCTAAGCATGCTCTTCAGTAAGGAATGAAGCCATGTCTGTGGTTGTATGAGGGTCTAGAAGAGAATAGGGAGGTGGCATGTAGGGGCCTGGTGACACGAAATGGACCAGGTGTGACAAGATAGATGAGGGAAGTTCCATCATCACCATTATCATCACCATCCCATCATCACCATCATCACCATAATCACCATCACTGCCATCATCAGCATCATTATCACCATAACTACAATCATGGTCATTACCACCACCATGTTCATCGTCACCATCATCATCACCAGCTTCATCATCATCATAATTGGTATCATCACCTTCATTATCATCACCACCACCATTATCATCATATTCATCACCATTACCAGCATATTCCACATCATCACCATCATTATCATCATCGTCATCATCACCATCACCACCATCATCACCATCACCACCGTCATCATCATCATGACCACTATCAAAATAACCACCATCATATTCAACATCATCACCATCATCATTGCTATCAACACCACCATCATCATGACTGTGACCACTGTCATAATCACCACCGTCATATTCATCATCATCAATATTATTACCATCCTTCTCCTCCTCCTTCAATTCCTCCTCTTTCACTTCTTCCTACTCATCTCACTCTTTCCTTGTGTTTCTCTCTTTGTCTGCCATGAAGAACTCTAGAAGCTGCTATAAGGGTTCAAGGAGAGAGGACTAATTATTTGATTTTTATCTTAAAATATAACCTCTCTTCTCTCCATATAAATGTCCAGAACCAAAGACATCACAGTCTTGATCTCAAAGTCGTAAGGAAGAGAAAATCAGTGGTGTTAGCAAACTGGGTGAGCAAAAAATTTAGGTAATCCTTCAACTATATTTTAACTGCTTTGACCTAAAAATGAAAAAAAAAATGATTTCAAAAAACAAAAACCAATTTCAGGTCACTGCTTTTTATAATCTCCATGTAAAAATTTTGAGTAAGCTTATATAATTCAGAAAGTAAGAATTAGGTGCCTGGGTAACTCAGTCAGTTAAGTGTCCGACTTCAGCTCAGGTCATGATCTCACAGTTTGTGAGTTCAAGCCCCATGTCAGGCTCTGTGCTGATAGCTTGGAGCCTGGAGCCTGCTTCAGATTCTGTGTCTCCCTCTCTCCATGCCCCTCTCCCACTTGCACTCTGTCTTTCTCTCTCAAAAATAAATAAACATTAAATTGAAAAAAAAAAGAATGAATGACATATGTCATCAGAGTGTTTGAATGATAGATGTCATAGAACAAGTCAAGAGCCTTCAGTGTATCTCACCATGGCCAAATTCAGGGAGAAAATATAATTGTTCATGAGATGTTCAGTTGTCTGGAGAAAAATTCCTTGTTTGTTGTTTAAAAATGATTTTTTCCCTAATAAGCCCCTGAAGTAATGGAAAAATAAACTGAAATAGATAAGTCAGTAATTCTATGCTTAGAAAATAGAAATTTTTGCTGTGTTTGCCTGAAAATAATTTGAGTGATAAAAGAAGGTATTTCCTTAAGACCTTCACATCCATCTTAACATTTTACGTTGATATCGGTATCATGTGGTATTTAATGCAAATAGAATATATGTATAGTCTTGAAATTAAGAGGCGAGATTTCAATTTTCTTGTGATGGATGTAATTATTATCAGTAAGTCAGAAGGGTTCCATTGAAAAATAATTGACTTCTTAGAAATATAAAATAAAAATTATAGTAAATAACGTTTAAAACCAAATAAACCCAAAATAGACAAATTAATAAAAAGATTTTTAAAAAAGCAAACAGGTGACTAAATTACTCCTGGGAGCTGTGTGTGGCCCCACTTGGTCTCGGTTGTGCCCCGAGTGGCACAAAGGCCCCCAGGTCTGCACAGGGGGCAACAGAATGGTGCCCACAGGAGGGAAGGCTCTTCTCTAGGGGAGTGTCCCATGGAGGCTGACACCAGTGTTCAGATTCTGAGAAAGAGGCATCAGGAGGTGAGTAGGAGGCCTCTGTCTACTCATGATCATCCTCATTCACCCACGCCTCATCCAGCCCACCTAACTGTCATCTCCGCTGAAACTGCAGAATCAGGGACACCTGGTGTGGAAGCCCCTGCTCTTTCCACCCTCTCCTGGGCTGGACCCTCCTCTTTGGAGGCCTCCAGATCCACACATTTGTCACTGTCTCAGGCTTTCCTAAAGGCTGGCTCTGAGCTGATGGAACTCAGAAAGGTCATCCATTCAGATGAGATTCTCTGCTGTGTAATCTTGGCTGTTTGAAGCTAGCGAATGTGGACAAAGTGATTGTTGTGATCAGGGCAGACTGAAATCATGCTGGGATGCCTGTGTGTCCACTGTGTCACCTGCATTCATTGACAGAATTTGAACCTGTCAGCCCAGTGCCATAATCAAGAATTTCTCCTCACTCATCTTCTTGGAGTCTGGCTTGTTTTGTGATGGGCTGAGGGTATCAACTACTCATGAGAGTCAAAAATAGAGTGTGGTTGAGGAGACATAGGAATGCATAAGTAATCTCTTCTCTCATGTCGAGGGAGTCCCTGAAACTAGCTAATGACAATCTCAACGCCTGGAGGGAAGCATCTCCAGCGTCTCATCTTCCATCTAATTAGGAGGCAAAAAATAAACATTTGAGGCTTCATTTTGCTCTGAGAATCAGGAGTGTGATGGAGTGAAAGTCTGGGTACCTTATCATTCCTTCACATCAGCCAGCTCCTTATAATCCCTGATTTGTGACTGTATTATTTCCAAAGCAGTTTTATTCTTTGACTATCAATTTATTCTTTTTGAAAATAAATGATGGATTCTACACCACACATCAGGCATTTTTCTAGGAGCGAGGATTACCATAACTCACATTGCTTCTAATTATTCAGTTTGTCATCTAGGTATGAAGACTGATAAGAAATGCAAAATAAAGATAAATGACAAAATAAAAATGCAGATGGACACATGAACAAAAATATAAAGATCTACAGATATGAGATAGGCTTTGATCAAATGATGACAGAAATATCAAGAAACAACAAGTACCACTCAGATGGGAGGAGAGAATAGGAAACATGAAATCTTATGAAAGATGTTTTGGAGGATGGCCTGATCCAGCTGACAATCGGGTGCTCACGGAAATTGGGGAGAAATCCAGGCTTTCCCCCCTTGCTTTCAAAAAATGTCAGTGGTTACTGAAGTCCCAAGAGAGAGGAATTCCACCGAATTTACTGACACCAAAGTTCAGAACCTATTTAGTCTTTTAAATTGGGGGTGGGATTCTGCCTTTGACAACTGAGAGAACAAACTCTCAGATCTGAACAGGATTTTGTCAATGTCTCAGTGAAGAGTGGCTGAACTGACACAACCTGCGTAATGACTTCCAGTGAACCCCCATCCTCCTGACCAGAAAATGAGAGACGCCCCTACTCTGCCCTTCATATTGTGGACCTATTTCCATAGATGCCATGATCCTCTTAGTTTCTAGATATCAGCACCAAGGACAGAGGCGGAGTCCGCTCTTTTCTCTGCAAAGGGGCTTCTTCTCCCTCATGCATTTCCCCTCACACTGACTACCACCCAGTGGGCACCAATGAGCTCAATGCTGCTGCACACATGAGGCCCCTCCCTTCACTTCCCACCTCCCCTGGCCCCAGGTCCTGTGGGAACGGCCCCTCTGTAAATATTCGAAGTGCAGAGGAAAAGCAAAGTTCAGCCTAGGACTGGGGAGGCTGTGTTTCCTCTAGGCTAAGAAGATTCTGTTCCCGGCAGACATGAGGATTGTCCATGGGGGTGACGCTCTGCAGATTCCTAATGCTGTCTGGAACAGGAAGGAGGCTGTGGGTTGTGGTCCTCATGTCCCCCTCAGCACCACTGCTCTGCTCAAAGCTCGTCCTTTAACTCATCAGTCTCCTCCCTGCAACCACCTGGTGCTGCCCCGCCCCTCTTGTGGCGGTAACACATGGAGACGGCATGGGGCTCCCCATCTTTTCCATCCCCTGTGGGGAGGGATCACCCGGTGGCTGATCCCCCTGTTATTCCTCCTCCCCATCCCATCCCAAAGCTGTCTCGTAACAGGGCAGTGACCCAAGTGTCTGGGTCCAAAATGGACACAGAGTCTGGGTTCCTCACCTGAGACCAGCAGCTCCAGGGGGTCACTGGGGTGTGACAACAGGTAGGGGGAGGTGCTGGATGAGGCGTAGCACCTGTAGGTTCCCTCTTGGTCTGAGGTCACAGGACTCATGTTGAAGTTGACCTGAGAAGGTGCAGTTGTGTCCTGCAGATGAATGTGCTGGGGAGGAGCAGGTGACCCCTCCTTGGACAGGTAGAAGGTGTCGAGCCAGATTTCCGAGCGACACTGCAGGGTCACATTCTCTCCCCAGGACACTGAGGGCCCCGGCTGGGCCGAGAGGGACGGTTTCCTGTACAGGCCTGCGGGAGGAAAATTCATGACCTGTATAGATCTGCTTCCCCCTTCACACACCCTTGACCCTGAGCTGGGTGATGACTGTCCTCTCTGCTGGGACTCTGTGTGCCCCGTCTCAGTTCCTCTTGTCTCTCTGATGGGTGTCCTTTATTTCCTTGGCCCTCACTGTCCGTTTCTCAGTCTCTTTCCGTAGACCACAGCCCCATCTCAGCCTCTGCTTCTGACTCTCTGCCTGGATCCCATCACCCCAAGGGGTGACCATGTGTCCAGGGCCCTGAACAGACTGGTCAAGGGGAGGAGGCTCCTCACTTGTGATCAGGATGTCCAAGGGGGCACTCGGGACAGACCATGTGGAGGAGAGGTTGTGTCCACCATAACATCTGTACTGGCCCCCGTGGGTGGGGGTCACACAGCCCAGGGAGAAGTTGGGGCTGGGCTGCCCATCTAGACGCATAGGAGGTGTGAGCCCCTCATCCTTCATCAGAGCGAATGTGTCAAATCCGGCTTCTGAATGACACTGGAGGGTCAGGTTGTCTCCAGGCTGCACCAGCGAGCCCGGCTGGGCTGAGAGGGTGGGCTCCCTGTAGGCGCCTGGATGGGAGGGGACAGAGGCACCAGGGGATGCACACCCCACGTTGGCCCCAGGGCCTGAGGCGAGGCTCTCATGAGCACCAGCCCTCCACCATAGCTTCCATGTGTCGTCTGACTTCAGGAGGCCAGTGCCCCACCCACTTTCTATCACCCCCAAGGCCCCACTGGGCACTCGGCTTAGGTCAGTCATTTGGGCCCAGGAAGTAGGTGGGGCAGGGCAGGGCAGGGGCCCCTCACCTGTGACCTGAAGGTGCAGAGGGTCACTGGGGAGTGACCACACATACGGGTAGGAAGCTGGAGAAACGTAGCACCTGTAGGTCCCCCCATGGGAGGTGCTCACGGGGCCCACAGGGAACAGTGCCTGCCTCTTCTCACGAGGGAACTTCAATTCCAGGTGTCGGGGCGCGTCAGCTCCCCCCTCCTTCAGCAGACGGAAGGTTTGCCATGGATATGGTGAGCTACAGGAGAGGGACACGTTCCCTCCTGAGGCCACCACAGGGCCTGGGATGGCTGAGAGGGAGGGTGGGTTGTACACTCCTGAGGGAGAAGGAGGGGCAGTGTTAAAGGGGCCATCGCCCCACGTACCCCAGTGTGGACAGTGAGCGAGAGTCCCCTGAGGCCACACTCTGTTCCCTTCCACCTGGAGGAGGGGCCCCAGGGGAGGGGCCAGCTTCTGCCTTACCTGTCACCACCAGGGGCAGGAGGTCACTCCGCTGTGACCAGCCGTTCCTGCTGTGATATTGACACTGGTATCGCCCTGCATTGTGCGGACTCATGAATCCAAGGTAGAAATTGGCCTTGTCGCTGGACTCCTGTGAGATCTCCATGGACGTGGGTTCAGAGGCCGTCTCTTTATACAGATAGTAGACATCAGCCTGCAGAGATGCCTGACACCAGATGGTCACAGGGGTCCCCCTGGTGACATTGGGGCTGGGCTCAGCCCTGATGGAGGGTTTGGGAAGGTACCCTGGAAAGGAGTCAGATGGGGAATTGCAAGGGTGCCCTTCTCCCCTGTTTCCCATCTGTCACCCCAAGGCCCCTCCCGGACTGGTCACCATCAGCCCAGACCCTCTGTGCCCCCCAGCTGCCCAGCGGGTTGTTGGGTGGAAACAGGAGGTCTGGGGAGTACTCACTTGCCTGTACCTGGTCCCACGGACCCCAACACAGCCCTGGAAGAGAGTTCCCTGTGAGAGTGTCCCCCCACCCGCAGGTAGCTGTTCCAGGCCCAGTCAGGTCCAATGACCACGGGGGTCACTCTCTGGCCCCCAGAAGTCCTGCCCCCAACATGCCTCCCAAGTCCTGAGGTCTCTCAGGGCCCAGGGCCTGGGGGCAGGGCGGGAGCCACCCATCCCTCCTCTTGTCCAGAAAGCTCACCGAGACACAGAAGGGCGGTGAGGGTCTGGGTCCTGATGCTGCCTCCCATGGTCCCAGCGGTGCAGACAGCTTAAAAGTCCTCAGAGTCCACAGGACAGACACATGCACAGGGTGTGACATGGCCCAGGCTCTGTGGTCCCCATCATGGGTTCCTCACGAGAGGCCTTACAGGAAGGGGAACACCCCCTCCGGGGCCTTGCTCTGCTCTCCCTGAAGGACGCCCGACAGCAGAGGCCCTGCGACCTTTCAGACCAGATGCGAGTCTCACCAGACCCCACACGGCCCTGCCGCTCTGCCTGTTCCCTGCCAAGCCCAAGTCCAGAGAGTGACTCTGGTTCCAGAAGCCAAGGTCGGGGAGGGTGGGCCGGACCTGGGAGCCGGCCGAATTTCAGTTCCAGTTCTGCCTGTGCCTCTTACAGAGGCTGTGTGATCTGGGTGAGACACCAGAGACACTTCCCTTTCCTGAGTTCCGTAAATGCAAATTCTCTTCCTTCCTTCCACCACCCTGTCAATCAACTAACATTTAGTGAGTAGCTACCACGTCCAATCATGGCACCAGGCCCTGGAGATTCATGTTCTGTAGGAGGATGGTGTTGATAGCCAGCAGTGTTAACACTCTGACTTTAATCTGACCACTGTGTGATGAGCTGATCTGAATTCTACATGGTGTTGTGGGTTCTTGGGATCCACTCACATAATCTCTGTAACAAATACATTCACAATTGAGTGGGGAGGGGCAGCGAGAGTTCTTTGTTGTTTTCATGGCCTTGGAGGTTTGGGAAGAGTCTGCTGTGTTCAGATGTGCTTGGAGAGTACATCCTGGGAAGACACACGTGTATTTATAACTCAGTGTGTGTGGTCTGGGGAGGGAGGGGGTGAACTGAGGTGAATTTGCTTGTGGGGAGGAGTGGGCCCTTCTGGGGCTGGAGAGGTTAGCTCAGCCTGGTGTCAGCACATGGAGGGCCATGTGTAGAGACATGGGTCTCACGGGAGGAAGGTGGAGAAAGGTGGGCAGGTCGTGTATGCACGGGAGGGTCAGTGACAGGTAGGTTTGGAGCCATGAGAATAAAACACTTCATCTGAGGTGAGGGTTGGAGTGGGGGCCAGGAGGAAGCTGATATGGTGGCTCCACCATGATGTCTGGAGTCTTTGACTACACTTCACTGTAGTGCTGGATGGGGTCATGGAAGAGGGTTCCAGGGCAAAACTGTCTGGGTTGTCATCATGTGAGATGTGGAAGCGAGTGAGAAATTGAGAGGTGTCCCACACCTGCCTCAGTTGACTGGAGGGCCCAATGGGGCTGTCATAGTGTGGATGACCCCAAGATGAGAAGGATGGAAAGCACGTTATCATACGGTTCAGCGACTCGCAGGGGGAACCACCCCTCCGATCTGGGCTTGGGTTTGTGGGTTTGCTTCTCTCTCACACACTTCCTCTCTCTGACTTTCTCTTTCTGTGACAGAAGCATCTTCTCTCCATCAAAACCTGAGTCATTCCTGCCTCCTCACAGTCTTGTCCCCCAGATATGAGCTCTTCTGGACTGTGGATTCTGTCTCCTGCTTCGCACAAAGCACTAGTTGGAGACAATTAATAATTTTGTTTTGGTTTGTTGGTTTGGTTTTAATGTTTGTTTGTTTATTCATTCTCAGTTGTTGGACATTTGGATTGTTTCACTTTTGCCTTTTGAGTCCTTCTATGAACATACTTGCCTAAGTGTCTGCTAGATTACCTGTATGTAATTCTGTTTTCTCTTTTGATTTGCGTTGTGGTAAGAGCATTTACTATGAGATCTACTCTCTTTACAAATTTCTGTTCCAGGACAATGTTGTGCTTTCTACCAAGGTGGCATCAGTGAGGTGGGATGGGCAGATAATTGGAAACAGACCTATTTGTAGACAGTTGCCCTAATCCAGTGTATTTTGACAAATTATTTCATGAGTCTGAGGTCATCTTTATAAGGGAGGAGATGACCCCTACCTAAGAGTTCTCTGGTAAAGACTCAGCAGTGGGGTGTGTGCAGCACCCAGTGCAGACCCTGGCACCTGGGACACATCAAAAAATGCTGATCTGTACTGTCGTGTGCAATAACCAGATGGCCTCTGCTCTGTGTGGATCTGGATGCATGGGTGGTGATCTGAATGATCAGACAGGGCTCCAAACTAGGCTCATGCTCTACACTCACCACACTGGTATTTGAACGTGGGGTACTGCCTGTTCATTTTCTTTCTTTCTTTGGAAAATGCATCTTTCTTTTCTAAAGTTTACTTATTTAAATTCAAGTTAGTTAACATAGAGTGTAGTATTGGTTTCAGGAGTAGAACCCAGTGATTCATCTCTTACATATAACACCCAGTGTTCATCCCAACAAGTACCCTCTTTAGTGCCCATCACCCATCTAGCCCATCTCCCCTCCCACCCCCACCTCCCCTCCAGTGACCCTTAGATTGTTCTCTGTATTTAAAAGTCTCTTATAGTTTGTCTCCCTGTCTGCCTGTTCATTTTCTATGCTGCCCCACAAATCATGTAGGCGACCCTGCCTCTACAGTTTGCTTTGTCTTTGATTAGCTCATGTTAGTTCACTACTTTTTTGTTAAGTCTCTGTGAGTGGAGTACAAAAGAGGAACTCTTTGTACCAGGACTGAGCAAGAGACCAAATTTACATAAATTAAAGGTGAAGGCAGACAGGGAGGATGCTGAGTTAATTTATTGCAGATTGCTGTGTATGTTTGTGTAGAGGTAAACTTTTCTGTCTGTCTTTCCATTTATAATCAATCCTGAATCCATCCATCCTGCCAGGAATCTATACAAAAGTTAACTAGATTTCACACAATGCTCCAAGCATGAATACTAAAGTATGTGCTAAATTCACATGGATCCTGTTCTCTGATCATTACTAGTCCTGGGAATGTTATGGGTGTCAAATAAATAATGACAAAAGATATATACTTGACCACTATGTCGTGTGGTATGTGGAATAAGTCCTTGGAGGTTGGAGATGATGTCACAGAGGATGAGGACTGGTCTGGGCAACAGGGAATGTTGACAGTTCCCACAGCACATGCCTCACATACTCTTCCAGAAATTCCTGGGCACATAAGATGTGCTTCCCAGACTCTGTCATTCTGATCGTTGCATTGTTCTCTCTTGAGTTTACCTCCTGGATGCATCTTGGATTCCTCTCTGACTGCAGTGATCCTGAAATAGCAGAATCCCGAGGACAACCAGGATCAAGCCAGCCATGACCATGCGGATGAGATTCTCTACTGTGTAATCTTTGGGGTGGGACACTAGGAATTCAGGACAAAGTGGTCACTGAGGTCAGGGGAGACCCAAATCAGCCCAGATCCTGTATGTCCACCCAGGGTGCCCACCTCCCCTTGACAGGACTTCATGCTCCATGCCACTTCCATAACTGAGACTTTCTCCTACTCACCAGTGTTGTGGTCTGACTTGTTTTGTGATGGGCTGGTGGTGTCAACTGCTCCTGAGAGCCAAAAAAAAAGTGGAGAAAGATGAATTTCTGATGAGACTTAAACTTGTCCCCCAGGCTGCGTGTTCTCGTACCTCCCCTTGTTCTCATGCTATAACTTCTTATGCAGTCATTAATTGATACTTTCTCTGTTATAGAAGGATCCTCTCTGTTCTAAATGGATTATTTCAGTCTCCCTGTCTTTTTTGAATTTAGACTTTGCTTCTGAGTTGGTTTGGAGCAGAGTCTTCCTGTGTCCCCCTAGCTCAGAATTTAGTGAGATAAATCATCTCTCAATACAGAAGTACTTGGGCTCTTGTATTCTCTGTGTTTATTCTGAGCACCTAAGCTGCCTCTTGTGGATAGGATAACTTGTATTTTCAACAATTCAGGACCTAGTGTCCATGAAACAGGGGTTGGTCACAAATATAATGTGTGTATATATATATATATATATATATATATATATATAGAGAGAGAGAGAGAGAGAGAGAGAGAGAGAGAGAATTCAGTGCATACAACATAGGTTGTGTTAATTACTTGAAATGCCCTAGGTAGGAAGGAGACATGTGTGAACAATGTCAGGGTGAGGGTTGCACTTGGAGAGGACATTTAAGTTGATTCCTGAATAGGAGAAAGAGGCTGAGAGGAGCAATGTGAAGACCCAGAGAAGATGTGTGTAAATAGCAGGTCCCCAGAAAGATCTAAGCACGCTTTTCAGAAGTAAATGAAGCCATGTTTGTTGTTGTAGGAGGATCCCAGAGGAGAATAGGGAGTTAGGGTGGGGGGGCCCTGGTGCATGGAAGATGGGCCAGGTGTGGCAGGATAGATGAGGGATGCTGCATCATCATCATCATCATCATCACCACCATCACCACCACCATCATTATTGGCATCTTCATCACCACCGTTATCATCATCATCCCCATTATCATCATCACCACCACCATCATCAATATTACCACCATCATCATCACCACTGTCCTCCTCCTCTTCTTCTTCCTTCTCCTCCTCCTCACTGTCTCTAACTCTGTTTGTCAATCATAACTCTGAAAACGAATGTAAGATTTCAAGGTAGAACACTAGTCATTTGATTTTTATCTTCAAAGACCATCTCTCTCCTCTCCATATAAATATCCAGAACCAAGGAGTCACACTTCTGGTCTCAAAGCCATAAAGAGCAGAGAAAATCAGTTTTGTTATAAAACTGGTGAGCACAAAATTAGGTAATCCTGCAAACCTATTTCAATCCATTTCACATAATATGCAACAAGATAAAAAAAAAACAAAAAAAAAATGCAACAAGATAAAAAATTATAGATCAGTCTAATTATAAATCTCCATGTGAAAATTCTACATAAGCTTATAGAATTCACAGAGTATGAATGAAGAATACACATCATTCAGTGGGCTAGTATGCAAATCTTTGGTACCAAGAAGTCTTTCAAATGTATCTCACTGGGGCTATAAATTTAAAAGAATAAGCCTGGAGTTGTACAAGCCCAGAAATAATTCTTAATTTATACTGAGTAAAGAATTTTTTCTGAAGCACCTGGGTGGCTCAGTTGGCTAAGCTTCCAACCTCGGTTCAGGTCATGATCTCATGGTTCACAGGTTTGAGCTCTGGGTCAGGCTCTGTGCTGACAGCTAGGAGCCTGGAGCCTGCTTTGGATTCTGTGTCTCCCTCTCTCTGCCCCTCCCCCACTCGTGCTCTGTGTTTCTCTTTCTCAAAAATAAATAAACATGAGGAAAAAAGAAAAGATTTTTTTTTTCTAATGAAACCTGAATGTAACAGAAAAATAGACTGAAATGGACAGGTTAGTATCACTATATGTATAAATATATAGTTTTTTTATGTTTGCCTTAAAATAATTAGGGCTATCAATGAAGATATTTTCTTAAAGCAACACTGAGTTTTGTATTAATGTCTTACATTGTCATCATTATTATATGGTATTTGCTGTAAGTAAACTTGGTGCACAATCTGGAAATGAAGAGGTAAGTTTCTTTTTTTTGAGTTTGATAAAATTATTATCAGTAAATCAAAGCAGATCAATTGTAAAGCAACTGAAAAGTGGAGAATCTGTACTGAGTTAATAGAGTCATAGAATATAAAACTAATTTAACCAAACCAGTATCGTTTTGTATATACTTAACTATTATCTAGAAAGTATAAAGAAAAAAATCATACTTATAAATGAATAAAGCAGTTGAACAACTTTTAAGCTTTGAGTGTAGACAAAATAATGAATAAAACATTAGAATGTGTCTGCATCATTTATAAACCTCATTTCTAAGCATTTGTATAAAAGAAAACTTTATAAGGGCAGCAGAGTGGTGCCCACAGGTGGGGATGCTTCTCTTTAGGGGATTGTCTCGTGGGGGCTCCACCTGCACCCACAGCAATTTCCACCTTGGCCTGAGCAGCTCCAGTCATGATGTGAGAGGGCTCAGGTGTGGGTGGTCTGCCCTCTATGACTGTCCCAGATCCCCACCTCCACCAGCCCAGCATCCTCACTGTGCTCCAAGTCAGGCCTGGACACCAAGCGCTGCCATCCCACCCCCTCTCCATCCTGTATCCCACACATTCTCCACACCTGGCTGGAGGCCTAAGAATTGTGGTGACAAGGGCTGGGTGGCTTTTAGGAGAAAATCCCACGGTTTTGTGTGAGATGAGGAGGAACTGAGATGCTAAATCGATGGGGATTTCTGTTCTCCATCGTACTGGGACTTCCTCTTGCCCTGCTGAGACCCAGGCCAGATGCACAAAATCACATGTACCTGCATCTCCCACACCTTTCTGAACCTTCCCACATCTGAGTCCCGGGGAGAGGCAGGACAGTGGGAGGCCAGAAATGGGATCACTGCTGGCAGCCCCCCCTCTTCATACAGGGAGCACCTTTCTTAGAAGCTCCACCTCTCGGGAGAGCTGAGCCCACGAAGACTCAGCCCCACAGGGCATCCTCGTCTGTCCTACCTGCCTTCCAGTTGAGCAGCTACCCTGCCCCTGCCCCTGGCTAGCAGCCAACACCCTGCTTCTGAGCCAGAGACACCAGGAGGTAAGTGGGTGGGACCTCTGCCTTGTAACCTCAGTCTGACCTCATTTCCTCTCAGGGTCGAGGGATCTAAGTCCATGCCTCTCCTCAGCCCTGTCTGAGACTGCAGGGGTGGCGATTCCCCTGGTGGGAGGTCCCGCCTATCCCAGCTCTCCTGGGTGGACCCTCCTCTGTGGAACTGCCCCTTGTGATAGTCTTATTGCATCCTGTCTCAGAATTTCCTGTAGACAGCATCCTGAGCTGGCCTTTCCTGCCCAGAGAGGACAGCAACAGGGAGGGACTCCTCACCTAGGACCAGGGTCCTGCCGTGAATCACCATCTCAGGGAGCACTGAGACCCCTCTCCACCCCATACCTCATAATCAAAGGACAGGGAGGTGAGGTGGTGCTGCTCCCCTAGCTGGGCCCTCACCCTCTCCCTCTGTCATGACCACCCTAGCCCTCCTCCCCCCCGCCTCAGAGACCCCGGACCTGGTGGTCGCTCTGGCATCTCTGAAACACAGGAAGGAAAGCCCTTAGACAGATGCCACTGTGACTCACCAGCTGTTGAGCTGGGATCTGTGGGTGGGGGGCTGGGGCCTCCAGAGGTTCCTGAGGAAAGAGGCAGTAGTTGAGTAGGGGACTGAGGCTTCCCTTAGAGACCCCGTCTCTGCTCAGTCTTCTCCCTCATGTGCCCCATGACCCAGCCTCAGAGCCCCTGGACATATGTAGCCACCCAGGCATCTCTACTGGAATCTCAGTTCCCCTGAGACACAGGATTGTTTCTGAGTATCTGAGAGGGTGTTAGATCCTCTGAGGGCTCTCAGAACTGATCTTGGGTGATCTGTGCTCAGAAGGAGCACAAACAGCCCAGTAGCACAACAATCTTGAGTTGGATCCTGTGGGAGGGGGGATTGGGGCTAATCCAGGAGTCCCCATCTCACTCAGACTTCTTCTACACCTGCCCTTTGGCCTCCCCATGACCCTCCCGCTGCTCACCTGGCATCTTTAGACCCAGGAGAAGGACAAAGGGTGAGCAGGTGTGAGAGGGTTTCTGTTGACCTACTGAGGGGCAGATCTCCCTTTGAGTGACCCTCTTTGGAGCGCCCCCCCACCCCGGCTCCCATCCCAGCCCAGGTAACTCTTGAGGACAGAGCCCTGAATAGATCATCAGGACACAGAGGGCATAGGGCCGGACTCGCTCACCTGAGACCAGGAGCTCCAGGGGATCACTGGAGAGTGACCACATGTGGGGGGTGTTTCTGAAATAGCCATAGCATCTGAAGGTCCACCTGAGCCTGGGGGTTATGGGGCCCACAGGAAACAGGGCCTGGAACTGCCCACTGGTGTGTCGCTGGGAGTCCAGGGTCCAGGTGGGTCTGGGTTCTCCTTCCTTCATCAGGACGAACCTATGGAATCCCATCCATGAGGTGCACTGGAGGGTCACCTTCCTTCCTGAGGTCATCATGGGGTTGGGCAGGGCTGAGAGAGTGGGTTTGCCATGGAATCCTAGGAGAGGAGGAAGGGACACGTTAAATAGGACACAGATCCCCCCACAGTATCCCCAGGGCTGGACTGTGAGAGGGAGACGCTCTGGGAGCAGACCCCCTCCCTGAGGGCAGAGCCTGGGGCGGGGACCCTGAGGGGGCTCGCACCTGTCACCACCAGCTCCAGGGGGTCACTGCGCTCTGACAAGCCAGCGGGGCTCCGATAGTAACAGTGATATTGGCCTGCATACTGCTCTGTCATGTATATGATGGAGAACTTGGCCTTGTCCCTGGGCTCCACTGCGGGTTGTCTGTCCCAGGGCACTGAGTGTCCATCTTTATCCAGATAGAACTCTGCAGCCTCCAGGGTCCCCTGACACCAAATGGTCACAGCGCTACCCCAGGGGACCACAGAGCCTGGCTCAGCCCAGATGGAGGGTGTGGGGAGGGTCCCTGGAAGGAAACAGAGTCTGTATCACAAGACCTTCCCCACCCTCAGTTCTTAGCTCAGCCCCAAACCCCCAGACGTCCCCTCTCCATCTGCCCAGAACTGCTGTCCTCCATTCCCAGCTGCCTGGTGGGTGACCCCGTCCCCAGCGAGGAGGTGGGATGGGACACCTGGGGACACACTCACCTGCCCGCACTTGGGTCCTGGGTTCCACACTCAGACCTGGAAGAGAGAGTCCCTGTGAGAGGATGGCCCCGAGTCCTGAGCAATACCCCTCCTCCCGATGACCCTCCTGTGCCTGAGGTCTTTGACTGCCCAGGGCCTGGTTGTGGGGTGGGTCCCTCCCAGACTAGGGCATCCTCTCCCCTCCTGAGATCTCACCGAGGAGGAGCAGGGCCGTGAGGGTGGGGGTCATGGCGTCTCTGCTTCTGGCCCTGGCTGTGCAGACGGAGGGACCTCAGTGCCCACAGGACAGACAGAAGCACAGGGTGTGGCCACTTGGGGGCTGGCCTGCCTGGTCATGGGGTTGTCACGTCAGCAGCCCCACAGGAAGGGGAACAGCCTGTTTCCAGGGGACCAACTCTGATGTCCATGATGGTGCAGCAAGTGGACCCAAGGCTTCCTGAGATGTCCCATCCAGGTGAGGAGATCAGGGCACATCCTTCCCTCCCAGAGCCTCCCTTACGGGTTCTCCTTCATTCTCAGCACATCCCCGGGGGTCCTCACCTCCCACGGGGTCCCCAGGCCCCAGAGATGCTGCAGGGGGTGTGGGTTCCGGCTCCTCTGCAGCCTCATGTCAGTGCAAACACAGCTGTGACATTTCTGCATGGCTCAGGTCAAGGTCACGTGGTGATGCACACAGAGGAGAAATATAGCGAAATAGAGAAGGAAGTAAGATTTCACTCTTGGCCCCAGATTTGGGTTTTCTTTGTATGTCAGCATTCATGGACTTCTCTATTTCCCTGTGACAGCGTCCATGCCCCAAGCATGGAAACACGCCTGTGAGTCCCTCCTGCTTCCTCAGTGCCCCTTGCCTCTGGGGCAGAGCCCTTCTCCCCATTCTGGGGGCCTGCCTATAAGATTTAGGGGACAATGCTTAGATTAAGTCCCCAATTTGTTGGGGAGAATTCTTTACTGAAATATTTGTCTCCTCCCCATTATGCATGTGAAAGGAGCAGTAATGTAATTAGATATTTGCCCCCATTTTTTACGTTATTTTACATCTAAGCGTACGTGGGAGAGCAAAGTGTGATATTCTTGTTACGAAATGTACGGGAATGCATTTGCTATAAAAATGTCTATACCAATGGTGTTTGTCATCCATAATTGTTTGGAGGCGCTCACAGTAAAAATTTGCTGGGCCCGGAGTGAGTTTTGTGGGATCATTTTAACCGGCAGTGTAACTGATTTAAAAGCTTAGGGGTGCCTGGGTGGCTCAGTCGGTTGAGCGCCCGACTTCAGCTCAGGTCACGATCTTGCAGTCCGTGAGTTCAAGCCCCGCGTCAGGCTCTGGGCTGATGGCTCAGAGCCTGGAGCCTGCTTCTGATTGTGTCTCCCTCTTTCTCTGACCCTCCCCCGTTCATGCTCTGTCTCTCTCTGTCTCAAAAATAAATAAACTTAAAAAAAATTAAAAAAAAATAAATAAAAAATAAAAGCTCAAAGGTGGGGCATCCGGGTGGCTCGGTGGATTACGCATCTGACTTCGGCTCAGGTCATGATCTCACGGTTCATGGGTCTGAGCCCCGCGCCGGGCTCTGTGCTGACAGCTCAGAGCCTGGAGCCTGCTTCGGATTCTGTGTCTCCCTCTGTCTCTGCCCCTCCCTTGCTCTCTCTCTTAAAAATAAACATTAAAAAAGAAAAAAGAAGAGGCCCAGAGAGCGCTCTCTCCGTCTCTCTCTACGTGCTCACAGCGAGCAAAGGCCAGGCGAGCACGCAGGAAGAAGGGGCTCCCTGCAACCCCAGCCGACAGCCCAAACCAGACAGCAGCCGTGCTGGCATCTTCCCTGAAACTTCCGTAGCTTAAACCACCCAGTCTGTGATCTTTGTTAACAGAAGCCGGAACAGACGAATGCAGATTTCAGTACCAAGAAGTGCGGTGCTGTGGGAACATATTTCCAAAATGCGGAAGCAGCAGGGGGCACCCGGGCAGCTCAGTCCGTTAGGCGCCCAACTCTTGGTTTCCGGCTCTGGTCATGATCTGTCTGTTTGTGGGATCAAGTCCTGGTTGGGGCCCTGTGCTGACAGCGTGGAGCCTGCTTGGGATTCTCTCTCTCTCTCTCTCTCTCTCTCTCTCTCTCTGCTCCTCCCCCACTCACGCTTGAGCCCTCTCTCAAAATGAATAAATACAACTTAAAAAAGAAAAAAAGATGCGGAAGCTTTGAGAGTGACAACGGAAAGAGGCCGGAGGAGTTTAGAAATGCCAAACAGAAGTATGGGCGGGTAAGTCCGTTCGGGCAGGACCTCAGGCCAAAATGAAGAACGAGGCCCTGGATCGTGGGGAAAAACGTGACCCCTGTTTGAAAGCGGCAAAGAACGTGGCTGAGCTGTGTCTTGACGTTTGTGGATGGAGCACAGGGCAAGCGCCCCACAGGGTCGCATGTTTCGCTGAGGAGACGCCTAAGCAAAGGGTTGGCGTGTGCCCGGAGCCACGCGGGTGGGGGCCCCCCTGAGACTCCAGAGCGGGCAGGTTGATGGAGGCACGGACTGTTGAGCCAGAGGACACAGAACAAAGAGCGGGAAGACTGTCCGACAGATGAGAGAGAGGAGCCAACATTAAGGGACTGTAGGAGCGGGCGTGCGGCCAGGGGACGGGGACTGTCCCCTGGGACAGCGGGAATGAAAGCCATCAAGTCTTCTCAGACTCTACGAGATGGGACGGTGGGCTTGTCTACAAACGTGTGCTGGTTTTCCAGAAGAGGGAAGAATGTCCCCCAAAGGCAATTCAGAGATCAGGCTGGCTCCTTGGTTTCAGTTTGGAAACTGCCTCAGTTTCCACAGGGCAGGCCCTGCGCAGAGCCTTGGGGGGTCCTCACCCAGAAGGACCACGCAGCTGTGCACCACGGAGGTGGTGCCGTGCCACGGAGGGCCTGGCGGGCAGAGCCTGGAGCCCAAGAGGGTCATCCTGGAGCCTGCCGATCTATGGAAGTTGCGTTGCTCCACTTCGAACACCGTCACCTCTGTCTTCTTTCTTATCGCTTCCTCAGGGAGTGGGAATTCTCTCTCCTACCCCTGCCCCGGCTTTGTACTCTGGAGGCACATCACTTGTCTGGCTCACGGGTTCACACCTGCAGAGGAATTCTGCCTTAGAAGGAGCCATACCCCGAAGCTCCCCCATATCTGATTTGTAAGATATTCAGATGCAACTCTGGATGTTAGATTTGACTGCTGATGCTGGAATGAGTGTAAATTTGGGGGAGGGGCGGGCTGTAGGGATGGAATGAATGTACTTTGCGTGGGAGAAGGACGTGAATCCTGGGGGAGGGACACAGGGTGGAATGAAACGGTCTGGGTGTCTATGTCCCTCCCCCCGCCAGGAATTCATGTTGAAGCCTTAACTCCCAGTGTGGTTGTGTTTGGAGAGGGGGCCTCTAAGGAATAATGAAGGTTGGTGAGATCATAAGGGTGGGCGGTCAAAGAAGGTAAGTGACCCTATAAGAAGAAACAGGAGGGCTCTCTCTCTCTTTCCCTCACACACCCACCGAGGAAAGGCCACACGAGCAGCCGTCCGTCAGCCGTGCGGAGAACCCTCCCTCGAAGGACGCCAGACCACCACACATGTCAGCACCTTGGGCTTGGGCTTCCGGACTCCAGAATTATGAAGAAATACATTTCTGTTGTTTAACGACACCGCCTCCCCCGTCTGTGGTATCTTATTACAGCAGCCCAAGCTCACGCAATTGATTGTTCTCTTTTTTATTCTTTGTGATCAGCGTAAGGTCTTCTGATTTTCACCCAGTGCCATGGGATGAATTTGCTATCCTTTCTCTAGCTCCCATGGAACATTGCCTGTGTTGTTGACTTTCAGGCTCTCCTCTCTTGGCACGAACCGCATTCAGGCACTGACTTTCCCCATTTCGTCTCGGCATACGGCATTTACATTACCATTTAGGTAAAACTATGCTTTGATGTAGAATTTTTGCATTGTCATGGGAGTAAAAAAAAAAAAAAAAAAAAAGAAGTCCTGTCTTCATCTGTGGCTGGCTTCTCTCGTCCACTGGTTATTTAGAAGGGTTTTCTTTTCTTTCTAAAAATATGGAGCTGGTATTTCTCTTCATCTGGCGAATTAGATGACTTCTGAAGCTCCAGGATATCCTGCTCCCATATGAGAGGTCCCCAGGCGCAGGGGTCCTTGGGGGCAGCCTCACTGCATCCTGGGGTTCCTGCAGTCCCCTCCCTGGAGTGTGGGGTGTGCGTCCTTCCTGGCCAGAGTGGCATACATGATGGGCTCTGCGGGCAGCTCCCCTGCCCGTGAGGAAGGGGGTGCCCTTGTCTCCTGTTCAAGATTCAGGCTGTTCAGCTGGGCATAGGTCACATCCTGGGGGTCTTCAGATGCCGCAGCCTGGAGGGCGGGGAGTGGGAGTCAGGTATGTGACAGGTGGGGGAGCCGGGGTGCCAGGAGCAGCAAGAACCCACCTGACTGTTCTCTCCCACTTGTCTGTCCAACAATCCCTCCCAAGGGGGAAGGAAGAGTGGCCACCCCCACCCCTGAGTGGTTCCCCTGGGGCACAGTCACTCCCCTGGGGGACTCACTGTCACGGTTCTGCTGTGGGATCCGGGGAGGGGGGGTGGAACTCGTCCACTATGTCCTTCTTCACTTACCTGTCCACCTAGACGCCAGAGATAATTTTAAAACATAAATCGGATGAGGGCGCCTGGGTGGCTCAGTTGGTTGAGCATTGGACTTCGGCTCAGGTCATGATCTCATGGTTCGTGAGTTCGAGCCCCACGTCGGGCTCTGTGCTGACAAGCTTACAGCCTGGAGCCTGCTTCGGATTCTGTGTCTCCCTCTCTCTCTGCCCCTCCCCCGCTCACACTCTGTGTCTCTCTCTCTCCAAAATAAATAAACATGAAAAAAAAAACCCAAACCATAAATTGGATCATGTGAATCCCTGGCTTGGGTACTTTTGCACTCATGTGACCTCAAGTAGGGTCTCAATCCTCACAATCACTATTGTGCAGTGCACAAACTATACAACCATCCCCGGCAGCACTACCATTATGGACAACCAGCAGTTAAAAGGAGACCGAGAAGAAGGGGCCCACGTGACGTCAGAAAAAAGCCACTGAGAAGTGGTGTCCCAGCAGCCTGCGTGTATCACCTTTCAAGAGGAAAGGTGAGGTCAGATGCTGCTGAGTTGAGGGATAGGAAGCTGGAAAGGCAGCCCATGGATTTAGCTAATTAACAAGGCTGTGCTGGGGGCCCTGGACAGGAGCTGGGGCTCACCCGACTGTCCATCTGTCTGTCTTTCTCAGGTTGGGACTCTCTCACCTCAGCATCTGGAGAATGAGAAGATTCTATTTCATGCCAAGATTCCCGAAACCCTGCAGTCCCACACGCCCCTCCCACCCTCAGATAGGGAGACTGAGGCCCGACAGGGGGCAGGGATGTACCTGGAATCACACAGATTTGGTGGTTTTCATGCGAAGCCCAGAACCTGTCCCGACCCCTCCTCCTAGCCCTTTCTCCCTCCTTCCCAGTTACCCTGCTTCTCCTCCTGGACAGGAGCCACGGAGTCGGAGCTGAGGGGAGGAAAACAGGGGCATTAGGCAGCAGTGAAGCGGCTACAGTCAGAGGTGGGAGGTTGGGGGAGGATCTTTGGGGAGAAATTACCTTTTCTGCAGGGCTCTGGTCTCAGCCTCAGGATGTAGAGCACCTGCACAAAGTTAGAAATTCGCTTCTAACCCACCCCACAACCTGGCCCCCGGGGCTGCATTAGGATCTCAGAGATCTGAGCCCTGACAAGGTTATACAGCCGCCGCCATCAATCTGGGATTCAAGGCCAACACGAAACCAAACACAAAACACGCAAAACACACTAAACTCTTACACACAAAACGTGCATGGATGATTCAAATACATTTTCTTTTTCTAAAACTGAAAGAACATCTTTAAAAGTCTAGGTCTGGGGCGCCTGGGTGGCTCAGTCAGTTAGGCAGCTGCCTCTTGGTTTTGGCTCAGTTCATGATCTCATCGTTTGTGGGTTCGAGCCCCGTGTTGGGCTCTGCACTGACAGTGCAAAGCCCGCTTGGGATTCTCTCTCTCCCTCTCTCTCTGCCCCTCCCCTGCTCTCACTCTGTCAAAATAAACGGATAAACATTAAACATATTTTAATAAAATAAATTAAAAGTCTGTGTCTGTTCTTGGGGCGCCTGGGTGGCTCAGTCGGTTAAGCATCTGACCTCGGCTCGGGCCATGATCTCACGGTTTGTGAGTTAGAGCCCCGCGTCGGGCTCTGTGCTGACAGTTCAGAGCCGGGAGCCTGCTACAGATTCTGTGTCTCCCTCTCTCTCTGCCCCTCCCCCACTCATGCTCTGTCTCTCTCTGTCTCAGAAATAAATGAACATTAAAGTGTTCCCTCTGCCCCCATGCATTCACTAATTTACTCTATAAACTAGTGGATTTCCGTTATATTCAGTGCATTGTAATCCAATACTTGGATGCTCAGATTATTCTAGAGTTTTCCAAAGGGAGTTCCTTCCAGCTGGCTCCTGGGTCATTCTGCCCTGTCTCCATCATTCTTTGCGAATGTTTGCACTTTCTGGCACACTGAGATGCCCCGGCAGCCTCCAGTAGTCCCCCTGTCCCAACCTGGAATAAAGAGTTTCTCCGATGAAACCTAATTCCTTCTTTTTACGAAACATTTTAAAGTCGATTTGTTTATTCTGAGAGAGAGAAAGAGAGGGAGAGAGAGAAAGAATCCCAAGCAGCCTCCACGCTGTTAGTGCGGACAGGGTTGAACCCACGAACCGTGAGATCATGACCTGAGCCTATATCAAGAGTCAGACGCTAGGGGCGCCTGGGTGGCTCAGTCGGTTAAGCGGCCGACTTAGGCTCAGGTCATGATCTCATAGCCCGTGAGTTCGAGCCCCGCGTCAGGCTCTGTGCTGATGGCTCAGAGCCTGGGGCCTGTTTCAGATTCTGTGTCTCCCCCACTCTGACCCTCCCCTGTTCATGCTCTGTCTCTCTCTGTCTCAAAAATAAATAAATGTTAAAAAAAAAAAAAGAGTCAGACGCTAAACTGAGCCACCCAGGAGCCCCTCCCCCCCCCCCATTCCTTTTACTACAGGGCGGTATATAAAAGCCAGAACCTGGATGGTTGTTTGCTGTCAGTGTCTAGGTTTTATTGGTGGACATAGCTGGGACATACGTGTGCGTGTGTGTGTGTGTGTGTGTGCGCACCCGACAACCAACACACCCATACAGCTGTTTTGTGTCCCTCGATGTGTAAGTATATCTCTTAATGAGGTCACACTGACACTTCCAATTCCGGTACGACGGCTCAGAGTTTTTTCTAGCCGCCTGCCTTTGCACATTTATAAATCCCTGCAGATCTTGAGCAACTGGGCTCCCTTTATCCCCGACATACTTACATATTTGCTCAAAGCAACTCATCTCCCAACTACTTCCGCATCCTGCTCCCACTCCTCACCGCTGTGACCCCTCCCCCCTGCTCTTGGCCGCAGGGAGACTGCATCCCTCCCAGAGCCCCCCCCCTCCTCATCACCGGCGTGGTTCCTCGGGTGTTGGGTGCAGGTACCCCCATGTGGGGCACCTGCCCTCATAACTGCGCTTCCTGGGAATCCCCATCTCTGTCCCAAGGAGGTTGTGATGGGAAGAGATTCCTAGACATTTTTTTTGTTATTGTTCATTTTGGAGGCTTTTCCAAACTGAACACGTCTTTCTGTTTTGGTGCCCTATGTTGGCTGGTGCTCTAAGAAAAGCCACTTCATGTCTTTAGGGTAAGATCTCCCTTCTCAGCGAGACCAGACATCGCCATCCGCTTACCTGACATGCAGCATTTTTTCTGGTGCCGGAATCGGAGAAGGAGGAGGAGGACGAGGAGGGCAAGCAGCAAGATTAAGGTCACAGAGGCCCCGATCGCAATTTTCTGGTACTTTTCAAGACCTTGGACACAAGTGATGTCATGAATGAACCAATGATGTCAGTTAACTGAGCACCTACTGTGTGTGGACCCGTGCTGGGGTCTGTGGATTCATTTACCGCTAATCCCCATTATAATCATGCACCAGGGGAAGGCCACCCCGCCTTCACCCATTTCACAGACGAGGAGACCAAGGCTCAGAGTGATCAGTCAGGTGCCTCAGATCCCCCAGCCAGGAAGCAGGTGACAGAGCTGGGATTTGAACCCAGGACTGTGGGCTCCCTGTGCCCTCCTCACACTGCCCACCCTAATGGACACCTACTTCAGGCTCTGGGCTCCTACCTTGACTGGGATGGCCTGTTCCATCGTCCCCATGTGTTCTGCCCTCTCTTGCAGCCAGAGGTGAACACACCTCCTATTGTCAGAGGCTTTGGGGTGCTCAGAACCGGGCCTGCATGGGACGGACTCTGTGCCTTCCCAGGTCCAGCCAAGACCTGTCCTCCCTGCTGCAGACCTCACACTCACAAGTGTGGCCGGTCTGGGCTTTTCAGCATGCCAGTTCCTGCACACCCCGTGGGTCTGTTCCATGCAGAGGAATATTATTTCCAAGATCCCACCTAAACCTCTCAGCAAACCCGTGAGGGAGACGGTAGGAGATGCATTTAGTAAGGAGTGAAGTGGGGACTCAGACAGGGAAAGGACTTGTCCGCGGACCCACAGTCTGGAAGTGGCTCATCTGGGATTTACATCCCCTAGAGCCCGACCGCCAAGCCCTTGTTTGTTTCTGTTTGATGCTGATTTCTTTCCATCAGGGCTGCCTGGGTAAGGCCAGGCTGAGCACCACAGGGCTGGCAGAAGAGTACTGGGGACGTCACCAGCATCACTGCTCTGCTCTTCTCCGCACCCTGCAACCCACACTGTGCACCTTCCAATTCTACAGACCTAGGGCAGCGCCCCTACAGGGCCAGAGAGGACATGACCATGAAATCTGAGCCAGGACTCTCCCCTATCACAAATAGAGAAACGGAGGCCCTGATGGAAAGGGACCTGCCCCAAATCACCGTCTCAGGGAGCACTGAGAACTCTCCCCTCAAAGAGCCCTACCATGTACATCATAAACCCAGGGCAGGGAGGTGAGGTGGTGAGGCTATCCGAGCTCCTCACTTCAGCCTGGTTCCTGCTCCCCCCGCTGGGCCCCCACCCTCTCCCTCTGCCACGGCCACGCCAGCCCTCCTCTGTCGGCTTGGACCCTGGTGGTCCCCCTGGCATCTTTACTGGACTCCCAGCCCCCTTGGATGCAAGATGGTTTCTGAGCATCTCAGGGGGAGGTAGATCCTCTGAGAGGCTCTCAGACTCCCTGAGATTGTCTGTACTCCTTCTGAGCGAAGAGGCCCCAGTGACTCACTCTCTGTGGAGCCAGGTCCTGTGGGTGGGGGGCTGGGGCCCCCAGAAGTTCCTGGGAAAGAGACAAGAGGAGGGTAGGGGGCTGGAGCTTCCCAGACAGACCCCTCTAGGCTCAAACTCTTCTGGTGGATGTGCCCTGGAGCCCCGAAAGGCCCTCCTGCATCCACCTGGAGCTTCTAGTGATGGGCTTGTAGGAAGGGGGTGGGAGGGCCCCGTGGCCCTCCATTCCTCTGAGGGGTGGCTGTCCCTCTGGATGACCCTCCCTTGCAACCCCGCATTCTCAGCCTAGATCGGGGGTGTCCCACACAGAGCCTAGAGGAGACCACAGGAACACATATGGGACAGGTTCTCACCTGAGACCAGGAGCTCCAGGGGCTTACTGGGGTAGGACCACATCTGAGGGGTTTTGCTGAAATAGCCATAGCATCTGAATGTCCACCTGACGTTGGGGGTCATGGGGCCCACAGGAAACAGGGCCTGGAACTGCCCACTGGTGGGTCGCTGGGAGTCGAGGGTCGACGAGGGCCTGGGTTCTCCTTCCTTCCTCAGGACAAACCTGTCAAATTTCTCCCATGAGGCACACTGGAGGGTCACCTTCCCTCCTGAGGTCACGACGGGGCTGGGCAGGGCTGAGAGAGTGGGTTTGCCATGGAATCCTAGGAGAGGAGGAGGGGGCGTGTTAAATGGGGCTCAGATTCCACCCCCCACAATACCCCCAGGGCTGGACTGTGAGAGGGAGATGCTCTGGGAGCAGACCCCCTCCCTGAGGGCAGAGCCTGGGGCGGGGACCCTGAGGGGGCTCGCACCTGTCACCACCAGCTCCAGGGGGTCACTGCGCTCTGACAAGCCAGCGGGGCTCCGATAGTAACAGTGATACCGTCCTGCAGGTCTATCTGTCATGTGTGTGATGGAGAACTTGGCCGTGTTCCCAGGCTTCTTTGGGAAATGAACATCCCAGAACCCTGAGTGTTCCTCTTTATCCAGAAAGAACACTTGGGCCTCCAGGATTCCCTGACACCAAATGGTCACAGCACTACCCCGGGGGACCACAGAGCCTGGCTCAGCCCAGATGGAGGGTTTGGGGAGGGTCCCTGGAAGGAAACAGAGGCTCGGTCACAAGACCTTCCCCACCCCCAGTTCCCAGCTCAACCCCAAACCCCCAGACGTCCCTCTCCATCCGCCCAGAACTGCTGTTCTCCATTCCCAGCTGACTGGTGGGTGACCCCTGTCCTCTGTGAGGAGGTGGGATGGAACACCTGGGGACACACTCACCTGCCTGCGCTCGGGTCCTGGGGCCCACACTCAGACCTGGAAGAGAGTCCCCATGAGAGGATGGCCCCGAATCCTGAGCAGAACCGCTCCTCCCTGTGAGCTTCCTGTGCCTGGGGTCTCTGAAACCCCAGGGCCTGGTTGTAAGACGGGTCCCTCCCAGATTAGGGTGTCCCCTCCCTTCCTGAGATCTCACCGAGGAGAAGCAGGGTCGTGAGGGTGGGGGTCATGGCGTCTCTGCCTCTGGCACTGGCTGTGCAGAGGGAGGGACCTCGGTGCTTAGAGGACAGACAGAAGCACAGGGTGTGGCCACTTGGGGGCTGGTCTGCCTGGTCATGGGGTTGTCACGTCAGCAGCCCCACAGGAAGGGGAACAGCCTGTTTCCAGGGGGTGGCTTTGGTGTCCATGATGGTGCAGCAAGTGGACCCAAGGCTTCCTGAGATGTCCCATCCAGGTGAGGAGACCAGGGCACGTCCTTCCCTCCCAGATCCTCCCCTACGAGTTCTCCTTCATTCTCAGCACATCCCTGGGGGTCCTCACCTCCCACGGGGTCCCCAGGCCCCAGAGATGCTGCAGGGGGTGTGGGTTCTGGCTCCTCTGCGGCCTCATGTCAGTGCAGACACAGCTGTGACATTTCTGCATGGCTCAGGTCAAGGTCACCGTGGTGATGCACACAGAGGAGAAATATAGCGAAATAGAGAAGGAAACGTAAACCCTCTCCTGGTCCCAGAGTGTAGGCTTTCTCTCTGTCACAGCCTTCATGGACTTCTCTATTTTCCTGTGTCATCATCCACCTCCACTCCCTGGGAACACGCCCATGAGTCCCTCCTGTCTCTCAGTGCCCCTTGTGTCTGGGGCAGAGTCCTCCTTCCCATTCTGGGGCCCTGCATGAAGATGTTTATTTATTTGGGTTAGAGCTCTGATGTTGGAGGACGTGGTAACCTTTATCTAAATATTCATCTATTACCCGGGGTGTCTGGGTGGCTCAGTCAGTTAAGCGTCCGACTTCAGCCCAGGTCATGAGCTCACAGTTTGTGACTTCGAGCCCTGCGTTGGGCTCTGCTGACAGCTCAGAGCCTGGAGCCTGCTTCGGATTCCGTGCCTCCCCCTCTCTCCGACCCTCCCCCATTAGCACTCTGTGTCTCTCTTTCTCAAAAATAAATGAACATTAAAAATATTTTTAAAAAATTAAAGGAGATATTTAATTTTTGATAAAAGAATATGGTTCATGTTACAGAAATATAGGCAATTCATGAAACGATTAAGAAGTTTCAGAGATGAAAATCCAATAAAATCAATACATTCAAAAAATCCATTCCATTAGGGACGAGGCAGAGCTGAAGAGCCATTTATAAAACTGGAATTCAATACTGAAGAAATGTTCCAGAATGCAGCATACAGAGACCACAAAGGGAAATTCAAGATACTTAGGGAATAGAACGAGTAGGGCCAATGTCCTATGTGTTGTGTCGGAAGGAAAGGTGTCAGAGGGCAACCTAGCAACAGCTGAAGAAAGACGATTGAACATTTACAGAGGCCAGGAGACAACACCCCACTGAGTGTTAGGATGCATATATTTTTAAATTTTTTTAACGTTTATTTATTTTTGAGACAGAGCATGAACAGGGGAGGGGCAGAGAGAGAGTTAGACACAGAATCGGAAGCAGGCTCCAGCCTCTGAGCTGTCAGCACAGAGCCCGACCCAGGGCTCGAACTCACGGACCATGAGATCATGACCTGAGCCGAAGTCGGACGCTTAACCGACCGAGCCACCCAGGAGCCCCCCCCCTTTTTTTTTAATTAAAAAAAATTTTTTTGTGTGTTTATTTATTTTTGATACAGAGAGAGAGCATGAATAGGGGAGGGTCAAAGAGAGAGAGAGGGAGAGACAGAATCTGAAGCAGGCTCCAGGCTCTGAGCTGTCAGCACAGAGCCCGACGCGGGGCTTGAACTCACAGATCGTGAGATCATGACCTGAGCCAAAGTCAGAGGCTCAACCAACTGAGCCACCCAGGCGCCCCTAATTTTTTTTTTTAACGTTTATTTATTTTTGAGACAGAGAGAGACAGAGCATGAACAGGAGGATGCATATATTTTTAAATGACGTGCACCGGACCCTTCGTTGTAAATGAAGAAAATGGAGATGCGTTTGAGGGGGTAAGAACTTTGTCAACGTCGTCTGTTTCCAGGTGGCACGGTCAGGGTCTGAACCAGCCGACGTGGAAAGAGAGAGTGGTGAGCGGGGGCCCACTCAATGCCAGCCAGCCGCAGCCCAAGGGCGCTCTCCACTCCCCACGTGCGAAAACCCACACCTCCCTGCACACCGCGGCCAGATGTTTTGTGCAGACTCAGAAAACAAACCGGGGTCTGTGGGCAAGAGAGAAGCCACAAATATGCAGCAAAGCAAAAGAGCGGTTCCAGCAGCCAGCCTGGTGGGTTGCAAGAACCAGAAAGGAAACATAAGCTCACGAATTTCGTAAGAAGGAAGGACTATGAAAACTATCTCCTGCCTGAAGACAACAACTTAAGATTTACGGAGGTGAGCACCACCTCAGATGCTAAAACGGCCACGCAAAACTCCGAGGACCGTGGGAGTCCAGGACACGCATCACCACCAAAAGATAAGGACAGCCTCCCAGTAACCGAGCTCACACTCGGACTTTTGCAACACAGCTGACGACGGTTTCAAAACAGCCGCATTGAGGAAACTCATCGGGCTATGGGAACACCCAGAAAGACGAGGAAATAAAGAGAGCGATAGGTGAACAAAAAGAGAAATTTAACCAAGAGATAGCGGTCGTAGAAAAGAACCAAACACAAATTCTAGACTCGAGGAATTCAGTTAATGAAATTAAAAAAAAAAAAAATGCGGGGAGCCTGGGTGGCTCAGTTGGTTGAGCATCCGACTTCAGGTCAGGTCATGATCTCGCGATTTGTGGGTTCGAGCCCCACGTCGGGCTCTGGGCTGATGGCTGAGAGCCTGGAGCCTGCTTCCGATTCTGTGTCTCCCTCTCTCTCTGCCCCTCCCCCGCTCATGCTCTGTCTCTCTCTCTCTCTCTCTCTCTCTCTGTCAAAAATAAACATTAAAAAAATTTTTTTAATGCACTGGAGACCCTCTGTGGCAGAATGGAATAATTAAGGCTACAGAAAAAGAAGAGAGAGGGAGAGAAGTGGGCAGAAAACTTATGTAAAGAAATAACCGAGAAGGAAAGGTTTTCGATGGTAGATTCTGTAAGGGTTAAATTGTAGTGTAGGGCTAACCTGTAGCCTTAAGAAATAACAGCTTAGTTTTAACACTATAGGTTAAGAGATAACAGCCTTAGCCTGTCAACCAAGGGATGTGATTAGTGTTTGATCAGATTGGGGCAAGGGCCTGTTTGAACTGTTTCCACCTGGGAACTATTCCTTTGTTCTGTTCCCAGGTGATAATAAGACGATGTGGTCGGCTATAAAAGCTCTGTACCCCGGCTGTTCGAGACGGTACTCTGGTCAAGAGTGTCGGTCTCGGTCGGTGTGTTTGCCTTGCCTCTCATTGCGATAAATTGAATTTTCTCTCTTTTTTTCCCCCTTTAGGTGGTCTAACTGAAAGTTTGTCAATTTGGTTTCTCTTTTTTTTAATTTTTTTTTCAACGTTTATTTTATTTCTGGGACAGAGAGAGACGGAGCATGAACGGGGGAGGGGCAGAGAGAGAGGGAGACACAGAATCGGAAACAGGCTCCAGGCTCTGAGCCATCAGCCCAGAGCCTGACGCGGGGCTCGAACTCACAGACCGCGAGATCGTGACCTGGCTGAAGTCGGACGCTTAACCGACTGCGCCACCCAGGCGCCCCTGGTTTCTCCTTTCAAGTAACAAACTCAGTTTCCTTGATCTTTTCTCTTTTTTTTCTTTCTCTATTACATTTATTTCTACTGCCATCTCTATTTCCTTCCTTCTGCTAACTTTGGGATTCATTTTTTTTTTTTTTTATCCTTCTAGGTTTGAGGTTGGGTTGTTTATTTGACATCTTTCCAATTTCTTAATATATGCATCCATGACTATAAACTTCCCTCTCAGAAGTGCTCTTGCAACAGCCCATAGGTCTTGCCCTGTTGTGTTTCCATTTTCGTTTAGGGATGTTTTTTGCTCCTGTTACAAATGTTTTCTTGGGTCACGTGTTGTTCACCAGTGTTCTGTTGAGCACCTGCAGCCTCTGGAAGGGACACAGCCCTGCTGACACCTTCACGTGGCCCGGTGGGACCGTGTCAGCCTTCTCCGCACAGAACCGCCCGGGCATAAACAAACACTGTTGTCAACACTGAGTTCGTGGCGGTTTATTTCACAGGAAGCTGGAAGAGTGGAAAGTGGGGTACAAAGCTATAGCTGGAACGGGCTGACTTCCATCCAAGAAAGGAGGTAAGTAGCAAGATGTGTCTGCGGACTTCCCTTTCCACGGATCATGTGTTCCATCTGAGAACCTGGAAGTAACAAAAATAGCCACCTGCACTATGTGGGGGCGTGGGGCAAAGGGGAGGGGGTGAGGAGGGTCATCTCGAATGTCCCAATTCGGGGAGTTTTTGCTTTTGAAACCTACGAACGTCCTGCACGTTCCAAAACACAGTTAAATCATACAAGACGGGGAGAGCACACTCTGACACGAATATGAACACGTCAAGGTAAAGATACGCTTACACCCGATTAACAACAAAGCCACAGGGCGAAGCGAAAATGTAATTACGTTAATTTATCAGGAGCAGGGATCTGAAGTATGAGAAATACAAGTGTAACCTAAAAAGTCCATTGAGGCACCTGAATGGCTCTGTCGGTTAAGCATCCGACTCTTGATCTCAGCTCAGGTCTTGATCTCAAGGTTGTGAGTTCAAGCCCTGCACTGGGCTCCATGCTAGACATGAGGCTTACTAGAAGAAGGATGGGAGGGGATGGGAGGGGAGGAGAGAGGAGAGGAGAGGACAGGACAGGACATCACATCGAGGCTGGGAATGCCCCCGTGAAAGCACACTACCCATCCTCCCTGAGTGTTAACTTGCTCCCTAAGGAACAAAAAAGCCCAGTAGCCTGAGTTCACATAACCTGCACATCTTGTTCTATAAATACGGTTCCCCAGTAAAAGGAGCCCGAGAACTCTTGCAGAAAAGGTGGGTTTCTGGTCCAGGGCAGGAGGGACACGAGATGAGTCTGGGACTCCACTGAATCCGGAGAGCAAGACAGAGCTGATGATGCGCCGGGTCCCCTCGGGAAGCACAGCGCCGGGCTCAGAAGCGCCTTCCACGGCCGAGTCTGGCAAGCTGAGTGCCAAAAAGCGCAACGAGGACGCTCCGTACTCTGGGCAGGAGGCAGGGGCCCTGGCAGGCAGCCTTCCTGTCCTTCGTGCTGAGGACAGTGCTCCGGGAGACGGACACAGTGGGGGGGGGGGTCACAACTGCTGAAGAGGAGAAGTCTGCGTGAGAGCCGAGTGGCCCCTCCATCCGTCTGTGCTGAGAGAAAGGACACCGGAGAACCACCGCGCGGAGCCCTGCCTCCTGCAGAGATGCAGCCACGCCGGGGAAGGTCGTCCTTCATCCTGTATCCCGGCCACACTGGGACCAGCGCTGCGCACAAGCCCCCGGCCCCTGCAGAGCCGCAGAGATGGGGCCCAGGCCTCCAGAAGGTGGCCAGGCTGGGCTCCGGGCACTGGTGGTCAGAGGTGTGGGATGAGATCAGGGACTGAGGCCGGAACGCTGGTCAGGAGAGGTTGGCACCGGAATCCGTTTCCAGAAGCTTGGGAGACCAGGCGTCTGAGACTCCTCGTCTGCCGGAACCCAGGAGCGCAGAGGGGGACACTTCCAGCAGCAGGTTCATTGGGATCGTTAAATCCTGGGGGATCAGAACTCTGACATGGGTCTGCGCCCCCCCCCCCCCCCCCCCCCGCTCCTTCCTGGATACTCAACCCGTTTCGCTGCCTTTTCCAGCTGCTCGAGGCGCCCGCCCTCCTGGACACGTGGCTCCTTCCTCGTCTGTGGAGCCCACACCTGCCACTAGGGTCCTTACTCAGCGCCTGAGCTGATGCTAATTATTGGCTTCCCTCGTCCACACCTCAGAAGCCTGCGGCTGTACTGGCGAGTGTGGACAGCGCCGGCGTGGATGCCAGTGCGCACACCTTCCAGGGCCCAGCTTCTGTTGCTTCGGCCTGCGCGCACCGCGCTGGCGTCGCCGGGTCCTTCTTCCTGCGCGCGGGGGCGCTGGGACGGCCGGCTCAGTGAGCGATTCTGGGCTCACTTTCTGGGGAACTGCCACCCGGTTTACTCTCGCCCCGCCCCTGCATTAATTAGGGTTCCAGTTTCTCCACTTCCGCCCGGCACCTGTTACTTTCCTTAAACAATGTTCTAAATATATACAAGCCATCCCAGTGAGCTTGCGGGGCTGCCTCAGCGGCGTTTTGGTTTCCATGTCCTTCCCTGGACTCCTGATCCCGCACGACAGGGCCCAGGAGCAGCCGGCAGACGGAGAAAGGCACTGAGCGCCCGGGGAAGAGAAGAACCGGGATGTATGGAGACCCATGGCAGGTGCACTTGGGGGCCTCCCTGAGTAAGGCGGGTGACAGGTGTCAGTGAGAGCCGGAGGGCCTGTTCCCAGAGGGCAGCTGGGAATGTGGGGCCGCAGGATAGGGGAGGCGGGAAATTACACCCTGGAGCCCTCCACTGAAATGTCAAATCGAAGCCCCCAGATGCTGAGATCACCAAAGGGAGAAGCGCGAGTACCGCTTAATGGCCTGAGCGGAGCGCTTGGAGCCGCTGAACTGGGGGTGAGGGGGAGGAATAGAAAAAGGGGGGCAGGTATGGGGTGACACGGGACCCTGTCTGAGAACCGCGGGGGACTGAGGAAGCAGTGGGGCGGGAGGAGAGGCACCATTATGTGCATCAGCCCCGGAGGCAAAGCTGGGACAGAGCCTGGCTGACTTGGGAGAGGCGGGGACAGTGGGCACAGTGGGGATGGAGGGCTATGAGGATAGCAGATCCTGGCGGGGGTGGAGCCCAGCGGGAGGTGCCGGTGGGACCCACAGGACTCTGAGGGATGGACGTGGGGCGGGCTCAGGGGGACTCAAGGACCCCATGTGTTCTCTGACCCGGGGCTGATGGCCTTCAGAGAAAGGGGAAGAGGGAGCTGGCGACAGTTGTTGTGGGCGAGAATCTCAGTCTGGCGGGCTGGGCTGGACCTGAGGCGTCCTCGGGGATCTGCAGCCATGGGCTGTCCTCATGCAGCTGAGGACAGCTTTGGTCTCTGCACCTCGGGGCCTGCACCTCGGGGCACTTCCCTCCCGGAAGGAGCAGGACTCCGTCCAGGGCTGCCCCAGAGAGCGTGTGCATGGGACTCACCCTCCTGCACGTGGATCGCCTGGTGAGGCAGAGCGCTGCAAGAGAAGCCCGGTGAGGGACACAGTAGCCACCGGTTCCCTCCCCAGGGGTCAGCATGCTGCCGACAAGGATGTAGCCGTGTGACCTTCACACCTCCCCAAGTCAGCAGGACCCCCCGTCCCCCAACATAGCTGCCTCCCCTGTCTCTGGCTGCAGACAAGTCTCTGGGACTCCCAACCAGACGCCCCCCTCGCCTTGCCTGTGTCTGGCCCCCCTCGCCCCCTGCTGTCCCAACCTCTAGCACACCTGTCAGAGGCCCCGGGCCCCACGCTGCTGGCTCAGGCCCAGGGGACAGAGCAGCAGGGCCTGCAGAGACCGTCCTCCCTGAGGGCCAACTGAGGTGAGGCCTGGCCCCCGCTGGCGTCTCCACCCCCCTGCCCCTGCCCTCCCCACTCACTTTACCGCATCCAGGGAAGTGGATGGGGCTGTGGGACATCTGTGCGCTGTCCTAGTCCTGGGGCGGCTGGACAGGGGCCTGCGGGTCAGGACGCGAGCAGGAAGGGCTGTGAGGGCCTGGTGTCTGTGGTCTCACGGAAAGGAATCAGGGGCGGGGGGTAAGCCCTACCTTCCTCTTTTGGATCACAGAGAGGCCTTGACTTCTGGAAGCCGTTTCTAGTGAGATATCACATCACCAGGCTGAACACCTGTCAGAAGGAGGCCCACCTGGTATTAACCCGTGACGGACAGAGACAGAGATGATGGGAAGGTAGAGATAAGGAGATGATGGATGGTAAGTGGGTGGATAGAACATACGTAGACGCGTGGATATGGGTGCAAATATGGACACGGTGGGTTCGGGATGATGATACGGCAGAGACACAAAGACGATAGGACGACGGGTAAATGATGAACGTACCCATAGGGGGGTGAGTAGCTCCCCAAGTAGGTACATCGGACATGAGAAGAGATGACAGGTATTCACATACATACACACACGGAGAGACACAGACACAGGTGCAAAGATGCATAGTTACGTGGATAGACACAGACAGAGGGGGCGCAACACAGAAAGGGGTTTCTGGCTCCCCTTCTGGTCCTAACAGGCTGACTCTTCTCAAACTACACATTTCCCACAGGCAAAAGGGGCTTTAGAAATTCTCCTGATGACGTCATGTTGCGGGGGTGGGGGGAGTGCCCAGAGAGGAAGGAGGCAGGAGGCACACTGTGCAGGTAGGACGTCCTGTCTCTGGGTCCTGTGACTCTGGGCTGTGCTCTGCACTCACTCACCCATGCCCCCCAGCTGGCTGGGTTAGGCTCTCTAGTTAGGGGATGCTGACGGGGCTGCGGCGCTGGAGGAGGGAGGCCGGACAGGAGGAGTTTCCTGCTCAAACATCCCAGTTGTAACCGAAAGCCCTCAAGTCCTGGATGCAGTAAAGAGACCGTGACGTCTGCCCAAACGTTGGTGGGCAGGGCTTCCTGTGCCGCTGGGGCTGGGATGGGGGCTGGATTCCTGTCTGGACCCCCAGGGGCCTCTCTGGGTCCATTTGTGGCACAGAACACACGACCATCAGTAGGGAAGGTGGGCTGGAGCCCCTGCCCCTGTGGACAACGCAGAGTCCTAGCATCACCCCCGCCCTGTCATTCACCGCCCTCCCAGGCCATAGTGACTTAGGTCTTTTGCGTTTCCTCCATTCTTAAAAGCTTCTCTTACAGTCTACCGGCTTTATGTTTCAGTGAACCCTGTGTTTCTCTCGCACCTTCTACCAGGGCCTGGTTCTTCTAGGGACTTAATGCCTCCATGGGATTCTGATATGTCCAGTGGCCTCGTTCACATTCCATGTCACCTGCTCACACTGGGGAGGAAGGCTGAAGATCCCCATGTGTCCTGGGGCTTCTAAGACCCACACTGACCTCCCAGTGGAGGGGAGGGGGTGCTGTGAGAGGGGACAGACAAGGGAAAGGCCTGGGGCTTTTTAGGGTCAGGGCCCAAGGGAGTGTCTGGCTGAGCCACTGACAAGGTGGGCTCAAAGGCAGAGCTGGAGTCTGGGAGAAGGGAGAGGAGGTCTGACAGGGACGGAGGGGGGGTCTGTGGTGCCCTCCTGGACTGGGGTGGCCCAGCCTCTCAAGGGCACAGAGCTGCGGCTCTTCCCAGACCTGGTGCACAAGCCCAGGGGAGACCCAGCCGCTGTAGCCACTGTTTCCCAAGGACAAGAGAATCAATATATATCAATATCTCTCAATATATCAATATCATAGTTCTCTATGTCCACCATCCCTGCGGGCATCAAGGCCCACGTGCTTTATGATTCTTGGCCTGAAACCACACGACTGACCCCCCAGACCTCCATGTTCCACAGCCTCGACGGAACAGAAGGTCCAGACCCATGGGCTGTGCCGTGAGACACAAGCCAGGAAGCAGCCGTGCGGATTCAGGGTCGGTGCGGCCCCAGCGGAGGGCGTCCCCCACCCACTGCGGGGAATCTGGGGTCTGAGGTCAGAGCCACCCTCCCCGGAAGAGCACTTCTCTTTCTCCGTGAGAGCAACCAGCCTGGATTCCCAGAGAAGCAGGAAGAAAATGTGGAGACGCTCTCTGTGCAAACTCACCTACGGAAAGACCCCAGCTCCTGCCATGTCCTGCCTCCCACATAGTGACCCGTGTTAGGGTGATGTTGCCCTGCATGTACGTGTGTACATGTGTGCATGTGTGTGTGTGTGTGTGTAGTAGAACGGGAAGCATTGCAGGTCAGCCAAAGAAATAAAATGACTTTGTCTATCAGTGATCGGATGTCACTCAGGAGCTGCCCCCACTTAGGCAGGGAGCACACACACACACACACACACACACACACACACACACAATCATTGCAAACGCTCCTGTATCTTGGCCGGTCTCCATGCTCCTTCCCAGGATGGTGTCCCAGGTGCAGGGAGCAGGTGGCTCTGTGTCCTCCTGCTGGTCCCTGGGTCCGAGCTGACTGGGGACTGCGGGGTTTGCTCACCAGCTTGCTGCAGGCCCAGCTGATGTCCATGCTCAGTGGTCACAGGATCCAGCCTTTCTCTACTCCCTTGGGGCCTGGGGGCCATTCTGGTGATCTCCGTGTCCCCTTTGTCCCAGGGGTTCAGTGCACGTGTCTGGGCGCCGGCTCCTGCCCCATCCGGCCCAGGTGGGATCTCTCCTCCCACAGCGACGGCCCCCCTTGCGTTCGCCCCGAGGGCACACCTCCGGAACTGGGGGAGTCCCAGGGCAAGGTAGCCCTCCCTCTCTGCCTGGCCACAATGGAGCCACCAGGGGTGCTATACCAGCCTTGGCCTCCAGGTGGCGCTCAGGGGCCGCATCCCTCACGCAGGAAAGTAGAGACATCCAGGGGCTGAGTCCTGACCCTGGGGTCTGTGGCTGGAGGGTCAAGGAGGAAAGACTGGTCCACAACGTCTGCTTTTCTGTCCTCTCCTCTTCCCGCCAAGCCCCCGAGATAGAAGGCGTGTGGGCTTTATCTTGCTCTCCTTCCAAAATTCCCCCTAAACCCCTTCTGCTGCCCCTGCAGCCTCACTGCCAGGACTCATAGCTCTCCTTTTCACTAGAGCAGATGCCCCACCTGGTCGGCCATTCCTCCTCTGGAAGGGGCAGAATATTCTGGAGTCGTCTCTTTCCCAATGCCATGCTGCCCGCCCTTCCCTTGCTAAGAGCCTGGCTCCAGTCAGGGTCAAACGAGCCAGATTTTGAGGGGAGACTCACCATCTGACTGTGATGGTTGTTTGTAGGTACAACCTGACAGGGGGGTGGGGGGAGGGCGGGCAGAGAGCTGGGAAAACAGGACTTCTGGGCCAGTGTGCAGGCGGGTTTCTGAAAGATTCACATTTGATTCCGTGGACTGAGTGACGAGGTGGACCAACATCTTCCAACCCCCTCGGGGCCGGATGGAACAGAAAGGGGAAGGAGGTCCGATTCCATCTCTCTCTTCTTGAGCTGAGACAATCATCTTCTCCTGTCTGGTTCTTGGGCCTGCGGACTGGGGCTGATTTATCCCACAGGCTCTCCTGGGTCTCCAGCTGACAGGTAGTAGATGGTGGGACTTCTGGTTCTATAACCCATGAGCTGATTCTTATGCTAAGTATATATTTAAATATATATATACATATATATGCATTTAAAATTTATCTCTCTAAGTTGTACTTAAACATATAATTTACATTTAAAATATTATATACCTAAATATAATTTATATAACTTCTTACTTGATATGTCTCCAGAGGCAAGGGAAACCAAAGCAAAAATGAACTATTGGGACCTCATCAAGATAAAAAGCTTCTGCACAGCAATGGAAACAATCAATAAAACCAATGGAATGGGAGAAGATATTTGCAAAGGACACATCAGATAAAGGGTTAGTATCCAAAATCTATAAGGAACTTATCAACGGGCAAAAGACATGAACAGACACTTCTCCAAAGAAGACATCCAGACGGCCAACCGACACATGAAAAAATGCTCAACGTCACTCATCATCTGGGAAATACGAATCAAAACCACAATGAGATACCACCTCACACCAGTCAGAATTGCTAAAATTAACAACTCAGGAAACAACAGATGTTGGTGAGGATGGGGAGAAAGAGGAACCCTCTTGCACTGTTGGTGGGAATGCAATCTGGTGCAGTCGCTCTGGAAAACAGCGTGGAGGTTCCTCAAAAAACTAAAAATAGAACTACCCTACGACCCAGCAATTGCACTACTAGGTATGTAACCAAAGGATACAAAAATGCTGACTCAAAGGGGCACATGCACCCCGATGTTTATAGCAGCGCTATCAACAATAGCCAAAATATAGAAAGAGCCCAAATGTCCATCGATGGACGAATGGATCAAGAAGATGTGGTATATTTATACAATGGAGTATTGCTCTGCGATCAAAAAGAATGATGCCTTTGCCTTTTGCTACAACGTGGATGGAACTAGAGAGTATTATGGTAAGCGAAATAAGTCAGTCACAGAAAGACAGACATCGTATGATTTCACTCGTATGTGGAATTTGAGAAACTCAACAGATGAACATGGGGGAAGGGAAGGAAAAATAAGATAAAAACAGAGAGGGAGACAAACTATAAGCGATTCTTAAATACAGAGAACAAAAGGTTGCTGGATGGGGGTGTTAAATGGGTGATGGGCATTAAGGAGAGCGCTTTTGGGGATGAGCTCTGGGTGTCCTATGTAAGAGACCAATCACTGGGCTCTACTCCTGAAGCCAAGACTACACTGTATGTTAACTAACTTGAATTTAAATTAAAAATAAACACAAAATTTTTTTTACACATATATATATATACACACATATTTTACACAAATATATATACACATATATATTCACTCTTTACAATAGAATCTATTGGTTCTGCTTATCTGGAGAACCCTGACTAATACACTAATAATTGGTAAAGAGAGACTTTGTCCCACATGACAAAGAGAAATTCAGTACACAACTCAATGAAGAAAACAAAGATAGAGAGTACAGGGCTAGGAAGCAGAGGAAAAACGTTGAGTACGAATAGAAATTAACCTTGAGCACAAATAGAAAATCAAAGCTCAGTGCAAGTTAAAATTGTGTTGGAAAACCAGGACCCCACCCTCTCTGAAACAGGACAGACACCTCCCAGCTGGCGAGATGCAGGCTGTCCTGAGGTCACCGAGAGGAGCTGCCCTATGCAGTTTGCAGTCCCCACCACTTAGAGCTGGCAGAGTGAAGACAAGCTAATTAATGATTGGTCCCCAGTTTCTTCAAGAAAAATGGAGAAAAGGATAGGACATGTTCTGGAGGGTTTATATGAAGATTAAAATGTGTTAATGTTGGGGCACCTGACTGGCTCAGTCGGTAGACCGTGCAACTCTTGATCTCGGGGTTGCGTGTTCGAGCCCCATGGTAGATGTGGAGATTACTTAAGAATAAAGTCTTTAAAACATGTGTTAATGTTTGCAAAGAAGTAAGATAGAAGTTGCACCAGAATGAGCTAGATGAGTTTAGGTCAAATTTTTATTTTTTTTTAAGGACCACTGTGGGGCTTTAAAAAATGGTAATTTATTTTTGAGAGACAGAGAGAGAGTGTGATCAAGGGAGGGACAGAGAGAGAGGGAGATACAGAACCTGAAGCAGGCTCCAGGCTCTGAGCTGTCAGCACAGCACAAGCCCTGGCTTGAACTCACAGACCATGAGATCATGAACTGAGCCAAAGTCCCATGCTTAACCGACCGAGCCACCCAGGTGCCCCAGTTTAGGTCGAATGTTTAAAGAAATATTCTTTTAGTGGCACCTGGGTGGCTCGGTCAACTCTTGGGTTTGGCTCAGGTCACGATCTCATGGTTTGTGGGACTGAGCCCCACAGTCACTGCTGTCAGTGTGGAGCCTGCTTGGGATTCTGTCTCTCCCTCTCTGCCCCTCCCCTACTCATGCTCTCTCTCAACATAAATTAAAAACTTTAAAATAAAAAACATTCTTTTAATATATAATAAAACTTTTAGTACAAGACCTATAGCAGGCAGGCAGGTTTCTTACCGCCCCCCCTCCCCCCCCCCCCAGGCCAAAGAAATGAAAGACACAAAAATCAACCAGAATGTTTCATTAATGCTCCCTAGCAGTTGTCAGGGTAAATTTAAATCCCAGTGGGGTCCCCATTTAAATGGGGTCCCCATTTAAATCCCAGTGGGGTCCTCGAGGCTGACCCCATAAGTCTGGTAGAGACACAACACATCCGGCCCACAGTAGGTTCGGGGCTCTCCTGGCAGGGTGCCTTGGGCACCCCATATCCTCTGGTGGCACAGCTGGTCCCACTCAGGGACATGGTCGTGCAGACCCCAAACGTTTGCTGTAGAGGCAGCATGGGGCTGCCTTGTTTACAAACCCTGTAGCAATCAGTAACAATGGTAAGTAAGCCAGTGGGCAATTGTGAACGGAAGCCTGATCTGTGGGTTAAGAAACAACACGGGGAGGGGGTGCCCGGGTGGCTCAGTCGGTTGAGTGTCCAACTCTTGATTTTGGCTCTGGTCAAGATCTCATAGGTCATGGGGTCAAGCCCTGCCTCAGGCTCCATGCTGACAGTGGAGAGCCTGCTTGGGATTCTCTCTCTCTCTCTCTCTCTCTCTCTCTCTCTCTCTCTCTCTCTCTCAATCTCTCTCTGCTCCTCCCCCACTCACACGTGCATACTTGCTCCCTCTCTTTCAAAATGAAAATAAAATAAATCACGGATCCATGAGGCCTGCCCACAAGGCTAGATCCTGGGGTTCAGGGAGAGAGGTGTGGGGGCACCTCCCAGGTGTGGAATTTGGAGACTAGGTCACGTGAAACAGATGCAGATCAGCTGCCCAAGTATAGCCTGGGTTCAGGGCCAACTACTGAACTCTGGAAGACGAGTAAATCAGAGCCTCTGGGGGCAGGTGGGGACACACAGGACACATCTGGAATCACCTGTGGGTGACCGTGGGACCATAGCTGAGTCTCGGGAAACTGCCAGGGGTCTGTAGCTCTGGGTGTTTGTAAATGGGTGTACGTGGCCCTCTGCTCTCTGCACACCACAAGCCAGGGGGCTCTGGGGCAGCAGCCCCCAAGGTGCCCACACCCCGTTTCTAGGCCAGCACCCTGCCACTGTCTGTGTGTGGTTAGGGGGCATAGAAGTTAACTTCCCACACAAGCAAACAGGAAAAAGCGAGCCCAACTCAGCAGTAGGGAGACTTAAGATCCTTGGAGCACCTCAGTCGGGTGGGTGTCCGACTTCGGCTCAGGTCATGATCGCACGGTTCCTGGGTTCGAGCTGCGCGCTTAGCTAGCCACTAAGCACATGGTAATTTGTTACAGCAGCTGTAGGAGACTAACTAATGTCGTCACGTTACTGGAGGAGTTGTTCCAAGCCCATTAGCAAGAACAAGGGCGTCAGCCAGGTGAGGGAGTGAAGGTCAGATGAAGGACAAGGTCTTCGAGCGGGATGGTCCTGTTGTGTTTGGAAACGCATGGTGTCCAGCGTGGATGAACCTGAGGCGGGAATGGGAAACGGGGAGCTGACGTGTCCCCCTGCATGGACTAAAAGCCCCAGGGGCCCTCCCTATGCGATCACGACCTCAGCGACTCCCTCGTTAGGGTCCACACATGTGTCCGTGTGTGTGCATACATTTGCACAGTGTGTACGGAGGGAGTGTGCATCTGTGTGTGCATCTGTGCATTTGTTAGCATGTGCGTGTGTGTACATGTGTATTCATGAGCATGCGGGGGTGTGTCTGTGCGTGTGTGAGCATTCGTGAGCGTGTGTGTGTGTGTACATGGGTGCATTCGTGGGCATGTATGTGTGTGCATGTGTGTGTGTCCCTGTGTCAGTGGGTGTGTGTGTGTGTGTCTGTGTGTATGTGTGAAGGGGTGTGGGGCTGTGTGTACTTGTGTGTGTGTGTATGTGTGCACATGGGTGCATTCATGGGCCTGTGCATGTGTGTGTGCGTGTCCCTGTGTAAGTGGGTGCATGTGTGTGTGTCTGTGTGTATGTGTGTGGGGGGGTGGAGCTGTGTGTACTTGTGTGCGTGTGTGTGTGTGTGTGTGTGCACGTGTGTACGTGGGTGCATTCATGGGCATGTGCATGTGGGGGGGCTGTGTGTACTTGTGTGTGTGTGTGTGTGTGTGTGCACGTGTGTAGGTGGGTGCATTCGTGGGCATGTGTGTGTGCGTGTCCCTGTGTAAGTGGGTGCATTTGTGTGTCTGTGTGTATGTGTGTGGGGGGTGTCTGTGTGTACTTGTGTGTGTGTGTGTGTGCACGTGTGTACGTGGGTGCATTCATGGGCATGTGCATGTGTGTGTGCGTGTCCCTGTGTAAGTGGGTGCATGTGTGTGTGTCTGTGTGTATGTGTGTGGGGGGTGGAGCTGTGTGTACTTGTGTGCGTGTGTGTGTGCACGTGTGTACGTGGGTGCATTCATGGGCATGTGCATGTGGGGGGGGCTGTGTGTACTTGTGTGTGTGTGTGTGTGTGTGTGCACGTGTGTACGTGGGTGCATTCGTGGGCATGTGCATGTGGGGGGGGCTGTGTGTACTTGTGTGTGTGTGTGTGTGTGTGTGCACGTGTGTACGTGGGTGCATTCATGGGCATGTGCATGTGGGGGGGGCTGTGTGTACTTGTGTGTGTGTGTGTGTGTGTGTGTGTGTGCACGTGTGTACGTGGGTGCATTCATGGGCATGTGCATGTGTGTGTGCGTGTCCCTGTGTAAGTGGGTGCATGTGTGTGTGTCTGTGTGTATGTGTGAAGGGGTGTACTTGTGTGTGTGTGTATGTGTGCACATGGGTGCATTCATGGGCATGTGCATGTGTGTGTGCGTGTCCCTGTGTAAGTGGGTGCATGTGTGTGTGTCTGTGTGTATGTGTGTGGGGGGTGGAGCTGTGTGTACTTGTGTGCGTGTGTGTGTGTGTGCACGTGTGTATGTGGGTGCATTCATGGGCATGTGCATGTGGGGGGGGCTGTGTGTACTTGTGTGTGTGTGTGTGTGTGTGCACGTGTGTACGTGGGTGCATTCATGGGCATGTGCATGTGGGGGGGCTGTGTGTACTTGTGTGTGTGTGTGTGTGTGTGTGTGCACGTGTGTAGGTGGGTGCATTCGTGGGCATGTGTGTGTGCGTGTCCCTGTGTAAGTGGGTGCATTTGTGTGTCTGTATGTGTGTGGGGGGTGTCTGTGTGTACTTGTGTGTGTGTGTGTGTGCACGTGTGTACGTGGGTGCATTCATGGGCATGTGCATGTGTGTGTGCGTGTCCCTGTGTAAGTGGGTGCATGTGTGTGTGTCTGTGTGTATGTGTGTGGGGGGTGGAGCTGTGTGTACTTGTGTGCGTGTGTGTGTGCACGTGTGTACGTGGGTGCATTCATGGGCATGTGCATGTGGGGGGGGCTGTGTGTACTTGTGTGTGTGTGTGTGTGTGTGTGTGCACGTGTGTACGTGGGTGCATTCGTGGGCATGTGCATGTGGGGGGGGCTGTGTGTACTTGTGTGTGTGTGTGTGTGTGTGTGCACGTGTGTACGTGGGTGCATTCATGGGCATGTGCATGTGGGGGGGGCTGTGTGTACTTGTGTGTGTGTGTGTGTGTGTGTGTGTGTGCACGTGTGTACGTGGGTGCATTCATGGGCATGTGCATGTGTGTGTGCGTGTCCCTGTGTAAGTGGGTGCATGTGTGTGTGTCTGTGTGTATGTGTGAAGGGGTGTACTTGTGTGTGTGTGTATGTGTGCACATGGGTGCATTCATGGGCATGTGCATGTGTGTGTGCGTGTCCCTGTGTAAGTGGGTGCATGTGTGTGTGTCTGTGTGTATGTGTGTGGGGGGTGGAGCTGTGTGTACTTGTGTGCGTGTGTGTGTGTGTGCACGTGTGTACGTGGGTGCATTCATGGGCATGTGCATGTGGGGGGGGCTGTGTGTACTTGTGTGTGTGTGTGTGTGTGTGCACGTGTGTACGTGGGTGCATTCGTGGGCATGTGCATGTGGGGGGGTGGGGCTGTATCACCCGCACTTTTATTCAGGCACACGTCCCCTCAGACGTCTCCCTCATTCCTCCGTGGGACACTCAGTTCAGAAAACACAGATTCACCCTTTGTCTTGTTTCCTGCTCTCAGCTGGGGGCAGACACTAGGACCAAGTTACCGTGAGTCCTGCTTCCTCACGCGGGGCTGCTGCAGGCTGGGCCCGTGAAAACATTTATTGGCGAACAAAATGAAGCATGATCCAGAAAACAGGGTCTCAGCGATCAGCTGCCCATGTATAGCCCAGGTTCAAGATCAACTACTGAACTCTGGAAGACGAGTAAATCAGAGCCTCTGGGGGCAGGTGGGGACACACAGGACACATCTGGAATCACCTGTGGGTGACCGTGGGACCATAGCTGAGTCTCGGGAAACTGCCAGGGGTCTGTAGCTCTGGGTGTTTGTAAATGAAGTGCTCCACATTCTCTGCGAGCATCTAGTTGGTTTTCGGAGGGACCACGTGGTTGATGAACCTCCTAGACGCTGATTAGGAGTCTCCTGAGTGCACCTCTGGCCTCCGGGAGAGCTGACCGCATGGCTTTCCAGAAAGGGATGATTCTGTAGGGAAGCCCTCCAAATGGCCTCCTCACGCTTCTGCAGGAGTGACTTCCCGTGTCTCTAGGAGCAGAGGCCAGGTGGGTCCGGAGTCAGGGTCTGGCCAGGGATGCATACGTGCTGGACTCAGCCGTGGGCTCCGTGGACCGTGGGAACGTGCCTCGGGCTGTCCTCTGTGCGAGGATCTGGTGGTCTAACTGAGCGTATGTCACGTCCTGGGGGCTTCCTGCAGGCGGGGCCTGAGACAGCGAGACCCGGGGTGAGTTAGGGCGGCCGGGCCGGTGGGAAGGGGAGCCTAGTGGCCAGCCTCCAGGTGACCCCCGTGACCCCACCTCCCGGGGTCACCACTGCGCAGTGCCCTCCCACTTAGAATCAGGGCTGGCCTGTGTGAGCGGTAGAATATGACAGAGTGAGACCATGCCACCTCCAAGGGGAGGCCTCAAAAGATGCTGTGACCAGGGGCACCTGGGGGGCTCAGTCGGTTGAGCTTCTGACTTCGGCTCGGGTCATGATCTCACAGTTCGTGAGTTCGAGCCCCGCGTCGGGCTCTGTGCTGACAGCTCGGAGCCTGGAGCCTGCTTCGGATTCTGTGTCTCCCCCTCTCTCTGCCCCTCCCCTGCTCATGCTCTGTGTCTCTCTGTCTCTCAATAATAAATAAATGTGAAAATAAGTAAATAAAAGGTAAAAAAAAGAAAGGTACTGTGACCAAACTGTTGACCGAGCTGCTAAAATTGGGGTTGTAGGTAGATATTGGATACAAGGACTTACCGAGCTGGGTGCTTCCCTGTCCTTCTCAGGAAGTCTGCCGACTGTTGCCAGATCTGGAGGGGAGAGGACAAGGGGTCAGGTCTCTGGGGTGGGTTTCGGAAGGCCAATTTGCCTGAAAACCCACAGCTTCGGATTTCACCATGCACTCCATCTAGAACATCCTGGAATGTTCTCAAATGTTCCCTCTCCCTGGCCGGTCCCTCCTCCTTGTCCTTTTACCTGGTGTCCTCTGGAGAAGGTCAACAGCTGGGCTGACCCTGTGGGGGAAAGTACAGTGAGCACTGGGGGGCCCCCTGGAGGCAGGGGCCTGGGAGGGGGGCCGGGGTTAGTCTCAGGGGCCTCACCTTTCCTGGGGCCTCTGCTCCTCACCTTGGCTGCCGGGGAGCCCTGTGGGCAGTCAGGGGTGTGAATTAAGAAGAGAGGACTTCTTCCCCAACACCCCAAACAGCCTCCCCAGGCCACCCCACCTCTCCCTGAGACCTACTGTGTTTTTTTCCGACGCTGACAATGGAGGAAGGCGAGAACCAGGAGGAGGAGACAAAGGAACAAGGCCACAGAGACCCCAACGAAAATATACACATGCTCTGTCGACAGGTCTGGGGAACAGGGAAGGTGGAACTGGATTATCAGCAGCGTGCATTTATGGAGCACCTACTGCATACCCCATGTTTGCTGGGGGCTTGTCATGTGCACACCTATGTATAAAACGTCTCCAATTCATAACAGTTCTGTGACATAGGAAGCATTATTACAAAACCAGGGTCCTGAGTGCTCAGGCCCTCTGTCCACAGGGCACTGGCAGGCCTGGAATATGGCCAACACCAAAGCACATTCTTTCCCCAAGAAGCACACACCAGGTCCTGCTCCTCCGCCCCCCTCACTCACCTGGGCTGTCACTGTCATCCCCACGCATCTGTGTGTCCCCTGGGAAGGAGGAATCGAGCACACGGTCAGAGGCCTAAGCTGGACAGAGAAGGCTGAGTCCTCCTGACCCCCCCCCCCACAAGGGCGCTCCTCTGGAACGAACCCATGGAACTTTCCATGGGGATGGGAATGCCCTACATCCGTGCTGTCCACCCTCACAGGACTATTTGCACTGACATCCAAGTTAAATAAATAAAAGCCAGATTCCCAGCTGCTCTGGCTACCGTTCCAGGGGCTCAGTGGCCACACCCGGCTAATGACACCTTGCTGGAGGGTGCAGACACGAGGCATGGCCTTCCCGCCGTGGGCTCTGTGGGACAGTGCTCCCCTGGCTCCCCTCCTTCTGAATTCCCACCCTTCTGTTTCTCACAGCAGCCCCCATGGGGGGTGGCACCTCCCTCCTGGGAGTGAAGAGACCGAGACTCCGCGTCCTGACGTCCCCTGAGGCCCGTCCATCCAGCACCAGCAAGGCCTGGGTTTGGTGCATGAGCTGTATGTCCTGCTGGGCTCATCCTGGCTAAGGGTGGAGCCCCTGTGTCCCCTCTTCTGGACAGTGCCCCCTCCCTCCCGCTGTCCCGGAGGCCGTGTCCTCAACTTCCACTCCTGGAGCTTCCCTCCCTGAACACTCTGTCCTGGGTCCATGATCTAGGACCCCACCTGCTCTAATATATAATAAATACAAATATACATTTTAAAGCCTGTGTTTTAACTTATATAGGTATCATTTAATTGCTATAAATAATTGTGATTATATATCATTTAAAATTACTTAGACCATGTAACATATATGACTTATACTCTCATTTGTACATATTACTTAGAACATGTGAGATATATGACTTATATCTCAATTATACAGATTTATTATTAGATGACACCTATTTATGTTGAGATTTACATATACAAATCATAGAATACATAACACGTAATATATGACATTATATAATATATAATACTGTATACTATATTAATATGTAATGATTAATTCATGTATTTTATAATTTTAATTATATTCCTTGTGTTTAATATATAAGTTAGAAATATATTCCAATATATTTAAATGTATAGGTCTGAAATTTTATATTGTAAGTTGTATGTTTATATTTATATAGAGAGATATAAATACTTTATAAATATAAATACATTATATATAGCGATACATTATACTTAAATATAGATACATTGTATATGGTACATTATACTTAAATATAGATACGTTATATATGATATACACAAAGTAAATACATTAAGTATAATGTATATAATGTACATATACACATTTCCATTCCTCGTTCTGGTTAACTTTCCCCACTGAGGTTGGGAGCACAGGGACCCTTTCTCCTCGTCGCCTGGCATGCGTCCAGCGCTCAGCAGGTGGGTGTCAGGTGCACACTTAACCAGAAGAACTACTTCCTCAATGTAACAAGACCAGCACGTCCCCAGCCTGTCTGGTTCGCCAGGCCTTGACCTAAGCGCGTGCGCTGTGCTCACAAAGCCCTCTATCCCCGAAACCGCGCTCCCGCGTCCGTGCCTTTATTGCCCTTTTTTGCACACGAGGAAACTGTGACGCGCACGGTTTGGGGTATTCACCGCGGGCGTGGGACTGGGCTCTCAGCCCTGATCCCCGCACGGTGGATCTTCAGTCTTCAGGGCAAGAGATGGGAGAGAGGGGCGATGTGCGATGCCCTGTGCGATGTAGGATTCTGGGGGTCTCTCTTCCTCTGTGACCTAACGCCACTCTTGTGACCTAATGCGGAGCCCCATTCTCTCCAGCAGCAACCGAGTTTGGAAGACGAGCGGTCAGTCCCTCTGCCCCTCCGGACCACTGTCCCTTGCAAAGCTGCCAACGGTCGAACTCTGCCCCAAAGGGGGTCCCCCCACCCCTAGCCTTGGGCTGGTTCCAGCCCTTCAGGGCCTCCTGCTTTGGGGCATGTAACTGCTTTGCTTTGTACACTAAACGAGTGGGGGGCTCTCAGGTCAGGGGGATGCCTCCCACCCGCCGCTTTCATAGCCCCTGGCACGGAGAAAGTTCAACCAGTTAGTGTCCCGGTGCCCTGCAGGGGGCACTGTGGTCTTACCAGTCCCTCATCCAAGCCCGGCGCCGCGGCCCGGCGCAGGGCTCCGCCCGCCCCGTCACCACCCCGCCCCGCCCTCCCCGAGGTCCTGCAAGGTCACTCACCAGGTGAGCTGTAGGTCTGTGGTGGCGGGGAGCTGACGTTTCCAGGGGTCTCTGTGAGCAGGGCAGGGGAAGGACCCAAGCTCTGTGGAGGCCCCAGGGTCTGTCCCGCCCAGCCCGGCCCCTCTGTACCCTGAGCATCCATCTGAGGGCCCCATCTGGCCGTCACTCGGTCCCAGAGAAACCCGAGGGCCGAGCGGAGACCTTCTCACCTGTCACCACCAGCACCAGTTCCGCGCTGCGGCCAGACCAGGTGCCGTCTTTATGATAGAGGCAGTGGTACTTCCCCTCAATCCCTTCATGCGCGATGATGTCGAATCTGGCCTCCGTCTCGCCCGGCGGTGCCTCCATCACATCTGGTTTCAAGGTATTCCCCTCCTTCTCCAGGCGGAACGCATCGAACCCGCCAGGGCTCCGGCACACGATGGTCACACGCTGCCCCAGGGCGACCACAGGGGCCGGTTCAGCACAGATGGAGGGCCTGCGCAGGGTCCCTTGCGAGGAAACAGAGCGGGCTCTCAGGGTCTACTTGTGGGGGACTCACACTAACACGCAATGCACCCCTGTGACACGCTCAGGTCACTCTCAAGCAAAGTCACAGAGTTGCGCAAACGTCAATCACAGTCCTTTGGAACATTGCCACCCTCCTCGTCCTGACTGTGTTCCCCTGTCCCCACACACGACACGGTCATCCTTCTCTGCTGTTTCCATCCCAGCCCCCTGGGTCCCCCCAGAAAGTGGCCGTGGGGCAGGAAGAGAGCCGCAGTTTGTGGCAGACGCATCTGGCCTCCCAGCCTGCTCTGATATATAGTATGTAAACTATAAATATAATAAATATAAAAATTTATATAATAAATATAAATACACATTTTAAACTCTGTGTTTCAACTTACATATGTATATATACAATTATACATGTATACAGGTATATGTATGTGTGTATTATATATGTATAATTTAATCGGTATAAATAATTGTAATTTAAAATTACTTATTATAGGTAAGCTATATATATGATTTATATCTCAATTATACATATTTACTATTAGATGGCATGTGTTTATTTTTAAAAATTTTTAATGCTTATTTTTGAGAGACAGAGACAGAGCATGAGCGGGGAGGGGGCAGAGAGAGAGGGAGACACAGAATCCGAAACAGGCTCCAGGCTCCGAGCTGTCAGCACAGAGCCCGATGCGGGGCTCGAACCCACGGACCGTGAGATCATGACCTGAGCCGAAGTCGGACAGGTAACTGACTGAGCCATCCAGGCACCCCACAATGTATTTATGTTGACACTTACATATATAAATTATAGCAATACATAACATGTAATACAATGTATGACATTATATAATATGTAATGCTGTATACTGTATCCATATGTAATAATAATTCATGCATTTTATTATACCAACTATATTGTGTATTTAATATAAAGGTAACTATATATCCTAATATATTTGAATTTATAGATCTGAAATTTTACATTTTGCATCATTAGTTGTATGTTTATATTTATGTATAGATATATAAATACATTAGACTTGAATATATCTACATATGTCATATATATAAACATACAAATATATGTCTATACATATATCTGTATATATACACGATGCAAGCCTTCTGTGGAGCTTGTGTCTGGGTTTCCTCTGTGTTTTCTACCCTCATCTAAGCCTAATTTCTGCTTTCATGTTAAGGTTCTTGAAAAACCTCGTCTGCCTCAACTAGGCTGGAGGCAGGAGAAGGGGAGTTTGCAGCCCTGAAACAGGAAGGTGACATTAAAGTTACAAAACCCCTCAAAGAGGCAGGAGCTGAGGGAGGTTTATTTGCTCATTTAACTGCCTTTACTTTCTTTCTTCCTTCCTTCCTTCCTTTCTTTTCTTTCTTTCTTTCTTTCTTTCTTTCTCTCTCTCTCTCTCCCTCCCTCCCTCCCTCTCTCTTCCTTCCCTCCTTCCTTCCTTCCTTTCTTTTCTTTCTCTCTCTCTCCCTCCCTCCCTTTCTTTCTTTCCTTCTTTCTTTTTCTTTCTCTCTCTTTTTTCTTTCTTTCTTTTCTTTCTTTCATTCTTTCTTTCCTTTCTCTTTCTTTCTTTCTCTCTGTCTCCCCCTCCCTCCCTCTCTCTTTTCCTTCCTTCCTTCCTTTCTTTTCTTTCTTTCTCTCTCTCTCTCCCTCCCTTTCTTCCTTCCTTCCTTTCTTCTTTTCTTTCTTTCTTTCTTTCTTTCTTTCTTTCTTTCTTTCTTTCTCTTCCTCTCTCTCTTCTTTCTTTCTTTCTTTCTTTCTTTCTTTCTTTCTTTCTTTCTCTCTCTCTCTTCCTCCCTCCCTTTCTTTCTTCCTTCCTTCCTTTCTTTGTCTCTCTCTCCCTCCCTCCCTCTCTCCCTTCTACGATACCTATCCATGGACACATGCCCTCCATGTGCCACTGGTTCCACAAACATGAGAGACACATGATCCCTGCCCTCTCAGGGCAGGACGTACAGAGACACTGATCAAATACTTGTCCGCATTTCACCCCAAAATAAAAAACATATATACGAAAGACAAATTCCAAAAATGTAAGTGAAACTTTAAAATTACCATGTCAAATCCTATCACTGGGTGATGTGTTGTCTATCGAGGGTGAAGGAGTTGGAATCAACCATGGGGTCTGGGACTCTGCCCTTGGTGGCCGTCTTGTTCTCTGCCCAGGGGATGCTGAGGGGGGTCTGGGCTGGTGTGGGGGAGCCTGTGGGCTCAGCCTGGTCCTGCAGGGTTTGAATTGTTTGCGGCGGGGAGTGGTGGTGGGGGGGTCTGTCAGGAGCACAGGTGGAGAATAGAGAGAGACGTGGCAACGGTCATACGTTTGGGGTTGCTTGCAGTTCAGGATAAGTCTCAGGGCCTCTGCTCGTGTCCTACCAGGGTCAGCACCCTCAGTCTAGAGCTGCCTTTTGGGGTGCAGAGGAGATGGGGAGCAGACTCACCTTCCTGAGTGAGGTGCACCCAGCCCAGGCAGAGCGCTGGAAGACAGGTTTGGTGAGAGAGATGCCCGCCCCTGGTTTCCTCAGGGGGGGGGGGCCGATATCATCCTTCTTCTTGCTCTGAAATAGTCTCGAGACAAGCCCCAGTTCCCCTCTTCTCTCCCCCAGCTGCTCTTGAGTCTGAATTTATCTCCACACCCGGGAACCCGTTTCTAGGACTGAACCTGCGTGGTCTGACTTAGGTCGGGGCAAGAGCAGGGGATGTAGACCCCGGGGGGATCCACTTTGCTCCCCCAGAGTCCCACAGTCTTCTGGACAGGAGTGAGGACTGGGAAGGGAAGCAGACCCCCTCCCCAAGGCTCCGCCCCCCCCTTCCTCTGTCCCTCCAACCCTTTGCCTACATTCCAGGACTCACCGAGGGCCAGGAAGGTGGTGGAACGGGGACACATGTCCAGACCCCTGTGGCCTGCACCGTCCTGGGGCCTGTGGGTTGAAGGACAGAGTCTGACGCTGACAAGGGGACAGGATGTGTCAGCTGGGGCACGTCTTGGGGTTTCTACATCAGCAGTCTCCCACAAAGGGGAAGAATGCTCGCATGTCCTTCCCACTCTTCCCACCAATGAGACAGAATGAGCGCCTGGGCCTCCTAAAGATGCTTCTCCGCTGCTCTGCTCGGATGAGGGCTGACCTCCTCCCCAGATGAACCCCTGGGGTGAGAACGTGATGCTCGAGCTCTGGGACAAGGCAGAGTGTGGATCTGTGTGACAGGCCGACCCGAGTCCCCGGGCCGGAGCCACAGAATACCCATGTGTTCTCGGGCCAAGTTACACCACTGCATGACATTTCCTCATCTGTGAAATGGGAAGCTGGAAATCCTCTTCGAGTATTTAATATTGTGGCATCGGTTACATTCTCAGTCAGGGGTTGGGAACTTTACAAATATCCTGTTGACACGAGTTCTCTTCCCCATCTTCCCCCCAGTGTCTCTGGAAGCAGGGACAGGTAGGGCGCCCATCCGTGCATGGAAAATGCAGAAGGGTTGGAACCAATCCAGAGGCAGACCTCAGGCTTGGGGCTGTGGCCGGGGAGGGGGTGGGGGTGGGGGATCGAGTTTGGGTTAAGACAATCTAGCACTCCCATTGGCAGTCATTGGGGCAGAGTGGGGGGTCTGTGACCAGGTGTAGCCGATGCTACTTAAAGGAGAGAATATCATGGGGCTCCTGGGTTAAGCATCTGACTTTGGCTGGAGTCGTGCTCTCGCGGTTTATGGGTTCAGGCCCCGCGTGGGGGCTCTGTGCTGAAGCCTGCTTCAGATTCTGTGACTCCCTCTCTCTGCCCCTCCCTTGCTTGCTCTCTCTCTCTCTCTCCAAAAAAATAAATAAAAATAAAAATAATAAAAAAATAAATAAAGGAGAATATATCACAATATCTGGGAATCCTATTTCTCCCTTAATAACAGAGGGTCTCATGAGACCTTTTTCCCCTTTACTCCTGTCCTTCACCGGCAACCGTATCATGATGATGTGATAGATGGAGCCACAGCAGCCACATCACAACCATGAGGCAACAAGCTTGGACACAACACAGAAACAACTGGGACAGAAGCACACGAGATCTAGGATCCTCTGCCCTAGATCCCTGAGTTGCTAAACTAACCCTAAATCTGCCTAGCCCCAGAATTCTTAATAAGTAAACAGCAAATATCCTAGAGTTTCTGTCAAAATGTCAGACTAATTCTATGGACCAACATTTCGTCTTAAAATAGAATAATTATTTTTAAAAGCCTAAAATTGCATAATACAATATCTTAAGAATCTTCCTAAATGCCTTAAGGAAATGAAAATGATGTGGAGGCCAGGCAGTCAGAAACTAAAGGGAGTTGGGATTCTCCAGAGTTAGGCTGTCACTTTGACGGTATCTCCATGGCCTTGCAGACCATGGGGTCACCCCATTCGAGGAGTCTGGGGAGACTCTCCCTTTGCTAAGCCAGAGTCCAAAAACTTCCACTTGGTCACAAGAGTGCAGTGAAATCACACACCCATTTCTGAGGGCCGCTGAGAATACGCTTTTTTTAAAAAAAAATCTTCTTTAACATTTCTTTATTTTTGAGAGAGAGACAAAGCATGAGTGGGGGAGGGCCAGAGAGAGGGAGACACAGAATGCAAAGCAGGCTCCAGTCTCTGAGCTGTCAGCACAGAGCCCGACGTGGGGCTCGAACTCACGGACCGCGAGATCGTGACCTGAGCTGAAGTCGGCCACTTAACCGACTGAGCCACCCAGGTGCCCCTCTTTCTGTCTTTTAAATACAAAGAAGAGTTTCTGTTTTCCTGGTTGGATCCTAATTCAGACTTTCAACATACCTGCACTGCAAATACCCAGGGAGGATGTGGGAGTGGGTTGTCTACTTAGAATAGGAATGGCTCTAAGTATCAATACCTATAGGCCTCTCCGAAGACAGGTCAGAGGGTCCATCAGGTTGGCCATTCTAGGTCTGTTGTTTGTTTGTTTGTTTTTAATGTTTATTTATTTTTGAGACAGAGAGAGACAGAGCATGAACAGGGGAGGGTCAGAGAGAGAGGGAGACACAGAATCTGAAACAGGCTCCAGGCTCCGAGCTGTCAGCACAGAGCCCGATGCGGGGCCCGAACTCACGGACCGTGAGATCATGACCTGAGCCGAAGTCGGCCGCTTAACCGACTGAGCCACCCAGGCGCCCCTGTTTGTTTGTTTTAATGGAAGGTGATGCATAGCTATCATCCCTCAATGCTCTCAGGAAGCCCCTCAACCTTTGTATTCTTCTAAGATTTTGACCCCCAACTGGAGAATATTTATGTCAAGGCTCACTTCAGGATAAGCACAGCACATCTTCCGACAGAATCCTCCCTTGGACCCTCCCACGATACTGATTGACCTTTCCTTTAATAGATTCAGATATATACACAACCTTTGTAAATTAAACATAAACTGGGAGCTTGCGAAGGCCAAAGTCCACAGAAATACAACGACATAAGATGCAACACGAAATGTGATTTAAAGAGGAGTTCTGTTTAAAAAGAAAGAGAGAATTCTGTGAAAAACCAGAGTGGAAATGGTGGTTAGCTGCTGTTGGGGGGGAGGGCATTGGTGGAGAAGTTGTTTAAGGGTGTATACTTGTATGAGTAGATAAATGAACCCTGGAGGCCTAGCACAGGACAGCGATTAGAGGCAACACAATGGTATCCTAAATGTTCTAAATACAATCCTAAATTGTATTCTAAACCTGCTGAGAGACTAGATCTGTTTGCCCCACAAGAGGAAATAAATGGTCAGTATGTAACAATGGGCTAGTTAGCTACCACCGCAATGTATCAAATCAACCCCTTGTTCGCCTTCAATTCACACAATGTTGCTCAGCAATTGTACCTCAATTTCAAAAAAAATGCATGGGGTGTGGTGTGGTAGGTACCAACACCGCGGTTTAGGTAGTCTGCAAGTGAGGATTCCTCCGTAACAGTGAGTGGTTTTCGCTCTGTACTGATCTTACCCACGTTGGGCAGAGAAGAGAACTCAGCTTCCTGAAAAGTTGTTTTTGTTTTTGTTTTTTTTTTTCTCACAGGAGACCCAAGGCTTATGTGGCAAACTGAACCCACCCAGTTAGTGCCAGACATGACCCCCGTCTCTAAGCATCACATCCAAAGAGACCACAATTTGGTGTCACCAAATGCTTAATTCGTATCAAAGCTTTGAAAGCTTTTTTTCTTTCCTCTTTTTTCTGGAACTACAAAGTATTATTATTATCGTTATTAATTTTTTTTAACATTTATTTTTGAGAGACAGAGCATGAGCCAGGGAGGGGCAGAGAGAGGGGGAGACACAGAATTGGAAGCAGGCTCCAGGCTCTAGGCTGTTAGCAGAGAGCCCCAAGCGGGGCTCAAACTCACAAACCGTGAGATCATGACCTGAGCCGAATTGGACACTTAAACGACTGAGCCACCCAGGCACCCCAAAGCATTATTATTACTTACGCTATTCCTTTACTAACTGAGTATGTAAATATTCTTGCAAAAAAATTTTTAAACACACAAATTCAAATGATTATCCCAATTAGAATTTTGATCCACTATCACTTATAAAGAAGAGTTGCTGAATGTGTCTTAGAGTTCTATATGATTAGCAATGTATGATGCATGTAAAAACAATTTCTGGAGAATTTTATCTGAAATCCTCTTTTTAAAATGTTTATTATTTGTTTTGAGAGAGAGAAGGCACGAGCAGGGGAGGGGCAGAGAGACAGAGGAAGAATCCCAAGCAGGCTCCACACTGTCAGTGCAAAGCCCGCCGTAGGGCTCACCAACTCACGAACCTGGAGACGGTGATCTGAGCCACAGTCAGGAGGCGGACGCTTAAGTGACTGAGCCACCCAGGCGCCCCTCCTGGTTTGGGTTCTTTACCCAGATGTTGAGTATACTCTACAGTGTCTTTGAGTGTGTCTGGCTCCTTTCGCTCCACCAAACATGGGTGAGATTTCTCCATAATAACATGGGAAATTGCAGGCCATCAATGGTTACTGCTGTAGAGTATGCTGTTGTGTGAAGAGCACGGTAACCCTGTGCTTACCCGCTCAGGGTCAGCGGGCGTCAACTCAGCCCCGAGCGGACAGGTGCACGCCCGTTGGTATGGACCTGGGAGCGTGAGCGTCGTGTTTTCCGCTATGCATTCATTCACCTTTGGTAGGTGCGGCCAGCAGTTTTCAAAGTGACTGTATCCATTTATACACGCTGCACTCGACGGTACATTCTCTGTACATTCTCACCGACTGTCAGTTTCACGCCTTCTTTGTTCAACCATGCCATTGCCAGTCGTGCTGTCTTCCCTGTGGTTTCAGTTTGCTTTTACTTTGATGACTAATGCTGCTGGGAACATTTTCATATGATTGTGGTCATTTGGATTGTGTGTGTGTGTGAGTGAGTGAGTGAGTGTTTTTGTCATTTCCTCATTTTAAAAAATTGAGTTGGCTCTCTTTTTTGAGTCAACGGCAGGTATTAATGCACCAGAGTTCTCTGTCAGATACGTTCATTGTGGATATCTCATTTTTTTTAAATTTTTTTTAACGTTTTTATTTATTTTTGGGACAGAGAGAGACAGAGCATGAACGGGGGAGGGGCAGAGAGAGAGGGAGACACAGAATCGGAAACAGGCTCCAGGCTCTGAGCCATCAGCCCAGAGCCTGATGCGGGGCTCGAACTCACGGACCGCGAGATCGTGACCTGGCTGAAGTCGGACGCTTAACCGACTGCGCCACCCAGGCACCCCGATATCTCATTTTTTAAATGTTTATTTATTTTTGAGAGAGACAGAGCATGAGCAGAGGAGGGGTAGAGAGGGGGACACACAGAATCCGAAGCGGGCTCCAGGTTCCGAGCCGTCAGCACAGAGCCCCATGCGGGGCTCGAACTCATGAGCTGTGAGATTGTGACCTGAGCTGAAGTGGGATGCTTAACTGACTGAGCCACCCAGGTGCCCCTAGAAAATATATATATTTTTTAAATTTTTTTTAACGTTTATTCATTTTTGGGACAGAGAGAGACAGAGCATGAATGGGAGAAGGTCAGAGAAAGAGAGAGGGAGACACAGAATCTGAAACAGGCTCCAGGCTCTGAGCTGTCAGCACAGAGCCCGACGCGGGGCTCAAACTCACGGACCGTGAGATCATGACCTGAGCCAAAGTCGGATGGTTAACTGACTGAGCTACTCAGGCTCTCCGGTTTTATTTTTATTTTTTTAATGTTTATTTAGTTTTGAGAGAGAGAGAGAGAGAGTGAAAGGGTGGGCCTACGCCGGCTGACTCCATCTTGTTCTGCGTCCTTCACCTTGACCACACCTCCTCCCCTTGAGCAAGCCCCTCCCCCCCTCACCTGCCTAATAGGACTCGGACCCTTCCCCAGCCAATCGGCTGAGGCCACAGCCATTACCTCACCTGTAAGGGTTAAATTGTACTGTAGGGCTAACGCTTAGCTTGAAAGATAACAACTTTGTTCTGACACTGAATGTCAAAAGGTAACAGCCTTGCTTTTACTCTTGTAAATCATACTCCATACTCTTGTGAATCAGGCTTTACCAATGAAGGAAACAAAACCTCAAAAAAGAGCATCAGAGACAAGGTCAAGGAGATCCACTGGTTGCAACTTAGCGGCAGAAAGTCTAAAATAATCACCTCATTTGATAACTGTTTCTGACTCATCTGGCAACTGTTTCTAACTCATCTGGGAACTGTTTCTCTGTTCTGTTCCCAGATAATGATAAAACGATGTGATCGGCTTTAAAAACTCTGTACCCCGGCTGTTCGAGGCCACACTCTTATCAAGAGTGTTGGTCCTGATCAGTCGGCCTTGCCTCTTATTGTAATAAACTTTGTTGCAACTGTCACTGGTGCCCGTAGCCTTCTGTTTCAGGAGTCGTGTGGATGCAACACACCAACTGCCCCTAGGTCCCAATAAAACCTTTGTCCTTTTGAAACTCGCTCTCTCTCCCCGGTATCTCACCGCTGCGTCGGTGCAGGTAGGGGATTGAGCTCGAGCTAACTCGAATAAAGGCTCTTTTGCTTTTGCATCGGACTCGGCTCCCTGGCGGTATTTGGGGATACACGAATTCTGGGCATAACGGGTGCAAGCGGGGGAGGGGCAGAGAGAGAGGGAGACACAGAATCTGAAACAGGCTCCAGCCTCTGAGCCGTCAGCACAGAGCCCGATGCGGGGCTCCAACTCATGAGCGGTGAGATCATGACCTGAGCTGACGTCGGACACTGAATCCAGGCACCCCTGGATGATTCACTTTGAAGCAGTGGACACTGTTTCTACGTGTATCTTGGGTTTCTCTGAGCTTCCGGAAGCTTCTCGGACATCCTAGGTGGCATCTTGTCAGTGCTCAAGAGCCACATGGGCTTCGTGGCTGCCATGTTGGATGGCACAGCTCTGCACGCCTCACACCCTTGGTGTCAGCGTCTGGGATTCTGGCCGCTCTAATGGGCCTATGGAGGCAACACAGTCTCTAAGATGTTGAAAGAGGTCTATGGCGTGGGCTGCAAAGTCAGACACAATGAGATCTTCCTCCGACCCTGTTTCCCACCCGCAGGGACCTCGGACAAACCACTTCTGTCAACCTTCGTAAATGAGTTTGTGAATTCTTTTCCTTCAGAACCAGCGACCCAAACGTATCCGTGTGACTGTCATGGGTTTGGGGTTTGGGATTCGGGAGTGAACAAAACAGATACGGTCCCTGTGCTCCACAGAGCTCCCATCCGATGAGGAGACAGAACCAAACAGCTGATCATAAATTATTTAACTCCTGTTGGGATGTAAGGAAGGGTAGGTAACACAAGCCACAGCTGCGAGTCGACCCTAAAGATGCCAGTGTGGAGGCGCCTGGGTGGCTCAGTCGGTTCGGCGGCCTTCGGCTCAGGTCGTGATCTCGCGGTCCGTGGGTTCAAGCCCCGCGTCGGGCTCTGGGCTGACAGCTCAGAGCCTGTAGCCTGTTTTGGATTCTGTGTCTCCCTCTCTCTCTGCCCCTCCCCTGTTCATGCTCTGTCTCTGTCTCAAAAATAAATAAACGTTAAAAAAAATAAATAAAGATGCCAGTGTCTTTTTTATCTTATTATTTTTATTTATTTTTTCTTTTTTTTAATTTAATTAATTAATTTTTTATATAATTTATTGTCAAATTGGTTTCCATACAATACCCAGTGCTCATCCCAACAGGTGCCCTCCTCAATGCCCATCACCCACCCTCCCCTCCCTCCCCCCCATCAACCCTCAGTTTATTCTCAGGTTTTTTTTTAATTTTTTTTCAACGTTTTTAATTTATTTTTGGGACAGAGAGAGACAGAGCATGAGCGGGGGAGGGGCAGAGAGAGAGAGGGAGACACAGAATCAGAAACAGGCTCCAGGCTCTGAGCCATCAGCCCAGAGCCCGACGCGGGGCTCGAACCCATGGACCGCGAGATCATGACCTGGCTGAAGTCGGACGCTTAACCGACTGCGCCACCCAGGCGCCCCTATTCTCAGTTTTCAAGAGTCTCTTATGGTTTGTCTCCCTCCCTCTCGAACTTTTTTTCCCTCCCTTTCCCTCCCCCATGGTCTTCTGTTAAGTTTCTCAGGATCCACATAAGAGTGAAAACATACGGTATCTGTCTTTGTCTATCTGACTTATTTCACTCAGCATAATACCCTCCAGTTCCATCCACGTTGCTGCAAATGGCCAGATTTCATTCTTTCTCACTGCCAAGTAGTATTCCATTGTAGATATAAACCACATCTTCTTTATCCATTTGTCAGTTGATGGGCATTTAGGCTCCTTCCATAATTGGCTATTGTTGAAAGTGCCGAAGATGTCAGTGTCTTAACACAAAGGGAGCTTTTACTTCCCACTCTCGTAAATAAGCGACGTGGCTTTCCCTGGGCAGAACTGGAATGTCCTCTTTAAGATGATTCAGGAACATACCAGCTTCTTCCCGCCTGTGGCCTCGCCACGCTCTTGGGCAACAATGTCCTCCACTTCCAACCAATGGAAACAGAAAAAAAGAACAGAGAATGTATGTCCACTTGCAAAAGTCCCTGGTGTGGAGGTGACGCGTTGTGTCTGCCCAGATTTCTTGGCTATAAGTAGTTATTACAGTCCTGTGAGGTTGCAGACAATAAAGGCCCTGTGGGTAGCCAGCTCCTGGTGACTCCAATAAAGGAAAAACACTCACTTTTCTGGTGAACGACCAGACATCTCTGTCTCATGCAGGAAGTAATCTAAAGACGAAATACATATGAGTATGTATAACAGAGGAGTGTGTTCTTATAACCCCTCCAACCTATGTACCATCTGGGGTGACTGTCTCCTCAGAATGCAACAGGAAATTGCCAAACTGGGGATTTGAGTCACAACACAGAGACACATTCCCACATTCCCTCCAAAACACAGCATGCGTCTTGGCTAAGTTGAAGACAGCTGTCGCGACCCGCTAGAAGAAAGAGAGGTAGCTGTTGGGTCTTGCCCTCTTGTCCTCTTGGGTCTTGACTTTGGGCTTGAAAGGTTCCACATGGCCCAGGGACGTGATGAGTAATTTGGCTATTTTTCTGCACCGCCAGCCACAGAGACAGATGAACAGAGTGGGGAGGTCAGAGACTCAGTTCCAACCACCCTGTGGTTTTTTCCTACCAAACGTTTAACAGAAAGGCCACCCACAAGACCTGGTTCCTCTTTCTCTTGATGGGAGGGTGGGAGAGGACTCACACACACTCATGCCCTCCTTGAACATTATCTCAGACCTAAACACCAAATCCAGATCGGCAACACCGGCCCTGGGGTGTGGAGAGGGATTCTGAGCACTGACACGGATGTTACACATAAATGTCTCACATAGAATGTGGTGCCTTAAGCAAATCAGCTCTCCAAGGAATGTTGATAAATGGGATTGGGTGAATTTCCTTTTTTTTTTTTTCTTCAACCAATACATATTGACTGAGTACCTCTTAAGGGTCTGTGCCTGTGCCAAATATCAGACAACTAAAAACCTGTGGAGCTCATGATCTAATGAGGACACATATTAAACTGTTCAAAAAATTATAGAATTGCAGTGGTGACATGTAACCTGTAGTAACCCCAGTTTTTTGTTTTTGTTTTTTAACAAATCAACCTCAAGATATCAGTAGTTCATGGCAATGGAATGTTTAGTGCTCATTCATGCAACACTTCAGTACAGACATCCCAGGTTGGCACTTGGGGTGACTCACGCTCCCAGAATTCTTTTACCTTTTGGCTCCAACACTTCCCAAGACCTTGGCATACTCTGTTACTAAAGAGACTAAAAATGGCACATCCATTTCCTTAAAAAAAAAAAAAAACACAAAAAAAAAACCCAACAACAACAACAAACAACAAAAAACCGTAAGGCAGGACATATCTCTTCTGGGCCACACAGTCGAAGAGAAGCCATGAAATTCTGGTGCTCCGTAAGCCATCCCTGCTCATGTGGGAAGTGCTCTAAGGAAAGCAGTGGCTGTGACATCAGGTAAAAAGGGGACTTGACCTTGCGTGCAGACATTATAACACTGAGTGTCTGCAGGAGCGCGTGGGCTGATAAACCACTGGCCTGGGAAAGCGGACTGGAGGGCTGGGAAGAATCTGGGCAGAGGTGAGAGCTTCTGTGAGAGAGTCAGGGAACGATGTGGCAGTTCAGGAAAGTTGGGGCAATTCCAGAAGAGCTGGAGATGGGAAAACAAAGAGGGACTGAATGTGCAGGGCTTTCTAACAGGCCATGTAAAGACTTAGGATTTTATCTTTTCAACTATAGGCAAGGTGTTAAACATAAGCCTGGCATAATCAGATTTTTGTCTGAAATATTCATGGAGACAGAATCAGGGCAGGCAGTAAAAATAACAGTGAACATTTTCTGAGCACTTATCGGGCCAGACGCAGTTGTGAGTCCTGAATATGGATAGTTCACTTAATTGTCACCACGACTCAGGGGAGGGATTTCCACTATTAGATCCATTTTAGTTTTTATTTATTTTTGAGAGAGAGAGAGAGAGAGAGAGAGAGAGAGAGAGAGAGAGAATCTGAAGCAGGCTCCAGGCTGTCGGCTGTCAGCACGGGGCTCGAACTCACAGGCCAAGAGATCATGACCTGAGCCGATGTCAGACACTTAACCGACTGAGCCACCCAGGTGCCCCAGATCCATTTTACAAACGAGAACACTGAGGCTCAGAGGGTTCATTAATTTGATTAGTGTGCTCATGGAGTAAGAGGTGAAGGTGTATTCCGATCGGAGCATTCCTATTTCTCACCTAGAATTGCTACGCTATACTTAACGGTAATGTAATAAACTGTATTTTACGTTTACTAAAGAAGATAAAAACCTGTGTGGATGGGAAGCTCCTGACCTCCAGGAGAGAGATGAGTTGCTCGGATTTAAATAAATCGGATTTCAATAAATGGATTTAAGGCTGGGAGGCAGTCCCCAAAGAAAGGCCAGTGGAAAGGTTTGGTGTCCAGGAATGCCAGACTAGGTTGCCTTGAACTAAATTTTCCACTAGGTGGTTTTGAACTAAATTGAACTAAATTGGTAACAAGTAGACCAAAACAAACCAAACCAAATAAAAACGTCTGTTTGTAGACCGTGGAGCATGCACCCATGATTCCGAGAGGCGGAAGGGAAGGAAGTCAAGAGAGGGGAATTTATCATTTGGGGGTAGTTTTACAAGGCCCGTTTGCTGATTCCAAAAGTGAAAGCAGAACACAGGAGGCTGACAAGCTGGAGGAACATTTGGCAGTCTACTTAAACAGCATTTCAAATCACTGGGCATCCAGCAGAAGGGCCCATTGTGGATGAAGGAAGCCACGCACACCCCAGGCTCCAGATTGGGACCCAAGGGTTTAGATAAAGGTTGACTGGACATTAGCGAGAACTCAGAAGGGCAGAAACCTAGTTTCAAAAAAAAATTTTTTTTTTAATTTTTTTTTCAACGTTTATTTATTTTTGGGACAGAGAGAGACAGAGCATGAATGGGGAAGGGGCAGAGAGAAAGGGAGACACAGAATCAGAAACAGGCTCCAGGCTCTGAGCCATCAGCCCAGAGCCCGATGCGGGGCTCGAACTCACGGACCGCGAGATCGTGATCTGGCTGAAGTCGGACGCTTAACCGACTGCGCCACCCAGGCGCCCCCCAAAAAAATTTTTTAATGTTTATTTATTTTTAAGAGAGAGAGAGTGTAAGCAGGGGAGGGGCAGAGAGAGAGGGAGTCACAGAATCTGAAGCAGGCTCCAGGTTCTGAGCCATCAGCACAGAGCCCCATGAGGGTCTCGAACCCACAAACTGTGAGATCATGACCTGAGCCAAAGTCGGACGTTCAACCGACTGAGCCACCCAGGTGCCCACAGAAACCCAGTTTCTTTCTTTTTTTTTTTTATTTTTTAAAATGTTTATTTATTTTTGAGACAGAGAGAGACAGAGCATGAACGGGGGAGGGTCAGAGAGAGAGAGAGGGAGTCACAGAATCTGAAACAGGCTCCAGGTTCTGAGCTGTCAGCACAGAGCCCGATGCGGGGCTTGAACTCACGAACCGCGAGATCATGACCTGAGCCGAAGTCGGACGCTCAACCGACTGAGCCACCCAGGCGCCCCCAGAAACCCAGTTTCAAATGAAGGCGCTTCGCTTGGTTCTGAACCCACCTCGCTGCCAGAGGCAAAACAAAATCCTCCCAGTGGGGGCAGGGAGGGGAGGGATATTGCCACACACCCACAAAGAAGCCTAAACAACGCCACACATAATTTTTGGCACGTATTCAGAAGCAATTATGTATTGCGAGGTCAAGATTAGACCCAACATCTCAGAGGGAAGAAATGTCAGAGGAATAGCCCACGCTGGATTTTTATAATAACTGTGACTATCATGTCAAATGAACAAATGGCAGGAACTAGAGAATATAAATGCAAATAAATGGAAGTTCTAGAATTTTTGAAGAATGTAGCCACTGAAATTGTGAACTCAACCGATGAGGTTAACAGCAAATTGGACTCAATGGAAGAGAGAAATGGTGAACAGCAGCATGGGTCCGTAGACGGGAGCCAGATGGAGGCAAACTAAACCTTCCAGAGATCAAAGACTAAACCTTCAAGGGGCGCCTGGGTGGCTCAGTCGGTTAAGCGTCCGACTTCGGCTCAGGTCATGATCTCCTGGTTCGTGAGTTCGAGCCCCATGTTGGGCTCTGTGCTGACAGCTCGGAGTCTGGAGCCTGTTTCGGATCCTGTGTCTCCCTCTCTCTCTGACCCTCCCCCGTTCATGCTCTGTCTCTCTCTGTCTCAAAAATAAATAAACGTTAAAAAAAATAAAATAAAAAAATAAATAATAAATTAAAAATAAACCTTCGGGAAAGGACACGAGACAAGTATGCCACATGGTGGAAAAGGACTAACATTTGGACAAAGTCAGGCGTGAACAAGAAGTGCCCCCCCCCCAGTCCCTAGAGCCGGGAGGAAGCTGTCAGGTGAGACCCCGGTCTGTCTCCTTGGAGAGGGAAGGTCTAAGACACGAACGCCACTGTCTCCTAACACCAGCCCCGGAACAGACTTGTGAGGATAACACCCAGGTATCCACAAGGGGGTGTCCGTCCGAGAGGCAGCTCCCCTGAGAATGTGGGCTTCATCTCCCCCGGGCACCGTGCTTTTGTGAAAACCAGAATCCTTTACTCCTCCACCCAGCAATCCCACTTGTGGGTCTGCATCCAGAGGAAATGCAAACAGGACCGCAAAGACATGTCTGCTCCCCATGTTCACCGCAGCGTTAAGTCCCCGGCCAAAGTACGGAGACAACCTGAGCGTCTGTCCACGGATGGATGGATAAAAAAGGTGTGGTGTCTATAGACCACGGAATACTATTCAGCCGTGAAAAAAAAGGAAATCTTGCCGTTTGTGACAATATGGATGGACGTTGAGGGCATTATGCTAAGTGAGGTAAGTCAAATAGAGACAGACAAGTACTAGATTGATTTCACAGTAAGAAGACACGATAATTATGTTGCTCACAGAGGTATGCGCTAAAGCCAGGTGGCAATCCTATTGCAATGTAAATGTATCAAGTCAACACATGTATACCTTAAACTTACACAATGTTATAAGTCAAATATGTCTCCATTGAAAAGAAACAGAATCTCTTGCCAGTGTATGAGTCTGATTCCACAGCGTACAGCATGCTGTTATGTTAAAATACAATTTTCCCCTCAGTCAGATGTACAGGGCTCTACATTCCCTCTCTCTCTCTCTCTCTCTCTCTCTCTCATCCTCTCTCTCTCTTTAGTATTCTCATTGTATCTCCTAATACCCCACTGGCCAATTCTGCTCTAGCCACACTGACTTCTTTGCCCTGCCTGGAATGTCTCAAGTGTGCATCTGCCCCAGGACCTTTGCACTTGTCATTCTCTCTGCCTGGAACGTTCTTCCCCCAGAGACTTCCTCTTACAGTCTTGCTCCACTGTTCTCTTCTCATTTACGCCTTCCCGGACCATCCTATCTAAAATCGCTACACCCCCTCCAGATTTCACATGATCTTTTGCCACTTCCCCCCCTCCTCCCCATCTTTGGCATGTATTAAACTACTAATCTGTTATGTACTTTCCATTTTGGTGTTCTTTCCTGCCTGTCTCCCCCTAAAGTGCATCCTTATCTTATTTTACTACAGTGTTTCTCTCTCTCTCTCTCTCTCCTGCAGTGACCCCTACTGCATCCCTACATTTAGAACAGTACCTGACATATGTAGATATTCAACAAGCACTTCTGAATGATGATGAAGACATAGATACATACAGGATAATAGGAAGTATATGGAGGCATCTTGTGCACATTGAACATACTTCCAGAGACCACATTTCTATGTTTGAATCCTGGCTCTGCCGGTTACAAGCTCTGTAACTTTGAGCTAACTAATTAATCTCTTTATGCCTCTGCCCATTCCACAGAGGCTGCGTCATTTCACATTCCCACCAACAGTGCACAACTCCTCCACATCCCCGCCAACACTTGTTATTTTCTGTGTGTGTGTGAGTGTGTGTGTGTGTGTGTGTGTGTGTGTGTGTGTTTTAGTAGCCATCAGAATGAGTGTGAAGCAGTTTTTGTCTCCTTGGAAAGTCTGTTTTAAAATATCAGAATGTTGGATGAGAGCCCTCCCCTTCCTGAGCTCATCCTGCACGGTCTTTTGATGGACTCCAGGGGGTGGGATGATTTGGAGATGCGGTTTTCTCTCCAGGTTGCTCCTGCGGCTGGATCCCCTACCAAGCACAGGGACATAGGCACATGGGGAATTGGGGTCTCCCAAGTTTCCAACAGATGTGATGGGGTGCCTGGGTGGCTCAGTCCGCTAAGCATCCGACTCTTGGTTTCAATTCAGGTCATGATCTCACAGTCGGTGAGACTGAGCCCCGTGCCAGGCTCTGTGCTGACAGCCCGGAGCCTGCTTGGGATTCTCTCTCTCCCTCTCTCTCTGCCTCTACCCCTCTTGCTCTCTGTCTCTCTCTCAAAATAAATACATAAACTTTTGGGGCGCCTGGGTGGCTCAGTCGGTTGAGCGTCTGACTTCAGCTCAGGTCACGATCTCACAGTTCGTGAGTTCGAGCCCCGCGTCGGGCTCTGGGCTGATGGCTCAGAGCCTGGAGCCTGCTTCGGATTCTGTGTCTCCTTCTCTCTCTGCCCCTCCCCCGTTCATGCTCTGTCTCTCCCTGTCTCAAAAATAAATAAAACATTTAAAAAAAATTAAAAAAAAGCTATCCATTGCATTAAAAAATTAAAAATAAATAAATACATAAACTTTTTTTAAAAATAAAGAAAAGAGGTACTAGAATCCCAGAAATGGACCAGGTTCATCATCAGAGATCACCCACCTGGGGCTGGAAAGACTTAACATGTATCTCGTGCTCCCTCTTGTGGTCACAGTGAAGAAATTCCCTTTGAAGTCAAAGGGAAACTTTTTTTCCATCTGAGAAATTAATTTTTTTTCATTGAATAAGTATTTGCTGATACTTCAAGACTCTTGAGATCCAGGGGCGCCTGGGTGGCTCAGTTGGCTGAGCATCTGCCTTTGGCTCAGGTCGTGATCTTGTGGTTCATGAGTTCGAGCCCCGTGTGGGGCTTTGTGCTGACAGCTCAGAGCCTGGAGCCTGCTTCGGATTCTGTATACCACCCCCCCCCCCATGTTTCTTCTCCCTCCCCACTTACACTCCATCTCTCTCAAAAATAACAGGGGGAAATGGAGTTTGTGGGATGGTGACCCCAGAGTTGTGCAGTGCACAAACTACCCAGCTGTACAGGAGGCCCTGATGTCTTCCCTCTACAGTCCCACCAAGTTCTGTGCTGGCTACATCATTTCTCCGGGTGGTACAGTGTCTTAAGTTCTCTCCTCCCCACAGCCTATGAGCTCTTTGAGGACCAGATAGAATCAGAATCCCATCTATGTCCCTGGTACCCAGAAAAGGGACTGAGATACTGGAGGCCACAACAGCACCCTACATAATAAAGAAAATAAGCAAATTGTCTGGGTAATTATGACTGGCTTTCTATACAAGGCCAGATATTATGGCAGTGTTCTAGGAATTGGCCATAATTATGCAGAGTCACTGAAGGATGTACAGTCACTGGAATGAGCTAAGAAATCACTGCGTAGTCTCAGGAACCAGTTGGATAATTGCACGAGGGGCTCCCAGAGCCAGCTGGGTGATTATGGTGGAGTCATGGAATCAGCAGTAATAATGGAAGAGTCCCAAATACAGACGTCAGGAGATGGCTGGGGACATTTTTAATGGTGACAACTCGGGGTGGGGAGAGAGGGTTACTCCTGGCGTCCAGCAGGTGGCGGCCAAGGACAGCCCCCACAGCAAAGGACCATCCAGCCTGGTCTTAGTTTGGCTGCTGTAACAACAGCACCACAGACCGGGTGGCCTAAACCACAACCACTTACTTCTCACGGTTCTAGAGGCAGGGAAGCCTGAGAGTTGGATTCTGGCAAGGCACCTCTTCCTGGTGTCTTCACAAGGCCGAGAGCCCCCCTCCAGACACCGAATTGCTGGAGCCTTGATCTTGGGTTTCCAGCCTCCAGCACCGTGAGGAATGCACGTCTGCTGTTGGCAAGACACCCGTTCGGTGGGATTTTGCTCCCGCAGCCCAAGGGACCACGACACTGGCCAGCGAATGAAAGTGCTGTGTACACACTTAGGGTGATGAGCTTTTTTGGCGGGTGATAGTGGGGCTCGTGGGGTCCGGAGCCGATGGCCGAGAAAGAATTCTTGAAGACGTCTTTGGGGAGCAAAAAAGTGACTTTACTAAAGCACGGGGACAGGACCCGTGGGCAGGAAGAGCTGCCCGGGGACCAGGAGGAGAGACTGGGGGAGGTAAAGTCCGGGGGAAGTTTCCAGTGAGACTTTCATATGCTAAAGAAGGCCCACAAGATACTACTGGAAGCCTTAGCTATTGTCAAAAGCTAAGGTTGTTTGCCCTCTTGCAAAGCATTAGCCTTAAGACGTAGGGAGTTCCTGGAGAGATGTTTTACTCCGCAGGCCTCAAGTATTTGTAACGGGCTGCAGGTTATACGGAAGTTTGCTTCTATCTGGCATTTCCTTCTGCCTTTGTTGCCCACATCACACTGTGGAGGGATGATGGAGACCCACGTCCCGAAGGACTGTGATCTCTATCAGTTAGCCATTGGTTTTCCCCTTTCCTTTGTTCTTGGGCGGCCAGGAGCGCCCTGAGGACTATCACAAATCCCACCTGGTTGGGGAGAGGTGTGGGTGGCCTGTCAGCTTGCCCGATGCTCCCTCATCAAGGTTAGTTGGCAAAAAGTACCAGTGATTGTGCAGAAAGGGAATACATCGCCAAGACTGTTGAGGGAACATGAGGCAGCCGGAGGGCACAACGCAAGGTGGCCCTCCCCTCCATCCCCGAGGTGGGACATTTGTGACATTCCTTGGACACTCCCAGCTACCCTGAAAGAGGAAAGGACAAAAAACAAAGGATGAAACTCGTAACAGTCTCCACCAGTTTACCAGAGAAGGGCGATCCCATCATAGCCTAAAGTCCAGCTACTCCCTACTGTCTCGATGTTAATGCCTCACCAGAGAGAAAAACAACCTTAGCTTGACAGGTGAGGGGAGAGGGCGCTGTCCCCGTGCCTGGCCGTGTGTCCCGACCTGTATTCAGTTTAACAAACGGGTGATCTGGTAAGTCAAATGTTCTGAGTTCTCTTGAGGCTGCTCTTGCAAATGGATTCATCACATCCAAGGAGGGGGGTCACGGGAACCCCTGATCTGTAGTGGACAGAAGTAGATAGATAACCTGGATTTGGATCAGCCTCTGGGGGGTGGGGAGGGGCCGTCCTGGGGGGCCGAGCCCTCACCTGTGGGATGTGACTCTGCCTCTGGGCAGCTGGTGTCAGAATGGAAGCGTAGGGCTCCAGCCGGTGTGGAAGAATCACTTGGGGGGTGGGGGAAGTCAGAGACACAAGATCAGATGATGGGGGCAGCGAGCACCCGGACCTCCCTGGAGGAAGGCAGAACAGACCTCACTTCTTGCCGCGTAGGGAAAGGGTCCCTGTGCAGACAGCCGAAAATGACAAATGTATCCTACGTCACCAAGCAGACCAATCAAGGTGATTCCTTAAATAACCCCTCTCTTCCCACTCACTTTCTGCCAGGTGCCCAAAGCCTCTTGCTGCTAAAAGACACTCAGGATCCTATAAGGGAGAAAATTGTTACAGATGGAGAGTTTTTCTCCAACATTTAAAAAAGAAATTTTTTTTTTAGTATTTATTTTTGAGATAAAAAGAGAGAGAGAGAGGAGAGAGATAGTGGGGGAGGGGCAGAGAGAGAGGAGGAGACACAGAATCCCAAGCGGGCTCCAGGCTCCGAGCCGTCAGCACAGAGCCCGACGCGGAGCTTGAACTCACGAACCGAGAGATCATGGCCTGAGCCGAAGCTGGACGCTCAACCGACTGAGCCACCCGGGCGCCCCAGCTCCAACATTTTATTATGAGAAATGTTCATTTTTTTTATTTTTAAGTTTTTTAAATGTTTGTATTTATTTTTATTTTATTTTATTTATTTATTTTTTTAATTTTTTTAAATGTTTATTTACTTTTGAGACTGAGAGAGACAGAGCACGAATGGAGGAGGGGCAGAGAGAGAGGGAGACACAGAATCGGAAGCAGGCTCCAGGCTCTGAGCCATCAGCCCAGAGCCCGACGCGGGGCTCGAACTCATGGACCGCGAGATAGTGACCTGGCTGAAGTCACTTAACCGACTGAGCCACCCAGGCGCCCCTATTTATTTATTTTTGAGAGAGAGCGTGAGCAGGGGAGGGGCAGAGAGAGAGGGAGACACAGAATGGGAGCCACCCAGGCGCCCCAGGAGAGAAATGTTCAAAACATACGGAAGAGTTGAAAGCATTTTTACGGTGAATACCCATATACACGACACTTACGTTCAACCTCTGACAACTTCCTCCACCTGGTTTATCACCTAGCTGCCCACCAAACCAGGCTGGGTGTTTGGGGTGGGTTTCAGAGTAAGTTGCCAACATTAGTATGCTTCCCTTTGGGTACTTCACCAAGCACCTTATTGCCTAAGGCTCCAGCTTGGCTTGGAGTGCCTTTCTTTTTCTTTCGTGTTAAAATTTGCACGCGAGGGCCGCCTGGGTAGCTCAGTCAGTGAAGCATCTGACTTCGGCTCAGGTCATGATCTCACAGTCCGTGGGTTCAAGCCCCGCATTGAGCTCTGTGCTGACAGCTCAGAGCCTGGAGCCTGCTTCAGATTCTGTGTCTCCCTCTCTCTGACCCTCCCCCGTTCGCTCTCTGTCTTTCTCTGTCTCAAAAATAAATAAACATTAAAAAAAAATAAAGTAAAATAAAATTTGCACGTGAAATGCACAGGTCTTAAATATGCTAGTCGCTGAGTTTGGACAATTAGACACCCAAGCCCTATCAAGACACAGAATACAGCTGTTTTCCCAGAAACATGGGGGTTGCCTGCTGGGGACTGGGGGAGAGGTGTGGGGAGTTGGTGTTTAACTGACAGTTTCAGTTTCAGAAGGTGAAAAGGTTCTGGATGGAGGCGGTGGCCGCCCCACTACACGAATGCATTTGATGACACCAGGCTTTGAAATGGTTCAAATGGTAAATGTTAGGGTGTGTTCATTTTACCACAATTTAAAAAGGAGAAATATTTGCTTGATGCAAAGCAAGAAACAGACTGTGAGCTATAGCGAACACACTGATGGTCGCCAGATGGGAGGTGGGTGGGGGGCTGTGTTAAATACGGGGGGTGGGGGTGAAGGAGGGCCCTTGTCCAGTGATGAGCACTGGGTGATGTGTGACATATTGTGCACCTGAAACTAATACTACACTGTATGTTAACTAACTGGAATTTAATTTTTTTTAACGTTTATTTATTTTTGAGACAGAGAGAGACAGAGCATGAACAGGGGAGGGACAGAGAGAGAGGGAGACACAGAATCTGAAGTGGGCTCCAGGCTCTGAGCTGTCAGCCCAGAGCCCGATGTGGGGCTTGAACCCACGAATTGTGAGATCATGACCTGAGCCGAAGTCGGACACTTAACCGACTGAGCCACCCAGGAGCCCCTAACTAACTGGAATTTAAATGAAAACTTTAAGAAAAAGAGCCTTATGGAAATCTCATGCTCCGTTAAAGGAGCCAGACACAAAAGGCCACAGGGTGTGTGATTCCATTTAAACAAAGTGTCCAGGGGGGCGCCTGGGTGGCTCAGTCTGTTAAGTGTCCGACTTCGCTCAGGTCATGATCTCGTGGTCCGTGAGTTCTAGCCCCGCATCGGGCTCTGTGCTGACAGCTCGGAGCCTGGATCCTGCTTCAGATTCTGTGTTTCCCTCTCTCTGACCCTCCCCTGTTCATGCTCTGTCTCTCCCTGTCTCAAAAATAAATAAACGTTGGGGTGCCTGGGTGGCTCAGTTGGTTAAGCGTCCGACTTCAGCTCAGGTCATAATCTCGCAGTCCGTGAGTTTGAGCCCCGCATGGGGCTCTGTGCTGACAGCTCAGAGCCTGGAGCCTGTTTCGGATTCTGTGTCTCCCTCTCTCTCTGACCCTCCCCTGTTCATGCTCTGACTCTCTCTGTCTCAAAAATAAATAAATGTTAAAAAAACTAAAAAAAAAAGTTTAAAAATAAATAAATAAAAAAACGTTTAAAAAATAAATAAATAAAAATTAAAAAAAACACTAAGTGTCCAGAACAGGCAATCCATGCAAACAGGTTACAGTCACCAAGGGCTGGAAGGCACGGGAAATGGGGAGTGGCGGCTTCTGGGCGTGGGGGGGTCTCCTTTCGGGGTGATAAAATGTTGTGGAAGTAGGTGACAGTGAATGTGCTAAGTGTCATTGAATCATACACTTCAGAGGGTAACTTTATGTTTGTGAATTTCACCTCATTAAACAAAGTGAGAGTTACTGCTTTCTGAGCATTCACTATGCCACGCAAGATGTAAACCCCCCATCCCTGCACACATTGATGTATTCGTGGTGCCTTATGGGGTGAGAATGCTTATATCTCCATTTTAGGCAATGGATATTCCAGAGTCTCAGAGGGGGAAGAGGAGGGCCGCACTGTGGATCCGGGGTGTCCCCTTCCTCCACCAGACCAGCCCCGATTTTATTTTCCTGCTCAGTCTCCTGGGGAAGGTTTCAGGCCAAGCAGCCCCCCACCCGTAGAAAAGGCAGCAAGTGCAAAAGTGAAAGCAAAGGAAAGGAAAAGAGAGACAGAGAGAGAGAGAAAAGTCCTTGAAAGTTCCTTTTCTGCCAGCACAGGGGAGGCACACCTGTCCGGCAGGTATAGCTCGGAAGGGATCACAGCAGTCTGGAGGCTATGCTGACCTGTGCTGAGTTGGTGGTCACATAGGTCAATCCCTATGTGCCTGTGATTCCATAAAGAAAATGGTTTAGGGGCGCCTGGGTGGCTCAGTCGGTTAAGCATCCGACTTCGGCTCAGGTCCCCTGATCTCGCAGATCGTGAGTTTGAGCCCCGTGTCGGGCTCCGTGCTGATAGCTCAGAGTCTGGAGCCTGCTTCACTCTTTTTTTTTTAATTTTTTTTTAACGTTTATTTATTTTTGAGACAGAGAGAGACGGAGCATGAACGGGGGAGGGGCAGAGAGAGAGGGAGACACAGAATCGGAAGAGCCTGCTTCATTCTGTATCTCCCTCTCCCTCTGCCCCTCCTCTGCTCACACTCTGTCTCTCTTTCTCTCAAAAATAAACATTAAAAAAAAGAAGATGGTTTAATTTTAGCACACTAGTAGAGCTAAACACACCTACAGTGTCTGGGCGGGCACACCTCGTCCGGTCAAACTCCACTTGCGGACTCACTGTCCTGCCCAGGGTTACTTAGTACTTAGAACCTGCCAGCGGCTTCTGTCTCCTGAAAAGAAGCTCTAAGCTCTTCTAGACTTCAGACTCTGCAGGAGGAGCCCCTGCCCGCAGCCCCGCCAGCCTCTGCCTCTGGCACACTGCCTCTTTTGCTCACTCCAGCCACCCCCCTACATGCACACACACATCTGCTGTTTTTCTCAGTTCCTTCAGTCCCAAGTTTCTCTCTGCCTCAGGGCCTTTGCACCTGCTGTTACTCTTGCCTGAAACTCTCTCCCTATACCTTCTTGTTATCTTTCAGGTACCGTCTTGTATCATTTCCTGTAAAATATTTCCTCATCATACCAAATAAATTGGTGCTCTGGTTATACCCCAGGTAGTGCTATACACTGAGGTCCCCCTTACCACCAGAAAATTAAAAAAAAGCAGCAGGGAGGGGTGCCTGGGTGGCTCGGTTGGTTGAGCGTCCAACTCTGGCTTAGGTCATGATCTCATGATTCATGGGTTCGAGCCCCGCATTGGGCTCTGTGCTGTCAGCTGGGCACAGCACTTCGGATCCTCTGTCCCCCTCTCCCTCTACCCCTCCCCTGCTTGCACACACTCTCTCTCAAAAAGAAATAACACCTTAAAAAAAAAAAGGCATCAGGGAAAAACACGCCGTGTCATGAGAAGGGCACATCACCTCTCTGGTTTTCTTCCCCCCAAATCCACAATCTCAGTCCAATTATGAAAAAAAAAAATCAGACAAAACCAAACTAGGGAGGTTGTGCAAAATCCCTGCTGCTCAAAGCTGCCAAGGTCATGAAAACTAAGGAGCGAGGACTGTCACGGTCGGGAGGATATTAATGCCATGTGGGACCCTGGGTTGGAGAGAAGACATTAGTGGAAACTGAGACATTCGGATACAGATTGTGGTTTATTTAATGCTCCTGCGCCAATGCTGGGCCCTCGGTTGTGACCATGACCACGTTCCCCGCCGATGTCAGGCGTTAACATCAGGGAACCGGGCCGGAGGGGTGCACCGGAACTCGGTGCTGTCTTTGCAACTTTTCTGTACATCTAAAAAGTGCTTCACGATAAGAAGTAGAAAACACAAACAAAAACCAAACTGGCACAGGTGATTCCACTCCTGGGCACAGACCGAAAACAGCTGAGGGCGCGTCTCCAGCAGGTGGACCCGGTTCACAACAGCCCGGGGTCAAACGCGGTGCACGAAGAGGCCAAACGCGGCGCATGCGCACCACCGAATATCATTCGGCCTCAAGGAAGCAAATTCTGGGGCGTGCTTCAACAGGCAGGAACCTGGAGACATTACGCTGAGCGCGATAAACCAGTCCCAGAAGACATTAGTATTCGATTCCACAGGTAGGAGGCGCCCAGGAGTCAACTTCATGCAGACAGGAGGTAGGATGGCCCGTGCCACGGGTTGGGGGAGGGAGCATGGGAATCATTTAATGGGTGCAGGGTTTCAGTTTTGCACCAATTTCTGGAAATTGGTTGCATACCATTGTGAATATACTTAATGCCACCTAATTGCACACTTTAAAACGGCTAAGATGGTAACTTTTAGGTAGTGTGTATTTCATCACAATTAAAACATTTTTAATGTTTATTATTTTTGAGAGAGAGAGAGACAGAGTGTGAGCAGGGGAGGAGCAGAGAGAGAGGGAGACACAGAATGGAAGCAGGCTCCAGGCTCCGAGCTGTCAGCACAGACCCCGACGCGGGGCTCGAACTCACAAACCGCGAGATCATGACCTGAGCCGAAGTCGGATGCTTAACCGACTGAGCCATCCAGGTGCCCCGTAATTTCTTTTTAATGTTTATTTTTGAGAGAGAGGGAGAGACAGAGTGTGAGGGGAGGGGCAGAGAGAAAGGGAGAGAGAAAATCCGAAGCAGGCCCTGAGCTGTCAGCACAGAGCCCGACATGGGGTTCGAACGCACAAACTGTGAGATCATGACCTGGGCCGAGATCAGACGCTTAACCAACTGAGCCCATTCATGCACCCCTAAAACATTTTTTAATTAAAAAAAATTCAAAACAGTAAAAAACAAAACAAAACAACCACCACCACAAAGCCCCAACCTGTATGCAAAGTTCCAGAGAGCTGGGTGGTGGTTTTTCTGGGAGATTGGGAAACCCTTCTCAGAGGAGAGTATTTAGAAGTGTGTTGAAGGGCACGAGGAAGGTCGGATGTGTTGGTGATGCCTGTCACCTGGATTGTGGTGATGGGGTCATGGCGTGTGCACATATCCAGAGTCACAGTATATACTAAATATGTACAGGGTTTTGTATATTGATTACACTTCAATTAAGCTGGCTTTAAAAAAATTTTTTTTTAACGTTTATCTATTTTTGAGACAGAGAGAGACAGAGCATGAACAGGGGAGGGGCAGAGAGAGAGGGAGACACAGAATCTGAAACAGGCTCCAGGCTCTGAGCTGTCAGCACAGAGCCCGACGTGGGGCTCGAACTCACAGACCGTGAGATCGTGACCTGAGCCGAAGTCGGACGCTTAACCGACCGAGCCCCCCAGGCGCCCCCAATTAAGCTGGCTTTAAGAAAGAGGAGATTTTCTGGGGTGCCTGGGGGGCTCAGTTGGTTAAGTGTCCAACTTCGGCTCAGGCCACGATCTCACGGTTCGTGGGTTCAAGCCCCGCGTCGGGCTCTGTGCTGACAGCTTGGAGCCTGGAGCCTGCTTCGGATTCTGTGTCTCCCTCTCTCTCTCTGCCCCTCTGAGGGGCCGGGCCCCACCTTTTGAGGCGAGACTCACAGAGGGTGGTGTTCTTTGACGTGTACTTTGCAGACTGGGGTGTGTATTTCTTCTTGTCGGGTATGATGGATGGAATGTGTGTCGCCCCGCCCCTGAAATGTCATATGTGGAAACCATACCCCCCCGAATGTGATGCCGTTTGAAAGTGAGGCCTTTCGGAAGTCATTAGGATTAGCCGAGGCCGTGAGAGTGGGGCCCCCAGGATGGGATCAGTGCCCCTACAGGAAGAGGAAGGGACACTAGAACGTGCTGGCCCTCCTCCTGGGATCTGCGACTGTAACGAGCCACATTCTCAGATCTGTTGGCCTTGCTGTACCTGAATCATAACAAAACCTATATTTTAGAGCATCTCAGTGCCTCCAGGGGACTGAGCTGGAGCATGGTGTCCCTGAAGCCTGGGTGTTCAGGCGAGCAGCTGGCTGGACCGCCCTTGCCGGCACCACAGGTGCACAGCAGGAGCCTCGTCTGACACTGTGGAAGCCACCAGTGTCAGGGTCCCCTGCTGGCATCTTTGGACAGGCAGGGGATCCCAGGGCCAGGCTGGACCCTGCTGCAGGTGCACAGGCTAGAGTTCTGGGCTGAGCCTGGAGCTAACACATATCATCTCTGCAGGCGTGCTGGGTCCAGAAGCTGTCTCTGGTCTGGGAGGGACAGGAGGAGGTGATGAGAGCAGGGAGCTGGCCGGCAGGCTGCTTCCCGCCGAGACAGGGAAACAGGAGCCCAGGACTTACAGTGTGGACTCTCAGCCCGGCCAGGACGTCCCGGCCATGCAAACAGTCTCACAGAATAGCCCCCACCTCCTCACCACATCCAAATCCGGAGGAAGTTCTCTCTTCCTTTGACCCTGCTCAAAATGACCCAGTACACAGGAATTCCCGCGAGACCTTCTTTCCAGCACCCTCTGTGTTCGCCTGCTCCGGCGGCCGTGACCAAGCACCACAGATGAGGGGTTCCCGTGACAAATTTATTTTCTCCTAGTGCTGGAGGCGGGAAATCCAAGATCAAGGCGTTGGTAGAGCTGCTGTCTTCTGAAGCAGCTCTCTTCTTGGCTCGTAGATTGCTGTTGGGATATTGCGATTTATAATAAGAAACACGTATTGGGTCTTCACCTGCATCCCTGGCACAGAACTCCTGAAGCCCTTCTAGTTCCCAGGTGATGAGAGCCAGAAAGGTGTGATGTTACTTCAGAGAGGTGACCTCTGTGCCCTCCTAGAGACAGAGTTTAATCGCCAACGGCCAGTGATTAAATCAAGCCTGCCTGGGCAACGAGGCCTCCATAAAAACCCCAAAGGACAGGATTTGGAGAGCTTCCAGGTGGGTGACCACGTGAAGATGTGGGGAGAGTGATGTGCCCGGCCGTGCCTGGCCCCCAGCCCTGTGCACCTCTCCCAGCTGGCTGTCCCTGAGTCATGTCCTGTCACAGTAAACTGGTGTAATGTTTCTCTGAGCTCCGTGAGCCACTCAGGCAAATTAGTCAGCTCAGAGGAGGGGTGGGGAATGCGGTGCAGGAACCAGGATCTGTATAGCTGGTGGGTCAGGAGGCCGGTGACAGCCTGGTGTTGTGACTGGAATCTGAGCTGGGCGGTGGGGGGGTGGTCTTGTGGGACTGAGCCTTTAGCCCGTGGGATCTGATGCTGCCTCCAGATAGATAATGTCAGAATTGACTTGAATTTTTTTTTTAATTTTTTTAATGTTTATTTATTTTTGAGACAGAGAGAGACCGAGCATGAACGGGGGAGAGGCAGAGAGAGAGGGAGACACAGAATCAGAAGCAGGCTCCAGGCTCTGAGCCATCAGCCCAGAGCCTGACGCGGGGCTCGAACTCACAGACCATGAGATCGTGACCTGAGCCGAAGTCGGATGCTTAACCGACTGAGCCACTCAGGCGCCCCAGAATTGACTTGAATTTTAAGATGCCCAGCTGGTATCGGAGAGCTGCTCGGTGGTATGGGGTGGGGGGGGAGCCACATCAGAATCTGTGTGTCAGAATCGGAGCCACCTCCTTCCCGTGTCCTCACTGGTCGTCCCTCTGTGTCTGTGTCTTAATCTCCTCTTCTTATAAGGGCATCAGGCATATTGGATTAGGACCCATCATACGACCTCATGTAACATAATCACCTCCTTAGAGAGGAGGTGTATCTGTCTCCAGAGACAGGCACTTCTGAGGTATGAGGGGGGTAGGACGTCAACACAAGAATTTAGCGGGGACACAATGCAGCCCAGAGCAGCCTGCTACCCGGTGTGTGTAACCTCTTAGCTCACAACGTGCATTCTCTTTCACTGCCGTGAGTAACAAATCCAACGTGTTCGATTCCAAGGGCGTTCCTGGTGGTCTTTGGCTTAAGAACGCCCGTGGCGGCAATAATTTGACTCTGAGGAAGGGAAGCAGAAACCCTTGGTGGGCGGAGGGAAAGGGGAGGTGGCTTCCCTCTTTTAAAAGGAAGCCTTTACATTTAAAGAGGAGAGCAGACAAAGTGACCCCAGCCCCCATCCCTGCCCTTGGGCTGTGGGAGGTCTTAGCTCAGGCCTCCCCCAGGAGACAGGGAGTGACTTTGGACGCCAAATGGATGTTTTGGTACTGAGTTAGGCTGGACTATTGACCCGTTGAAATTGGGACAGTTGGAAAACCCCAAAATGGCAAGAAAATTTGGAAGATCTGCTCCAGATATAGCCGTGGGGGAGGGAAAGGAGACTCAGGCAGATGGTGTGTGAAGGCTGGGTGAGAAAGAATAAAGCTGTTTCCTGTTCACGCCAGTGAGCCCAAACCTTTTTTTTTTTTTTTTTTTTTTTTTTTTACTATCCTATCTTTTTTTTTCATTTGAATTTTTTTAAGTAAAATTTTTATTTTAGAATAGTTTTAAGTTTACAGAAAAGTCACAGGCTGGTACAGAGAGTTCCTGTACCCCCTTCACCCGGTTTCCCCTGGTGTTAGCATCACTCATGGCTATGGTACGTGGGTCACGGCTGATGAGCCAATGTCGAGGCATCATTGTTAATGGACGTCCGCGTTTTATTAGGAAGGATCTTCTTAGTTTTTACCGAGTGTCCTTCTGAGCCTGGATCCCGTCCAGGGGGACACATTCTATCTGTCATTATATCTCTTTATGCTCCTCTTGGCTCTGATGGTTTCTCAAAGTCTGCTGGTTTTGAGGAACACCAGCCAGGTGTTTTGTAGAATGTGCCTCAACTGGGGACTGGCGGATTTTTTTCTCATAATTAGAGTAGCGACACGGGGAAATACCGTTTTCATCACCCCATATGGAGGACTTAATCAACATGACTTACCACGGCTGGTGCTGGTCCTAATCCCTGGGAGGCAGTGTTTGTGAGGCCTCGGGACTACAAAGTTACTCTCTTCCTCCAATTGTCTTGCTGTTCCCTCTAGAAAGAAGTCCTTATGCTCAACCCAACCTTGAAGAGGAGGGAGTTTTCCTCCACCTCCCTGAGGGTAGGATAGCAGCAGAAATTATTTGTAATTATTCTGCATGGGAGAGCTGTCTTTTCTCTCCTGTTTATTGCATTTATTACTTTATCATTTATACCGTTTTGGACTTAGGGATATTTACTTCATTTTTGGGTTGTGATCCAATACTGCATCATCTATTCTGTTGCTCTAATTAGAGCCCTGCTCTTTTCTTCTCAATATTTTGCTATGAAAATTTTCAAACATAAAAATGTTGAAAAAATACTCCAGTGGGGAGGAAAAAACCCCAAATAGTCCAATTATAAGATGGGCAAAGACTCTGAATAGATAATTTTCCAGAGAAGACATCCAGATGGCCAACAGGGCATCAACATCGCTCATCATCAGGGAAATGCAAATCAAAACCGCAGTGAGCTAAGAATGGCTAAAATTAAAAAAAAAAAAAAAAACCCTAGAGATAAATGTTGGTGAAGATGTGGAGAAAAGGGAACCCTTGCACTGTTGGTGGGAATGTAAATCGGTGTACCTGCTCTGGAAGACAGTATGGAGGTTCCTCAAAAAATTAAACAGGAATGCCTATAATTCAGCAACCCCATTCTTGGTATTTACCGGAAGAAAACAAAACCACTAACTCAGAGATATCTGAGTATATGTGATGTATATATGCAAAATGGAATATTATCCAACCATAAAAATGGAAGAAATCCTTCATCTATGACAACATGGATGGACCTTGAGGGCGTTATGCTAAATGAAATAAGTCAGGCAGAGAAAGACAAATACCACATGCTCTTATTCACATGTAGACTCAAAAACACCAAACTTGTAGATACAGACAACAGATTAGTCCTTGGTAGGGGTGGGGTGGGGGTGGGGGGATGAGTGAAAGTGATCAAAGGGTACAAACTTTGTACTTACAAGATTTAAGTGCTGGGGATCTAATGTACAGCATTGACTGTAATTAGCAACAGCATATTGTATAGTTGAAAGTTGTCAAGGAGCGCCTGGGTGGCTCAGTCGGTTGAGCGTCCGACTTCAGCTCAGGTCATGATCTCGCGGTCCGTGAGTTCAAGCCTCGTGTGGGGCTCTGAACTGACACCTCGGAGCCTGGAGCCTGCTTCGGATTCTGTGTCTCCCTCTCTCTCTCTGCCCCTCCCCTGCTCGTTCTCTCTCAAAAAATAAATAAACATTTAAAAAGTTAAATGAAAGAAAGTTGTCAAGAGAACAGATTATGAAAGCTCTCACCACACACACATACAAAACGTAACTATGTAAGCTCATGGATGTGCTAACTAACCTTATGTGATAATCGTTTTGTAATATATACATATGTCAAATCGTTATGTTGTACACCTTAAACCTACACAGTGTTCTGTATCAATTATATCTCAGTACAGCTGGACCAAATAAGAAATATTATGGTGACTATGTAGATTCTACTGTTAATATTTTTGCTTTATTACGTATCTGTCCCTGTGTCAATCCATCTTTTTTTTTTTACATTTTTTTTAATACTTATTTTTTGAGAGAGGGGAGGGGACAGAGGGAGACACAGAATCCGATCCAGGCTCTGAGCTGTCAGCACAGAACCCTATATGGGGCTCGAACCCACAAACCATGAGATCATGACCTGAGCCGAAGGTGGACGCTTAACCAACTGAGCCACCCAAGCACCCCTTTTATTTTCTTTTTTGATCCATTTGAAGGGACACTGAAGACCTGCTACATGCTCCCCCCGCCCCTGCCCCCCCCCCACCTCCCCAATACTTAAGCAATACGTGTCATTGGCTAGAGTACTTGTTTTCTTTTGAGGCAACATTTGCAGTGAAATGCACGAATCTTAAGAGGACCACAAACACAGATCCCTGTGAAACCCAAAGCCTTATCAAGATACCGAACAATGCCTTCACTTCAGCCCCTTCCCAGTCAGCCCTGCCCCCACCTCCTCAGAGGTAAGCCTTACTCTGATTACTGTTGGTCCTGCAGGTTGGTCCTGTCTGTTCTAGAACACCACGTGAAAGGACTCTTGTGCTACACTCAACCACCTTGTTAAGCCGGGGAGTGTAAGAGTTTAGGTCCTGGGGGGGAGGTACGTGCTGAACCCCGTTAGCCAGGCCCTGCTCTGGTCTTCTATCAAGGGAGGTAGATCAGTCAGGAGGCCTTCCTGGAGAAGGTGGCATTGCTGCCTCTCTCTGGCCCCCTTCCTGCCTGTCTGGTCTACTCCTCTGCAGCCCCTTCGTGGGCCCCCTTCTCCGCTCTCTGGTGCTGCTGAGCATGTGGCTAGACCAGAGCTTAGAAATCAGCCAGCTCCAACCCACAGACAGGTTTTATTTGGCCCACACAGTATTTTTTTTTCATATTTGAATTAGTTTTAACATTTAAGAGCTGAGGGATTTTGCTTTTAAAAATATCCACGTTTCTGTCTTCTCCTGGAAATTTGAAACATCTGGCAGTGTTGTGCCCCTCTTCCCAGATGGCAGGCATTGACTGACACTAGATAGAAACAACCATGTACTCTGAGCCCTCCTCCGCTCGCGGGGGGTGGGGGGGGGGTTCTCAGGCACCCAAGCCCTGACTGGGATGGATGCTTTGGGCTTAACCAGTAAAGGCTAGAAGCAATCCCCTGAAGAATGTGAACCGTTATGGGACCCAAACCATATGTGAGAGAGACAGACAGACACAAGAGAAAGAGCCACAGGGAGAAAGAGGGAGATTGAGTCAACAAACCTTTTTCTTTTCTTTAAAAAATTTTGTTTAATGTTTATTTATTTGTGTGTGTGAGAGAGAGAGAATGTGAGCAGAGGAAGGGCAGAGAGAGAGGAAGACACAGAATGGGAAGCAGGCTCCAGGCTCTGAGCCGTCAGCACAGAGCCTGACATGGGGCTGGAACTCACGGACTGTGAGATCATGACCTGAGCTGAAGTCGGACGCCTAACCAACTGAGCCACCAAGGCTCCCCAACAAACCTCTTTCTGAGGGGAGTGAAAGGGAGAGGTATGTACCTGTGTGTGTGTGTGTATGTGTGTGTGTGTGTCTGTCTGTTGATGCATGCAGCATGCTGGGGGAGCGGTGCAGGAACAAAACACTGAGCTCCCCCTGAAAGCCAATATAACCTACTTCCACTTTAGTAGTAGTTACTCCTTTTCTGTTCTTTTTAAATCTTTATTTTTTGAGAGAGAGAGGGAGACAGAATCTGAAGCAGGCTCCAGGCTCTGAGCCATCAGCCCAGAGCCCAACGCGGGGCTCGAACTCACAGACCGCGAGATCTTGACCTGAGCTGAAGTCAGAGGTTTAACTGACTGAGCCACCCGGGCGCCCCACTCCTTTTCTAACACCAACCCACGTGGACCTCTGGAATTCAAGATTAGTGGTTGTGTGTGTGTGTGTGTGTGTGTGTGTGTGTGTGTTTCGATTGCAAGTCAAGACCCATTAGCCAGTCATGAAAAATTTAGGAGGTTGTGACCAGATTTTTATTTCTGAAACAGAATAAACATGGAGGATGTTGGAGAGCAATGTGCTTAGCGGAGGTCAGTTTTGTTTATGAAACTTTCACTTCGGAAGTGTATACACGTGTGTGTGACAGATCACGTTGTAAAACGTATTTGTCAGTGTGGCTGAGGTCCCACGAGTTGGAAAGCGTCTACCCTCAAATATGACCTATATGGGGAGGATGGACACAAGGCCAGATGGTGGGAGACATGAAAGCAGGACTTAGGGTGTTTATTTGACTTGATCAGATGGGCAATAGGGAGCCACTGAGTGCTCTTGAGTCGCTGACTCATAGTGACCACCTCACTCCACCCACACTTATACATGGCCAACTACACACATTAGGAATTTGAAATTCTTCTCTCCTTTAGCAAGTTCTGCTGGTTCCGTAAACACTGGCTGTGGATGTGATATAGATTATCCGATAAGGGCTTTTAGGACAGGCTAATCTCACCTCTTTCAGTTCATTTTACAGACAGGGAAACAGAGACTCCAAGATCAGAAATCACTAGCCTGGGGTCACTTAGCACAACTCATGGCTTCTCATCTCAGGAATGTCATTGTCTCCAGGTCCTATGCAGCCTGTCTGGTTGGGGACAGTGGAGGACATGACTCCAGCCCCTGGATTTGGACTTGCAGGTGGGCTGGAGAAGACCAGGGCAGTGATGATGAGTGTGTGTGTGATGAGGGCAACTACCTTTACTCTTCTGTATTCATCATCACCACCACCATCATTATCCTGTCATTCCCATCAGCACCATCACCATAACCATCAACACCACCACCATCATCATCATCACTATCACCATAATCACCTTCACCATCATCATCACCATCACTATGATCACCGTCACCATTAACATCATCATCACTATCACCGTCATCACCACCACCATCATCACCACCATCACCACCATCACCACCATCACCACCATCATTATCACCATCATCACCACCACCATCATCATAATCACCATCACCACTATCACTATCACCATCATCATAATCACCATCATCATCATAATCACCATCACCACTATCACTATCACCATCATCATCATCACCGTCATCACCACCACCATCATCACCATCACCACCATCAGCATCACCATCACCATCACCACCATGACCACCATCATCATCATCACCGTCATCACCACCACCATCATCACCATCACCACCATCAGCATCACCATCACCACCATGACCACCATCATCATTATCACCACCATCATCATTATCACCACCATCATCATTATCACCACCATCAGCATCACCACCATCAGCATCACCATCATCATCACCATCATCACCACCATCAGCATCACCATCATCATCACCACCACCATGACCACCATCATCATCACCACCATCATCATCACCATCATCACCACCATCAGCATCACCATCACCACCATCATCACCATCATCACCACCATCATCACCATCATCACCACCATCAGCATCACCATCACCACCATGACCACCATCATCATCACCACCATCATCATCACCACCATCATCATCACCATCATCACCACCAGCATCATCACCATCACCACCATCATCATCACCATCATCACCACCACCACCATGACCACCATCATCATTATCACCACCATCATCACCACCATCATCATCACCATCATCACCACCATCAGCATCACCATCACCATCACCACCATGACCACCATCATCATTATCACCACCACCATCATCACCACCATCATCACCACCATCATCATCACCATCATCACCACCATCAGCATCATCACTATCACCATAATCACCTTCACCATCATCATCACCATCACTATGATCACCGTCACCATTAACATCATCACTATCACCATCATCACCACCACCACCATCACCACCATCATCATCACCATCATCACCACCACCATCATCATAATCACCATTACCAGTATCACTATCACCATCATCACTAACACCATCATCATCATCACCATCATCACCACCATCATCATCACCATCATCACCACCACCACCATCATCATCACTATTACCATAATCACCGTCACCATCATCATCACCATCACCACCACCATCATCACCACCATCATCACCATCATCACCACCACCATCATCATCACCATCATCACCACCACCACCACCATCATCACCACCACCATCATCACCACCATCATCATCACCACCATCATCATCATCACCATCATCACCACCATCATCATCATCACCACCACCATCATCATCACCACCATCATCACCACCATCATCATCATCACCACCACCATCATCATCACCATCATCACCACCATCAGCATCACCACCACCATCATCATCGCCACCACCATCATCACCACCATCATCACCACCACCATCATCACCACCACCATCATCACCACCACCATCATCACCACCACCACCATCATCATCACTATTACCATAATCACCGTCACCATCATCATCACCATCACCACCACCATCATCACCATCATCACCACCACCATCATCATCACCATCATCACCACCACCACCACCATCATCACCACCATCATCACCATCATCACCACCACCATCATCATCACCATCATCACCACCACCACCACCATCATCACCACCACCATCATCACCACCACCATCATCATCACCACCATCATCATCATCACCATCATCACCACCATCATCATCATCACCACCACCATCATCACCACCATCAGCATCACCACCACCATCATCATCGCCACCACCATCATCACCACCACCATCATCACCACCATCATCACCACCACCATCATCACCACCACCATCATCACCACCACCACCATCATCATCATCACTATTACCATAATCACCGTCACCATCATCATCACCATCACCACCACCATCATCACCATCATCACCACCACCATCATCATCACCATCATCACCACCACCACCACCATCATCACCACCACCATCATCACCACCACCATCATCATCACCATCATCACCACCATCATCATCATCACCACCACCATCATCATCACCATCATCACCACCATCAGCATCACCACCACCACCACCATCATCATCACTATTACCATAATCACCGTCACCATCATCATCACCATCACCACCATCATCACCATCACTATCATCCCCAGCATTAATCATTATTTTTCTCTAATGGAATGGGTAACTACCTATCCCCAGCCCTTTCTCACCAATCTGGGGCACAATATTGGGATGAGAATTCTAGGTGGGGTACTAACCTCCCCTTTTTCCTCCTGCCCATCTCAGTCCTTGCAGGGGAGGCCGGGGTGGGGACCCCACGTGGCAAAGTCTAGCCTAGCTCTACAAGGGTGGGAGGTTCTCTGGGGCAATTTCTGGGAACCTTAGTTTTAGCTACAACAGTGACTGCCCGGACAGTAATGTCAAAGTGGCTGGGTCCCCTCCAAGGGTCTCTACTTCCCAATTTACTGGTGTGGCATCAGTGGGTTCCTGTGAGACTCAACATCGAGAGTGCCTGGAAAAATACTTTATAAACTGTAAAGTGAATGGCAAGGAATAGGGGGAGTGGGAAATCCTTATGTACATTGAAGTAATCCTTAATGAGCTTGGACAGGTTCTTAAACACCTGTCAGGCATTCTTATAAGGATGGGAGGGGGTCCCTGGAGAGATGAGCCGGGTTCTTCTATCTAGGGGTGGGAGAGGTCCTTAACACTGGTATGCAGGCGTACCTTCTAGAGTGGTCTGCACACATAGGAAGGTTTGTTGACAGAAGATGTGCTCTTATACAGACTTACAAACGCGGGGCTTCTATCCACATGGCATCCTTGATAAGCCAGAGTACCCTCACACACAGAAATGAAGGTTTTTTTATGGGTGCAATTGACCGCCGTTTGGAAAATGCTGTGCAAATACTTAGTGACCTTTGCACAGACCTAAAAATTCTTCCTAGAGATAAAGGCATGTTTCTGCCGCTGCAGGGTGAGATCACAGTATGAGCGGCCTCATTCGGACAAGGCCGTCGCCGGACCGAGTGGTACCTGCGCCCGCCACGGGTGGGAGCCGTCACCGAGGGGCGGAGCGCTGGGGGCCCGCTTGCGGCGCCGCAGTCCCCCCGGCAGCCACCAGGGGCAGCACGGTCCCCGCCTGGCCCGCGCCTCCCCCCTCCTCCCCCAATCTCCGCCCCCCACCCTCTCCCTCCCCCTGCTCCGCTCCCCTGAGCCCCGCCAGACCCCGCTCCGCCCGCGCCCCGCTCCGCTGTCGAGGCTCCCGCAGCCCCGGCATTCGTCCCGCTGCGCCCTCCCCGGGGGCTATGGGGGCGCCCCCGGGCTACCGACCCTCGGCTTGGGTGCATTTGCTCCACCAGCTGCCCCGCGCCGACTTCCAGCTCCGCCCGGTACCCAGCGGCTTCGCGCCCCAAGAGCAAGAATACCAGCAGGTGGGAGCGGGCGCGGGGGTCTTGGGGGCGGGGGCGCGGAGGGTGGGCAGAGCTGAGGGGTCCCGAGGGAGGAGGGGGCTGGGTGGCAGAGTCCTGTGTTCTCCGCAGGTGGGAGCCGGGCCCGGACTTCGGGGTATCTGAAAGAGCAGGACGTGAGGCTCCCCTACCTGGAGGTTCCCCTGGGACGGGCGCTGGGGGCCGGAGCCCTGGCTCCTTAAGTGAGGGAGGGCCCGGGGCCTGGACCCCTCAGTCCCACAGGGAAGGGACCCCTGGGTTTTGGGAGCTGTCTGGGAAGCGAGCCTCCAGGGCCACCAGGGAGACAGGTCCACTCTCCGTGTCCTAAAAGATGACCCCTCCCCTGATAGGGTCGGGGCAGTCCAGGTGAATGTGTCCCAGGTAAGGTACGACTTGGGAGAGACAGGAATCGATCGCGGTGGGGAGGAAGAAGGCCGGGGTGCCTCGGTCCAGGACGGGATTGAGACCTGAAATGGGGAAGGGGCGTGAGGGGTTCAGGGCCAGGGATGGGGGACTGAGCTGGCTGTCCTGGCAGAGGAAGCTTCCGGGGTGTGTGTGTGGGGGGGGGCGTCCAGCGCGCTGGGGCGCGTGGGGGTGGGGGTGAAGAGGAGGTTCCTTTTGGGGACCAGAGGATGACAGAAATGGGTCCGGAGGGTGGGGCTGGGTGGGAACCTGACAGGCGGCGGTCCCTGGGGAAGGGGGCCCAGCCTGGGTCAGCTCCAGAAAGGGGGAGAAAGAACTGTCCCCTGACCCAGTTTAATTCAAGTCCTTGGCTTTGAGATTAATGAGAAGCAAGGCTTGGCCAGGGAGGGGTGGGGGGAGTGCGTGTGTCGGGGGCGGGGTGGGGGGGTGGGGTGGGGCTGGGGGTCAGGGTGGAGCTAAGGGTCCCCGGCCCTGCCTGGAGGGTCTAGGCCCCTCAGATCTGTGCAGGGGGAGCTCCTGGGATAGAGGGCTGGGGATTGGAGAGCTTAGGGGTGGGGGGGGTCCCAGAAAAGCAGAGAGGGGGATGTGTGCTGTATTGTGAGCTATTTGGGTCATGGCTGTGCCAGCCGGGAGCAGCTCCTCCCTGCCACTCCGCGCCGCCCTCTCCCCACCAAATGGGGACCGCCAACCCCCTTGCCCACAGCCTCACGCTTACACAACCACGACCTCCAGTGCCGGTCACCGACGCCCCCTCACGGCCGGGGAGACCTGCCCACACAGCCAAGCACCAGTAGCTGGCCCGGTCCCAGTCACTGCCGGAGGCTCTCGGAGAGGCTCACTCCGCCCCCGTCATCGACAGGGTGACAGGTCTGGGACACGCACAAAGTCACACGGCCCGGGAGGGGACACTGCCCCCCAGGGAGATTACCACTGTGGGCACGGCTGGAAAAAGTCAGGCGCTGGGTGCCACCAGGCTGGAAGAGACACTCACACACACCCACATAGTCACATGTACATACACACACTCACACGCACGTTCCTGCCCTCACTTACACACTCACACATGCCCCATACTCACACAGTCACATAGACATACACACTCACAATTCCCTCAGTCACTCATACACCCCAAGCTCACTTGTATACACATACTTTCTCGCCCACTTTCACATGTATTCTTGCCCCCCCCTCACACACACACACACACACACACACACACACACACACACACACACACAGAGTCAGGTGTATCTCATGGTAGACAAACTCAGTCAAAGATAAAACACCCAGTTTCACAGCCAGACACGCAAATAAACCACACGCTTGTGTCACACACCCCACACTCCACCCTGCAGGGACAAAAGCAGAGAGCCTGTAGTTTACGGGAAATGGCATCAGGGAGCCTGGAGGTCTGGTTCTGTTCCCCATGTTGTCCCTACTGTGCTGTGTGGCTCCAGGTAACGCCCTGCCCCGTTCTGGGCGTGCGGAAGAGGACAGGAGTGCACGGCACCCGCTGTCAAATCCTGCCCTGTGGAGAGCCCGGTTGTGCCGCAAGGCTTTTCCAACTGCATACGCCTGTTCTCTCCCTGCCCTTGGTTCTCTCTCTGTCTCTGTCCCAAGTCTCCGTCTCTGAGCCTTGCACACGCTCTCACTGCCATGGAGGCTGTCACGCCCCCCTCCCTGTGAGTCCCTGGGTGACAGACTCACAGTGCGGTGGGTGTGCAGAGCTCAGCAGCAGGGGAGAGAGCGAGCGGTGAGTGGGGAGGAGCAGCAAGGAGGAGGGGAGAGGCAGGCTGCCCACCCCCAACCTCGCGCACACATCTCCAGGAACAGGCGCCCCCGTCCACCCCCTGATCCCACTCGGTTCCGGAGACAGGTCCCAGCAGGTCCTAGGAGAGGCTCTATTCCAACCGCCTAGTGGGGGTGAGGAGGGACAGTCTCAGAGAGGGGAAGGTCACACACAGAGTGGAACTGGAACCCAGGATTTGGGCCTCCGCTGACCCAGCTGCCAGCCTGGGAGGAGCTGGGGACCCCACCTTTCCCTACAGACTGAGAACCACAGGCTGGGCTTGACCCCCAATCTAGCCGGGGCTGCCTTCCACCTCCACTGGAATCCCCCACGTCCAGGACCTCCAGCCCCTCTGAGGCCTCCTGTCTCCCCCTTCCCCAGGCCCTGTTGCTGGTGGCGGCCTTGGCGGGCCTAGGCTTGGGCCTGAGCCTCATTTTCATTGCTGTCTACCTCATCCGCTTTTGCTGCTGCCGGCCCCCCGAGCCCCCTGGGGCCAAGAGCCCCCCACCCGGGGGAGGCTGTGTCACCTGGAGCTGTATCGCTGCCCTTCTCGTCGGCTGGTAATGGGGCCCCAGGGCGGGTGGGGAAGTGGGGACGGGGCTCCCCATGCTCGCACTCAGTCTTCCGGAGGGTGTCCTAGCATCCCACCTCAGCCTTGACTCAGGAAAACAGCTCCCGTTGCGTGGATGGAGAAACTGAGTTTCGAGACGAGGAGTGACCTCCCAAGGACAGCCAGCCCTGCAGGAGGAGGCAGGGGTTAAGAGCTCGGGCTTGGTGGCCTTGTCACTGAATAGCTGTGCAGCTAGGGGATATGATCTCTCTAGGTCTCAGTTTCCACATCTCTAAAATGGATGCTATAGCAAAGCCCACCCGCTAGTTATGGTAAGATTAAATGAGAGCATGTACAGTGCCTGGCTCACAGTGGTACTCAGTAAATGGTGACTGGTGATGTCATTCATGAACTCTTCATTCATTCATTCATTCATTCATTCATTCATTCATTCATTCTGCAACTATTTCCTGGGGATCTACTGTGTGCCAGGAGATACCCAACTGGCCGGACAAGATTCTTGCCCTCATGGGGCTGATGATGTTCTAGTCAGGCAGACAGACATCGTAGGAATATTCAGAATTCCAGAGCAGACCCCGCGGCCCAGACCTGAGTGGGTCTAACTCCTTCCCACAGTAACCCGCCTGGATTCAGGGTACTCACACCCAGGTTGGAAAGGCCAAGTCTCAGGGAGAGGCGGAAAGTAACTTTTCAAGGCCCTGCCTTTTTCTGTGACCCCCAGGGTGGGGGTGGGGGGAGAGGAAAGGAGGACTTGACGACCCACTGTTCAGCAGGAGCCAGCTTTAAGCACAGCCTTGGCCAGCAGGCCACACCCCCACCAGCGCAGGACAGTCGCCCTGTTCCCCAGGACTGGACCCGCTGGGGGGGGCGGGTAGCGGGCTGGGCTCTACCGCACCCCCTCGCTGCAGGAACCAGTAGAATGTGTTTGGGGGTGTCTGTGGGGGAGGGGGGCTGGGCGTCCTATATCCAAAATGCTTCTTCCTCGGGCTCTCTTGAGTGGGGGTGGACAGGAACGGTGGACAAAGGCCCCGTGGGGGAGAGACACGGCCGGCCCCCGCGGCCCGGGAACAAGAGCAGCTTTGTCTGCCCTCCAACAATGGGGGGGAGGGGGGCGCCGGGGCGGGCGTGGGATCCCAGGGCTGGGGGTGGGGCCCGGTAGTCGGGGCTGGGAACCGTGCGGGCGCCCGCCTCCCTCCGCCCAGTCCGGCCCGGCCCCTCCGCGGAGGGACACTCCGGGGGCGGTGGGGGGGAGGGACGGGCCCACATTCAGACCCCACAATGGAGCTCTGTGTGCTGGCCGCGGAGGGGCGGGGGCTCAGGCTTCTGGCCCATCGGCCCCACATTCCCTTGCTTCGCTCCCAGCTGGCCAGACGCTTGGGTCCCCGGGGGTGGGGGAAGGCAGGGAGCTCCAGGCTGGGGTCCCCCAGGAGATGAGGGCTGGGGCCCTGCACTGCTAGGATCCCCCAGCAGGCAGGGAGGGGATGGCGGGGACCCCGAAGAGACAGGTGGTCCTGTCGGGGATGCTTGAGGGAAGGATGAGGAATGGGTGTGGGGCCGGCGGTCCGGGGGAGGGGGGGGGGGCGCTTCTCCTGGGGCTGGGCGTGCCGGGAGTTCGGCTCCAGTGAGGTTCGGGTTAAATCTGTCCCCCCCCCCCCCCCCCCGCCCTCCACCCACCATTAGCATCACAATGACGTCCCCGGGGCGGGGGAGTTGGGGGGGGGCTTCCTGTTACCTTGGCAACCGGTGGGGGCCAGGCTGGAGACGTTCCTTTCCCACGACGGGCTGGACCAATGGGGTGAGGGTGGGAGCCAGGATTGGGTGTGTGAGGAGGTGGGGGGGACGCGGCCCCCAGGGTCCCAGGACAGGTTGTGATTTCCCTTCCCTCCCCTCTCAGCGCCGGCATTGGCATCGGTTTCTATGGCAACAGCGAGACCAGCGATGGGGTGTCCCAGCTCAGCTCGGCCCTGCTGCATGCCAACCACACGCTCAGCGCCATAGACCACCTGGTGAGGGGCCAGGCAGCGGCCAGACCGATCCCCGAGGCACAGAGGGCCACCTCCCGGAGAAACTGGACCCACACTCAGAGCCCAGCACCCATCCCTGAAACCCTGGGCCCCAGACTCAGAAGTTCAGGTTGCAACTTGTGGACCTCAGACTGGACACCTGGACCCCCATCCCTGACTGCCACCGGGACCTTAACCCAGATCTGGACCGTGGGGCTCGAACCTAGACCCCCCCCCTTCACACTTGGTCTCTACTGGGGACCCAAGCCGCTGACCACCCAGGGTTCCTGATGGAGGCCACAGAACTGTACCCCTCCGTCCTTTCCTTATTCCACAGATGTCCTAGCCCCTAGATCTCAGACACCTGCCACCGCTCACCTCTGCTTCACCCTCACAACTCTGTCCCCCAACCCTGGCCTCCCCAAAGAAGACCCTCCCCTGACCCCAGACTCACCCCTGCACGCAGGTGTTGGAGACAGTGGAGAGGCTGGGTGAGGCAGTGAGGACAGAGCTGACCAGCCTGGAGGAGGTGCTCGCACAGCGCACGGAACTGGTGGCTGCTGCCCGGGGCGCTCGGCGGCAGGCGGAGGCTGTGACCCAGCAGCTGCAGGGGCTGGCCTTCTGGCGGGGAGTGCCCTTGAGCCCCCTGCAAGTGGCCGAAGATGTGTCCTTCGTGGAGGAGTACAGGTGGGTGACCGCTCCTTCAGCCTGGGTGGTTGTGCCTCCAGAGGACATCAGGCAATGTTGGGAGACGTGCTTGGTGGTCACCCCTGGGGGACGGGGAGCTACCGGCCCCTGGTAGGCAGAGACCAGAGACGCGTCCTACAGTGCACAGGACGGTCCCTGCAGCAAGGGATGGCCTTTGTCAAGTGTCAGTAGTGCCCAGGTGGAGACACCCTGTGACACAGCTGGACCGAGTCGCCCCACACCCCCCTCACCCCCGAGGATTCATCCACTCACGCCCAGACTGGCTCTACTCTTCTCGGTCATCCACCCATCTGACACGTGTATCCACTCAACACACGTTTATTTAGCACCTTCTGGCGTGCAAGAGAGACATACCCGAGTGATTGGGAACGGGAGCTCTAAAGTCAGAGGGCCACTCCCTAACCGTGTGACAAGTTCCTCACGAGTTCTGTGCCTCAGTGTCCCAATCTGTAAAACGGGAATAATGGATAGCATTCCCCTCATGGGATTGTTGAGGATTAGACGCGTCCATGTCCGTTAAGTGCTTCCAGCAGCAACCAGCTCGTTCTGTACGGTTGTCTGTGAGATGTAAGTTTTTGTTAAGACAGACGGCAACTCCTGCCCGTCTTCCAGTAAGGGGGCCAATAAGGAACACACACGAGTAAAACATTTTCTCCAAGGTGGTGGGTGGGGGGAGCTCGGGAGAAAATTGAGCAGGAGAGAGGGGTGGGCTGGGTCCAGAGGCTGGCAGGGGCTGGGGGCTGCAGGGGAGGCCTGGGAAGGCCACACGGAGAAGGTGGAGGCAGACTAGGACTGAAGCGGCCCGTGACGAGGATGGCCCACGGGCCGTCAGACGAGCCTGGGTCCCCGTGAGGACAGCTTCTGCTTTGTGGCTGAGCCCAGAGGCCGCACGTACCAGGCCTCAGCCCCCTTCCAGGGGTTCCGGTAGCTGTGCAGAACTCCACCGGGGTGAGGCAGGCCCACCACCAACAGGAAACATCTGGACGCACCAACATGAGAGTGCCTGGCACTTGGGAGTCGTCCCTCAACGAAGGTGGCCAGTTTCCTGCAAGAGAACCGGGGCCCCTGGAGGGAGAGCTTCCTGGCAGAGTTCCTGGAGGCTGAGAGCAGGAGTTCACAGCACACAACTAGGGCAGGAGGCTGGGCTGCCCCTGACGGAAGTGAGAGTGAGCTGCCGTGTGCATGTGCCGCGCGCATGTGCGGTGTGTGCGTGCGGTGTGCTGTGCGCCGTGTGCCGTGGGGACACTGGCAGCGAAAGCATAGAGGTCTACTGGGCCACGCGGCCCAGCTCCTTCCCTGGGAAGGAGGGTCCCTGCCACTCTGGGGCCGCAGCCTGGGCACAGCCGCGTGGGGAGCAGTGCGAGCCATGCCGTGCGCTGAGCGCGCTCTGGCGCCGCCTGGGGAGCACTGCGAGCGATGCCGTGCTCTGAGCGCGCTCTGGGGCCCCGTGGGGAGGACTGCGAGCCGTGCCGTGCGCTGAGCGCGCTCTGGGGCTGTGCTCCATCAGAGTGAATCAGTCACTGAGACCTAAGTAAGTAACACTTGAAGTTCCCTGGCTAGCGTTCGAGCTCGTATTTAAGTGTGTCCACGTGCTTGGAACCCTTCTTTTATTATTATTATTATTATTATTATTATTATTATTTATTTTTATTTTTATTTATTTTATTTATTTTTATTTTTTATTATTTATTTATTTATTTATTATTTATTAAAAAAATTTTTTTCTTAATGTTTTTATTTATTTTTGAGACAGAGAGAGACAGAGCATGAGCAGGGAAGGGGCAGAGAGAGAGGGAGACACAGAATCGGAAGCAGGCTCCAGGCTCTGAGCCATCAGCACAGAGCCCGATATGGGGCTCGAACTCACAGACTGTGAGATCATGACCCGAGCCGAAGTCGGACGCTCAACCGACTGAGCCACCCAGGCGCCCTTGGCACCCTTCTAAGTGCTCTCCCACTAGCCTTGCGACAAGCTCTTGGAGTAGGTGCTGTTGTTCTCCCCCCGTGGTACAGGCGGGGAAACCGAGGCACAGGAGGCAAAGTTCCAGAGACAAGGGTTGCGTGCAGCTAGGAGGCAGAGAGAGGCTGGCCCCGAGCCCCAGGCCGTGCAATGTGACACTCAGCGTGCCTGGGAATGACTCACTTCACCCTGCAGCCTGGGGAGGCAGGTGGGGCTCCAGGAGGCCAATCACTTGTGCCTGTTAGCGGGCTTCTGCTCGCTGCCATCCGGGAACGGGTCCAGGTGCCCTGGCCCTGGGACCTGAGCCCTGAAGGGCTACGGCGGCCCGCCTCCCAGCGCACCCGTTTCATGATGAGCCGGCTGCAGCCCGGGGGCCTGGCAGCTGGGGAGGGGGGGGCCCGTATGGTCAGGCAGAGCAGGGCATGAATGTTGGGGAGCCGTCCCCCTGTGCCAAGTCTTGGCCTGGGAGCCGGGGTGCTGAAGGCTGGATTTGTCTCACTCTGTCCCTTCTCCAGGTGGCTGGCCTACGTCCTCCTGCTGCTGCTGGAGCTGCTGGTCTGTCTCTTCACGCTCCTGGGCCTGGCAAAGCAGAGCAAGTGGCTGGTGATCGTGTAAGAGCAGGCGCCCTCGTGGCAGGCGGGCTCACGTCACAGCACGAGGGGACCTCTTTCCATCCCATGGCGCTCTTGCGAGAGGGACCACTGCTGTCCTTCCCAGCCTCGCACTGCTTTCGTGCCCCCATCCCACAGGCTTGCCCCCGAGGGTCCTGGGCTGGGCCAGTGCGTGCAGAGAAACCAGGCCTGGAGCAGCCCGGGAGGCACAGGGCAGACCTGGAAACGCAGGATTCGAGGCCACGCGGGTGCTCCAAATCCTAGACAAAAGCCCGTAACGGTCGTGCTCAGGAAGGGGGTGATTGCTGACTTCTGCTGAGGACCGTGCACACACAACCACCTGTGATCAAGGGGCCCCTCAGGCACCTGACGTGCAGAGGAGGGACCGAGGCAGAAGGCAGCCACATCTGAGGCTGCGTGGCCATTGTGTGGCTCACGGGAATCTCAGTACCACTCTCTGATTTAATGGCTCGTTAAATACGGCCAGCTCTCTTCTGGAACCTGCAGGCTGACCCTGTGAGGAAATGCTTTCCTTCTCCCCATTTGACACAGGGGGGACTGGGGCTCGGAGAGTTTGGGCCTCCTGCTCAGGGCTGCACAGCCAGGGAATGCTGGAGCTGGTGTTCGACTCAGGCCAGCCTATGCCACTCAGGGGGGCCCTTGCTTCCTCCCTGCCTCTGGGGGCCCTGCTGGGGCTCCCCGGTCTCCACGCCCACCCTGGGTAAGAAGTGCCACTGTCCCATGCGGGCTCCCCCTGAGGCTTCCGGACGGTGACCACCCGCCAGTGCTAACCCTCGCGCCCAGACCCCATCCCTAGAGAAAACTCAGGCTGCAGTTTCAGCCTTGGCTATGTCCCCGCTCCTCGGGGGAGGAGTCTGGACAGAGCAGGAGGCTGACCAAGCTATGCTCAAACCCGGGAGGCACGTTTGCGGCTTGCTGGGCTTCTGTGAACTCAAAGCCAGGAAAGAGCCCAGAAGCAGGCGGTAGCTCTCCCAGAATCCCGGTGCAAGGCAGGGGCAGAGCCGGGCTGGGATCTGGGGTGCTGGCTTGCCAGCCCAGGCCCCTTCTCACTGTCTTCCCCCCTCACCCCTGGGGAGGCAAGCTGAAGTTGTTCAGCTTGACGTCAACAACCACAGATCTACAACCTGCACTCCCCACCCCCGCCCAGTTTCTCTGCCCCTATTTCTGCCCCTCCAGGCTCCAGAGGGTGGTAGGGAAGGGGGGCTGTGATGGGATGGACCGTGATGAGTCCCCCCCTTTATAGGATGGCAGTGATGAGTCTCCTGGTTCTTGTCCTGAGCTGGGGCTCCATGGGCCTGGAGGCGGCTACAGCTGTGGTGAGTGCTGCAGGCCAGGCCCCTGGGCCCTGGGACGTGGGGCTAGCAGCCTTGGCTACTGCATCCCGGGGCAGACCCTGAGAGGAAGGACTTGGGGCCAGGATCCCAGGTTCTGAGGTCTAGATCCTGAGGGCTGGAAGCTAGAGCCTTGGATACGCGTGTTCTAAGGGAGGGGGGGCTAGGGGCCCAGACTCCTGGGTCTGAGGGAGGAGGGGCTGGGGGCCAGGACTCCTGGGCCTGGGGGCCTGGACTCCTGGCTTCCCAGGGCTGGGGGCTGGGCTGTTATCCAGACATGAGTTCTGTGCGAGTGTGGAACTAGAAAAGTTTCTGGTCTGAGCCCTTTTTCCTGATGCTTCTCTCAGGGCCTTAGCGACTTCTGCTCCAGTCCTGACACCTACATCCTGAACCTGACCGAGGAGGAGACTGGGCTCGATTCAGGTGATCCCATCAACCCAGCGCAGGCCCCGGGTCCTCAGGCCTCTGTGCCCAGTCCCGCCTGGGGTGGGGTTGGGGGCTCAGTCTCAGAAGCTCTCGGCACCTCTCCTGATGGGCTGGAAAAGAGAGGGATACACGAGCTGGAGAGGCGAGACCAGAGGAGGGGCTGGGCCCGCCTCCCCAGGAATGGGAGGAAATGGGAGTGCACCTTAGACAAGGACGGGACTGCAGAAGATCCGGTTCCAGGGGAGTGTGGAGAGCCGCGTGTTTCTGACTGTGGCTGGAGAAGGGAGGGTGTGTTAGCCTGTCCCTGAATGCCAGGCCTCTGGGACCACAGGAGGGTCCTGAGCTGGGGAGACGCCCCTGGCCCTGAGGGTGGAAAGACAGGGCCCTGCCCCTTCCCACCTTTGCCCTAGGGAGGCGCTGGGGACCCAGGCTCATGGCCTCCCCCCTCTTTCCCTCCCGCTTCAGACATCCTGAACTATTATTTCCTCTGCAACCAGGCAGTCTCCAACCCCTTTCAACAGGTTAGGGGTGTGGGCAAGGGAGCCGGGCGGAGGAGGGCGGGCTGGGGCCTGGACTGCAGGTTCTGGTGGGGGGATGCAGTCGCCAGGATGCAGAGCGGGCTGGGGGCGCGGACTACCCGGTCCTCCCTCTGTCTCTCCGCAGAGGCTGACTCTGTCCCAGCGGGCTCTGGCCAACATCCACTCCCAGCTGCAGGGCCTGGAGCGAGAAGCTGTCCCCCAGTTCCCTGATGCGCAGGTGCGCAGGCCGCTCCCAGGGGAAGGAGGCGGGGCGGCGGGTGGGGGCTCGCGGCCTTTGGGCGGGGTCTGTCCACAGGGGCGGAGCCTGGGGGACCTCGCGGCCTGAGGAGTGCGTGGGGTAACATTCCACTCCCGTGCAGAAGCCTCTGCTGTCCTTGGAGGAGACGCTCAATGTCACAGAAGGAAACTTCCACCAGTTGGTGGCTCTGCTGCACTGTCGCGGCCTGCACAAGGTGAGCCCTGTCCCTTTGTCCAAATTCTTCTTCCAGGGAGCCCTCCGGTCTTTCTCCCACCGCCCCTGAGAAATCCTTACGTTTATCTCTATTATTTATCTGCCATATAGCTGTTCTCTACCTACCTACCTATCACCTATCTATCATCTGTATTCCTCCTCCCCGCTCGCCCCACCCCTCCCTTGCTCCCTGCCTTCCTCCTCGAGCCTGTGCTGGTAAGGGAATTCTGGAGCTAGACATGCCTGGGATCCAGTCCTGGCTCCTGACCTCAGGCAAGTCACTACCTACTCTGTGCCTCAGTTTCCTCGCTTATAAAACCGAGGTTGCAGGGGGTCAGCAGCTGTAAAGCTCTTGTGGGGGGGGGGGTGGTCTCATCGTACTGAGGCAGCAGGGGTGGGCAGGGCACCCCAGAGAAAGAATGCCTGGTTTCCTACAGACTCAGTCCGCTTTGGCCACTGGCAGGGGAGCACCCCTGAACCCCGGTTTCCCTCCCCGGTGAAAGGAGGGAGAGGACGCCTGCTTTCCTGCGCGGGGCCGCCGTCCTCCCCGCACGCACGGGGCTTTGCTGTGTGCGTTACCGCTGGTAGCTCCCTGAGCCCTCATTCGTCACGCTGTCGGTCGGAAGGAAATGCTGTCCTTGCCCCACCTAACGCACTCGGAAGATGAGGGGCAGGGGGCTGGGTCCCAGAGGCCTCGTTCCCCTCTCTCTGTGAGCCTCCACAGCCAGGCAGGCAGTCACCCAGTGTCATGCCCTCATTTCCTCGCCCCACCCCCATCCCAAGGGCCCACTGCAGCTCAGGCCTCTTTCCCCCTGGAGGACACGTGCCTCCTCGGCCCTTGTGGTGTGTGCCCTCACGGGCCCTCAACAGGGCTGCCAGATGTACCAAACAAATAACCTCTTTACTGTTAGGTATGTCCCATGCTGTGTTGGGAAGGTGCTTGTACTAAAATTTTTTGCTGCCGGGCATCTGAAATTCAAATCTAAGTGGGCATCCTGCCTTTGTTCTGGAGACCCTATCAGGGATCTGAACAGGCCCTTGCTGTGATCACATCCCTTCCATAGCTCCCACTGTCCCCAAAACTTCGGAGGTTGGCACTCTAACAAGGGGGCCATGGGGGACACAATGAAGCAATACTCAGGGTTGCTGAACACCTGAGCTGCAAAATCCTAGAAAGCACCCCGACTTTCCATGGAAGGGCAAACTGGGCCCCACAGATCACTCACACTCTGGTCCAGGCCAACACTGGGCTGGACTGCGCTTCCCAAGGTTCATTGTGGACAGAGGGAAGGAAGGGAGGGAGAAGGGTGGGTCAGAGTCTCACCTTCCACTGGTGTGCCATGTGACCCTCGGCCTCAGTTTCCCCTCTCTAGGCTCTAGGGTCCCCACATACTAAAATCAGGATTGACATCAGGGATAAAGTGCCAGGAGGGTGGGTCTGGAGCCTCAGAGACCTGGCTCCAATCCCAGCTCTGCCCCTTCCAGGCTGTGTGACTCTGGGCAAGTGGCTTGCCCTCTCTGGGCTTCAACTTTCTGCCACTGCAAAAGGCAGCAGTGTGAGGGGGAGCTGATCTCTGCCTTGCAGGGCTATGAGGAGGGTAGGTGCCTGATACAGTAAAAACAGAAGGCCCCACCACCCTGACGGGCCCCTCCCTTGTGACACACTGGCTCAGTACCAGGCACCCCTGCCCGCCAGCCAAGGACTCAAGCCAGAAACCTTCTAGAAGCATCCTTCTTGCTGTCTGTCAGCAAGCCATTACCTCCCGCAGCCATTCCCCAGGCAAGTTCTGCTGGCCCTTCCTCTGAAACCCACCCGGGCTCTGAGCACGACTCACTCCACCTGCTGTACCCTGGTCACCCTCCTCACCTCCCACCCAGTGGCCACACGGTATTTCTCCTGTCCCCCTGCTTGTCCCCCCCACCCCCCTTCTGTCCTCCCCGAAACAGCTAACAGCTGGCTGAGCCTCACACACAATCCGATCAAGTTCTTTCTCCACTAAAACCCTTCAGCCACTCCCCCGCACACGGATTAAAGTCCAGTTCCACGCCTCGCCTGCAGGGGGCCCGGGCTGCTCCTAGCCTCCGCCCCTCACACCCCCTCCCTGCACAGGCCACAGCAGCCTTCAGACGGCTCCAGGGCCTCGAGCGGGCACGTGCCTTCCTGCCAGGATCCGTCCCCGCTGCTGCCAGGGCCCAGCACTGCCTTCTGGTCCCCTCTCGGCTTCCTGTGACCTGAAATGACCTCACTACGTGCAAGGTGCCATTCTGAGTCCGTGGCTCTTCTTAGTGAGGTTCTGAGCCAGAGATCCTGCCCCCAGGGGACGTTTGGGGGTGCAGAGACATGTCTGGGTTGTCACAACCGGGGAGGGGGTGCTACTGGCATCCAGTGGATAGAGCCCAGAGAGGCTGTCCAACATCCTCCAGTGCACGGACAGCCCCACACTAGACCAAGGCTGAGCTGGTGTGGCAGCTGGGGGTGCAGTGGAGAGGAGGCCACCATTTGGGTTTATACCTCCAGGTACAATGACTGTGCTTGGAGCACCTCCAGGGTGCTTGGACTGAGTCCAGGTGACAGGGGAGGAAACCGAGGCACAGAGAGGTCAAGTGACTTGCCCAGCAGGGCACAGCCAGGTGGGCGGTCTGAGCCGTGCACACTGTGTGTGTGTGTGTGGGGGGGGGGACCTGGGGGAGGGGCGCTGCCCGCTGACACCCTCCCCCGCCCACCCCAGGACTACGGCGCTGCCCTTCGGGGCCTGTGTGAGGATGCCCTGGAAGGCCTGCTCCTCCTGCTGCTCTTCTCCCTCCTGTCCGCAGGGGCCCTAGCCACCGCCTTGTGCAGCCTGCCCCGCGCCTGGGCCCTCTTCCCGCCCAGGTCAGGAGGGGAGGGGGCGTGGTCCCGGGAGTGGTGGTGGGGTGACGACCCCTGGGCCGCGGCTGGTGTTGGGGGTCAGCCTCCTCATGGAGCCCCCATCCTGCCTCTCTGCCACTCAGTGACGACTATGATGACACAGACGATGACGACCCTTTCAACCCTCAGGTAGTGGACCCGCTGGTCTGGGGGAGGGGCTGGGGGCCTGCACCACGGCGCCAGACCCCCTCCGTGCCCTGTCCCCAATCTCCCTGCAGGAATCCAAGCGCTTTGTGCAGTGGCAGTCATCCATCTGAGCCCCTCCTCCACTCTGGACTGGAGCCCGTGACCCCCACCCCGGTGAGCTTCCAGAGAGCGACACCCCGGTTCCCGGAGCTGCCGCTGCTCTCCTGTCCCTCACTCTGGGGACCAGGGCGGCCCTGCCATCTGCATCGGGCCCCTGTGTCTGCCTCTCCCTGCGGTTCCTTCCCTGGCGGCCGGAGAAGATCCCACTGACCCAGCCTGACCGGGCTCTCACCACTAACAGCACCTCTACTACACACCCCTACCGAGGGGGCAGGCCGGGGCCTGGGGCTGGCAGGCAGGGATGGCCAGCTAGCCCCGCACCCTTCACCCTTGGCCACCGGGCCCATCCTTGCAGGGACACAAGTGCCCGGCCCCTGCCATGCCCCAGGGGGCTTAAGGCCGTGACCTCCACTTGCGGCACTAACTTGGGAATGGGTTGATTTGAAATAAAAGGGAAAACTTTATTTTACAAGCAGCTGGGTCCTTATTTCTCTCCTCCCTGATCTGGCCTCCCAGCTGGGGCCCAGGGACCCCCGGCTGCCGGGCACTTCTGTTTCCGTCCAGGCTCTGTGGCGGTTCCAGAGATATTGTTATTTTAAATAGTAATAATGACGATAACAACTTTTTTGCCTGATTCTAAAAGCAGGACCCAGGTCCTGACCCAGGAAGAGGCAGACATCCCTGGAATGGACCAGACCACCCAGAAATAGATCTTAGAGTGTATGTATAGGACAGAAGACAGACGTCAAGTCAGAGTGAAGGGGCTGCTTGCTTTCAAAGATCTGCAAACACGGTGGCCCCCCACCCGGAAGAAAACATTCTACGTACAAGACAGGTGAAAATCTAAATGTAGACAAGGGAGGGGGCAGAAATATTTCAAAGAGTAAGTAGGAGATTTTGTATCTGGTATACCTTGGTTGGAAGGGGAGGATTTTCAGCAAGATCCTCTAAAGCTAGAAAGGAAAAGGTAATTTATTTGACAAACTGTGGAACTAAAAAAAAAAACAAACAAACCATAAAGCCAAGCGGCAAATTAGTAGTCTAGGGAAAAGTCATTTTAACACATATGGCAAAGAAATGTGTTATTATTACTACATAAATCTGCAAAGCTTCCATAGACTAAGAAAAGGACAACTTGACTTGAAAATAAGCAACTAAAATGAACATCCCAACACCGGTGAACAGACAAAAAGATGTTCAAACCCTAATAATTAGGAAGTGTGATTTGCAAACAAGCAGGATCGGTTTTCCAGCCCGTGTTAGCGACGCTAACATGGAGTCAGCGCGAAGATTCCCTGATGGCAGGGCTGTGGAGGTGCGGGCACTCAACCCGCGGCTCCTGACATTGGGAATCGCCATCCAGTGACAACAGTCTGCTCACGGGTGATCAGATCAAAACAGTGGAGACCCTCTGACCAGGCAGGCCTGCTTTGGGGGTTCACTTCACAGAAGGAGAGCAGAGGCATCTAAATCTAGGGACGTATGTTAAGAGTTGTCTGCTGCAACAAAACTTTGGCTTCTGGCTAAATTCGGAGCTGAAGGCCACAGAAAGAGGGCGAGTCCAATAAATAACCGTATGGCAGGGCTCTCCGGAACACAACAGCCCTTGGCTGGGTTCGGGACTTTAGGGAAGGCCTAGGAAAGGAGAGAACGGAGCTGGGTGTGACAGGCGGTGGCAGCACAGAGGACAAATGTGCAGGCTGTGATTAAGGGCCTTGCCTGCTGCTTACTTACCATCAGATGGCTGTGGTCAGTCACTTGACCTGTTGGGGCTCAGCTGCCTCACCCATCATAGCGGGGGACATATGACAGGTCCCCAGGCCCTCCTCTGCGATTCCAAAATTCAAAGCTCTCCCGGACCACAAGTCTCCCTGAACTCCCTTAACTCACCGGGCGGCAAAAACAGACTAGTCCCCCTGCCTGTGTGAATGTTCATCTCTACCCTCCAGAAACACTGATGGGGTTACGTCCAAACGCCGTGCAGGGTACTGAGGGTACCAGGCACTGTGTGGGATACAGATCACGTTGCCTCTCGAAACCATGAAAAATCCTTAAAGCTCAAAACACATACCCGAGGGTCTCAGGTCAGGTCCTGTTGGCCCAGAGTGTCAGGTGTCAGACAGCGTAGGGCCTGCCTTAGGGGACCAGTCTTGCTAATAGTTTCCATCTTGTGCACTGCAAGGAATGTTCAAGGAAGCTTTCAGGGTGGACTGGCCTGAAGCTGGGAAGCAGAAACTGACCGCAACTTCCAGTGAAGGGGCTTTGGGGGCCCTAAGTGTTGACTCACTTTCTCCTCTTGACTGCAGCTGAGCTGGCTGACCCTGGGGCCTGCCCACAGCTCCTCAGGCTGCTTTGACCTCAAACACCGCCCTCTGGTGACCGTGAGTCCTTGCCTGCAAGCTGAACCGCCCCCTGATGGGTTGCAGATTCCAAAAGTAGCCTGAGATTCAGGCCGCCTGATTTTCTGCCAACAGGTCCAGGAGTGATGTGTAACCCGGGAGCTTTAACCAAGAAACAAGGACATTTTGTCTAACCTTTACGAAAGATAAATATACTTTTATTTTAAAAATCATACATAGAAGGACTTTCACTTGCAACCAAGAGGGAGGAACAGGGACTAGGTTTTCTTTCCTTCCTGAAACAACCAAAAGGCCAGACAAAATATGTAAAACAACAGGGCTCAAGACTCAGCATCAGGCAAAGGAGAGTGATCCCTGACATGGAAAACACCCCGGTGAGCCCCGAAATCACCACAGCCCATGGTCATCAGAGTCTGACCACAGAACAGCAAAGGGGGACTGAGACAGAACACCTCCCAAAGGCCCCACCTAAAACTGCTCTAAAAAAGCCTATTAAAAAAAGAAAAATCTCAAACCAGAAGAAGGCCACAAAAGGGGAAAAGGGAAACAAAGATGGGACAAATAGAAACCCCATAGCAAGACGACAGGTATAAAGGCAAGCATACCAATAATCTTGCTAAAAGTGTTGTTATAAACACTTCTTTTAAAAGGCAGAGATTGTTCACTTGGGTAAAAAAGACCCAACTATAAGCTATGTACAAGAAACCTATCGGCAGAAAGAAAGAAAAAGAAAGGAAGGAAGAAACCCACCTTAAATATAACCGTTAAAAGTAAAGGGATGCTAGGGGCGCCTGGTGGCTCAGTCAGTTAAGTGTCTGACTCTTGATTTCGGCTCAAGTCACAATCTCACAGTTCGTGTCATCAAGCCCAGCAAGGGGCTCTGCGCTGACAACTCAGGGTCTGCTTGGGATTCTCTCTCTCCCTCTCTCTGCCCCTCCTTCCCTACAAGTATGCACGCTCTCACTCTTGCTCTCAAAAGTAAAAAGAGCAAAGGGATGCTAAAGGCAATGGGGTACTCTAGATTAGACCCTAGCACATAAAGAACACATTAGTGGAAAAAGTAAAAATCAAATAAAGCTGCAGTTTAGTTAACAGTAACGTGCCAATGTTGGTTTCTTGGTTTAGCAAATATACAATAATGCGAGATAACAGCATTAAGGGAAAACGGGTGTAGGATACACACAACTCTAAATTATCTTTGCAACTTTTTGTACACCCAAAATTAACCTAAAACAAAGTTTTCTTTTTAAAGAGAGAAGACAGAAAAAGATCAACTGTGCTAATTAAAATGATACGCAGTCATCAACAGAAAAGTTTCTAATAGTAAAACACGGGAAGGAAACGGCTTCTGAGATAATTATTCTATTGCCTACTATGCGTACATTGAGCGGTCCCTGAGCCGGACTGGATCGTGCCACCGGTCAGGATCCAGGATGGAAACAAAGGGCACCCTGCTACCTGCCAGGTCCACATTTCCCAGCGTGGCACCACTGCCCTTCCAGGGTGTGCCACCTGCCCACCTGTACAGACCCATCAGCTTAGTCCAGGACCCCGCACGCGTTTACTCCGCCGCGGCCACCTGCTCCCCCCGTGCTCCCGCGGTGGTCCCCAGGCCTTTCCCGTCGCCCGCCTCCGTGCGTTTGCAGGCGTTCTCGGCCGGGGGCGCCTGGCAGTTTCATGCAGTAGGGAAGCTCCCTTTCCCGGAGGCTGTCCTCACCCCCTTTCTTCGACTTCACCATTCTCTGCCCTGGGCTTCCACAGCTGTACGGCAGGTAGTCTCACATCCCTCCTCACGTTACTCTGTGTCTGGAAACAACGGCGGCTACCACTCACTGAGCCAAGACACGGTTGCGTGTGCCGGCACAACGCCGGCCGACCCCGCCGGGCGTGTCCCCTCGGGGCCACCGTCCCCACCCTAGTCTTCCGGCTTGCCTTAAACGCCCACGCGTCCTTGCGCAAGCGGGAGGCGGGCTCAAGTCAAGCTCGAGGCGCCCATTGGCTGTGCTGTGTCGAGGGAGGTGGGGCGAGGCCTCCGTGTGACGTCAGGACGCTGCGGTCAGAACGTCGAAGCCTAAGGAAGACAAGAACCAGCCGGGTCGCGAGCAGTTCTGCGGCCGTGTCGCTGTCGCCTTGGGCCGCTGCCGACGATTCTAGGGGACAAACTGCTGAGGTGGGTGTGGGGAGCGGTGGGCGGTCGGGCGGGGACGGCGTTTCCTTCCGGCCCTCCACCCAGCGGGTCCTGAGGCCTAGGTCGGCCGTCGCACCAACGGACGCCGCGCGCGAGCGACGACAGGGTGTGGCGGGCCCGGGAGGCCACTGCGCTTGCGCACCCTGGCGCTTGCGCGGTCGGCCTCGGCTCCCCGCCCCCGCCCTCGGAATTTCTGGGCCCCGAGCGCCCCCCTCCCTCAATCCCCATTGACCGGGCTGTTCCACCGGGAGGATGGCGTTGCCCCGGGCGACGCGCGGTCCCGGCACCTTATTTCCGCCCCCCCCCCGGAGACGCGGTGCGCACGCGCGGCACGGCCGGGGCAGTGGCTCTGGAGCCGGTCGCCGGGATCTGGACGGGCTCTTTCTTCACCTGACGCCTTAGCCCCCTCCGGGCCTGCGGGATGGCCAGGTGCCCCTCGTGGCCGGTGCCGGTCAGACCAGCCCAGGACCCTCCGAGCCTCCCTCCCCCACCCCAGGCCTTACTCCCACCCTCCTTTCTGTCTCGGGCCTCCCTCATTCGCTGTGCCCGCTCACTGTCCCCACTCATCACCTCCTGCCCCTCCCCCCGCCGCCCAATCTCTTTCCTCTTTCAGATTTTTCTTAGGGCTTCTTCCAACTCCAGATTGCTGTTCCTGTCCCCTCCCTTCTTGTGGGACTGTGGGGTTCTCCAGCGGAGACTCGCCTTTGAGCCCCCTATACTTCTCAGCCCCTCGAGTTTTGCCCCCAAGGCACCCCCTTCACTTTCGTGCAGTCTTTTCTACTCCAGTCTTAGTTTCCTGAAGACGTTCTGGACGTTTTCAGGCATCTCCAAAGCTTTCTCTCCAGACCGCAACAGGGGATCGCCTCTTCTGGCCGCTGTTAGGAACCGCTTATATAGGCTTGTCCTCTGACCTTGGGGACTTCTCTGACTTCAGGCTCCCTGAAAGCTTTCTGAGAGCACGTTCCTTCATTTTAGCGCCCCCCCCCCGACCCCCCACCATCGTGGGCATCCTCCACTTCTCCCTGTTTCTTGGAGTAACTTACAGAAGCCCCCTTTCTCTCAGATATTTTTTTTTCCATCTGTTCTCTGGAGTTCTCTCTAGGTTCCCATAGATGCTTCCCTGTTTGCAGCCTGAAGAGTTATGTAGACCTTGTTTTTCCAAGCATCCTTTTTCTTCTGCTGCTTCTCAGAAGCTGTCTTCCTCTCTGGATTTCTTTTCAGCCCTTACCCGAGGCCCCCCCCCCCCGCCCGCTGGACCTTTCTTCCGTCTCAGGGTTTCCCTCGAGTCTTCCCTTTTCCCATGTGGGTTTCAGGCACTCCTCTTTCCCTTTGGGAAATTTCTTCAGACTTCCCTGTTTTCAAATCCTTCATTTTCCAGCCAGAACACTGCAGGGTGGTGGAGATCTTCCCTCACACAGAAGCCCTTTGATTCCACACCCAGAATTCTCTCCTAACTTCTCAGACGCTCCTTTTGTGCCGGGCTCCTTGTGAGCCCGGCTCCTCCAGTCCCCCACTTTGTGACTTCTTTCTTGCGTCTTCGCAAGTCTCTCTAACTCCTCTTTTTCTCATAGACGGTGAAAAAGCAGTCTGGCTCCTGAGGTCCACCCCTTATGCCCCAAGGTCCAGATGGCGGCCAACGTGGGTGATCAACGTAGCACGGATTGGTTAGTGTGGCTGGAGGGGCGGAGGCCAGAGGGGAGGGCGAGAGGAAGCAAGAGCCAGTGTTGTCCTCAGGGACGGCAGCGCACACAGTGTGGTGGAGTGGGGATGAGGGCCTCTTCTGGCCACCAGGGTCAGGGAAGCATTGGGTTGCAGGGTGGAGAGGGTCGGGTCTTCACCTCTCTGAGCACTGTTTTAAATTCACAGTACGGTGCTTATTTCATAAAACTGCAAGAATTCATTCAGTGAGCTGTGATTAAGGGGCAGACTCCAACGCCTCAAATACTTGTGTGTTTCTGCTAATACCTGGTCTTTTCCAAAACAGCGTGATCATGACTTGCTGGCTGGGGAGGTGTCAGCCAGAACTGACCAACGAAACATTTAGGCCTACTAGGCACCAGATGCTATGTTAACTTCTGTGGGTACTGGTAATCTTTTTGTCTGATTTGTAAGAACTGCTGTGTGGTAGGCACCTGTAGCGCCTTGGGTCTCTAATCTATCTCTCACAGAAAGGTGTGACGCAGAAACTAGGTGTCGGCGTATTACGATGAAAGTATATTCTGGATTAAAAAAAAACCTTGGCTCCAGTAGGTGGTGCGAGGGAGATCTAGGACTCAAGCCCGGGTATGTGCCTACCTCCACCTTGCCCACTGTGCACAGGGAAAAGAGAGACGACCGGTGTCCCTTCTCTTGCAGGTCCTCTCAGTACAGCATGGTGGCCGGGGCAGGCAGAGAGAATGGCATGGAGACTCCTATGCATGAGAACCCGGAGTGGGAGAAGGCCCGCCAGGCTCTGGCCAGCATCAGCAAAGCAGGAGCTGCCGGCAGCTCCACCAAGGCCAGCAGCAACGGGCCCGTGGCCAGCGCACAAGTGAGGAGGCACACAGTGCCTGGGTAGCCTGTGGGGGGGTTGCTAGGGGAGGGACACGCTTGGTATTCTCTGGTATCACGAGGACAGGGCGCCCCGAAGATGTCCTGGGAGCCTTCAGGTGAGGGGGACAAAGTGTGTTCTGCTTGGAGAGCTTAGGGCACCTCACGGTCCTCGTCCTAGGGGATCCAGCCTGAAGAGGGGAATGTGTCCAGGGTCTCCGAGGTGACCCATGATCATTGGCAGGGGCCGTGGCTCTCTGGAGAGAGGCGGACCCAGTGTCGCTCCTTCGCTCTTAACCGCTGTCGTCCGGGCTCCTTTTGGGGGGCTGCAGGGCCTGTGGGCTCTTGCTGCCGATGCTCATGGCGTGTGTCCCTCTCCGCAGTACGTGTCACAGGCAGAAGCCTCGGCTCTGCAGCAGCAGCAGTACTACCAGTGGTACCAGCAGTATAACTACGCCTACCCTTACAGCTACTACTACCCCATGGTGAGTGCCCAGCCCGGCGGGGCAGATGCCGCGCTGGGGTGCGGGAGAGGTGTCGGGACGGGGGCCAGGGCCAGCCGGCGGCCCGAAGCCAGCAACGACAAATTCTGGAAAATCTTCCGCTGGCGCGTTGCCCACAAGATCAAGTTCAGGGTGCCTCCTGGGACCTGCCTCCCCTGCTTCTGGCCGCTTCCGTCCCCACGCTCGTTCCACCGCTGCGCAGAGACCTCCTGGGTCTTTCATGCTCGACGTGCACCTGTGCTCTGTTTTAGCTCTCTTCCCACGTTCCCGTGCCTGTCTGCATCCTCGCCTTGCCGAGGGCTGCCCAGGTCGTGCCTCACAGAGCCCCGTCCTCTGGCAGACTTGAGTAGTTAGAGCAGTTCCACCCACCCCTGCCCCACATCTTCCCTGGGCCTTTTTTTCTTTCATGGTGCTTACTGCTGGACACGCTACGTATTTGCCTGTGATGACTGCACCTGTTTTGAGCGCGGGCTTCATTAGAGCATGGTTTTTTATTTATTTACTCTTTTGGGGGGGCTCTGTTGTGCTTAGAAAAGTTGGTGCTCAGTAAATATTTTCTATAATGGAATGGGCTCGATCGAGGTTCCCATTTTATTTTAGTTTTCTTTAAGAGAATTGGGTGCCTTTATGCAGCGGAAAGGAAGAAATAGAAAGGGGAAGTGGGGCATCACAGATTGCGTGTGGCTCCCCAGCGGGCAGGATGACCGGGACGGCACCGTGCCTGCGCTGACCCTTCTTTCCGTGCCTTTGCAGAGCATGTACCAGAGCTACGGCTCCCCCTCCCAGTACGGCGTGGCCAGCTCCTATGGCTCCGCCACCCCCCAGCAGCCATCGGCACCCCAGCACCAGGGGACTCTGAACCAGGTAATGCCCGTACCCGGCTCCTCGGAATGTTGAAGAAGGGGAGTACAGTTTTTCTGAGCGGGCGAGCAGCGGGCACACCTGCATCATTTAAGCCACTCGCCCCCTGCCTTCTCTCCTGCCGGGCAACTCCTCATCTGATAACGAGGAGGGCAAAGTGTAGCTTTTGAAAGGGAGGGTCTAGGGCTTGGGCACGGCCTGGGGCCTGGGGCCGGGTGCTGGGGCGGTGGCGGGAGCAGTGTGCAGCGTGGCGGCCCATCTTCCTGATTTCCGCCCAGCGCGTGCACACATACCTGCACAGCCACATCCTCAGTCTGGCCTTGGCATTTGGCGTGCGGTGGGGAGTGTGGAGCTGGTGCTGGGGAGGTGCGTGGGCCTGGCCCGGAACCCCAGCTGCCCCTCCGGTGGGGTCGTTATGAGCCACGTGATACCTCTGCATCTCTGCCAGGCCTGTCATTTCCTCACAGAGCTCCCATGAGTGTGTGTAATCACTTCTGTGCTTTGACTGGCACGCGGGATATGCTCAGACGGGAACCACCGGGTGATGCACTGTTGGGCCAGTGCTCACATGGCGGTGGGCTGCAGGGTTTAATGTCTACTGCTGCCATTCAACAGCTGGGGGCCAGAGGAGAGCAGCTCCGGGTCTGAGCCTGAGCCTTGTCAGCTGTCTGCGGGCTCGGGACAGCGAGGTGCGGGAGGGTCGTGGCACAGGGTTGAGGGCTGAGTGGTGCTGTGATCGTGCAGGGCAGTGTGAGGGCCGGCACAGAGGCCTCTGCTCCCGTCCTCAGTGCCTGCTTCCTCCGCCAGCCCCCAGTCCCCGGCATGGAAGAAAGCATGTCCTACCAGGCACCCCCTCAGCAGCTGCCGGCAGCCCAGCCCCCTCAGCCCTCCAACACCCCTCACGGGGCTCATACTCTGAACAGCGGCCCCCAGCCTGGAACAGCCCCTGCCACACAGCACAGCCAGGCAGGGCCCGCCTCCGGCCAGGCCTATGGGCCACACACCTACTCTGAGCCTGCCAAGCCCAAGAAGGGCCAACAGCTGTGGAACCGGATGAAGCGTAAGTCGGCGGTAGACTTTGGAGAGGAGAGCCCGCGGGGTCCAGAAGTAGGCGTGGGGTGCATGGTGTGCTGGTCCGTCCTGGGCTGTTGGGCACCCCCAGGCTTTGGGTGCAGGTGACCCGGAGCTGGGCGCCTCCCGTTCCTGGGGCTGGGGCGGTCTGAGGTGGGCCGGGGTGAGGCCTAACTCTGCTTTTGCGGTCCCCACAGCAGCCCCTGGGACTGGCGGTCTCAAGTTCAACATTCAGAAACGGCCCTTTGCTGTCACCAGCCAGAGCTTCAGCTCCACCTCAGAGGGTCAGCACGGCAGCTTCGGCCCCCAGCCGAACCCGGAAAAAGCCCAGAACCACCGGTGAGGGCCGCCTCCTCGCTGCTGTCCCCGCTCCCTCGCCTCTGGTCCGCCGGTGCGCTCTGCACCCAGACTCCGTCGGCTCCTCCAGAAATGGGGTGGGGTCCTCCTTCCCTCTTGGCTGCCATGAGCGGGAAGTGAGAGGGGAGAGAAGACACTTGAACCGTGTCTGGCACGTGTCAGCTCTGCAAGCGGCGGCGATGACGGAGTCTGTCGCGCTGTGGGGTGCTGCCCGGCTGAGCCCCACGTGTGCCCCTTCCCAGGGGGAGCCTGTCCGGGAAGCCCGACGATTGGCCGCAGGACATGAAGGAGTATGTGGAGCGCTGCTTCACTGCCTGCGAGTCGGAGGAGGACAAGGACCGGACCGAGAAGCTGCTCAAGGAGCTGCTGCAGGCCCGGCTGCAGGACGGCTCCGCCTACACCATCGACTGGAGCCGGGAGCCCCTCCCCGGGTTAGTCCGGGCAGGGGGTGCGGCTAAGGGCGGTTCTGGGTGCCGGAGCGGAGACCCGCAGACCTGGGTCCCCGGAGCCCTGAGAATGAGCCGGGAGGTCGGACCCCGGGGTGGAAGGCCAGGAGGGGAGAGCTGAGGCGCAGGCGCTGCCTGGGGATGAGATCCTGGGTGGGAGGGAGGTCCTGCGGGCTCCCGGGCGCCTGGTGCTCAGCAGCGGAGAGCACTCTAGACAGAGGAAGCCTGGGGTTTGCCTCCTGGTTTTGCAGTGTGTTAGCTGAGTCGCCTGGGTAAGTTCCTTTCCCGCCTGAGGTGGTGTGTCCCTGGGGTGGCCGGCAGATGCTGGGGACGGTGGGGGCACTGGGTTGGTGATGCCCTGCCCTGCTATATCCTCAGGCTGACCCGGGAGCCTGTGGCTGAGAGTCCCAAGAAGAAGCGGTGGGAGGCCCCTAGCAGCCTACATCCTCCCAGGGGGGCAGGCTCAGCGACAAGGGGCGGGGGTGCCCAGTCCCAGCGAGGGACACCGGGGGCTGGGGGTGCTGGCCGAGCCCGGGGCAGCAGCTTCGCCAAGTTTGGCAACCGCAATGTCTTCATGAAGGACAACAGCTCCTCCTCCAGCACGGACTCGCGCTCCCGTTCCTCCTCCCGGTCCCCCACCCGCCACTTCCGCAGAAGGTGCGAGGACTTGGGGATGGGAGGCGGGGCTCGGGGCTTGTGGGGAAGCAGCCGTTTCAGGCCTCACCTTCCTGCTTCTTCTGTGCAGTGACTCCCACTCGGATTCAGACAGTTCTTACTCAGGGAATGAGTGTCACCCTGTGGGTCGCCGGAACCCACCCCCTAAGGGCCGAGGAGGTCGGGGGGCCCACATGGATCGAGGCCGAGGCAGGGCGCAGCGTGGGAAGAGGTGAGACTTGGGTCAGGTGGCGGGGGGGGGGGGGTGGTGCAGCGCCAAGATCCGGGTTCCTGGGAGGAAGAGGGCTGTGTTCTTGGGGAGTATCGGGCGAGGCAGCCGGTGACCTTGGCCGCATTCACTCGTGACCTCTCTCCCAGGCATGACCTGGCTCCCACCAAGCGCAGCCGGAAAAAGATGGCTGCGCTGGAGTGCGAGGACCCTGAGCGTGAGCTGAAGAAGCAGAAGCGGGCTGCCCGCTTCCAGCACGGACACTCCCGCCGCCTGCGCCTCGAGCCCCTGGTGCTGCACATGGGCAGCCTGGAGAGCAGCGGCGCGGACCCCGACTGGCAGGAGCTACAGATCGTGGGCACCTGCCCTGACATCACCAAGCACTACCTGCGCCTCACCTGTGCTCCCGACCCGTCCACTGTGCGCCCTGTGGCAGTAAGTGCCTGGGAGGGGCCGGTCCCCCTGCGGGGCCACCGCCGGCACAGGGGGCTGTGGGTGGCGGCAGGAGCCTGTGGCTGCGCAGGGACGTGCTCTGGAGCCTGGGTCCCGGTCACGTGGCCTCCTCGGGAGACTTCCTCGGCTCTGAGCAGCCGTCTCCTGCTGAGGAGGCAGGGGGAGGGAAGCCGCCTCCCCAGGCCAGCGCTTTGGGAGACGGGTGATCGTGCCACTGTGCTCTCTGCTGGGCAGCGGCAGCGTGGCTGACCCTGTGCCCAGGGTACATGCTGATGTGGGCAGCTGGGGCTCGGGAGCTGGCACTCTTGCCGAGTGTTTTGGGTTCCTTATGAAGTTGGTAGCAAGATGCTAAGTGGCTTTGATGTTGTACTTTTTTTCTTATACACGGAGTTTAAGAAATTGTAATGGGTGGGGCGCCTGGGTGGCTCAGTCGGTTGAGCGTCTGAATTTGGCTTGGGTCATGATCTCGCGGTTTGTGAGTTCAAGCCCCGCATCGGGCTCTGGTGCTGACAGCCTGGAGCCTGCTCTGGGTTCTGTGTCCCCCTTTCTCTCCACCCCACCCCTGCTTGTGCTTTGCCTCTCTCTGTCTTTCAAAAATGAATAAACGTTAAAAAAAACAAAAAAGAAGTAACGGGTGTTAGTTATAGCCTTGCTCACCTTGCTAAAAGCACACTGAGCCTTAACTTGGATCCCTTCCCAGGTTTTGAAAAAGTCACTGTGCATGGTCAAGTCCCACTGGAAAGAGAAACAGGACTACGCCTTTGCCTGCGAGCAGATGAAGTCGATTCGGCAGGACCTGACGGTGAGGGGGGTGCTGGGAGGGCCTTGCCGTGGTGAGTCCTGGCCTGCCCTGGCCTCACCGCTCCCCCCTGCTGTTCCAGGTGCAAGGCGTGCGGACAGAGTTCACGGTGGAGGTGTATGAGACGCACGCCCGCATCGCCTTGGAGAAGGTGAGTGGGGTGCCGGGGCCCTCTCGGGCTCTTTGGGGCTCCCTGTCCTGGCCTCACTCTCTTTCTCGTTCTCTGCGCCCGGGGCTCCAGGGCGATCACGAGGAGTTCAACCAGTGCCAGACGCAGCTCAAGTCGCTGTACGCCGAGAACCTACCCGGCAACGTGGGCGAGTTCACTGCCTACCGGGTCCTCTACTACATCTTCACCAAGAACTCAGGAGGTGGGAGGCGCCGCCTGCAGGTCGGGCTGGCCCCAGACCCCCAGGGTTGGGTGCTGCTGACCTCATTTGTCTCGGGCCCCAGACATCACCACGGAGCTGGCGTACCTGACTCGGGAACTGAAGGCAGACCCTTGCGTGGCCCACGCCTTGGCATTGAGGGCAGCCTGGGCTCTGGGCAACTACCACCGCTTCTTCCGGCTCTACTCTCACGCACCCTGCATGTCCGGGTACCTGGTGGACAAGTTTGCAGACCGGGAGCGCAGAGCTGCCCTCAAGGCGATGATCAAAACGTATGTGAAGCTGGGTTCTCTCCCTGCCCCCTCTTCTCTGCCGGCCCCGCCGCCGCCCACCCCTTCTCCCCTCTGCCCTCCGCACCCTCCTGGGCTCCTATCCCCGGGCCTGTGGTCCTCTCTGCCCGTCTCTTCTTTCCACATACGCTCTGCTCCCCAGTCCCTCCTGCTTCCCTTCACTCAGTTCGCCCTCTGCGTCTCCTGTGTCCCCCACTCTGTCTCGCTGCTCCAGGGCGCCCTTTGCACCCCTCTGAGTCTCTGTTTCTCCTGCTCACGTCACCCCGGACCCTGGTTTGTCTTCTTGCTCTGGGCTCTTGGTTTCCTTCCTCCGAGGTCTCTGTTCACCTTTGAAGGCTCTCCCGTCACTGAGCTCCCACTCGGTAGAGACAGACTAGGAAGGACGGCCCTGCTCTTGGTAGCCTCTGATCTAATGGGACGAGACCCCGTTTGTTTCTGAGCTCCTTGAAGAGTGCAGAGTGTTTAGGGAGACCCGTGTGATTCGGGGGCAAGCCAGGTCAGGGCGGTTCTCTGTTCAATAGATGTCACTGGTGCCGTGTGTGTGCGCGTGCGTGCTTGTGCTGGGGAACCTGTGGTCAGGGCGCGGAGATGCCTCTGGGCGACATGGGGCCAGATCAGGAGACATTTGTTGTTGTCACAACTAGGGGGTGCTACTGGTGTCTAGTGGGTAGAGCCTCTTGTAGTGCCCAGGATGCCCCATGACGGAGAATTACCCGGCCCCAGTGTCAGTCTTGCCAGGGTTGAAAACCCTTGGTCAGAGGTTGGTAGGTCCAAGGGGCCGCATCCATTAGCGTAGCCACAGGGATGGTGTGGAGATGAGGGGAGACAGTCACCCTGAAATTAGGAGATGCACACATTCCGGGATCCAGTTCGGGTCCAGAAGATTTGAGGCAGAGCGGAGCCAGGGCAGAGGCCACAGAAGGAGAGACAAGGATGTGGGGTAGAGACACGGAGGCGGCAGGAAACACAGGACACGGTTGCGTACCCAGGGGTGATGGGGAGGTGGTATGTCTGGAGGCCCCGGGGGCTGTCCCTCCGTCTGCCCTCTGCAGCGGGACAGCCATTCCCAGGGTGTCACGCGGGCAGGCTGGGCCTGGGAGCAGGGGTCCTGGCCTCTCACTGGCCAGACGCTCTCTCTCACCCCTTCCTTACTCCCTGGCAGACACGTCCCTCCCTCCCAGAGCCTCCAGAACCAAGTCCTGGCAGGGCGTGCGGGAGGCCAGCTCAGATGTGGGGAGAAATAGGCCGTCTCGTGCCCCCCGTGGCTATCAAGGGCCACCATGCGGCATGGGCGTGAGGCATCTGTCCTCTCTGCCGCTTGCTCCCTGTGCGATTTGGAGCTCCGGGTTCGTTCGTGTGTGTTTGTAAAGGGTAGGGGTGACACGGTTTCTGGGAGCGAGCTCAGCCAGTTCACAGCCGTTTTCTGGAACGTGCCAAGTCTCTTGTGTGCAACTGCAAGTGACTGTTGCCAGTGTGCAAGGGTGTAGTGGGGGTTGACCCTGTGCCCAGGGTTCCCGAGGCACTTAGACCCAGGCAGGGCGGGTTCCCCAGAATAGCTGTCAGACCTGCCACCCGTGCCCGTGCCCGTGCCCGTGCCCTCGGGTCACTCCCTCTGCCTGGCCCCTGCCCTTGGGCCAAAGTGGGCCCTCTTCTGAGGGCCTGCTCAGGCCCTTGAGCAGCGGAGGAGCCAGCTGGGCCCTTCCCTCCCATCCCCTCTCCTGGGTCCCCCCGTACAGGTAAGTGAGGGTGAAGGGGGGCACAACTGGGGCTGGGGCCACCACCCCTGCCCCGGGCCCCCCCAAGCCCCTGGAGGTGGGGAGGTCGGGCGGGGGTGGTGATGAGAGGTCAGCAGGTAATGTGCCGAGGAAGCCCTTTGGGTGCCCGAAGGGGGGGCACCCACTGCCTGCTCGTGGGGCCCTCCCCTGCCCGCCGCCCGCCTCATCACATTCTCCTCTTGTCTCCGTAGCTTCCGCCCTGCGCTGCCAGTCTCCTACCTGCAGGCCGAGCTGGCCTTCGAGGGCGAGGCCGCCTGCCGGGCCTTCCTAGAGCCCCTGGGCCTGGCCTACACGGGCCCGGACAACGCCAGCATCGACTGCCGCCTCAGCCTGGCGCAGCTATCAGCCTTCTGAGCACCAGCGCGGATGGGGGCGGGGTGGGGGCAGGGCTGTGGCTCCCCAGCGCCGCCTTTGCCGTTTTGTTTTTGAGCCATGGACTTGGGTTGTAAATTAATTCACGGGGAGCGGGCTCCAGGAAGAGCCGTCATCCCTGTCCCCGTTTTCCCACCGGGGAGTCTGTACAGAGATTTTTTTCTACATTTTTATTTTTTGTCTCAGAGGGACGGGACTGGGGGAGGAGGGGGTGGGACAGCGGAGGGCTGGGGGCATGGTCTGTAGGCTGCTCTGTGTCCACCTGCACCTCTACTAATGCTGTCTCAGTGTTTTCTCTCTCTCTCTCTCGAGCTTGTACTCCGGTACCGACCTGGCACCCTGGCCCATCCCATGCCGGGGGGGCCGGAAGAAGACAGGCCGCTCCGCCCGTGCCCGCCTGTGGCGGGGGCACCAGCACACCAGCCCGCCTCCTGCCCCCCGCCCGCCTCACCACAGACTCTTGTTGCCCAGCCCTCCGGGGCCTCAGTGTTTGGGGCTAGGGGAGCCGCGTAGAGACTGTGCCCCACCCTCAGCCCCCCACGCCAGAAATGCCGCCGCCACGTCCACGCCGCCACTGCACACTGAGGACTCCGGAGGCCATCATCGCGGGACCTCGGCCGGGCCGCCTCGTCTGCAGTTGTATTAAGTTGTCTCCGTGTCCCTCCTCCCTCCACCCCAGTGTTTCTTCTGGTTTTTTTTTCCTTCCCTCCCTCCTCCTCCTGCTCCCCACCCTTCTTTGGTTCAGCACAGGTAAAACGGTTACCCTCCCTCCCTCCCTCCCTGCCTTCATGGATCACCAGCTCACGTCATGTTTCCTTCTCTTTTCTTTTTGTGTGTGTTTATTTAAGTTATTTTTCTTCCTCCCCTTTTTCTTTTTGGCCCTCCCCCCTCTTCTGCCATGTAACTGGAGGATGTGCAATGAGTTTGCAAACAGCTGGACTGTCAGGCTGCTTTTTTTCCAGATGTTCCTCCTCTGCCTCCCCTCCCTTCCCTCTCCCCTCCCTTCTCCTTCCTTCATTCTTTTCCTTGGATCACTGAGCACCATTTGGAAGCTTGAGAGAAACCAAAATTAAAGAGAGAGAGAGAGAGAGAGAGCACTTTGTCCCTTCCTGCGTAGACTGGGTCTTCTCTTGTTCTTTAGGGTGGAGATCTGCCTCCCCCAGAGGTCTGAGCAGGGGCGGTCACCCCAGGGGCATCTCAGCCAGGGGCTGGTAGGTATCTCCTGCCCTGCCCACGCGGCACAACCAGAGCTTCCCCAGGGGCTGGCTCCCTAGCTCCTGTCCAGGGATGAGCTTGGGCTCGGGGAGGCAGACTTGAGAACCTTGGGGCACCTTGGCCAAGGTGAGGTGGGGGTGTAGCCCCCCTAGGGGCTGAACTACTCTGAGCCCCTCCGCCTCTAGCCTCTGTCTCAGCACTTGGGCCATATTTTCCAGGGAGGGGCAGGGAGGGGCACAGAGTACGTGGTGCCTCAGGAGAAGCAGGCGCCTAAACCTCACCTGCGGGGGTGCCTGAAGCCCTGGAGCCGAGAGCGCACGTCTCAGTGCACCGAGGGCCGCGGCTACCTCCCCAGGGCCTGCTAGCCTCAGGAGGGCCAGTGTCAGGTGCAGCGCGCCTGCGGGTACCATGAACGCGGCGCACGAGGGCGTGGCTCGGACCAGCTCCTCTTGGGCCCTGGCTACTCTCGCCTGCAGCCCAGGGTCAGTCACCATGAGAGCCACAAAATGCGTGGGGCGGGGCTGGCGAGGCCCCGCGGCCCTGGCCCCAGCGGCCTCTCCGCAGTCCGAGGGCCAGGCCCCAGGACCCCACTCTGCTTTGGTTTCCAGGAAATCTCCCGCGGGCCTTCCCGGGGCAGCCTGGGCCTGCTCCTTCCCGCCCTGTGGCTCCGTGGTCCTGGCTGCGGTGGCTGGCCTCCGCCCCACTTCTAGTTCTGTCCAGTGGGGTGCTCTGTGCTCTTCCACTCGGATGTTGGCAGGGGCGGCACCTACGCCGCCGAGCGCATCCTTTTCGCTGTGTGCGTCCTGGGCCCCGTGGGTGTCTTCACCGACGTGGGCATCCTCGCGGTCACGCGCGTCCTCGCCATCATACGCGTCCTGGGGCCCGTGGGCATCCTCGCTGTCACTCGCATCTCGTGCCCCGTGGGCATCTTCGCAGACATGGGCATCCTCACCTTCGTGCGCGTCCTGGGGCCCATGGGCGTTGTCTTCGGCGACATGGGCATCCTTGCTGTCACGCGTATCCCCAGCCTCAGGGGCGTCTTCGCGGGCACGGGCGTCTTCGCGGGCACGCGCGTCCTCGCCATCATGCACGTCCTGGGGCCCGTGGGCGTCTTCGCCGACATGGGCATCCTCACCGTCGTGCGCGCCCCCGCTGTCGAGCGCGTCCAGGATGGTGGGCCCGCGACCGGCCGCCAAGCCCGAGCCGAAGACGTGGTCTGTACGCGAGGCGCGGTCCCACACGAGGCGGCCCCGGAAGCGGAAGTAGCGCACCCGGTGCTGCGGCACAGCCAGCACGCCGGGTCCCAGCGCCGCCAGCGGCTCGTCCCAGCAGAAGGCGCAGAAGGGCTCCTCGCGCACGCCCAGGAAGCGGTCGACGTAGCCCACAGAGAAGTCGGCCGGGTCGAGGCGCGGGTCCCAGCGGATGCGCTGGATGACGGCCGCCGCCGTGCGCAGCGGCGGTTTTTTGGCCCCGGCCTCGGCCTCGCGGCTAGGCTGTGCCGAGGCCGGCGCCCCGGGGTGGGGCTGGCGGCAGCGGGCGCCGAAGCGGCAGCGGCCCTCCAGGAAGAAGCGGCAGGCCGACGGCGGCGACTCGGGCTCGGCCGCCATGGGAGCGGAGTGCGCCGAGAGCGTCTGCGGGCCGCCGCAGGCCCGGCCGTGACGTCACCCGCCCCCGCCGCCCCGGGAACGGCGCAAGCTCGCTCGCGGAGCCTCCGATCCCGGGCCTGGCGGACCGTTCTCCACGGAGGTGCCCTCAGGCAGTCTGGCCCCCGCCTCCTCCGCGGACCAGCGATTCACGTGTGTGGCCCGCTCCCCGCTCCAAAGGGTTTCACGCTCAGCACCGCCTCCTGGGTGCCGGCCTCCGTCAGTGCCCTCAAGGAACCGGATCCTCCTCCCTCTGCGGCCTCAGCCCAAAAGACTTACCGGTGCGACCCCGCCCCCTCTGGGGCCCCAGGGTGCCCGGCTTCGCCCTCCGCCGCGTCTGCGTGTACAGCCCCGCCTCTTCTAAGTTCTTAGAGAGTCTGGCTCCGCCCCCGCCTGGTGATTTGTATGGAGGTCCCGCCCCCTCAGGGGCCCTCGGGGAGGGGGGGGTGCCTAGGTTCCACCCTTCGCCTAAGAGTTGCAGGTGTTGCCCCGACCAGCTCTGGCCACTCCCGCCTGCAGCGGGACAAGTGGACCCCGGCAGGCTCAAACTAGGTAGCCGTGACATGGGACGCCGCTGTCGCCCTCGAGCCGACGCATCTGGGGCTGGGAGGGTCTCTCCTCCACCAGGACCCAGCCTCTTCCCGGACACTTACCTGTGCGGTCACTCACAGGATAAAGGGCAGCTTCCCCAGGGGGTTCACTGGAGACGCGGGACTGCACTTGGTCCTCTGGAGCGAGTCAGGTGGCCCCCCGGGAGCGACTCAGCAGCCTCCCCTGCAGCGAGTCACGCCGGCCCGGCCGCAAGTCAGGTGCCCCATCCCCCCTCCGGGAGCGAGTCAGCGGCCCCCTCCTGGAGTGAATCAGGTTGCTCCCCGGAGCAAGTCAGGCCAGGCCCTCCGTCAAAATTGATGAATGAACGAGGCTGTGAAAGCCCACACGTGGGGACACCGCCCCTAAAAGGGGCACCGTCTAACCACGCCTCTCCTCTGTTAAAGGGGCCACATCTCACCAGGGCAATCATCCGACCTCGACTTCGGTCCAGTCTTTGCGGGGAATAGAGGTCGAGGTGACACACTTGGCCCTTAAAGGCGCCGGGACCCCATCACGGACACCCCTGCTCCCCCGCCATGTTCCCTTCCTACGTGCAAAATAAACAGGCAGAACCCGGGGCAGAGACCTTAGCCATTTATGTATAAAGAAGTGGGGTGCCAGATGGTAAAAGCATCAGGAACAGGGGTGCCTACAGGCCGATGACGTCGTCCCTCTCGAGGTCCGCGTTGGGGTGGCAGCGGGCCCTGGGGTGCTGTACCCCGGAGCTGGGGTCCAAGTCGGGCTTGGCGGCAGCGGCCCCCGGGCGCTCCGCGTCCATGACGCCCAGCACCGCGTCCAGCATGGAGGGGCCTAAATCCAGGTGGAAGGACAGCAGCGGGTCGGCGGGCGCGGGCGTGCGGAGGACCGGCGGCGGGGGCTGCGGCACCGCGGGCGGCGGCGCGGAGCGCGGGGCCCCGGCGGGCGGCGCCCGGGGCTCGGGCGGCGGCCCGCCGCCGTGACGGCTCAGGAACGAAGTGTCCCCGAAGGCGTCGCCACCGCGCCCCACGTGCAGCGTGTGCCGGAAGTCGCCGAGCGGCGCGGAGATGGAGAGGGCGCCGCGCTCCGGCCGCTTCTTGGGCTGCGCGGGGCCCAGCTGCTTCAGCACCGGCATCTGCGGGGTAGGGCCGGGTCAGCGCTGCCTCCTCCGGGAGCGAGTGAGCGAGCGAGGCCGCGTTCCCACCCTGGGCCTAAGGCAGCGAGCGGTTCAAAGGAGGGATTACTTCCATTTGACAGGTGGGGAAACAGCGGCTCCCAGAGGCCCGAGGTCGCAGACCCCAATGGAGGTTGGCCCGCGACCACCACGCCATGCTGATTCCACTAATTACTAACATTCGAGTCTCCCTACAGGCCAGGCAACGGTGCTTCACCGACTCTTCCGAGTGTTTCCTAAACTTGACGGAGAAACTCTGGCTTCTGCCCGACAGAGATTCCCAGGCCCCTTCCCTGAAGGCGGGATGACTTTGTCCATGGAGGGGAGGGACGCAGGCACAGTGCCTGGGACTCACCACACTTGGAGAGGCCTAAGAGAATGTTCAAATGTTTTAATCTATTTTAAAACGTGTGGGAAAGATTTGCCTTTACACCAACACAGCTATAAAATATAAATTAATATATGTCCACGAGACCTTTGCCTAGGGCACAAGCAAGTCCCAATGCAGGCCTGCCTGGAAACTCAAATTTAGGTCTAAGGTGGGCCTGGGAATCTGTATACTTGCACAGCATTTTATCATGAGTATTTGATTCCGAAAGAGACAATATAATGTCTTACTTTTTGCAAATTTCTCTAAAAATGAGCAAGAACAGTGCAAATCTGAAGCTGGCTGCTTGTGCACTACAGGAATAGCTGTGTTACTACCTCGTGGCTCCCCTGGGCTCTATGGTACCTGGAAATGCCTGCCAACCTTTGCCCACATCCTGGAACCTGGCTGTTTTTATGGAGCTTTTGGGAGGGGCTTTGATGACCTTGTACTTTTGTGTTAACAGTCACTGTTATCATCATCGTCATCATAATAAAAAATCGCCTTTCTGTTTGAATTGAAGCACCACCCTTTGCCAGCTGTATGAGTGGGATAAATTATGTGATTTCTCTGTGTCTGTTTCCTCTCTATAAAATGGATAAGGGGTGCCTGGGTGGCTCAGTCGCTTAAGCGTCCGACTTCAGCTCAGGTCATGATCTCACAGTTCGTGAGTTTGAGCCCTGCATCAGGCTCTGTGCTGACAGCTCAGAGCCTGGAGCCTGCTTCAAATTCTATGTCTCCCTCTCTCTCTGCTCCTCCCCGTCTCATGCTCTGTCTCTCCTTCAAAAATAAATAAAAAAACATTAAAAAAATGGATAAAATAACACCACCTTCCTTGAAGGGCATGTAGAAAAATCTCAATTAAAGAAAACTGTACTTGTAATAGTGCCAGCCAATTGGTGGTGCCAGTTGTTGGGGAGGGGGGGGGTGAGGAGGAGGATGTGTCCCCCCAAATAACTAGAACACAATTTAGATTTGATAAAACCCTATGAAGAAGGTAAAGCAGTCAGCACTATTCTTTCAGTAACTAGCACTCTGGGAAACATCACTGAAAATGCAGAGAAAAATTAAAGCTAAAAGGATTTAAAATAACCATGGCTGGATGTGTTCTGAGGATTGTCCTTTACCCCACCCCAACACACACGCACGTGCGCGCGCGCACACACACACTTTACGTTTATTTCCCTGGAAAAACCAGTCTTGATTTTATCACCTCTGTAGTGTTTCTCAAACTCCTCTGACCTCACCTAGATGAGCAAATATATTCTAATTATAACCTGGCACGTAATGGCCTTTCCTCCCCACCACTCCCCCAATAAAAGGGAACAAACATTGGATGAAACAAGACTTACAAGCTAAGGCACTCAGATGCTTTCAATCCTAATCTATTTTATTTGTTTTAAAACGCTGACTTTTTCTCATTAATGAATCTCAACCCACAGTGTAAAATAAAAAGAATCTGCTCCCAGAGCTAGTAGGTGCCCATCATTACTGTGGAGTGAGCCGCAGGTGAAAAGAACACCGAATGGGGGCGCCTGGGTGGCTCCGTCAGTTGAGCGTCCGACTTCGGCTGGGGTCATGATCTCGCGGTTGGTGGGTTCAAGCCCTGTGTCGGGCTCTGAGCTGACAGTTCGGAGCCTGGGGCCTGCTTCAGATTCTCTGTCTCCCTCTCTTTCTGCCTCTCTCCCACTCAGGCTCTCTGTCTCTGTCTCTGTCTCAAAAATTAAATTAAAAAAAAGATCACAGCTCAGCCAACCGCCCAGGTTTCGGTCTGGCTGTGTGGTGTGTGTGGCCTTGGGCAGGTTACTTAACCTTTCTGACCTCATTTCCTCCTGAAAAAAAAAAAAAAAAAAAAAAAGGAACCTAGGGACATAGGGTGATCCCATAACACGTCACAGTCCCTTTGCAAGAACTGGTGAGATGTTGCCAATAAAGTCTGGGCACAGGACCCAGCACACACAGCCAAAGCAGAAGTTCAATAAATGTTCAGTGGACATCTTAGATCATTCTCCCAAGTCCCAGAGAAGGACACACTCACAGAGGGAAAGAGACTTGCCCAAGGTCACAAAACCAGCTCTGTGGGACTCCGGAGCCCAGACTTACCACTTCCACTGCCTGCTGCCTCTTGAACTGACCCCTCCCTGGGCAGCTCTCAGCCGCTGGCTCTTTGCCCTGCCCACGCCCTAGCTTGTCCCTCATGCCACCCTTCTGTGGCTCTCCCAGGCCACGTTACCACCATTTTCCCAGTGCCTGGCCAAACACACCTTTCCGTGGGACCCTGAACTACCTTCCTCAACCTTAAATCTCAGTTTACTCCACTGAAAAATGGGAGTCAGAAAGCCTGTTTGCTAGGCGTACTTGAAAAGTATATTCATGATGCTGATATTGTATTTCCTAAGTCCTTATTCTGGCCCAGGTGGGGGCCTACATGGTTTACTCAAATAAACAAACCCATTCAATCCTCAGAACAACCCAGTGAGGGGAGGAGACCCTTACTCTACAGATGTGGTGGCTGAGGCACAGAGAGAGGGAGTAACTTGCCCGGAGTCACAGGGCAACAAATGTGGGGGGCCCGGTTTGGACACCAGGCAGAGTCTAAACTTGAGAGTCTAAAGCTGGCCACCCTGTTGCCCACAGACCCCTTTGGATGGGGCGGGTGGGTGTGTTATCCCCATGGAAAAAACAACGTCCGGAGATGCTCTAAAGTCCCGGGATTTCCTGCACCCTTGACCATATCTGTTTGCTTTGCTTTTTTTTTTTTTTTTCCATTCCAGACTGAGCGCAATGAATTAGAAATCGTTTTGGAGCGCGGCCTCTTGGTGCTAGCTCTGAGGGCCTCGGGTAAGTGGCCCCAGCCTCGGTGTCCTCTTAAATAGAAGGCTCTAGTCTCCCTCTAGCAGAGCTGAGTGCTCGACACAATGAGATCATGCTCGGAAAAACTCCGTCAGCCGGCCAAGGCTCGTACAGAGCGCTGTTGTTTGGCGGAGTGCTGGCGCAAGGGTGGGAGCCCGGGGGCCCTGGCCCCGCGACTCGACCGGGCCGCCCTCCTCCCGCCTCCCTGCGCCCCTGCAGGCCCGCAGCTGCAGCGGCAGGAGAGGAGGGCACAGCTGGTTCACCTCCGTCCCCTCCAGCCCCAGCCCCGCCAAGACGGAAATAACCGCCCGCTCCAGACCCGGCCCGACCGGTTCTGGGCTCTGGGGGAGAGGTGGCCAGGCGGGTGGGGCCGAGGCGGGGCCGGGTCCGCGGGTGGGAGACACCTCCCCCCCGCCTTGGGCTCGCCGCGCTTGCTGGGGCCACGTGGCTGCCGCCTGCGGTCCCTTCGCGCGTCTTGTCCCGCGTGCCCCCCGGGCCTGAGCCGGGGCCCCGGGACCCCGGCTCCCCGCTGCCCCTTACCTCGTGGCCCTCGCGGAGTGGGGCAGGCGCGCTCTCGGGCTCCGACTGGGACGCCCCTCTCCTTGGTTCGGAGCCCGCCTCTGCCTCCGAGTCCCAAGTCCGCTCCTTCTTCCTTTTTCCTCCGGGCGGATCACACCTGGCAAAGTGTCATGCGGGACCTGGAGGGGGGGTCCAGGACCCAGGCGTCCTCCTCAGGACCCCTCCTCTCTCAGGTTCCAGGGGTCCTGCCTCCTACCTCTCTTACTCCTCAGACCCAGGAGTCCCAGGTCCCCCCCCCCCCCCCCCCCCCCGGACCCTGGGGTCCAGGCCGCCGACCCTCCCTGCCTCAGACCCAAGGAGTCCGGGCCCTCACCCCTGGCAGGCCCTGGCCTCGGGTCCCTTCTTACCTGCACCGGGGACCGAAGTGTCAGCCCCTCTCGGGGGGCCATGGTAGGAGCCCAAACGGGCCGCGAAGTCACTGCCCAGTCCAGCCCAGTCCCTCTGGGGCAGAGAGGGTTAAGGCCCAGGCCCCTCCCCGCCTTCCTTATCCCCCAAAAGTTTGCCTCTAGGATTTAAAGGACTAGAAAGCGGTGGTGGAAAAGCCGAGGCCTCCGGGCTGAGTGTGGGGGCGGGCCTGGGCCGGACCGGGTGCGCACAGAGGACACGCAGAAGGGGTGGGGGATGGACAGGGCGCGCCCCCCTCCCAGCCCAGCCCCTCCTCCTGCCCAGCTTGGAATTTCCTGAAACTGGGGAAGTCTGGCTGTTTAGAAGAGTAATTTCTTCCAGATTGCAGCTGTTGGAGGAGTGTCTGTGGTGTGTGTGTGTGTGTGTGTGTGTGTGTGTGTGTGTGTAGAGGGAGGGCAGGAGAGAGGGAGGGAGAGGGAGGGAGAGGGAAAGAGAATGTGAGAGAATGAAACAGACAAGGTCCCTGAGCCCGCAGGAGCAGCTCTGACCCTGCTTTGGAGAGTTTCCTGGGCGAATGTCCCTGCCTGACACTGCTCATGGAAAGATCATTCCGTGACTCTGAGCATTTGCACCTTTTGGTGACAAGAGGAGTCTCAGATTTGAATGTTGGGAAGATCCCCCCCCAGGAGGCACGAGGGAGGGCCTTCCCAGGAGAGTGGAGTCCCCAGAGAGGAGGCTGGTTGGGAGGAGGCCCAGGGAGGAGGCTGTCTTAGTTGTGAGCTGGGGCTGGCGAAGACAGTCAATCTCACAGGTAACAAGGAAGTGAAGCTTGAACAAAGCCTCCAAGGAGGGGCCAGTTATAGAGCCGAGGAGAAGAGGAAGAACACTCAGAGCTGGCTGGGAGCCCAGGTGAGCAGAGGAGGACCACAGGCAAAAAGCACTCTCTAAAATGCAGAGATCAGCTCAAAAGCCACTGGGAGCTTAGATTTTTGTCCTGGAGCCTGGGGTACTGAAGGGGTACCCCAGGATAGGATAGCAGGGTCGGATCCAGGCATTAGAAAGTTCCTGGAGGGGAGTGCCTGGGTGGCTCAGTTGGTTAAGTGGCCGACTTTGGCTCAGGTCATGATCTCGCGGTCCGTGAGTTCGAGCCCCGCGTCGGGCTCTGTGCTGACAGCTCAGAGCCTGGAGCCTGCTTCAGATTCTGTGTCTCCCTCTCTCTGACCCTCCCCTGTTCATGCTCTGTCTCTCTCTGTCTCAAAAAAATAAATAAACGTTAAAAAAATTAAAAAAAAAAAGAAAGTTCCTGGAGGGTGGGCGCCGGGTGGCTCAGTCCATTAAGCATCCCTCTTTGGCTCAGGTCATGATCACAGTTTGTGAGTTTGAGCCCGGCATGTGGCTCTGTGCTGACAGCTTAGAGCCTGCTTGGGATTCTCTCTCCCTCTCTCTCTGTCTTTCCCAATTTTTATGCTCTCTCTCTCAAAAGAAATAAACTTAAATAAATAAATAAAATAAAATTGCAGTCCTTAAAGCTCACCGTCCCTTTGCCCTGCTTAAAAAAAAATGAAAGAAAGAAAGAAAGAAAGAAAGAAAGAAAGAAGAAAGTTCCCTCTGGGATTCACAAGAGGAATGCTGCATTTCAAATCCAGCATTTTAGGGTGGATTTAGGGTGGATGGGGGGGAGGGGTTTACACAAAACTCAGTAACCAAGATAAATAATATAATTAAATATAGATTTTTAGCAAACACTTTTATTGGCGTTAAATCCACACCACATTAAAGGAACTATTTAAAAGTGATGTCTGGTACATCCCCAGTGTTATACAACCACCACCTCTGTCCAGCTCCAAACCATTTTCATCACTCTCTAAAGGAAGCCCCTTATCCCTAAGCCAGTCCCTCCCTATTTCCCCACCTGCAGCTCCTACAGCCACCAGTCTGCTTTCTGTCTCTCCGGATTTGCTTGTTCAGGACGTCTCACAGACACTGAATCCTATGCTATGTGGCCTTCTGTGTTCCACTTCTCTCACTGAGCATAGTGTCCTCAAGGTTCATCCACGCTGTAGCATGTGTTGGTGCTTAATTCATTTTACGGCTGAATGATATTCCATGGCACAGACAGACCACATTTTGTCTAAAATAAAGAACATTTTAATGCCCTATTTTGAAAATGGATGTATAAAATGAACAAAAAAAAAATCAAAACTTCAAGGAAAGACAGGATCAGGCTGGTGGAAAGCTTTCTGGGGTCCCGACAAAAGGAAAAAAATCAGTCACTCTGATCCCATCTTCATTTGAGTTTTTGATATTTTGTTCATCACGGATGTGTTATTGATCCTTTTTGTCGCATTTATTTGTTTGTTGTGTTACAGCGTTGTCAACCTTGGTTACTGAATCTTTGATGTTTCCTTAATTTTTTTTTTTTTTTTTGGCAGTGTCCTTTTCCCGGACCTGGCCAGGAAGCTGTGAGGCTGGGTGCAGGGACCCTGGAGAGGGACCTGAGTTGGAGCCAGGGCCACAAGAATGGAGAGGAAATTAACAACGCAAAGGGATTCAGGCAGGTTCACTTGGACTTGAGAACCGAAAGGGATTTGCAGGAGAGAGAGAAGCAAGGATGAGAGTATTGTTTTTCCATTGATGGTGGAAAGAATCTCCACAACCTATATGGTTGACAACCACCGCATTTTTTTAAATTTTTAAATTTTTCCAATATATGAAATTTATTGTCAAATTGGTTTCCATACACCACCCAGTGCTCATCCCCAAAGGTGCCCTCCTCAATACCCATCCCCCACCCTCCCCTCCCTCCCACCCCCCATCAACCCTCAGTTTGTTCTCAGTTTTTAAGAGTCTCTTATGCTTTGGCTCTCTCCCACTCTAACCTCTTTTTTTTTTTTTTCCTTCCCCTCCCCCATGGGTTCCTGTTAAGTTTCTCAGGATCCACATAAGAGTGAAACCATATGGTATCTGTCTTTCTCTGTATGGCTTATTTCACTTAGCATCACACTCTCCAGTTCCATCCACGTTGCTACAAAGGGCCCTATTTCATTCTTTCTCATTGCCACGTAGTACTCCATTGTGTATATAAACCACAATTTCTTTATCCATTCATCAGTTGATGGACATTTAGGCTCTTTCCATAATTTGGCTATTGTTGAGAGTGCTGCTATAAACATTGGGGTACAAGTGCCCCTATGCATCAGTACTCCTGTATCCCTTGGGTAAATTCCTAGCAGTGCTATTGCTGGGTCATAGGGTAGGTCTATTTTTAATTTTTTGAGGAACCTCCACACTGTTTTCCAGAGTGGCTGCACCAATTTGCATTCCCACCAACAGTGCAAGAGGGTTCCCGTTTCTCCACATCCTCGCCAGCATCTATAGTCTCCTGATTTGTTCATTTTGGCCACTCTGACTGGCGTGAGGTGATATCTGAGTGTGGTTTTGATTTGTATTTCCCTGATAAGGAGCAACGTTGAGCATCTTTTCATGTGCCTGTTGGCCATCCGGATGTCTTCTTTAGAGAAGTGTCTATTCATGTTTTCTGCCCATTTCTTCACTGGGTTATTTGTTTTTCGGGTGTGGAGTTTGGTGAACTCTTTATAGATTTTGGATACTAGCCCTTTGTCCGATATGTCATTTGCGAATATCTTTTCCCATTCCATTGGTTGCCTTTTAGTTTTGTTGGTTGTTTCCTTTGCTGTGCAGAAGCTTTTTATCTTCATAAGGTCCCAGTAATTCACTTTTGCTTTTAATTCCCTTGCCTTTGGGGATGTGTCGAGTAAGAGATTGCTACGGCTGTGGTCAGAGAGGTCTTTTCCTGCTTTCTCCTCTAGGGTTTTGATGGTTTCCTGTCTCACATTCGGGTCCTTTATCCATTTTGAGTTTATTTTTGTGAATGGTGTGAGAAAGTGGTCTAGTTTCAACCTTCTGCATGTTGCTGTCCAGTTCTCCCAGCACCATTTGTTAAAGAGACTGTCGGGGCGCCTGGGTGGCGCAGTCGGTTGAGCGTCCGACTTCAGCCAGGTCACGATCTCGCGGACTGGGAGTTCGAGCCCCGCGTCAGGTTCTGGGCTGATGGCTCAGAACCTGGAGCCTGTTTCCGATTCTGTGTCTCCCTCTCTCTCTCTGCCCCTCCCCCGTTCATGCTCTGTCTCTCTCTGTCCCAAAAATAAATAAACGTTGAAAAAAAAAATTAAAAAAAAAAAAAAAAGAGACTGTCTTTTTTCCTTTGGATGTTCTTTCCTGCTTTGTCAAAGATGAGTTGGCCATACCATACGTTTGTGGGTCTAGTTCTGGGGTTTCTATTCTATTCCATTGGTCTATGTGTCTGTTTTTGTGCCAACCACCGCATTTTTTTATTCCAAGGTGTCTGTAGGTCAGAGTCCGGGTGGGTCCTTAGGCCTCTCAGGGCTGAAATCAAGATGTCGATATGGCGATCTTCTTCCAAGCTCTTTCAAGGTATTGGCTGAATTCAGTTCCTTGTGGCCATAGGACTGAGGTTCCTGGCTCTGACTAGCTGTCAGCTGGGGCCTGGTCTGCTCCTAGAAGCTGTCTGCCTCCTCATGCTTTCCATGAAGCTCCCCTCTGGCAGCAGTGAGTTGAATCCCTCCTAGGCTTCAAATCTCTTGGATTCCCCATTCTCTTCATCTCTCTCCTGCCTCTGGCCACAGAAAGTTCTCTGCTTCTAAGGGCTCATGTGATTAGATGGGCCTACCTGGGTAACACAGGTGTATCAGTCAGGGTTCTCCAGGGAACCAGGACATATCCTACGTGTATGTACATACACACACGTACTAAGATATACAGGGATTCGTGAGATGGAGATTGGATTGGAGAAGGTCATCAAAACCTTACTAGTCAAAGTTTATTTCTCTCTCTACAAATAGGATGTGTTCATGTATTGTTGTGTAACTAAAAATTACATTGAAAACAAAATAGTAGCAAATGTATCCAAACCAAACAAAGAAGATATATAATTAAGATACCTACATAGTTAAGATATATATAAAATATTAATTTCTACTGATTACTAGGGAATACGGTTAACAAATCATATATATATGATTAGTTGCTATATATATATATATTAGTTGCATATATATATGATTAGTTGCAATATATATATGATTAGTTACAATATATATATATTAGTTGCAGATATATATGATTAGTTACAATATATATATGATTATTTACTATATATATATATATATATATATATATATATATACACACCATATATATATGATTTGTTGCAAGGAATTGGGTTTTGTGCTTGTAGGGCTGGCAGGACACAAATCCACAGGACTGACTGGAAGCTCTGTCGGTCAGGAGAAGATGGAGCAGAATTCCTTTTCCCTCAGAGAAACCTTTATTTTGCTCAACTGATTGGATGAGACCCCTTCCCCCGCCATGTTCTCTCCTTTACTTAGAGTAAAGTGACTGTAGACATTTAACCACATCTACAAAATGCTTCCATAGCAACACCTGGGTTAGTGTTTGACTAAATAACCAGATGCTGTAGACTGGCCAAGTGGACACAAGATTCACCATCACACCAGGATAATCTATTTTAAGGTCTGTAAGTTACTTTAATCGTATCTGCAAAGTCCCTTTGCTCTGTGATCAACATATTCGTGAGTTTCGGGCATTCATGCCTGGACATCTTGAGAGGTGCATTTTGTCTACCTCAACAACCCTCAGAAAGCAGGTTCTGGGGGATGATGAGGCCACCATCAAGGTGGAGAACAGGGGGTGGGAGTGAGACAGGCTGGGGGTTGTACCCAGGAAAGCAGGAAGCAAGGTGAGTTTATGGGCCACTGACCTGCACAGTCGCTTGGGGCCCTGTGCTCAGAAACGCTGTGCACTTGGTTTAATGATCTCCTGTGACTATCTTGAAATTATTAACAATTTTGAACAAGGGACCCCACATTTTCATTTGCAATGCACCCCCCACCCCGATTGTGTAGCTGGTTCTGGGGTGAAGTGCAGGAAGAGCAGAGGCTTGGGACAAAGCATCCGAGAAGTGTGACATTGGAGGGCTAGCAAGAAGGAAAGAAACTTGCTTGGACAAGGTCCTGGCAGCAGCCAGAGAAAGAGGGGGAGAGAGATGGGATCCAGAAGCTCAGGGAAGTCAGACAGTCTCTCACCACAGTCTCAAAAGCAGGCCAACGTGATAAGAAGATTCACTGGATTCAGTAACAACCCAGAGACCTGATAACGGCCTGGGTGAGCATCCGGGGGGCTGGCAACGGAAGCCAGATTGCCCTGGGTGGGGGAGGAGGCAGAGAGGAGGTGCAGACCCCAGGAGTCTGGCAGTGACAGGAACGGAGGAGAGATAAGAGTCAGATAGGGGTCAGAAAAAGAGTATTGTTTCTTTGGTTGCTTTGGGTACATTTGCTACTATTTTGTTTTGTTGTTAATGTAATTTTTAGTTACATGAACAATACATGAACACATCTGTTTGTAAAGATCGAGAAATAGACCTCAACTAATAAGGTTTCGATGGGATTCTCCAATCCAGTCTCCATCTTGTGTATCCCCTGAAATTAATTTGGGGTGTACACCTCCCAAATGGTCTGGGTTCTTGCAAACACATAGACCAGCATTTTCCACCTTCATCCTATGCCATTTGGAGCCAGATCATTCTTTGTCACGGGTGGGCTGTCCTGTGCACGTGGGATGCGCAGCCCCATCCCCTGGCCCCCACCCACTGGATACCAGTAGCACCCCTGCCTCCCCTCAAATGTCCCCTGTAGGGGGGATATTGCCTCTTGTTGAGTACTGCTGATCGAGATGGTGCTCAAAGAAAACACTGAAAAGAATTTTTTTGACATTTATTTATTTTTGAGAGACAGAGGATGAGCGGGGGAGGGGGGGGGAGAGAGAGAGAGAGAGAGAGAGAGAGAGACAGAATATGAAGCAGGCTCCAGGTTCTGAGCTGTCAGCACAGAGCCTGACATGGGGCTCAAACTCATGAACTGCAAGATCATGACCTGAGCTGAAATCATGAGTCGGAGGCTTAACCGGCTGAACCACCAGGCGCCTCTATTTTATTTTGTTTTTAAAAGTAATCTCTATGCCCAATGTGGGGCTTGAACTCATGACCTGGAGATTAAGCATCTCATGCTTTACTGACTGAGCCAGGCAAGTGCCCCTACATACATATTTCAAAAGGAGGCTTGAGCTTATTTCCGCATTTTGAAAATGATGTACAACAACAACAACGATAATAATAATAACAGCAGCTAACATCTATCGAGTGCTTAGAATCTTCTGGAAACTGCTCTAAGCCCTCTGTGTATGTAACCTCATTTAATTCTTGCAATAGAATTGTGTGTTTGGTGGGTGGTGGAGGTTGATATTATTATCCTCATATTACAAATAAGGAAACTGAGGCACACAACAGAAAGGTGTTTTAAAATTCATTTTTCAACGTTTATTTATTTTTGGGACAGAGAGAGACAGAGCATGAACGGGGGAGGGGCAGAGAGAGAGGGAGACACAGAATCGGAAACAGGCTCCAGGTTCTGAGCCATCAGCCCAGAGCCTGACGCGGGGCTCGAACTCCCAGACCGCGAGATCGTGACCTGGCTGAAGTCGGACGCTTAACCGACTGCGCCACCCAGGCGCCCCTAAAATTCATTTTTAAATTAATTTTAATTTTTAGGTAACTTAGCTAATGTAGCTGTTAAGGTGTGCAGGTGGGATTTTAATTCAGGCAGGCTGACCCTGACAGGGAAGGAGTGATGGAAAATACAAGAGAGGGTATGTTCTACGATGGAGAGGACCCCCAGGAGCAAGGAAGACAGGGATCTGTCCAACAGAACTTTCTGGAATGATGGGAATGTCCTGTTATCTGCATTATACAATATGGTAGCCATGTGTGGCTGCTGAGCTCTTGAAATGTGGCTAGTGGAACCGAAGAACTGAAATTTAAAATTTACTTAATTTTACTTAATGAAAAAAAATTTAATGTCTATTTTTGAGAGGGGGGAGGGGCAGAGAGAGAGGGAGACGCAGAATTTGAAAGCAGGCTCCAGGCTCTGAGCAGCACATGAGGAAATGGAGGCCAGGGGAGTCAGAGGCCATAAGGGTGCAGTGGCCAATGCACGAGCTATGGGGGTTTCTCCACCAGCTCAGAGATGTGAACAGGGGAGATTGAGGTGCAGGGTAGCCCAAGGTCGGGTTTTGCCACCAGAAGGGATTTCCAGCACCCAAAAGGACTTTGAAACACCCCCATCTAGGTTCAGAGGGAGAGGAGAGAGGCCCAGAGAGGAAAGACAGAGAGAGAATGAGAGAGAGAGAGAGACAGAGACAGAGAGACAGAAGCACACATAAAGAGAAAGAGAGAAATCTATATCAGAGAGAAGAGGCCCCAGAAAGATGGAGACAGAGAGGGAGGCAGAAGAGAGGGGGTGAGGACCATGCCAGCAGAGGGAGCCCCAGGAGAAACCATGGCACCAGGAGTGGTCTGCAACCAGTCTGCCTGCTTCCCAGGACAGCCTTGTTCTGTCTCTGGAGTGCCCTGTCATGAGTCTCAGCTCCTTCCTCCTTCCCACTGAGCCATCTCCCAGTGCCTGTATCTCCCATGCAACTAAGACCATGTACAATTCCTTACTCCTCTGTCCCACCCAGGGAAAGGTCCTGGGATTCCACTGCAGGAGCAACTCTTCTGGTACCAGTGGAACGTCTGAGGCAGGAGGGAAGGGCCAAACTCCTGGCCAAGTACTCTGAGCCTCTGGAGTGGTAGAGGGGATTCCTCAGATCTTTCCTGCCTTGGTGCTAAATGTGAGCAGGTGGGATTGTGGTAAAAGCCCATTCACTGGCATCATACAGGCTTGGCTTCGGGCCCCATTTCCACCAACTCTTGCCCCAGTGACCCCATGCTGGTCACTTTCAGCTCTTGGCCTCAGTGTCTTTACCTGTATCAGTTGTCAGTGGTTCTAACAGTAATCTATCAAAGAGCATCCGTCATTCTTGAACACAGGCAGTTTATCAGGCTGTGTCTAGGCACATAATGACTAGGGTGATGATGATGATGATGATGATAACAACTCTCATTCCTGCATGAGAGCTAACTCTATGTCAGGCACCTTACTCCACACACCACATATAAAACTGTTTAGTTTCTTACCAAAACCCTGTGAAATAGATCCTAGCATTATCCTCATTGTATACATGACAACACAGAGGCATGGGGGTGACTCTCCCTAAGTCATGTAGTTAATGAGACAGACCTACGGTCAAATCCCAGGCTACCCGGCTCCAGATCTTTCCCACTTAGCTGAACTTCTTGTCTCCTGTGAAAGGCAAAGTATAACAATCTCTGACCATCAATCAATCTTCTGAACATTCCTGCGAAGCAGGCACCCATCTTACAGAAAATCAGAGGGAGCCTCAGAGAGGTGAAATGATATTCCCAAGGACACAGCTAGCAAGAGGCAGCTCTACGTTTTGAAACCAGTTTGCTGTACCCCCAAGTCTGTTATCCTTTGGCCATGCTCAAAAGTCGGTACCCTGAACTTGGTCTGGTAAGGGGTCTTCTGCGGTAATGAGCTTGAGGTAACATTAATGCTGAGTGTGGGGCTAACATTCTGAGCTTCTGAATTCTGTCTCTGTTCAGGATGCACGGATTGCCAAGGGGGTCTGAGTTAATGTCAAATACTGACATCCCCCTGTATTTTTGCAACTTACTCTTAAGTTCTGACTGAATATTTTTATTTGACTCCTGCGTGGAGACTATATAGGAGGACCAAAGATAGGGGCTCAGTAAGCCAAGCTTGCCAACCGAGGTATCAGAATATGGCAAATTTGTGCCCCCCCCCCCCGACTCTAGCCATGGTGCTGAAACGTACCGAATAGGGAAGTCCCGGTCAGCACCATGGACAGCAAAGACAGAACCCACCCACTGGAGGTTGGGTCCTGATGGGTGAAATAGGGAGGGTGCTTATACACAGGTCCAGGGTGCTGGGGACACCCAAAGAAGGAGACAAAATTTTGCAGGAGAGAGGGAAGCTCAACATGTAGATGCGGATCACATTGACCACAGAATGCTGTCGTCTGGGGACATAATTTCTACTCTACACTGGGGCAGGCAGAGACACAGCAATAAAGAAAGTACTCTGGACTTTGGTCGTAATGTTGTATTTTCTGGATACGTGTACAATCTGAGTACACGCACCCATAAAGTGTCAAGGCTGTTCTGCCTGCTTTAAAAACAAACATTAATTACATCATAGCTGTTTCTTCCTGTTGCAAGAAAGTTCATATAGCATAGAATTGACCATTAACCATTTAAAAGTGTACAATTCGGTGGCATTTGGTACATTCACAATCTTGTGCAGCTGTCACCTCTAATTAGTTTCAGGGTGTTTTCATCATCTCAAAAGGAAGCCCTGTTCCCACTGTTATCAGTCAGAGTTTGTCCCAGAAACAGAACCAAATAAGATGGGTGTATATATATAAACAGCTTTATTATAAGGAATTGGCTTATGCCATTATGGAGGCTAGTAAGTCCACAATGTGAAGGGTGGGCTGGCAGGCTGGAGACTCAGGAAGGCTGATGTTCAGGTCCAAAGGCTGTCCGCTGGCAAAATTCCTTCTTGCTCAGAGGAGATCAGTTTTTGTTGTATTAACTGATTGGATGAGACCCACTCACATTATGGAGAGCAACCTGCTTTACTCAAAGTTCATCAAATAAATTTTTTTTAATTTCAAGTTTTTATTTAAATTTTAGTTAGATAACATATATGGTAAAATTGGTTTCAGGAGTGGAATTCAGTGACTCATCACTTCCATACAACACCCAGAGCTCATCAAAAGTACCCTCCTTAATCCCCATCACTCATCCAGCCCATCTCCCACACACCTCCATCTATTAACCCTCACTTTCTTCTCTACTGTTAAGAGTCTCTTATGGTCTGCTTCCCTCTCTCATTGCCCCCCTGCCCCTATGTTCATCTGTTTTGTTTCTTAAATTCCACATATGAGTGAAATCATATGGTATTTGTCTCTCTCTCACTGACATATTTTACTTAGCATAATGCTTTCTAGCTCCACCCATGTTGTTGCAAATGGCAAGATTTCATTCTTTTTGATGGCCGAGTAATATTCCATTGGATATATACAGCACATTTTCTTTATCCATTCATCATTCGATGGAAACTTACCAAATAAATGTTAAAGCATCCAAAAACACCCTCACAGAAACATCCAGAATAATGTTTTACTACACATCGACCATGGGCCCAGCTAAGTTGACACACAAAATTAACTATCACAAAGTCCTTTGTCAACTTGCCACCCATATGCATCTCAAACTATAATTAATCTCCAGCTAAACATGATGATGAGGTCATACTTCCACCCGATATGATGCAACCACCCTTCATACAACTGGAAACACACCAACCCTTTCCTCAGAATAGGATCAAAGTCCTTGGGTGATATTCACTCTTTTCCTTGTATCTCATAACTCATTACTATGGCGTAAAGTTGATAGTACTTAAATAAATACAATGATATAAACTAATACATTTTATGTTAGATGTTAAGAGACAGGAGAGGGAAGAAAACAGAAAACAAAGATACGTATAAAGATATAATATAATATAATAATATAATTTAAAATAAAATTAGGAGGAAATGCTAATGACAATTGCAGGCTTCACTTCTGTAACTGGTCACGTGGTCATAGCTGGTATCTATAACTACCTTTTCCACCACCCATTCCATATTTTCTTTGTCCTGGGTAAACACCTCAACTGGTTGTGGTTCTTTGCCTGGTATGATGATTCAAATCTACCCTGCTGAAGGGACTGGGCTGTTTAGTAGTCCTGTCTGGATTAGATTGTTGTGATTTCTCATTGATCTTATTCACAGGGCAGGTGGTACTAAGAGACACCCTAAGGGATCTGCTGTGTTCCAGACATACTCTTTCTCACCTCTGTCACAACAGAGCAGCAATCCAGTCTCCCGTTGGTAATCAATAATTCCTTTCTGTGCCTGTGGATTCAGAGGCAGGAGGAGCCCAAAGTGGCCTGGAGGCATTCTTCGCTTCCAGGTCAATAGAATCATGGTTGCATCTCCTAGTGGACGCATTTGGAATAAGAGCTCTAGGCCAGCAAAGCGTAAGGTCACAGGAAGGAAAGCATAAGGCAGGAAGGAACAGTTTAGCTAGTGTGTCACTAGGAATAATAGCGTCATTCCCATTTGTAGCCCTCGATTGCTGGAGTCTTGAATCCTGGCTACTGGAGAAACAGAACCATACATTAGACACTGATTCAGAGCATGTACAGCGTCCTGGAAAACAATGTCTCAGCCCTGTGATGTATTGCCATTTAGCTGATGCCGTAGCTGAATCTTCAAAGGCCTTTCCAGCGTTCTATCAAGCCAGGTGCTTCAGGATGGTGGGGAACATGGTAAGACCAGTGAATTCCTTTTTTTCCTCTTTATTGCACAGATTTTTACTATTGCTGGGGTTAATAGTCTTTTTTTTTTTTTTTTTTTTAGTAATTTATTGTCATGTTAGCTAACATACAGTGTACACAATGTAGTCTTGGCTTTGGGAGTAGATTCCCGTGATTCATCACATACATACAACACCCACTGCTCATCCCAACAAGCGCCCTCCTCAATGCCTATCTCCCATTTTCTCCACCCCAAGCCCCCACCCTCATAAACCCTCAGTTTGTTCTCTGTACTTAAGAGTCTCTTATGGTTTCCCTCCCTCTCTGTTTTTATCTTATTTTTCCTTCCCTTCTCCTATGGTCCTCGAGCATGAGGCCATTGCCACACCTCTTTGACTGTGAAGTGAGTTCCTTGGTCAGATGCAAGGATAGCATGATAGCAGTCAAGACATTCTGTAAGTCCACCAATGGTAGTTTCAACAGAAGCATGGTGTGCATGGAAGGTAAATTTGAATCCAGAGTAAGGGTCTACTGAAGTAAGGACAAAATACAGCCCCTTCCATGATGGGAGAGTCTCGGTGCAATCATCCTGCCACCAGGTGGCTGGCTGATCACCCTGAGGAATGATTCCCTATCAGTGTTGGTCTCTGCTGCTGGCAGATTGGGCACTCAGCAATGACCAAAACCAGGTCAGCTTTATTGAGTGTCAGTCCCTGTTCCTGAGCCCATGCACAACCCTCATTCCTGCCACTGTGGCCACTTTGTTCATGCACCCAATGACAGGGGTGGCTGGGGAAAGAGGCTGACTGGTATCCACAGAACGGGGCATCCCATCCACGTGATTATCAAAATTCTCCTCCACTGAGGTCACTCTTTTGTGAGCATTCAGATGGGACACAATTATCTTCATGGTCTTTTTTCTTTGCCCCTACTTCTTTCCTAGGCTTCTTTGTCACCAATTTCCTAATTGTGTTGCTTCCAAGTGCCCGACCATCCAGCCAAACCATTGGCCACAGCCCACGAATTGGTATATAATCCTATTTCTGGTCATTTCCCTTTCCAAGCACAGTGGACAACCACATGCACTGTTCAAAATTCTGTCCACTGGGAGGATTTCCTTCACCATGTCCTTCAGGGGTGTCCCAGGGAGGGGTTACAGTGGTGCAGCATCCACTTTCAGGTGCTGCACGCATATTGTGCAAGACCATCGTTAAACATGTCCAAGCTTTCCCGTCCTCTGTAAGCTGATCATACGGAGCACCCCACGAGCATAAGTGCAGGCTGTGAGACAGATAGTGTAGCAGGAGTGGAGACCGTGTGCATCTGGGCCACTTCTTCATGTAACTTGCTCTGCCTGTGGGGCCGCTGGACCTCTCTCTCTCTTCATCTTTCTCTCAATTGATCCATCACTGCCAATAGCTATGAATAGCCTTCAGTAATCTGAACATCCCACACATGTTTTTCTGAGATCATGTCGAACCCCCATGCAGACACTGTCTCTGTATTTACAGTTGAAATGATAATCACTTCCCAGCAAGGAGGTGACCTTGCTAAGTGTCCCAAGCTTAAAAAAAATTTCTTTTCAATGTTTATTTATTTTTGAAAGAGAGAGAGAGAGACAGAGTGTGACTGGGAGAGGGGCAGAGAGAGAGACATACACAGAATCCAAATTGGGCTCCAGGCTCTCAGCTGTCAACACAGACCCCAATGCGGGGCTCAAACTTGTGAACTGTGAGATCATGACCTGAGCCAAAGTTGGATGCTTAACCAACTGAGCCACCCAAGCACCCCTCTCGTTGTGGTTTGATTTGTATTTCCCGGATGATGAGTGGTGTTGAGCACTTTTTCATATGTTGGTTGGTCATCTGGATGTCTTCTTTGGAGAAGTGTCTATTCATGTCTTTTGCCCATTTCTTCAGTGGACTATTTGTTTTTTGGGTGTTGAGTTTGGTAAGTTCTCTATAGATTTTGGATACTAACCCTTTATCTGATATGTCATTTGCAAATATCTTCTCCCATTCTGTCGGTTGCCTTTCAGTTTTGCTGATTGTTTCCTTCGCTCTGCAGAAGCTTTTTATTTTGACGAGGTCCCAGTAGTTCCTTTTTGCTTTTGTTTCCCTTGCCTCCGGAGACGTGTTGAGTAAGAAGTTGCTGCGGCCAAGGTCAAAGTCCATTTGAGTTTATTTTTGTGTATGGTGTAAGAAAGTGGTCCAGGTTCATTCTTCTGCATGTCGCTGTCCAGTTTTCCCAGCACCACTTGCTGAAGAGACTGTCTTTTTCCATTGGATATTCTTTCCTGCTTTGTCAAAATTAGTTGGCCATATACTTGTGGGTCCATTTCTGGGCTCTCCATTCCATTCCATTGATCTATGTGTCTGTTTTTTGTGCCAGTACCATACTGTCTTTGATGATTACAGCTTTGTAATACATCTTGAAGTCCAGAATTGTGATGCCCCCAGGTTTGGTTTTCTTTTTCAACATTCCTTTGGCCACTCAGAGTCTTTTCTAGTTCCATACAAATTTTAGGATTGTTTGTTCTAGCTCCGTGAAGAATGATGGTGTTATTTTGATAGGGATTGCATTGAATATGTAGATTGCTTGGGATAGTATTGGCATTTTAACAATATTTGTTCTTCTTATCCAGGAGCATGGAATCTTTTTCCATTTTTTTGTGTCTTCTTCAATTTCTTTCATTAGCTTTCTATAGTTTTCAGTGTATAGATTTTTCACTCTTTGGTTGGATTTATTCCTAGGTATTTTATGGTTTTTGGTGCAATTGTAAATGGTATCGATGCCTTGATTTCTCTTTCTGTTGCTTCATTACTGGTGTATAGGAATGCAACCAATTTCTGTGCATTGATTTTATATCCTGCAACATTGCTGAATTCATGGATCCGTTCTAGCAGGGTCTGTGTGTGTGTGTGTGTGTGTGTGTGTGGAATCTTTTGGCTTTTCCATAAAGAGTATCATGTCATCTGCAAAGAGTGAAAGTTTGACTTCCTCCTGCCTGATTTGGATGCCTTTTATTTCTTTCTGTTGTCTGATTGCAGAGGCTAAGACTTCCAATACTATGCTGAATAACAGTGGTGAGAGCGGACATCCCTGTCTTGTTCCTGATCCCAGGGGGAAAGCTCTCAGTTTTTCCCCATTGAGGAGGATATTAGCAGTGGGTCTTTCCTATATGGCTTTTATGATCTTGAGGTATGATCCTTCTTTCTTGAGGGTTTTTTTTTTTTATCAAGAAAGGATGCTGTATTTTGTCAAATGTTTTCTCTGCATCTATTGAGAGGATCATATGGTTCTTGTCCTTTCTTTTATTGATGTGATGAATCACATTGATTGTTTTGCGGATATTGAACCAGTCCTGCATCTGACGTATAAATCCCACTTGGTTGTGGTGAATAATTTTTTAAATGTATTATTGGATCCAGTTGGCTAATATCTTTTTGAGGATTTTTGCATCCATGTTTATCAGGGAAATTGGTCTATAGTTCTCCTTTTTAGTGGGGTCTCTGTCTGGTTTTGGAATCAAGGTAATTCTGGCTTCATAGAAAGACTTTGGAAGTTTCCCTTCCATTTCTATTTTTTTTGAACAGCTTCTAGAGAATAGGTGTTAACTCTTCCTTAAATGTTTGGTAGAATTACCCTGGAAAGCCATCTGGCTCTGGACTCTTGTTTTTGGGGAGATTTTTGATTACTAATTCGATTTCTTTCCTGGTTATGGGTCTGTTCAAATTTTATGTTTCTTCCTGTTTCAGTTTTGGTAGTTTATATGTTTCTAGGAATTTGTCCATTTTTTCCAGATTGCCCATTTTATTGGCGTATAATTGCTCACAATATTCTCTCATTACTGTTTTTATTTATGCTGTGTTGGTTGTGATCTCTCCTCTTTCATTCTTGATTTTATTTATTTGGGTCCTTCCTTTTTTCTTTTTTATCAAACTAGCTAGGGATTTATCAATTTTCTTAATTCTTTCAAAGAACTAGCTTCTGGTTTCATTGATCTGTTCTACTGTTGTTGTTGGTTTTTTTAGTAGCATTGATTTCTGCTCTGATCTTTATTATTTCCTGTCTTCTGCCTGTTTTGGGCTTTATTTTCTGTTCTTTCTCCAGCTGTTTAAGGTGTAACGTTAGGTTGTGTATCTGAGACCTTTCTTCCTTCTTTAGGAAGGCCTGGATTGCTATATATTTCACTCATGACTGCCTTTGCTGCATCTCAGAGGTTTTGGGCTGTAGTGTTATCATTTTCATTGGCTTCTATGTGCTTTTTAATTTCCTCTTTAACTTCTTGGTTATCCCATTCATTCTTTAGTAAGATGGTCATTAGTCTCCAAATATTTGTTATCTTTCCACATTTTTTCTTGTGGTTAATTTTGAGTTTCATAGCGTTGTGGTCTGAAAATATGCATGGTATAATCTCGATCTTTTTGTACTTGTTGAGGGCTTATTTGTATGTGATCAATTTGGAGACTGTTCCATATGCACTGGAGAAGAATGTGTATTCCGTTGCTTTAGGATGAAATGTTCTGAATATATCTGTTAAGTCCATCCAGTCCAGTGTGTCTTTCAAAGCCATTGTTTCCTTGTTGATTTTCTGTTTAAATGATCTGTCCATTTCTGTAAGTGGGATGTTGAAGCCCCCTACCATTATGGTATTATTATCAATGAGTTTCTTTATGTTTGTGATCAATTGATTTATATATTTGGGTGCTGTCACATTTGGAGCATAAATGTTTAAAATTGATAGATCTTCTTGGTGGACAGACCCCTGCATTATAATCAAAAAATATAATTTTTTGTCAAATTGGTTTCCAGTGCTTACCCAACAGGTGCTCTCCTCAATGCCCATCACCCACTTTCCCCTCTCCCTCACCCCGCATCAACCCTCAGTTTGTTCTCAGTATTTTTTTAATGTTTATTTTTGAGAGAGAGAGAGAGAGAGAGAGAGAGAGAGAGAGAGACCATGAGCAGGGGAGGAACAGAGAGAGAGGGAGACACAGAATCTGAAGCAGGCTCCAGGCTCTGAGCTGTTAGCACAGAGCCTTATGCGGGGCTCAAACTCACAGACTGCGAGATCATGACCTGAGCTTAAGTTGGATGCTTAACCGACTGAGCCACCCAGGTGCCTCTGTTCCCAGTATTTAAGAGTCTCTTATGGTTTGCGTCCCTCCCTCTCTGTAACTTTTTTCCCCTACCCCTTCCCCTTCCCCATGGTCTTCTGTTAAGTTTCTCAGGATCCACATATGAGTGAAAACATATGGTATCTGTCTTTCTCTGCCTGACTTATTGCACTTAGCGTCATACCCCCCAGTTCCATCCACGTTGCTGCAAATGGCCAGATTTCATTCTTTCTCATTGCGAAGTAGTATTCCACTGTATATATAAACCACATCTTCTTTATCCATTTGTCAGTTGATGGGCATTTAGGTTCTTTCCATAATTTGGCTGTTGTTGAAAGTGCTGCTATAAACATTGGGGTACAGTGGAGGTTCTTCAAAACAAATTTTTTCTTGGCAACGAGAAAGAATGAAATCTGGCCATTTGCAGCAACGTGGATGGAACTGGGGGGTATTATGCTAAGTGAAATAAGTCAGGCAGAGGAAGGCAGATACCATATGTTTTCACTCATATGTGGATCCTGAGAAACTTAACGGAAGACCATGGTGGAGGGGAAGAGGAAAAAAAAGTTACAGGGAGGGAGGGAGGCATAAGAGACTCTTAAGTACTGAGGACAAACTGAGGGTTGATGGGGAGTGAGGGAGAGGGGAAAGTGGGTGATGGGCACTGAGGAGGGCACCTATTGGGATGAGCACTGGGTGTTGTATGGAAACCAATTTGACAATAAATTATATTTAATACTAAAAAAAGAAAAAAAGGAAAATGTTTGAAATTTTTAAAAAATGAATACAATGAAAGAGAATAAAATGAAATGATGGAAGTAAAAAAATAGAATTTGAAAAATTTACAAAAAAGTAAAAAACATAGTAGAAAAAAATTAAAGAAAAATATTTTTAGTAGAAGTGGAAAATAGAAATAAATTTTTTCTCTTTCTGTATTGAAGAATAAGAAAAGAAAAAAAATTGAATAGATGGACCAGCAAACAGACTGAAGTACGATTGAAATTACATCAGTTTCCCCTAGAAGTTGAACTATGAAGCACTTTGTAGTCCATAAACAAAGCAGGTGGAGAGGCTCGTGTTGTTCCTGAAGAGCGCGGTTGGCAGTTGGGTGGGGCTTCGTGTAACGGCTCGGTTCTCCACTAGATGGTGCTGCTTAGCTTACTGGGGTAGATGTTGCGGCGCACCTAGGCGTGTGTGCACATGCGCGGAGGGGCAAAAATGGCGTCACCCAGGTAGCGGGTCCCTTGTATCGGAACTCTGTTCTCTCGGCCAGCAGTCGCGCATTCATCCTCTGTGTCTGGCTTCCGTCCACTCCCCGCTTCCACACTGTCCGTTAGCAAGCTGTCAGGTTGCCAGGCAGCTCCTCCTTCCTGAATTTTATCTCAGACGCAGCTGTTTCCCGCCGGTCACTTCTGAGGGACTGCAGCTTTGTTCCGCTCAGACCTTCCGCGGGAGGGTCTCACCGAGCAATGGCTGGTGCCAGCCGCCGCCATGAACGTTCTCGAGACCGTGCTGCTGCCGAGGCCCCGAGACCGCAGCCGGGTGCCAGCCCGCCCCAGAAAAAGTTCACGCGGGCGTGTAGCAGCAGCGTTTCAGGGATTCTGGAAAATCACAACTCACATCTGGCGCCAGGCTTCACCCCCCAACGGCCTTGTTCCAGCACCAGCGAATGTGGTTGTTCTCCAGGATCCGCTGGGACCTTTGCCCCTGGGGATTCCTCCCAGAAGGGGAACGGCCTCCCATGTGGCCCGAGGACCTCGCTCTCTGCTCCTGGGGATTCGCCCCTCCCATCAGAGCTCCACCAGGTATGCAGCTGCGGAGCTTTGGACTCTGCGCTCCCCCTGTTTACAGAGTTTAATGGAATTTAAACCCTCTCCTTCTCCTTTCTCCCTTTTTTGTTCAGTCCCTTGCGTACACTTTCTTTTCTCTCCAGCCGCTTTCGGGCGTTGGGGGTGGGGGGATGCTTCCTGTACTCTCCCCCGACTCCGTCCTCTCTCCGCAAGCACAAACAGCTCCCTTCCCTCTGTGACTTTCTCCCCCAGTTCAGCTCTCCACGCCGCCGCGTACCTGTTGAATTCTGTGGTTCAGGCTGTGCAGATTGTTGTGTTAATCCTCAGATCAGTTTTCTAGGTGTGCAGGATGGTTCAGTGTTGATCTGGCTGTATTTCAGGGCTGCACAAAAACCTTCCATGCTGTTCCGCCATCTTGCCGCCCCCCCCCCCCCCCCTTCACAAGAGACACTTCAGGATAGAGAACAGAGTTGATGGAGGGAAGTGGGTGGGGGATGGGCTAGGTGGGTAATGGGTACTGAGGAGGGCACTTGTGATGAGCTTTCTTCTTCCTCTTAACGTCACTTAATTCCTATAATATCAATTCATGCTTGGCATTTAGCTGTAACTTAAATAATTTTCCCTCATCACCTTCAATCTGGAATCCATAAAACAGGTTATCTCTTTACCTTATGTTGTCCTGTTGCTTTAAAACTTTCCACCATGGGACTAATCCTGGTTCCTACATTAGACTTATTTGTGTAATTGTTTTATTAATTGGGCTTTCTCAGTGACACCAGATCTTCCATGAGGGCAGAGAATATATCCACTTTGCTCAACATTATCTCTTCATTTGGTGGCTGTGGGTTGACATGTTTTGCTATTTCTGAAATGAACAGGAGTAAGACTTACTGAATGGTGAATGGGTGAATAAATCAGTAAGAAGACGTGTTGGGCTAGTTATGGTGAGGAATCTTGAGCAATTAGAGAAGCAGTCATGTCACTGGGGGGAGAAACCTCATGGAATTTTCTAGTTTTTGAATTAGTGTTAGTGATTCTAAAAGCAGCGCCTAAGGCAAATATGTTAGTGCAGGTAGTTTCTTTGGCATCAAGGATGATGGGGCACCTGAATGGCTTAGTCAGTTAAACGTACAACTTCAGCTCAGGTCATGATCTCATGGTTTGTGGGTTCAAGCCCCATGTCAGGCCCTGTGCTGATAGCTCAGAGCCTGGAACCTGCTTCAGGTTCTGTGTCTCCCTCTCACACACACTCTCTTTCTCTCTCTCAAAAAAAATAAACAAACATTTAAAAATAATAAAAATAAGTAAATAAGAAAGAAAGAAAGAAAGAAAGAAAGAAAGAAAGAGATGGGGAGAGGGGTTCCTGAATTAGGGATTCTTTCCTAAGGTTGCTACAGTAGGTCATGTGGACCAGACTTTATCAGCATCTCCAAGAGAGAACAGAATACCATCCAGAGTTTTCCTTCCAAATGATGAGACACTTGGGAATATATTTATGGGCTCCCAGCCCCTGTTGCTTTAAGGTTCTCCCCAGCTAGGGATTGGGGTTGACATTGCTTCAGAGGAAGTCTCCACACCAAATGTGAGGATTCATGAGTGTCCTTGGGATGGGGTACCCATGGACATGCTTCTAAAACCTGCAGATCTAATATGAAGTCAGCAGTCAAGCAGAGGGAAATGAAATAGGGCTGCTTTAACATGTAAATTCAGGGGATTTCATGCAGTGTCTGCTCATTGGACTCCTGGACCTTCTGCAAATTTCCTCTTTTTATTCATACATTTGTATCTTATTATTATTATATAAACAGTTCATTCATCACAGAACACTCAGGAATCACAGAAAAGTAGGAAGAAGATATAAAAACCTGATAATCCTACAATTCAAACCAACCTGTGTTAATCCTGGTATTTGTTGCTAGTCTTTTCTCTCCATGGGAGTAATGCAAAATTGAGATGACCCATAAATACACATCCCTCTCTGTTCCCTCACTTCTTTGCTCAGTATGGTGTGTTTCTTCCCAGATGCTTAAATGTCCTTAATTCTGGTTTTAACTGGCTGGAGGTTGTCTCTAACCAGAGCTGTCTTGACCATATCTTCACTGAAAGATGAGTATTGAGGGCATTTCCACTTTTTGGGGTTCATAAACAGTCACCTCAGGCTGCACTGAGCTCACTGGTCAATTGTTCCCTTTACTTTGAATGTCTTCAGAGACCCAGTCATTTCACCAAAGACGTTGGAATTTGCTCCCATAATCCTAGAAAGCTAAACCTTCGATTTCCACAGCCTTCTGAACCCAAAGATAGAATTTATTTCATTTCTGTTTTGAGCTCTGCTTCCTCTTTCCCCTCCAACTTCTGTTTCGGTTCTGAAATGGGAAATTCCCATCATTCTTTAGGGAGAATAGAACTGAACGGTAGCCTGGAACAGACCACAACACCACATCATTTGAGGCTATCCCTGTTGGAACCCACGTTCATCTGGCTAAGAATTTTCTGGAAGGCCAAGGTAAGGAAAGGGTCATACCCAAAGGGCCTCTGGCCTCAGCATGTTATTGGGTTCTATCAGCTCTTAAAGAAACTTTCACAGGGGCACCTGGCTGGCTCAGGTGGAGGAGCATGTGACTCTCAGTCTTGAGGTCATGAGTTTGAGCCCCACGTTGGGTGCAGAGATTACTTAAAAAAAAGAAAGAGAGAGAAAGAAAGCACATATTCCTATCATTTCTTACTATTTTGTACTTTTGGATTCCTATTTTGCAACATCACTGTCCAGATTAGACACATATTTACAATTCTTGCATTTCCATAAATTTTTCATTGCATTCTATGAGCCTGGAAACCAGGCTGGTTGCCAACAAAAACCAAGGGGGTGGGTATTAAAACACTTAGAATGGACTCTAGCCATTTTTTCTTGTTTTTTTTTTTTTTGTTTGTTTGTTTGTTTGTTTTTCTGAAATTTTTTGCATTGCAAGACCTTGCCCTCACATGAATTATGGTGGTTCTACTCTGGTGGGGATATCAAGTGGAAAACAGAGTTGGAAAGGCGGGATGAGCCAGTTCTTTGAAGAATTTGAGGAGCAGGGAGAATTTGAGTGCGTAATTCTTAGGGAATTGGACAGCAAGGATGTGGGTGAGGAGGGCAAGATATTGAGCGAGAGTGCACAGCTAGAAGTGAAGTGACCTGGAAAGCCCTGGAGACCCGATGGTGAAAGTCACCCAGCAGTAAAAAATATCAAATGTGTTAGCTGTTATGAAATTAATTTGTAGGAACCTACAGCTTTCATACACACAAATAAATCCCAACTTTACCCTAAAGACCAATGACAGCAAGATAAGAAAATTCTAAGGAATGTATGTTTTACGCCATGTGCATAACTTGAAGCACACACAAATATATACCTTTCAGATATTTCTGAATGGTACCAAAAATTGACTTGCACAAAGAGAGACGTGCCTTTATCACTGGATGGAATGACTGGGTGTGGTAAGGGTGTGAGTTCTGTGTAAGCGAATTTATAAATGTGACTGAGTCCCCAAAATATACCCAGGAGCTCTCCTCAAACTAAGCAAGTTGATACAAAAGTTCACACAGATAAACGAAAATGGAAGAAGAGCTAGGAAAAAAGCAAAGTGCAGGTGTGGACGTAGGAGTGGGCTGGCTCAACCAAAGTGACCACGTGATTAAAACAAGTTGCTGTCGACACAGTAATAGACAGAAAAAAGCAACGTGATATAAAGTTCAGATGTAGACTCCAGGGCATATGGAAATTTAGTATGTGATAGATACTAACGAGATGGTATATCAACTCACTGGGGCAAAGATGGGATTGGGCAGAAAGGAATGAAATTAGACCCATAGGTCGCACGGTACACAGATTAAACTCCAGATAAAACAGAGATCTAAATGCAAACTAGGGGGCGCCTGGGTGGCGCAGTCGGTTAAGCGTCCAACTTCAGCCAGGTCACGATCTCGCGGTCCGTGAGTTCGAGCCCCGCGTCAGGCTCTGGGCTGATGGCTCAGAGCCTGGAGCCTGTTTCCGATTCTGTGTCTCCCTCTCTCTCTGCCCCTCCCCCGTTCATGCTCTGTCTCTCTCTGTCCCAAAAATAAATAAACGTTGGAAAAAAAAAATAAATGCAAACTAGGCGGCACCTGGGTGTCTCAGTCGATGAAGCATCAGACTCTTGATTTCTGTTCCGGTCATGATTCCAGGGTCGTGTGGGCTGCACGCTGACAGCACAGAGCCTGCTTGGGATTCTCTCTCTCCCTCTCTGCCTCTCCCTTGCTCACATACTTTCTCTCACTCTCTCTCTCTCTCTCTTTCAAAATAAATAACAAACATAAAAAAAAAACCCTAAACATAAAATAGGTGAACAAATGACCCACAAGGCATGTGAAGTAAACATGACTTTCGAGATGTAATTCAGTTATATGCCAATTCTCAATAAAGCTGAGAAAAATAAAAAAGAAATATTAAAAAAATAAAATATAACTCAAAATGCAGATGTAGTGCCAAGAAAATAATGGAAATACAGCTACATAAAAATAAACATATCTTAGGGCACCTGGGTGGCTCAGTCGGTTAAGTGTCTGGCTTCGGCTCAGGTCATGATCTCACGGCTTGTGGGTTCAAGCCCCGCGTCGGGCTGTGTGCTGACAGCTCAGATGCTGGAGCCTGCTTCAGATTCTGTGTCTCCCTCTCTCTCTTCCCCTCCCCTGCTTGTGCTCCGTCTCTGTCTCTCTCAAAAATAAATAAACATTAAAAAAACTTTTTAATTAAAATAAACTTCTTTTCATGACACAAAAAATAAGAAAAAGTCAAAACATAGGTGGAAAATCAAATATCTATAACATATATCAAAGATGCTGCATATATTTATATGTATATGCATACACATGTATATGAACATTATATAGATATAGATGTCAATTATTGAAGAAAAATAGACACATGGCAAACTATGTGAATAGGAAATTAATAAAAAAGATTAAAATGGCACTTACTATGATGAGCACTGGGTAATGTATAGTAGTGTTGAATCACTATATTGTATACCTGAGACTAGTATAACACTGTATGTTAACTATTATGGAATTTTTAAAAATACCAGAATAAAAATAAAAATAACTTAAAAATAATAAATAATAAAAATAAATATTCAGAATATTTCACAACAACAAAAGGAATAATCCAATGCCTGTGCTCTATTCTTTTCCAAATTAATTTTAATATTTTCCATGAAAATGAACACTCTTTTACAGCACAAAAATTAAAAAAAAAAAAGAAAATGGCACTTTAACACAAAAGTCTGTTCAGATTTACTTCTATGAAAAATGCAAATTTAAACTAAGCCGAAATGTTATTTTTTTCTATTTGGCAAAAAATAGAAACTTGCCAACTTGGTTTTACAAATCTGAGAATGAACAGAAATGCTTTCATATTGTTGGTAGGAATGCAAAATTGAACCCAGACCCTCAAAGTTCTATATCTTTGGGAAATACCAATTTCCTTAAAATAAAGGGATTGCTTTTTTGTGGAAAAAGAAATTGGACAGTTCACATTTAGGGGAAATTGTCATTATTTACCAAAACACCATATGCAAATTACGCTTTTGCCCAGGAAATGCCCTCCAAAATATGAGAAGATATATCCCAAGGTTACTAATTGAAGCATTATTTGTACTGGTGAACTAGTGGGAAATCGAGCTAGATAAACTGAAAAGGTAAAAGACAACAGAAAATTATCTTCTTTTTTTTTTTTAGAGTATAGTTGACCCAGAACGTTACATTAGTGTCAGGTGCACAAGAGAGTGATTCAACTCCTCTGTATGATAGGCTGTGTTCATCACAAGTGTAGCTGCCCTCTGTCACCACATGATGCCATCACAACATCATTGACCAGATTCCCTACGTTGTACCTTTTATTCTGTGACTTACTCGTTCCACAGCTGGAAGCCTGTGCCTCCCTCTCCCCTTCACCCCTTTTGCCCACCCCCCACCCCCATTCCCTTCCCCTCTGGCAACCACCAGTTTGTTTTCTGTATTTATAGATCTGATTCTGCTTTTTGTCTGTTTGCTTATTCATTTCTTTTGGGTTGTTTTTTTTTTTTTTTGATTCTGCATATACGTGAAAGCATATGGCATTTGGCTTTCTCTATCTGACTTATCTTACTTTGCACAATACACTCTAGGTCCAACCATGTTGTGGCAAATGGTAAGATTTCATCCTTTTCATGGCTGAGTAGCATCCCATTGTGTGTATCTGTCTATGTACACATCACAGCTTCCTTATCCATGATTGGGTTGCTTCCATATCTTGGCCTTTGTAGATAATGCTGCAGTAAACATAGGGATGAATATGTCTTTTCAAATTAGTGTTTTTATTTTCTTTGGGCAGATACCCAGGAGCGGAATCACTGGATCATATGGTAATTCTATATTAACTTTTTGAGGAACCTCCATACTGTTTTTCACGTGACTGCACGAGTTTGCCTTCCCACCAACAGTGCGTGAGGATTCCTTTTTCTCTGCATCGTCGCCAACGTTTGTTGTTTCTTGTGTTGTTGATTTCAGCCATTCTGACAGGTGTGAGGTGGTATCTCATTGTGGTTTGGATCTGTGTTTCCCTGATGATGAGTGACGTGGAGCATTTTTTCATGTGTCGGTTGGCCATCTGGATGTCGTCTTTGGAAAAGTGTCTACCCATGTCTTCTGCCCATTTTAATCAGATTATTTGTGTTTTTGGTGTTGAATTGTGTAAATTCTTTTTTTTCCCCAATATATGAAATTTATTGTCAAATTGGTTTCCATACAACACCCAGTGCTCATCCCAAAAGGTGCCCTCCTCGATGCCCATCACCCACCCTCCCCTCCCTCCCATCCCCCATCAGCCCTCAGTTTGTTTATATATCTTGGATATTAACCCTTTATCAGATACATTATTTGCAAATATCTTTTCCCATTCAGTAGGTTGCCTTTTTATTTTGTTGATGGTTTCTTTTGCTATGAGAGCTTGTTACTGTGATGTGGTCCCAACGATTTAATTTTCCTCTTGCATGAGGAGACATAGCTAGAAAAATGTTGTTATGGCCAATTTTAGAGAAATGACTGCTTGCGTTCTCTTCTAGGATTTTTATGGTTTCAGGTCTCACAATGGTGTCTTTAATCCATTTTGAGTGTATTTTTGTGCATGGTGTTAAGAAAGTGGTCCAATTTCACCCTTTTGCAAGAAAGTTATCTTTACATAAAGCGGATTTTAGGGTGAACTGTTAAATGAAAAGAACATACTAGTAAAGAGAAGAAAAAATGGTGCTGTAAGAACATCAGATATCAATATGAAGATATGGGGGAATCAGAAAGCCCAGATGCCGCTGCTTATTGTGGAATATTAGGAGTGGCCCCTGGGTGGCTCAGTCCATTAAGTGGCTGACTCTTGATTTTGACTCAGGTCATGATCTCGTGCATGGTTCATGAGTTCAAGCCCCACATCAGGCTCTGTGCTGACAGTGTAGAACCTGCTTGGGTTCCTCTCTCTCCCTCTCTCTCTCTCTCTCACTGCCCCTACCCTGCTTGGGCTCTCTCTCAAAAATAAATAAATACACATTTTTAAAAAGAAAGAAATACCAGGAGCTCCAGCTATGTTTCATAGGCATTTAAAAACAGTGAAATCCACAATATTATTTATATAAAAATGAATACCTCTGGGAGAAGAGAAGGCATTTGCTTCAGCATGATGGTCAGTGGCTGACAGAATCAGCTGGTGGAAATTTCATGGGGGAATATGATATGTACCTAGTCTCAAACTAGCTCCCCACAAATCAGTGACTGATTACAAAGGACTAATGGCAACTTCACTGTGGACAAACTTGGGGGGTGCCGAAGTTAAGCAAGTTCCGAAAGCAAAAATCCCACTAAGAAAAAATGAGGACAATGTCGCTGGAGTGGTACTCCACCCCAAAATGTACAGCCCGAATCTAAATGTGAGGTGCCGTCGGACAAACTTCTTCTTTTGTATGCACCATGGTTTCTTCCTCTGCAGAGCCTACCCCTTCTCATCAGCCCTCAGTCTTCTCCACTCACCACCCCAGCCATGACCAGCAGCTGCGAGGAAAGGTACTCAACGTCTACCACCAAAGTGCAGGGGGAGCCGGTCACCTGGGCAGGAACCACAAACCTTCTGACTGTCCAGCTCCGAACCTGGCTCCGGCCACTCTTCACTTGATGGCACATTTGGACAGCGCCTGCAATGCACAACTGTGTGCTTATGACAGGTAGAAATGGTTACCTGAGAAAGGAGAAGTCCACATCACATTTGGGACCACTATAGGGACTGACAAATGGGGAAATAGCTGTTCTGCTTCCTGTAAAATTTCAGTGTCAAAATGTGGACAGAGGTGGAGGGTAATGATGCCTACTCATGCACCATCTTGCTCAGCGTGGCCTTCCAGGCTCTGTCCCCTGGCCCCTCCACACAGCCCGGGGCCGGCAGGAAAGTCACTGAGGTTGTGAAACTCACTGCTGTACTCTGTGGGGCAGGGAAGTGAGTCATATTTATGATATCACTTTGTACTTTTAGAATAAGCCTTGAGTTCCACTTTATTTATTTATTTTTTAACATTTTTATTTATTTTTAAGAGACCCAGAGAGACAGAGCATGAACAGGGGGAGTGCAGACAGAGAGGGAGACATAGAATCCAAAGCAGGGTCCAGGCTCCGAGCTGTCAGCACAGAGCCTGACGTGGGGCTCGAACCCACAAACCGTGAGATCATGACCTGAGCCGAAGTCAGACGCTTAACTGACTGAGCCACCCAGGCGCCCCCTTGAATTCTACTTTAAAATTCCCCTCAAATTTATCTTCTTGGTGGTGTGTTACCAATTTACTATTCATTCACAAATAGCCTTAAACTAAGCATTGGCGATCAACTAAGCAAATATTATCCAAGCATTAATAATGTGTTTGTTTGCTATATAAACGTTCATGTATTATCTTTCACGTGCTGGAACACAGTGTGAGGTCTGCTGATGATTCAGCACTGAGAAGATGTGGCTTAGAATTCCGTGGCGGGGGTGGGGTGGGGCGCCTGCGTGGCTCAGTCGGTTAAGCATCCGACTTTGGCTCAGGTCACGATCTCACAGTCCACAGTCTGTGGGTTCGAGCCTTGCGTCAGGCTCTGTGCTGACAGCTCGGAGCCTGGACCCTGCTTCGGGTTCTGTGACTCCCTCTCTCTGACTCTCCTCTACTCGTGCTCTGTCTCTCTCTCTCTCTCAAAAATAAATAAAGATTACCAAAAATTTAAAAACCAAGATTTCCATGGGGGCAATTTGTTGCTGAATTCCTTTTGTTTGTCTACAGAGTCATTATAACAAATTCTGAAATGCACCCCCTACCCTGTCAGGGACAATTATTTATGAGGCAGAGAGAGACAATCTATGTGTGAATAGCATAAAACCGGTTTGAAGTGCAAAATTAGTCACTTCCATGAAAGTCCTAGACACCAGGTGATATTATTTTGGATCTGTAGGTGAAGGGGAGCCTAGTGGGGAGGAATTCAGGAGACGGTTAGGCCGAGATAGGAGTGGAGACTCACCAAGAGAGGCAGATTCAGATCTGGTATCTACCCTGAAATGGGAAGTAACAGAGTAAGAATTTCTGCGTAGGAGAAATGGGGAGGAAGAGCTCTTTCCAGGAGAATCTGTTTCTCCAGAGAGGAGGAAGTTAGGACCCGCGCCTCATGCACATTCACGTTTTGGAACGTGTGTTGGAAGTTGAGAGCGGACGGTATTGCCATGCCCTGTGTGCAGGCTTTTCAGTTTCTGAGCATTTTGTCTCCCCTCACTTAAGAACAATGCCATTGCCTTCTCTACTGGTAAAATAGTAACCTCTAGTCTCCTGCGGATTTTTTTTTTTCCTAAAAATGCATTGTTGACCTTACCATTTGGTTATAAATATTCAATTACTTCTGGAGACCCCCAAACTACTGATGTCTGAGTGGGCCAGTGAGAGTAAAGGCATAAAGAGGAGGTGTGATTAGTGGGTCCCTGAACCCACCCTTGTAGTTAGTTTTCTAGTTCTGGAATCTTTAGGCGGCACAGATATCCTCAACAACGGGCAGTGGTTTTCTGACACGTGGAGTAAGAGATTTGGCAAAGGAAAGGCCATGTGGAAGGCTCTGGAAACACGTCTCCCTACCGAAATAGTGGAACGAAGGTAATTCTGCACTCTTTTAAAAAAAATATTTATTTTTGGGGGGGAGAGCACAAGCGGGGGAGGGGCAGAGGATCTGAAGTGGGCTCTGTGCTGACAGGCTGACAGCAGTGAGCCCAACATGGGGCTCGAACTCATGAACTGCGAGATCATGACCTGAGCTGAAATCAGACGCTCAACCACCTGAGCCACCCAGGGACCCCAGTAATTCTGCACTCTTGAAGAGATTGCACAGATTTGCACCGCTATCGAGGACTCAAAAAGATACAGAGGTAGGTGTCTCAGACATCCCCACCCCACTCAACTTGCCTACTTGGTTTTCAGGGAAGGCATAGACGGGCCTTGGAGAAGCAGGCTCTTGTGTGTCAGGTCATTCCAGTTTCCACTTCTACTCCATCTGAAGGCCCATAGAAAAAACCCACCAATCCTCTTGGCACCTGCTGTGCAGCTCCTGATTGGTGGGTTTATTTTCTTGGCTCTTTCTGTAAAAGCCATCAGGTTCAGTATGCGGTTAGCCATCAGGGCCAGTTATACGCTGTCACTGTCCACATTCGGGGCCACGTTATGTCTCCAGCGCTGTGTTATCAAGGCTGTGGGGACTGTGACTGCCCCTCCATTACACAAGATATCACACAGGAACGCACCATGCTGATTGGATCTGTGAAACAGGGAGTAGCAACTCTTCTAGGTGCTTTGTAAGAGTGTGGGAAAGAAATCTCCCCAAATCTCAGGTTCCTGCTGCCTCGGTGAAATCTCTAGGAGCACAGCTGCCTGAGGCATGTTGAGATACCCCACCCAAGGTGAAGACTCATTGCTCTGTCTCATCCTTCTGATAAGGAGACAAAAATTCACTCCCTAGTGGGCCAACTTGGGAACGTGGAGACAACATACAGCTCCCTGGGCTTGCGACCTCCACCCGCTTACTGAGTGTCTTGAGAGGCTGTTGGCTTTGAGTGGTGAGAAACAAGAGAAACACTTGCAGTGGGCCCTGGCCTGAGTTGCATGACTCAAGACATGCAGTGGGGTTTGGAGCACCTGTGGCAGATGAGGTCAACATCCTTCAGCAGAGAACTATATGGATGAAGGAGGGCATAGATATTAGAGATTTTAGAACCACACTATGCCATTTCTGTAGAGAACTAGTCTCCTTTGTGAAAGACCTTCTGGGGTGCTCCTGGACTCCAGTAGACACAGAATGTCTGGACATGAGTCGTCATAAAGGTCCTTATGAGTGAAAGAAGGAGGCAGGGGGTCAGAGCCAAAGAAGTGACCCCAGAGCAGGTGGAGTGATGTGATGTCCTGAAGATGGCAGGGAAGATGTGAATGGATTCACTCCTGGGGCCTCTAGAAGGAACACAGTCTAGGGCACCTGGGTGGCACAGTCGGTTGGGCGTCCGACTTTGGCTCAGGTCATGACTCACAGCTCGTGAGTTCAGGCCCCACGTCGGGTTCTGTGCTGACAGGTCAGAGCCTGGAGCCTGCTTCTGATTCTGTGTCTCCCTCTTTCTCTGCCCCTCCTCTGCTCACTCGCTCGCTCTCTCTCTCAAAAATATACATTAAAAAAATAAGGATCACAGCCTGAGGACCCCCAGATTTTAGCTCAGGTGTGTCCATTTTGGACTTCAACCCTCCCAAACTGTACCATTGTAAATCTTCACAGTTTTACCCACTAGCTTGTAGTGACTGGTTATGGTAACAACACAACAGGAAAATAATACACCAGATACTTCGTTTTAAATTATGTTTCTTTTTTAGTCTGGGGGTTTTGTTTTGGTAGTCTGAGCTCTGCAAACTAGTTTGAATCAGTCCTGTCCAGTGATGTATTTCTGGGCCAGATACATTGCAAATACTTAACAAATACGTGTTGAAGCTTGGGTCACGAGGGGGTAGCAGGCCAGGAAGACAACAGTTTATGGATCAGGTGAGGCCTCGGATGTGGTCAAAATATCTGCAAAGCCTGCTGCCTTCTCCAGCCTCAGCCCTGGGGAAATGACAGCCAGGCTGTTCCCCTTCCTGCCTGGCTGCTGATGTGACAACCCCATGACCAGGCAGACCAGCCTCTGAGTGGCCACACCCTGTGCTTCTGTCTGTCCTCCAAGCACCAAGGTCCCTCCATCTGCACAACAGGGACAGAGGCAGGAGACATCATGACCCCCACCCTCACGACCCTGCTTCTCCTCGGTGAGATCTCAGGAGGGGAGAGGACGCCCTAGTCTGGGAGGAACCTGCGTCACAGCCAGGCCCTGGGCTGTTAGAGACCCCAAGCACAGGAAGCTCGTGGGAAGGAGGGGTTCTGCTCAGGATTTGGGGCAACCCTCTCACAGGAACTCTTTTCCAGGGCTGAGTGTGGGACCCAGGACCCGAGCTCAGGCAGGTGAGTGTGTCCCCAGGTGTTCCATCCCACCTCCTCACTGGGGACAGGGGTCACCCACCAGGCAGCGGGGAATGGAGAACAGCAGTTCTGGGCGGATGGAGAGGGGACATCTGGGGGTTTGGGGCTGAGCTGGGAACTGGGGATGGGGAAGGTCTTGTGACCGAGCCTCTGTTTCCTTCCAGGGACTCTCCCCAAACCCTCCATCTGGGCTGAGCCAGGATCTGTGGTCCCCCGGGGTAGCGCTGTGACCATTTGGTGTCAAGGAATCCTGGAGGCCCACGAGTTCCATCTGAATAAAGACGGATACTCAGTGCCATGGGACAGACAGAAGCCACTGGAGCCTGGGAACAAAGCCAAGTTCTCCATCGGATACATGACAGAGCTCTATGCAGGCCGATATCACTGTTCCTGTCAAAGCCCCACTGGCTCCTCAGAGGGCAGTGACCCCCTCGAGCTGGTGGTGACAGGTGCGAGCCCCCTCAGGGTCCCCACCCCAGGCTCTGCCCTCAGGGAGGGGGTCTGCTCCCAGAGCGTCTCCCTCTCACAGTCCAGCCCTGGGGATACTGTGGGGGGATCTGGGTCCTATTTAACGTGTCCCTTCCTCCTCTCCTAGGTTTCCAGGCCAAACCCACTCTCTCAGCCCTGCCGAACCCCATGGTGACTTCAGGAGGGAAGGTGACCCTCCAGTGCACCTCATGGACAGGATTCCATAGGTTCGTCCTGATGAAGGAAGGAGAACCCAGACCCGCCTGGACCCTGGACTCCCAGCAACCCACCAGTGGACAGTTCCAGGCCCTGTTTCCTGTGGGCCCTGTGACCCCCAGCGCCAGGTGGACGTTCAGATGCCATGGCTATTTCAACAACACTCCCCAGGTGTGGTCACAGCCCAGTGACCCCCTAGAACTTCTGGTCTCAGGTGAGGGAGTCTGATTTTTGTTGCCTCTGTGTTTTGACCACCAGACAGGTTATGGAGGCTCTGCTCCCAGGGGAGCCCCAGATCAGAGGGTGGGGTGAGGGGGACACGGGATCTCACAGGTCAGAGACACAGAATGTGAGAGACACTGAGACTTGGGGGTCAGGACAGGAGAAGAGAGGTTTGGGGAGAATCTGCTCCCCAATCCACGACTGGTTGTCTCCCAGGTATGTCCAGGAAGCCCTCCCTCCTGACCCAGCAGAGCCCTGTCGTGACCCCTGGACAGAGGCTGACCCTCCAGTGTCGCTCTGACATCGGCTATGACAGATTCGCTTTGTACAAGGAGGGGGCACATGACCTTCCCCAGCACCTTAGCCTGCAGCCCCAGGCTGGGCTCTCGGGGGCCGACTTCCCCCTGGGCCCAGTGAACAGCTCCCACGGGGGCCGGTACACGTGCTATGGTGGACACAACCTCTCCTCCGAGTGGTCGGCCCCCAGTGACCCCCTGGACATCCTGGTCACAGGTGAGGGGACACGGGTTCAGTCAGGGCCCCCGACTCTGCACAGGCCCTGCTGGGGGTGTCCCAGGTGGTGGTGGCTGGGGTCAGGGGTGTGGGGTCCCCAGGGAGGGAGAGAGACAGAGAGACAGGGGATGGGGAAGGGGAGAGACTCAGAGGACAGACAGGCAGACTCAGTTCAGAGCAAGGATGGACAGCCCCTCACCTGCCTTCCTCTCTCTAGGACAGCTCTCCTACACACCCTCCCTCTCAGTGCAGCCAGGACCCACGGTGGCCTCAGGAGAGAATGTGACCCTGCTGTGTCAGTCCTGGAGCTCTGTGAACACTTTCCTTCTGTCCAAGGAGGGGGCAGCCGACCCTCCCCTGCGTCTTAGATCAAAGTACCGAGCTGGACATTACCAGGCCAAATTCTCCATGAGTCCTGTGACCTCAGCCCAGGGGGGGACCTACAGGTGCTACGGCTCATATAGCACCTCCCCCCACCTGTTGTCACACCCCAGTGACCCCCTGGAGCTCCAGGTCTCAGGTGAGGGGCCCCAGCCCTGTCCCCTCTGTGTCCCAATGTTGTCTTCAGGGCCCTGTGCCCAAGAGAGCCCTGGGCTGAGACATAATGGAAGGGGCTCAGGGGAAGTGTCACCCGAGGGGTCCGCCCCTCAGAGCACAGGAGGGAAACACGCCCCTCCCTCCCTGCCCCTTTCCTTGTCCCCGTCACCACAATGCTCCAGGTGGAGGAGGAGGGCCCTGGGGGCCGCAGGGCAGAGGGAGAAGACTGTTAAGCAGAGACAGGGTCTTGAAGGGAAACTCCAGCCCCCTCCTCTACTACTGCCTTTCCCCCCAGGATCCTCTGGAGAGTCCGGCCCCCCAGCCACAGATCCCAGCTCAACAGCTGGTGAGTCACAGTGGCTTCTGTCCAGGGCTTTCCTTCCCGTGTTTCAGAGATGCCAGGGCGGCCACCAGGCTCCAGGGGCTCTGAGGCCAGGGGGAGGAGGGCTGGGGTGGTCATGGCAGAGGGAGAGGGTGGGGGCCCAGCTGGGGAAGAGGCAGCCCCCTCTGCCCACCCCCCACCTTCCCCGACACCAGGAGCCTCTGCGGGCAAGTGAAGGTCTCTGTCAGGAGGAGGCGGGTGGGTCCATGGGAGCAGGGGTTGGTTACACCGTCAGTTCAGGCACCTCTGGAGACATTGGCTTGGACACGCCCCTCCCCTGCCTGGGCCTCAGTTTCCCCAGGTGTAAAGGAGAGAGTCGTGGCCCAGATTAGATTTCCCCTCAGTTCTGGCCGTGGCTCCGGCCCCCTCCGGGGGGAGAGGAGGGCTCACGGGGAAGCCTCTCCGGGTTGGGATTCTATGGGGACCTGGCCCTCTGCAGCAGTGGGATGACCCTGGAGGGGGAGGGGCGGGAGGACAATGGCTGGGGGCCTTCAGGTAGTGAGAGGAATCTGGAAGGACCCTCGGCCCCAGACGAAGACGCTGGGACAGACCCACCTGCAGATGAGGAGCCCAGAGCCCCAAGCTGGTGTCGGCCTGGGGGGGCAGCATGAGGAGAGCGCAGGGAACCCACAGCCCGGGTTCCAGTCCCAGCCCTGCCGCCTCCACGCTGGGCCACCTGGGACACGTGATCAGCCTCCCTGTGCCTCACTTTCCTGTCTGTGGAGTGGGGGGACAGGGGTGGGGCGGCAGTCCCCTGCTGCGTGACCCTTGACAGGGTCAGAGGTGAATGCCCAGAGCCCAGCACGTGCCTGGCACACAGCAGGCGCCCAGTTAAATGGCATCACTGGCTCCCTTCACGGTGTGGCTCTGCCCAAGGTCCCAACCGGTACCTGTACGTCCTCATCGGGGCCGCGGGGGCCTTCGTCCTGCTGCTCTGCCTCCTCGTCGTCCTCCTCGTCCGTCGCCAGCGTCAGGGCAAAGGCAGGAAGCCGGGTGAGAAGGGACGGGGGTGACCAGCCCCAGGGGGGGTGCCTCTCCCGCGGGTGGATGGAGAGTGGCTCAGGGCACCAGCCAGAGGGAAACCAGATGCGGGAAAGGCCAGCGTGGAAAGACACTTCTGCAGAGTCTCACGTCGGAGAGGCTAGAAAGAAAACACCTAAGGTCGGCACCCATGTGCCAATTGAAGGTGTTTTCTTCTCTTCCGTCTCGGGAGATGTTGAAATACGGGCAATATGTGTGAAGGGTTCCTTTCCTCTGGGATCACGTGGCGGGGGTCGGAACCTCCCAGCCCAGGGGGGAGGCTGATTCCCAACTTCCTGCAGGGGCCGCAGACCCAGAGCCCCAGGACAGAGGCCTGCAGGACAGGTAACTCGTGCCCGGAGACCCCTGGCCCCCACCCGCCCGCCCGTCTATGCCCCCTAACACCCCATCTCCTCCCCAGCTCCGGGCCAGCTGCCGCCACCCAGGAGGAGACCCTCTGTGAGAGGAGTGGGGCCGCCCCGGGGGCTGGGGGCTGGGAGGGGCTGGGGGCTGGGAGTGAGGACGGCGTTCCTGCACGTGTGGCCTCGGCCCCTCACCCGCCACTGGAGCCCCTGGACCGCGGGGTGGGGTGTGAGCCCAGGGGACCTTGCCAAGAGACACGCCCCCCTTTCTGCCCCAGCAGATGCCGCCGTGCAAGACGCACAGCCCGAGGAGGGGGTGGAGCTGGACCAGCGGGTGAGACCCCTGCGCCCGTGCAGACCCCGAGGGCCCTCCTGGTGCCAAACGTAAACCAACGGACACTCCTGTGTCCTCACGCCACCCGGTCGTGGCGGTGTCCCACGGGTGCCCTCTCCCTCCTTGGGCACCCCGGGGCCTCTTGCCGTGACCTCGCGGGACCTCCCACATGCCCCCCTTGACTGGTCCTCACCCGCCGTCGGACTTCCGGTTGTTGGGGTGCTCGCCCAGGTCTCAAGAGGGTGCGTGAAGAAAGGAATCACCCGCAGGTCTCTAGGCCCCATTCGTTCATTTGCCCGGCAAATGTGCACGGAGAGCCCACCGTTTACCAGGCCCCACCTAGTGCTGCAGGCACGACAGTGAGCAAACCTGACCCACGTTCCGCGAGCTCACCTCGTGGGCGACAGACCCTTTACGAGGAAGTGGGCGGTGTCCTGGAGTGCAAAGTGTGGCTGGGGAAAATAAGGCAGGAGGTGGGGGTAGCAGGCGCAAAGGTCCTTAGGCAGCAACATGCGTTTTCAGGAAGGTGGGGGTGGCGGCCATGTGGTTGGAGCCAAATGAGCAAGAAACAGTGTCAGGAGCAGATTCAGAGCCGTAGGAAGCACCCAGATGCCCCAAGGCTCAGGAAGTCCCTGAGGAGTCCACCAGGAGATTGACCTAAGCTGCCTAAAAGTTCGAAAGCATCACTCTGGCAACAGTGTGGAAAATTCACCGAGGCTGTCGAGTGGAATCAAGGAGACGAATCTCCCCCTCACTGTCTGTCTCCAGCAGGACGCGGAGGATGGAGACCCCCAAGGAACGACGTATGCCCAGGTGAGCCACTCAAGATCAAGACTCAGTCGGGGACCGGCCACTTCTCCTTCCCCCCTGTGGGGGGGATTGCCGGACACAGAAGCAGAGGAAGACAGGCAGATGGACAGTCAGGTGGGTCCTCTCTTCTCCAGGCTCCCAGGCTCGCCCCACCCCAACCACACACCTCCCCTCTCCCTCTGCCCACTGCAGGCTGCCGCATCTGACGCCCCCCCAGATGTGACCTACGCCCAGCTGAACCGCTTGACGCTCAGACGGGAGACGAGTGCACCCCATTCCTCCCAAGCCGGGGAGCCTCCAGCAGAGCCCAGCGTGTATGCTGCTCTGGCCATCCGCTAGCCCAGGAAGGACCCACAGCCCACACTCCAGGGAGGGGACCGCGGGGACCCCAGGAGGCGCAGGAGCTGCCCACAGAGGCCGCCTAATGGCCCCAGCCAGCTTGGACTCCTAACATAGACCAGTAAGAACTCCTGGGACCCTCTGGGAGTGACCGGATTCTGCCATCAAAGATAGCTAGAGCCCCTACATTTTGGAAATAAAGCAACAGACTTCTCAATAATTCGTGAGCAAAATGAGAAACCCAAAATGGAAATGGGAAAATGCTTACGCTGAATGATAAGGCAAACGTTACACATCAGACCTATGGTGCAGGAAAATTAACAACCAGGAATGAATATATTAGAAAAGAAAAAGCCTAAAATTAACAACTCAGGCAACAAGAGATGTTGGTGAGGATGCAGAGAAAGTGTATCTCTTTTGCACTGCTGGTGGGAATGCAAACTGGTGCAGCCACTCTGGAAAACAGTATGGAGGTTCCTTAAAAAAACTAAAAATAGAACTACCCTACAACCCAGCAATTATACTAGTTAGGTATTTAGCCAAGGGACAGAGGTATGCTGTTTCAAAGGGACACATGCACCCCAATGTTTACAGCAGCACTATCAACAATAGCCAAAGTATGGAAAGAGCCCAAACGTCCATCGATGGATGAATGGGTAAAGAAGATGTGGGGTGTGTGTGTGTGTGTGTGTGTGTGTGTGTGTGTGTAAAATGGAGTATTACTCGGAAATCAAAAAAGAATGAAATCTTGCCATTTGCAACTATGTGGATGGAACTGGAGGGTATTATGCTAAGCGACCTAAGTCAGTCAGAGAAAGACAAATATATTATTTCACTGATGTGGAATTTTAAGATACAAAACAGATGAACATAAAGGAAGGGAAGCAAAAATAATAATAAACAGGGAGGGAGACAAACCATAAGAGACTCTTAAATACAGGGAACAAACTGAGGGTTGCTGGAGGGGAGGAGGTGGGGGGCTAAATGGGCAAGGGACATTAAGGAGGACACTTGTTGGGATGAGCACTGGGTGTTATATGTAAGTGATAAATCACTAAATTCTATTCCTGAAATCATTTTTACACTATATGTTAACTAACTTGGATGTAATTTTTTAAGAAGAAGAAGAAAGGAAAAGAAAAAAGCCTAAAAAGTCAATGATCCAAGTTATCATACCAAGAATTTAGAGGAGGAAAGAAGCAAATTATTCCAAATGAAGGTAGAAGGAAGGAAATCATAGTGATAAGAGTAGCTACTAATGAGGACGAACAAAAAATAAAGAAGAATCAATAAAGCCCAAAATGTTCATTTTTTAAAACAATCACATTTATAAATCCTAGTCAAAATGGCCAAGAGTGGGGGGAACCCATTATCATTTTCAGGAGGACATCACATCCTACCGACTTTAAATCAGTAATAGAACATGATGATCGATTGTATGCCAATATATTAGAAAATGTAGATGAAATGAACACAATCCCCAAAAATACAAGTTTCCAGAATGATGAAGGATAAGTAGAAAATATGTATCACCTTATGTATACATTAAATGCATTGACTCTGTGATCAAAAATCACCCCCCAACTGAAGTGTGAGGAAACTGACAGAAATGGAGAGCAGATTAGTGGCTGTCAGGTCTGGGGGTGCAGAAATGGTGAAGTGTTGGCCAAGATTATAGGTATAAGATTAAGAGATATATAGTTAGTTCTAAGATTATACATTCTGGGGATCTAATGTACAGCATGGTGACCATAGCTATACTGTATCATCTTGAATGTGGCAAAGAGAGTAGATCTAAGATGTTCTCATCATATCAAAAAGGCAGCTATGTTATGGGATGGAAGTGTTAGCTAATGCCATAGTGATAATCATCTTGTAATATATACATGTGTCTGTTGAGGAGGCTTCATTGGCAATTTCCTCCAAACACTTACAAAACACACACACACACCAGAATTACACAAGCCTTTCTTGAGAATAATAATAAAAAAGGAAGTAATATTTTATCAGGCTAGGAAAATATTGACACCAAAGCCTGGAAAGGAATTTATAGAATGGGAAAGGCACGGAACGATGTCTCACATAAACTTAGATGTAAATCTCTAAACAAAACATTCACAAATAAGATTCAGCAGTATATAAAAAGGACAATACATCATGACCATACTGGATTTTGCAGGGGAGAGGAAGAACAGAGTAGCTTAAAGTATTAAAAATCAATCAATATAATCCAGTACATTAACAGAATAAGTTAAAAAAAAAAGACCATCTCACAAACTAGTGGTTGCCAGAGGGGAAGAGGGTGGGGATGGGTGAAGCAAATGAAAGAGCTTAAAAGGCATAAACTTCGAGCTATAAAATAAACGAGCCACAGGGATGAAAAATACAGCATAGGGAATATAGTCAATAATATTGTAATAATTTTGTTTCTGATACTAAATAACTACACTTCATATAGTGAGCATTTCATAATGCATGTAATTGTTGAATCACTATACTGTTCACCTGAACCTAATATGTCAATGTAGATGATTGTACTTTAGTTAAAAATTAAAAAATGAAGAAATCTCAACAGGTGCAGACAAAGCTTTTGATAAAATACACCAACAATTCATCATGAAAATACAAACTCATCAGATATAAAAGGTTGTTTCTTAGAACTTACAGAGGCATATTTAGCAATCACCACCTAGCCAATCATTTTTAAAGGTGAGAACTTGAAGTCCTCTCTCTGATTGGAAATGATGCAAGTATGTTTCCTATGACCATTTGTATTCAGCATGGCATTGAATTTATTTAATTGGAGGTACCAACCAATTAAATGAAGCAAAACAAAGTGATAAGCACTGAAATGGATAAGAATAATAATTGTATTGCTTCAAGATTACACAGGTGTGTGCACAGAAGATAAAAATATAAAGATGTATTATCCAAATTAAAAAGTTTCCTTGCCATTTGCAGTGACGTGGATGGAGTTAGAATGCATTATGCTAAGTGAAATAAGGCAATCAGAGAAGACAAATATATGATTTCCCTCATATGTGAAATTTAAGAAAGAAAACATGAACATATAGGAAATAGAGGGGGGAGAGAGAAGAGAGGGAAACAAACCATAAAGACTCTTTAGAGAACAAACAGGGTTGATGGAGAGAGAAGAGAGGGAAACAAACCATAAAGACTCTAGAGAACAAACAGGGTTGATGGAGTTGGGTGGGGGATGGGCTAGATGGGTGATGGGTATTAAGGAGGACACTTGTTGGGATGACCACTGGGTGTTGTATGTAGGTGATGAATCACTAAATTCTACTCCTGAAAATAAGATTGCACTGTATGTTAACTAAATTTTTTTTTTAATTCCAGATTTACTGGATACATGATCAATATTTAGAAATCAGTTGCATTCAGAGTTCCAGTTCTGGATGAAGATAGAGTAGGTGGATGCCCCCCTATTTCTTTATACCGGTGAGACTGATTATTTACTTCTGACCTCCAGAATTATAATAAATCTATGTTATCTTAAGATACCAAGTTTGTGGTCATTTATGACAACAGCAATTAGAAACTAATACAACCACTTAAATTTTCTTTTGATTAATGTTTGCATAGTACATTTTTCATTCTTCTACTTTTTTATGTTTTTATTTATTTTTTGAGAGAGAGAAATAGAGTGTGAGTGGGGGAGGGACAGAGAGAGAGAGAAGGAAACACAGAATCTGAAGCAGGCTCCAGGCTCTGCACTGTCAGCACAGACCACGATGTGGGACTTGAACTCACAAACTGTGAAATCATGACCTGCGCTGAAGTTAGATGCTCAACTAATTGAGCCACCCAGGCACCCCTCTTCTACCTTTTCATGTGGTTACATTACATAAAATTCACCATTTTAACCATCACTAAAGCCTTAATTCAGTGGCATGAAGTATATTTACCATCTTAGATAATCATCACCACTATCCATTTCCAGAACACTGTTATTATACCAAATGGAAACTCCCTACACATTAAATAATTATTCCCATGTCCCTTTGCCACCAGCCCTTGTCAATCTCTGTTCCAATTCCTATGTCTGTGACTTTGTCTACTTAGTACATCTAAGTGGAATCATACAATATGTGACTTTTTGTGTCTGGATTTTTTACTTAGCACAATGTTTTCAAGATTCATCCACATTGTTCATTCTTTTGCTTTTCACCGATTTACACCATTATATTTGAAGTGAATTTCTTATAGACTGCAAATAGAGTTTTGCTTATAGTTGTTTTTCTTTTTTTCATCTTTAATTAATTTTTTTTAAATTTACATCCAAGTTAGTTAGCATATAGTGCAACAATGATTTCAGGAGTAGATTCCTTAATGCCTCTTACTCATTTAGCCCATCCCCCCATCCCACAACCCCTCCAGTAACCCTCTGTTTGTTCTCCATATCTAAGAGTCTCTTATGTTTTGTCCCTCTCCCAGTGTTTATATTGGGAAGCAAAACTAATATAGTTGTTTTTCTTAAGCCCATCTTAAAATCTTTGTCTTTTAAGTGTTGTATTTAGATCATTTACATATAGTGTAATTCCTGATAAGATTGTTATTAGATTTCCCATTTTATTTTTGTTTGTCCCCTCTTTTGTTTGTTCTTCTATTTTTCCTCTTCTGCCTTTAAAAATATTTTATTGACATTTTAACAATATTTATTCTTCTAATTCATGATCATGGAGTGTTTGTCCATTTCTTTGTATTTTCTTCAATTTCCTTCATAAGCTTTCTATAGTTTTCAGCATACAGATCTTTTACATCTTTGTTTAGGTTTATTCCTAGGTATTTTATGGTTCTTAATGCAATTGTGAATGGGATCGGTTTCTTTATTTCTCTTTCCATTGCTTTATTATTGGTGTATAAAAATGCAACTGATTTCTTTACATTAATTTTCTACCCTGCGACTTTGCTGAATTCATGTATCAGTTCTAGCAGACTTTTGGTGGAGTCTATCAGGTTTCCCATGTGCAGTATCATGTCGTCTGCAAAAAGTGAAAGTTTGACTTCATCTTTGCCAATTTTGATGCCTTTGATTTCCTTTTCTTGTCTGTTTGCTGATGCTAGCACTTCCAACAGTATGTTAAGCAACAGCAGTGACAGTGGACATCCCTGTTGTGTTCCTGATCTCAGGGGGAAAGCTCTCAGTTTTTCCCCATTGAGGATGATATTAGCTGTGGGCTTTTCATAAATGGCTTTTATGATGTTCCTTCTATGTTCCTTCTATCTCGACTTTCTCGAGGGTTTTTATTAAGAAAGGATGCTGTATTTTGTCAAATGCTTTTTCTGCATCTATTGACAAAATCGTATGGTTCTTATCCTTTCTTCTATTAATGTGATAGATCACATTGATTGATGTGAGAATATTGAAGCAACCCTGCAGCCCAGAAATGAATCCCGCTTGATCATGGTGAATAATTCCTTTTATATGGTGTTGAATTCGATTTGCTAGTATCTTGTTGAGAATTTTTGCATCCGTATTTATCAGGGATATTGGCCTGTAGTTCTCTTTCTTTGCTGGATCTCTGTCTGGTTTGGGAATCAAAGTAATGCTGGCCTCATAGTATGAGTCTGGAAGCTTTCCTTCCCTTTCTATTTTTTGGAACAGCCTGAGAAGGATAGGTATTATCTCTGCTTTAAATGTCTGGTAGAATTCCCCAGGGAAGCCATCTGGTCCAGGACTTATTTGTTGGGAGATTTTTGATAACTGATTCCATTTCTTCACTGGTTATGCATCTGTTCAAATTTTCTATTTCTTCCCTTTGACTTTTGGAAGTGTGTGGCATTCAATGCAATAGCAATCAAAATTGCACCAGCGTTCTTCTCAAAGCTGGAACAAGCGATCCTAAAATTTGTATGGAATTACAAAAGACCCCGAATAGCTAAAGTATTATTAAATTTAAAAAGTTTTTAATGTCTATTTATTTTTGCAGAGAGAGAGACAGACAGAGCATGAGTGGGGGAGGGGCAGAGAGAGAGGGAGACACAGAATCTGAAACAGGCCCCAGGCTCTGAGCTGTCAGCACAGAGCCTGATGCTCGAACTCACAGACAGCGAGATCATGACCTGAGCCGAAGTCAGACCCTCAACCAACTGAGCCACACAGGTGCCCCACCAAAGTAATATTGAAGAAGAAAACCAAAGTGGGAGGCATCACAATCCCAGACTTTAGCCTCTACTACAAAGCTGTAATCATCAAGACAGTATGGTGTTGGCACAAAAACAGACACATAGACCAATGGAATAGAATAGAGACCCCAGAATTGGACCCACAAATATATGGCCAACTAATCTTTGACAAAGCAGGAAAGAGTATCCAATGGAAAAAAGACAGTCTCTCTAACAAATGGTGCTCGGAGAACTGGACAGCAACATGCAGAAGAATGAAACTAGACCACTTTCTTACACCAGTCACAAAAATAAACTCAAAATGGATGAAAGACCTGAATGTGAAACAGGAAACCATTAAAACCCTAGAGGAGAAAGCAGGAAAAAACCTCTTTGACCTCAGCCGCAGCAATTTCTTACTTGACGCATCTCCAAAGGCAAGGGAATTAAAAGCAAAAATGAACTATTGGGACTTCATCAAGATAAAAAGTTTCTGCACTGCAAAGGAAACAATCAACAAAACTAAAAGGCAACTGACAGAATGGGAAAAGATATTTGCCAATGACATATCGGATAAAGGGCTAGTATCCAAAATCTATAAGGAACTCACCAAACTCCACACCTTAAAAACAAAAAATCCAGTGAAGAAATGGGCAGAAGACATGAATAGACACTTTTCTAAAGAAGACAGAAGACATCCAGATGGCCAACAGACACATGAAAAGAAGCTCAACGTCAGTCCTCATCAGGGAAATACAAATCAAAACCACACTGAGATAACACCTTACGCTGGTCAGAGTGGCTAAAATGAACAAATCAGGAGACTATAGATGTTGGCGAGGATGTGGAGAAACAGGAACCCTCTTCCACAGTTGGTGGGAATGCAAACTGGTGCAGCTGCTCTGGAAAACAGTGTGGAGGTTCCTCAAAAAATTAAAAATAGATCTACCCTATGACCCAGCAATAGCACTGCTAGGAATTTACCCAAGGGATATAGGAGTGCTGATGCATAGGGGCACTTCTACCCCAATGTTTATAGCAGCACTTTCAACAATAGCCAAATTATGGGAAGAGCCCAAATGCCCATCAACTGACAAATGGATAAAGAAGATGTGGTTTATGTATACAATGGAATACTACTTGGCAATGAGAAAGAATGAAATCCGGCCATTTGCGGCAACGTGGATGGAACTGGGGGGTATTATGCTAAGTGAAATAAGTCAGGCAGAGAAAGATAGATAACGTATGTTTTCACTCATATGTGGATCCTGAGAAACTTAACAGAAGACCATGGGGGGAGGGGGAGGGGGGGAATGTTACAGAGAGGGAAGGAGGCAAACCATAAGAGACTCTTAAATACTGAGGACAAAGCGAGACTTGATGGAGGGTGGGGGAGTGGGGAAAATGGGTGATGGGCATTGAGGAGGGCACCTGTTGGGATGAGCACTGGGTGTTGTATGGAAACCAATTTGACAATAAATTATATTTAATATATAAAAAAGAAAGTAGGGGTAGAAGGGTAGAAGGGACATACCTCAAGATCATAAAGGCCATATGCAAAAGACACGCAACTAATATCATCCTCAATGAGGAAAAACTGAGAAATTTCCCACTATGAACTCCACCATGAAATATCAAGACACAGATGTCATGGGTATACTGTGCACACCAGCAGTCTCCTGTTCTGTCTCCATCTCTGCAAAATTCCCAGCCAGTGACCCCTTGGATGGCTGCCCAATATCCTCCTCACTGCTCTTCTTCCAGAACTCACCATATCCACCAGACTCCCTGTTCCCCAAGTACTTCAGTCTGTGCATTGCATCTGACAAAGTGTCCTCAACATTGTTTTCCAATTTTATATTCTGCTCTTCATCTGTGTCTTCTCAATGATGGTAAAAATAGTTTCAGACTGTTCCATCTAGTCTTTTTTTTTAAGTTTAATTCAAGTTAATTAACATACAGTGCCATTTTGGTTTCAGGAGAGGAACCCAGTGATTCATCTCATACATATGACACCCAGTGCGCATCCGAAAAGTGCCCTTCTTAATACCCATCACCCACTCAGCCCATTACCCCACCCACCTCCCCTCCAGCAACCTTCAGTTTGTTCTTGGTTTTTAACAGTCTCATGGTTTGCCTCCCTCTGTTTTTATCTTGTTTTTCTTTCCCTTTTGCCATGTTCATCTGTTGTCTTTTTAAAATTTCACATATGAGTGAAATTATTTGATATCTGTCTTTCTCGGACTGACATAATTCACTTCGCGTAATGCTTTCTAGTTCCATCCACATTGTGGCAAATGGCAAGATTTAATTTTTTTTGTTCCCTGAGTAGTATTCCATTGAGTACATCTTTATCCATTCTTCTGTCAGTGGATATTTGGACTCTTTCCATACTTTGCCTATTGTTGATAGTACTGCTAGAAACATTGGGGTACATGTGCCCCTTTGAATCAGCATTTTTGTATCCTTTGATTAAATACCTATTAATGCAATTGCTGGGTTGTAGGGTAGTTCTATTTTTAATTTTTTGAGGAACCTCTACACTGTTCTCCAGAGTGGCCACACTGGTTTGCATTCCCACCAGCAGTGCACCAGGGTTCCCTTTTCTCCACATCCTCTACAACATTTGATATTTCCTGAGTTGTTAATTTTAGGCATTCAGACAGGTGTGAGATGGTATCTCATTGTGGTTTTGATTTGTATTTTCTTGATGATGAGTGATGTTGAGCATCTTTTCATGTGTCTGTTGGCCATCTGGATGTCTTCTTTGGATAAGTGTCTATTCATGTCTTCTGCCCATTTCTTCACTGGAGTATTTGTTTTTTGGGTGTTGAGTTTGAGAAGTTCTTTACAGATTTTGGATATGAGCCATTTATCCAATATGTCATTTGAGAATTTCTTCTTCCATTCTGTCAGTTGCCTTTTAGTTTTGTTGATTGTTTGCTTTGCTGTGCAGAAGCTTTTTATATTGATGAGGTCCCAATAGTTCATTTTTGCTTTTATTTCCCTTGCCTCTGGAGAAATGTTCAATAAGAAGTGGCTGCATCCTAGGTCAAAGAAGTTGCTGTCTATTTTCTCCTGTAGAATTTTGATGGTTTCCTGTCTCACATTTAGGTCTTTTGTCCATTTTCAATCTATTTTTGTGTATGGGGTAAGAAAGGGTCCAGGTTCATTCTTCTGTACGTCGCTGTCCAGTTGTCCTAATACCATTTGCTGAAGAAACTGTCTTTTTCCATTGGATATTCTTTCCTGCTTTGTCAAAATTCGTTGGCCATATACTTGTGGGTCCATTTCTGAGCTCTCCATTACATTCCATTGATCTATGTGTCTGTTTTTTTGTGCCAGTACCATACTGTCTTGATGATTACAGCTTTGTAATACATCTTGAAGTCCAGAATTGTGATGCCTCCAGGTTTGGTTTTCTTTTTCAACATTCCTTTGACCATTCAGAGTCTTTTCTGTTTCCACACAAATTTTAGAACTCTTTATTCTAGCTCTGTGAAGAATGCTGGTATTATTTTGATAGGGTTGCATTAAATGAGTAGATTGCTTTGGGCAGTATGAACATTTTAACAATATTTGTTCTTCCAATCCATGAACATGGAATAATTTTCTATTTCTTTGTTTCCTCTTCAATTTTTTCATAAGCTTTCTATAGTTAAGCAAACAGATCTTTTTATCTCTTTGCTTAGGTTCATTTCTAGATATCTTAAGGGTTTTGGTGCAAATTCTAAATGGGATCAATTCCTTGATATCTCTTTTTGCTGCTTCATTATTGGTGTAAAGAAATGCAGCTGATTTCTGTAGATTGATTTTATATCCTGCACTTTGCAGATGACATGATAGTCTTCATGGAAAACCTGAAAGTCTCCACCAAAAACATCTAGAGCTGATCTATAGGTTTTTACCTCCAACGTATTCACTAATGCATTTCTAAATTTATGTATCTTCTATAATATAATCTCTGTTTTGGCTTCAAAACTTCAGTTTTCTTCTCTACTCTTTCAGATGTGTAACATGGATAACATAACGAGTTTCCTATATTCTTACTGTTCTATAATCTCAGCTATGATAAATGACTTATAGAGAGTCTGACGTCCATTCATATTGTACACTCACCTCCACACACCTATTTCCAGAGACAGTTGCTCCCAGGGCTGTCTTGAAGCTGTAAGGGGTGGATAGTCATGGAAACCTTGTCCTGTGGCCTCCACTCTCCCAACATAGCATCTGATGAGGGAAATTTGGGCACTGATGGCTCCCATGGGAACCACACATTCACACATGCACTGCACCCATGTGGGGCTCCAACAGAAGGAAGCACTTTACACACAGACAGAGGAAACATGGCTCAGTGCTGACCTTGGGCTGGATCAGTGGGCAGAGACATGTCAGGTCCCACTCCACACATGGTGGAAGGTCATGAAGCTTCCACAGTCACCCAGAAAGCACATGCCCTTCCTGCCTGTGAACACCTGGCTGCCCCTCCTGGCCACACAGAGGCAGAAATCAAATTGGATGACCCCCAGCTGGATCCCAGGGACTGGTGGTCACATGGCTTTGGCCTCTTTTTCTCTTGTGGTCCTGTCAATTCTAGAAATGTTTGTTTCCCCTTTCTTGCAGTTGACGGATGCCAGCTACTTCAGAAACATCATAAATAGCATTTCTCCACGTTAGAAGCAGATGGGTTCTCTAGAGAGGGTGTATCCCTAGTCCAACCTGACTGTGGGGCCCAACACCTGGTCCTCTCCTGTCCCAACCATACCCTTCTTATTCAGGTTGGGAAACTAACAATGATTGATTCTGCCATGTTCCGGGTACCCCTGACCCCACACCCATTGTGAGGAGTGGGGTTCAGGACAAAGTGCTACAGACCAGGTCCCTCTGCTAAGGTCACATGGGCAGCAGATGATGGAGTAATATTTACATTAGAATTAGCTTTGTCCCCCAGATCAGGGCACTCACCCATGCATTGTCGCCTGCATCTTGCATGCAGGGCCCCAGAATGGGAAGGAGGACTCTGCCCCAGACACAAGGGGCACTGAGAGACAGGAGGGACTCATGGGCGTGTTCCCAGGGAGTGGAGGTGGATGATGACACAGGAAAATAGAGAAGTCCATGAAGGCTGTGACAGAAAGAAAGCCCACACTCTAAGGCCAGGAGAGGGTTGTGTTTCCTTCCCTATTTCCCTGTATTTCTCCTCTGTGTGCATTGCCATGGTGACCTTGACCTGAATCATGCAGAAATGCCACAGGTATGTCTGCACTGACATGAGGCCACAGAAGATCTAGAACCCTCGTCACCTACAGCATCTCCGGAGCCTGGGAACCCCATGTGTGGTGGCACCCCCAGGATGTTGTGAGAATGACGGAGAACCCATAGGGGAGTCTCTGGGAGGGAAGGACGTGCCCTGGTCTCCTCACCTAGACAGGGCATCTCATGAAAACTCGGGGTTCACTTACTGCACCTTCATGGACACCAGAGCCACCCCCTGGGGACAGGCTGTTCTCCTTCCTGTGGGGCTGCTGACGTGACAACCCCATGACCAGGCGGACCAGCCCCCAAGTGGCCACACCCTGTGCTTCTGTCTGTCCTGCGGGCACTGAGATCCCTCCATCTGCACAACCAGGGACAGAGGCAGGAGACGCCATGACCCCCACCCTCACAGCCCTGCTTCTCCTCGGTGAGATCTCAGGAGGGGAGGGGATGCCCTAGTCTGGGAGGGACCTGCAGTCTCAGCCAGGCCCTGGGGTTTCAGAGACCCCAGGCACAGGAGGCTCATGGGGAGGAGGGGTTCCGCTCAGGATTTGGGGCCATCCTCTCACAGGAACTCTCTTCCAGGGCTGAGTGTGGGCCCCAGGACCCGAGGGCAGGCAGGTAAGTGTGTCCCTAGGGGTCCCTAGGAGCATGTCCCCTCCTCACTGGAGACAGGGGTCACCCACCAGGCAGCTGCAAATGGAGAACAGCAGTTCTGGGCGGATGGAGAGGGGACGTCTGGGGGATTGGGTCTGAGCTGAGAACTGGGGGTGGGGAAGGTCTTGTGATTTTGCCCTGTTTCCTTCCAGGGACCCTCCCCAAACCCACCATCTGGGCTGAGCCAGGCCTTGTGGTCCCCTGGGGGACACCTGTGACCATCTGCTGTCAGGGGACTCAGGAGTCCCAAGTGTTCCTTCTGGATGAAGAGGGAAGATTAGGGCTTCGGGATGTTCATTTCCCAAAGAAGCCTGGGAACACGGCCAAGTTCTCCATCGCACACATGACAGATAGACATGCAGGACGGTATCACTGTTCCTATCGAAGCCCCGCTGGCTTGTCAGAGCGCAGTGACCCCCTGGAGCTGGTGGTGACAAGTGCGAGCCCCCTCAGGGTCCCCGCCCCAGGCTCTGCCCTCAGGGAGGGGGTCTGCTCCCAGAGCGTCTCCCTCTCACAGTCCAGCCCTGGGGGTGTTGTGGGGGGTGGAATCTGAGCCCCATTTAACACACCCCCTCCTCCTCTCCTAGGATTCCATGGCAAACCCACTCTCTCAGCCCTGCCCAGCCCCGTCGTGACCTCAGGAGGGAAGGTGACCCTCCAGTGCACCTCATGGATGGGATTCCATAGGTTCGTCCTGATGAAGGAAGGAGAATCCAGACCCGCCTGGACCCTGGACTCCCAGCAACCCACCAGTGGACAGTTCCAGGCCCTGTTTCCTGTGGGCCCTGTGACCCCCAGCGCCAGGTGGACGTTCAGATGCCATGGCTATTTCAACAACACTCCCCAGGTGTGGTCACAGCCCAGTGACCCCCTAGAACTTCTGGTCTCAGGTGAGGGAGTCTGATTTTTGTTGCATCCGTGTTTTGACCACCAGACAGGTTATGGAGGCTCTGCTCCCAGGGGAGCCCCAGATCAGAGGGTGAGGTGAGGGGGACACGGGATCTCACAGGTCAGAGACACAGAATGTGAGAGACACTGAGACCTGGGGGTCAGGACAGGAGAAGAGAGGTTTGGGGAGGATCTGCTCCTCAATCCATGACTGGTTGTCTCCCAGGTGTGTCCAGGAAGCCCTCCCTCCTGACCCAGCAGAGCCCTGTCGTGACCCCTGGACAGAGGCTGACCCTCCAGTGTCGCTCTGACGTCGGCTATGACAGATTCGCTCTATACAAGGAGGCGGCACGTGACCTTCCCCAGCACCTTAGCCTGCAGCCCCAGGCTGGGCTCTCGGGGGCCGACTTCCTCCTGGGCCCAGTGAGTGGCTCCCACGGGGGCCGGTACACATGCTATGGTGGACACAACCTCTCCTCCGAGTGGTCGGCCCCCAGTGACCCTCTGGACATCCTGGTCACAGGTGAGGGGACACAGGTTCAGTCAGGGCCCCCGACTCTGCACAGGCCCTGCTGGGGGTGTCCCAGGTGGTGGTGGCTGGGATCAGGGGTGTGGGGTCCCCAGGGAGGGAGAGAGACAGAGAGACAGACGGGAAGGGGAAGGGGAGAGACTCAGAGGACAGATAGGCAGACTCAGTTCAGAGCAAGGATGGACAGCCCCTCACCTGCCTTCCTCTCTCTAGGACAGCTCTCCTACACACCCTCCCTCTCAGTGCAGCCAGGACCCATGGTGGCCTCAGGAGAGAACGTGACCCTGCTGTGTCAGTCCTGGAGCTCTGTGAACACTTTCTTTCTGTCCAAGGAGGGGGCAGCCGACCCTCCCCTGCGTCTTAGATCAAAGTACCGAGCTGGGCATTACCAGGCCAAATTCTCCATGAATCCTGTGACCTCAGCCCAGGGAGGGACCTACAGGTGCTACGGCTCATACAGCAACTTCCCCTACCTGTTGTCACACCCCAGTGACGCCCTGGAGCTCCTGGTCTCAGGTGAGGGAGTCTGATTTTTGTTGCATCCGTGTTTTGACCACCAGACAGGTTATGGAGGCTCTGCTCCCAGGGGAGCCCCAGATCAGAGGGTGGGGGGAGGAGACATGGAGATCTCACAGGTCAGAGAGACAGAATGTGAGAGATACTGAGACCTGGGGGCCAGGATAGGAGAAGAGAGGTTTGGGGAGAATCTGCTCCTCAATCCACGACTGGTTGTCTCCCAAGTGTGTCCAGGAAGCCCTCCCTCCTGACCCAGCAGAGCCCTGTCGTGACCCCTGGACAGAGGCTGACCTTCCAGTGTCGCTCTGATGTCGGCTAGGACAGATTCTCTCTGTACAAGGAGGGGGCACGTGACCTTCCCCAGCACCTTAGCCTGCAGCCCCAGGCTGGGCTCTCGGGGGCCGACTTCCCCCTGGGGACAGTGAGCGGCTCCCACGGGGGCCAGTACACATGCTATGGTGGACACAACCTCTCCTCCGAGTGGTCGGCCCCCAGTGACCCCTGGACATCCTGGTCACGGGTGAGGGGACACGGGTTCAGTCAGGGCCCCCGACTCTGCACAGGCCCTGCTGGGGGTGTCCCAGGTGGTGGTGGCTGGGATCAGGGGTGTGGGGTCCCCAGGGAGGGAGAGAGACAGAGAGACAGGGGATGGGGAAGGGGAGAGACTCAGAGGACAGACAGACAGACTCAGTTCAGAGCAAGGATGGACAGCCCCTCACCTGCCTTCCTCTCTCCAGGACAGCTCCCCTCCACACCCTCCCTCTCAGTGCAGCCAGGACCCATGGTGGCCTCAGGAGAGAATGTGACCCTGCTGTGTCAGTCCTGGAGCTCTGTGGACACTTTCCTTCTGTCCAAAGAGGGGGCACCCGATCCCCCCCTGTGTCTTAGATCAGAGTACTGAGATGGGCATTACCAGGCCAAATTCTCCATGAATCCTGTGACCTCAGCCCAGGGGGGGACCTACAGGTGCTACGGCTCATACAACACCTCCCCCTACCTGTTGTCACACCCTGGAGCTCCAGGTCTCCAGGTGAGGGGAGGGGTCCCCAACCCTGTCCTTGCTGACTCCATCAGCTCAGAGCCCAACCCTCAGGAAAACCTGACAGTGACAAATAAAGGGTTCAGGGGACACCGTAGAGTAGGGTCCAGTCCAGGAGAGGTTGGAAAGAGTAGGGATCTCCACCCAGGCTCCCCCATCCTTCAGTCTCAGCAGAGATGAGAGGTAGGGTGTGGGTGAGGGGTGGGTGAAGGATCCTGAGTAGACAGAGGCCTCCTACTCTCTTCCTGATGCCTCCATATCAGAATCTGAACTGTGGTGTCAGGCCCCATGGACTCTCCCCTAGAGGGAAGTCTCTATACCTGTGGGCTCTGCTCTGCTGCCCCCTATGCTTACCTGGGGGCCTCACTGCCACTGGGTGCACACCTGATACCAGGTTCAAAGCTTTTCAACCTTATTCGTAAAAATGGTGTCAATTCATAGCTTGTTTTAAGAATTGGTTAACTACTTTAATACCACAAAGTAAGTTGTCTGAATAATAGTTAAGTATGCCTAAGGGAGCTATTGGTTTGGGCATATTTTTATGTGCCGTTAACTCACTATGCACTCTCTGACTTCCCATTGCTGTTTTTTTTTTCTAATTAATTTATTTATTGGGGCACCTGGGTGGCTCATTCAGTTGAGTGTCCAAATTCAGCACAGGTCATCATCTCGTGGTTCGTGGGTGTGAGCCCCACATTGGGCTCTGTGCTGATGGCTCAGAGCCTGGAACGTGCTCTGGATTCTGTCTCTCCCCCTCTCTCTGCCCCTCCCCTGCTTGCACTCTGTCTCTCCTTCTCTCTCAAAAATAAATAAACATTAAAAATATGTTTTAATTCAAGTTAGTTAACACACTATGTAGTATTGGCTTCAGTAGCAGAACCCAGTGATGTATCACTTAAAATCATTCTCTATTTTTATCTTATTTTCCTTCCCTTCCCCTATGTTCATCTGTTGTCTGTCTTAAGTTTCACATGTGAGTGAAATTATATGATATTTGTTTTTCTCTGACTGACTTATTTAGCCTTAGCATAATACACTCTAGCTCCATCCACATTGTTGCAAATGGCAAGATTTTATTCTTTTCCATCACAGAGTAGTATTCCGTGTGTGTGTGTGTGTGTGTGTGTGTGTGTGTGTGTGTGTATGTATCCTACACACACACATACACACCACATCTTCTTTATCCATTCATCAGAAAATGGACATTGGGCTTTTTGCATAATTTGGCTATTGTTGATAGTGCTGCTATAAACCTTGGAGTGCATGTGCCCCTTTGAATCAACATTTTTCTATTCTTTGGATAACACCTACAATTACAATTTCTGGGTCTAACATACTTATATTTTTAGCTTTTTGAGGACCCTCCATACTGTTTTCCAGAGTGGGTACAACAGTTTGCATTCCCACCAGCAGTGTAAAGGGTTCCCCCTTCTCCCCATCCTGGCCAAAATCTGTTGTTTCCTGAGGTGTTAACATTAGCAATTCTGACAGGTGTGAGGTGGTTATCATTCTGGTTTTGATTTATATTTCTCTGAAATGAGAGATGTTGAGGATCTTTTCATGTGTCTGTTAGCCATCTGGATGTCTTCTTTGGAAAATTGCCTATTCATGGTTTCTGCCCATTTCTTCACTGGATTATTTGGTTTCGTGGGATTGAGTGTGATGCGTTCTTTATAGATTTTAGATACTATTCTTTATCTGATATATCATTTGAAAATACTTCTCCCAGTCCATTGGTTGCCTTTTAGTTTTGTTGACTGTTTCCTTCATTGTGCAGAAGCTTTTCATCTTGATGAGGTCCTTACAGTTCATTTTTGTTTTCGTTTCCCTTGCCTCCAGACATGTCTAGTAAGAAGTTGCTGTGGCGAAGGTCAAAGAGGCTACTTCCTGTGTTTTCCTCTGGGATTTTGATGGTTTCCTGTCTTATCTTTAGGTCTTTTATTCATTTTGAATTTATTTATCTGTATGGTGTAAGAAAGTGGTCCAGTTTCATTCTTCTGCATGTAGCTGTCCAGTTTTCCCAGCACCATTTGCTGAAAAGACTGTCTCTTTTGCATTGGATACTCTTTCCTATATTGTTGAAGATTATTTGGCCATAAATGTGTCAGTCCATTACTGGGTTCAACTGATCTATGTGTCTGTTTCTGTGCCAGTACCATACTGTCTTGTTGACTATAGCTTTGTAGTATAGCTAGAAGTCCAGAATTGTGATGCCTCCTACTTTGGTTTCTTTTTCAACATTACTTTCAGTATGTGGGGTCTGTAATTTTTGTCTCTCTCTTTTTTTTTTTTTTTTGCTATTTTGATTTTCATATTAAAATGAGGTAATAGCTTTTCATGATTTCCTTGTCTTTGTGTTCACTCGATATTATAATTCCACTGAACTTCTCTGTTCCTTGAAGTTGAAAACCATACATAGGGACTTCCTCAGTTTGACCCTGTGAGATAGTGGGAGCAAAGTTTGTCTTTGACAATGTAAATAAAATGATTAGCTATCCTTACTGGAAACATCACCAGATTTCTAGAGTTTGTCCCAAAACACCAAGATGATGATGGAGCCTCCCATTATGGGCATGCCTCCCTGAATTGTCTCCATTCACCAAGCCTGAGACCAGGTGTTCCTGTCGTCTTCCTGCCCCCAGGCCACAGTCATGACTGAAGTTCTGTTGAGGAACAGACGGACCACACCTCTCTGTCTCTCCCTTTCTCTAGACAGGAAGATCTATATATCCATACAAATACACGTGATTATGTATTCATTTATCTATAATATTTCTGTTAATATAAATATATATGGTTATATATGTATATACAAATGATCTATGAATATATAACACACACACACATATATATATATATACATATATATATACATATATATATATACATATATATATATATACACACACACATACAGATATTCATCTTCATGGCCATGCTCTTCATTCAATAGCTTTTCACAATAGGATCTCCCTGCCTAGACCCACACACAAGCAAGGAATAATGGTGTTTATGTGACCCAGTAAATGAGCATCACCTTTAGGAAATACATACTAATGTGTTTTGTATAGATGTGTGCACCTATGTATGTGTATATCTATCAACCAGTGTGGGCATTTCTAATTATATGAAAAATGAATTAATGGAAGCACATGAGGATGTAAAGTTCCAGGTACAGATTAAAATGCAGTCCCAGAAAGATGGGAGCTGGCTGAGATGGAGGGAAGGAGACCCTGCCCCAGAATATCCGGTCCCTCTGTGCTCCTAACCTTCAGGAGCCCCTGATACCAACCCCTCATCCATGGATGCTGGATCCTTGGCTGTTGAATAAATGGGAACTCTCAGCTGTGGGGACATGAGCACATGGGGTTTTGTATCCCAGACTGAACAGGGGACATATAAGGACACAATTATTTCCGTGTTGGGAGGATATTTTTCTCCCCAACCCTGAGCTCCTAGGGCACAGGTAGCATCTACTCCAGAGTGACTCATAAGCAAAGTCTGAATTCAAAGAAGACATGGAGATGGAAGAAATCCAATGAGTATGCCAAAGGAAACCCCATTACTGCAGAGAAGGGGTTGTTCAGAAACTGTATAGAAACTATGTAATGAGGAAATGAGGGATATAGAACACAGAGTCAGAAGACAGGCTGGACAGTGGTCTCAGGCTCCTGAGCATCTACTTCTATTTTCCCCACAGTAGCAGCTGACACCATCAGCCCACCCCAAAACAAGTCAGACCCCCACATTGGTGAGTAGAAGAAAATCTCAGTTTTGGACTGGCATGGAGGGTAAAGTCCTATCAAGGGGAGGTGGGTGACTTTGGTGGGCATCCAGGATCCGGGGTGATTTGGCTCTCCCCTGACCTCTGTAACCTCTTGGTCCTCATTCCTAGCCTCCAACCCCAAAGATTACACGCTGGAGAATCTCATCCGCATGGGTGTGGCAGGCTTGGTCCTGGTGGTCCTCGGGATTCTGCTATTTCAGCCTCGACACAGCCACAGAAGAACCCCAGATGCAACCAGGAGACAAACACAATGAGAAAATGGAGACAACCCACCATTCTGTGTGGCAGAGCTCCAGGAATGAACCTAATGGTCCAGGGGGTTCTGGAAGAAAATCTGCAGCTTTGCCAGCAGAACTGTCTGCTGAGAAACTGTCTGGGCTGTTGCCTGGCCAGGACTCCTCGTCCATGAACTGTGGTACTTTCCCTCCTGCCATTGATGGATTCCCTTCACTGCCACCCTGTCTTTTTTCATCCCTGTGACAGAAGGGTTCATCTCACACTGGTTTAGGTTCATACCTTCCTACAGTGTCATGTTCTGGTCCACTTTACTGGGATACATTTTCCTTTATTTTCAATTTTCACATTCCCTAATGTGTGCTGTCTACTTCCATTCCTTCAGCACCAAGCAAGATATCTGTTTTAATAAGTGAGTAAGTGGGTGAAAATCAGATCCACTTTGTGACAGAGAAATCCAAAACCAATGCCTTAACTCCCTCTGGACTCATAAAGCTCTTTGCTCCTCATCCATTGATTCCTGGGGTATTTTCCAGAAATACCCGTAGTTGGACTGAGCACAGGGTTGTCTGAAGTGACAGCCTGGTGCTGTGCTGCTACACTGGTTCACGAAATAATTATTTTTTAGAAAGCTGCTTCCCACGGCGTTTGCCCATTTCTTCGGTGTAAACACGCCCTTCATGGCCAACATCAAGATGTCATGTGAATGCACTGTGTGCCCAGCATGGACACAGTCATCTTTCACAGGTGAGTGTGATCCAGATGTGGGACACCTCACTGGTAACCCCAGCATGTACGTATGCTTCCTTCTATTTGTAAGATCCTTGGATTTACCACTTCAGTGTAATGCCACAGTTTCAGTGAATTGTAATCTCCACTCCTAGTACATTCACATGAGAGGCAAGAGAACACAATTGCAAAATCAATTGTTGGAGAAAATACCGTGTACTTAGAATTCCAATACATTACTGGTAGGAGTATAAATTGTTCCATTCAATTTGGGGAGTAGATCAGATTCACCTGGTCAAAGGAAGAGACACAGCTCTGTCCCACAACTCTATGCCCTAGAGGAAACCGTGTGCATATGCATGCTGATATATGCATGAGAATATTGACAAGGGTGTCATTTAGTGTAGATAAAACCATACAAACAAATCAACAGTTTCAAACACCACATTAAATAAATGAAATTAAACACCAAGAAGCCTGTATGTAGGATTATTCCATCACATACTTAATGTCAAGAAGAGACCACCGTTATTATTTAAGCAGGCATGACTAACTTCAGCCCTATAAAGAATGGAAGGAAAAGCTTCCTATGCAATCCATTATGGTGGTAACCATATAAATGCCTGAGCTTCATATAGGTCTGTCCTTAAGAGTCTGCCTGTTCCACCTCACTACCTCCCCCTCTGACCTATCCAAGCACTTTCCTGAGCAGCTGGCTCAGCTGGACCATCACTCCCAGCTCATTTGTGGACTGTCTTTCCCTCAGTCTCAGTAAATTTAGGGCAGGCAGCTGTGTTCAGGGATGCTGGCATATGGGGACAGGGTCTCTGCACTCCATTCCCAGCAGAAACTTCTGGAGGCTTGACCTTGAAAACAGAGGCAGATTCCCTCAGCCTTAGTGTTGTCATGAAAAGTGGAAATGATATTTTGGTGGTGGAGAGTTTCTGACACAAGGAAATCTCTGATAACAGGCTTTTGAAATAATTTATGCTCCACAGACAGTAGTCCTTCCTTTATTGACCTTCCTTGTGGAGAAGAGAAAAAAATTAGGGCCCCTTGAAGAGAGGCTCCCATTCCTTCCTGGGCTTTCCTTGCAGCAGGGTCCCAGATATGCTGGTCCCTTTCTATGGCAGTGATCATGTGACCCTCCACACCTATGGAAAGAGGGATGCTCTGAGCTCCAGAATAACCAGGTTCTCTGAGGTCCCAGAACAAGACAGTAGACCCCAATCAATAACTGTGGGCATTGTAAATGCCGTGAACAAAACAGCTCTGGAAGACTGTAGAGTCCACTTAGGAAGTTTTAGTGACACAGCAGAACAGAAAGACTGAGAATAGTCTTATAAGAAAGGAAGGACAATATCGTCATCAAATTTAGTTGCTTTGATTCAGTGAGCCACAATAGTTGGAAACAAGGATTATCAGAAAATTTTTGGATGATATCTATGTTTCTGAAAAAGGAAGAGTTCAGCAGGCTGATGAACAATATCTAAGTTGTCCACCTACAGAAACAGCAAGATACCAGGTTATTTTTCAGACTTTTTTTGTGATATTTTAAAGATTCAATAAAAGCTGTACTGATGAGAGGAAAAAAAGAAAATAATTTCATTTACAATGACATAAAAATAATAAAATAGTTGGGAATAAATTTAACCGAAAAGGTGAAAGAGCTGTACTCTGGAAACTGTGAGACTTTGATGAAAAAAAAAATGAAGATGAAAACACATGGAAAGATATCCCATGTTCATGGACTGGAAGAATATTATTGTTCAGATACCTATATATCACCCATATTACCCAGATGTCCATGTTAGCCAGATGTCTATAATAATGAGAATGGATAAGTACACGTTGATATATTTATGCAAGAAATCTTATATTGCAATCCAATGAAATAGAGCTAAAAAATCATTATGTGTATATCATAGCAATATAAACTGAAGTACAAAAAAGATATATGCGAAGCTGGTAATTTAAAAAATTTGAAAGAATTATGTATTTGGGTGCATATATGTATGTATGTGTGTGAAAATATATATGTTTACATTTATTACAATTACATATTTTACAAAGAGAGATAAGTGCCTTAAAACCATATTCACAATTACGTATTTTACAAGGAGAGGTAAGTGTCTTAAAACTGTATTTCCAACAAATATCAAGATATGAAGTTAAAGGAGGAGATGGGATAAGGGAAAATATGTAGATGGATTAGGTTATGTGGTCATTGCAACCTTCTTGTTTTAAGTTGGAGAGTGTTGCTGTTTTGGGTTTTTGATCATAAAATGTTTTAGGGTGAGTTTTTTGACATTCTTAATTGGCTATTAGAAAGTGAATTTCCTATAGCATCATGTTAATGGATATTTATATATTTATATAAAATTTACAGAGAGATACAGATAGATGAATCTCTGAGTTTGGATTTCTGGGTCATAAGATGAATTTCAGATAAAACCATAAGATCCAGAATTTACATGCATTATTCTTTGCTAATAAAGTGAAACTCTATGACTCTAAATAACTGCAGGGGTGCCTGGGTGGCTCAGTCGGTTAAGCGTCCAACTTCGGCTCAGGTCATGATCTCACGGTCCATGAGTCAAGCCCCGCGTCAGGCTCTGGGCTGATGGCTCAGAGCCTGGAGCCTGTTTCGGATTCTGTGTCTCCCTCTCTCTCTGACCCTCCCCTGTTCATGCTCTGTCTCTCTCTGTCTCAAAAACAAATAAATGTTAAAAAAATTTTATAAATAAATAAATAACTGCTTATTCCTTCTACAGGGAAATTAAATAATTTTTGACAAGTATTAGCTCAATACTAAAAATATCAGCTTAGAACATCATTTTGATTTATACAGTGTAATTCTTTTTTTAATTTTTTTTATTTTAATGTTTATTTATTTTTGAGACAGAGTGAGAGACAGAGTGCAAGCAGGGGAGGGACAGACAGAGGGAGACACAGAATCTGAAGCAGGTTCCAGGCTCTGAGCTGTCAGCACAGAGCCCAACGCGGAGCTAGAACTCACGAACAGTGAGATCATGACCTGAGCCAAAGTCGGACACTTAACCGACTGAGCCACCCATGGGCCCTAATTCTTTTTATGATAGTATCTACTACAAATGTTGCACATTACATATGAAGGTTTTGCAGCTTAGACTTTTTTAAACAAACTATCATTTCGTCATTCTGAGTATGAGGGATTGTGTCTGTGTTTCAAGTCTGACCACAGTAAATGATGTGGCACAACAGCTCTGAACAATTTCCAGGAAGCCTGGCTTTACCCTAAGCTGAACCACCCCACCCCATCCCACACACCCCCCCCCCCCCCGCCCTGCACCACCCATAGGCAAAGCAAAAAGAGCCTGTATGCATCACCTTTCCTTATTGCAGTCAACTTATAAACATGAGCTGGGCCCCATTTCATGGCATCCTGTGTACTTCTCAACTTTGCTGGGTCACCGCTCAGCAGAAGCAGCGCCATACCACCCATAGTCATCAGCCTGGCATGTCTTGGTGAGTTCTGGAAGGGGAGGAAGGGAGGGGATGCTATGGTGGAAATATTGGCCTGGAAGGCTGGGCATCCCCACAGCAGACTGCTCCCTTGGAGGCAAGGTGGACCTTGAGGGTAAGGCTCAGGCCAGGCAGGGGAAAGAGTGGGAGGCCAAGTCTTCTATGGAGATGGACCACCTATCATGAGTCTTTCTTTCCAGAGTTCTTCATCCAAAGGATCTGGGCACAAGTGGGTGAGTCTTTCCCTCCAAAACTTGGGTTGCCATGCACTCAGGATAAGAGTATCCCTATAACAGGAGGGCAGATGGCACAGGAGGCTGGGTGATGGGTTGACTGCAGGAGGCCTTATGGGAGAATCTCTTGTGAAATAGAAAGTGAGGGCCCAGGGAAACCTTAGTCTTTGTTCTGGTCCAGAGACCCTTCCTAGACTCTCTTCTCCTTGGCTGAGCCATGCTCTAAAGCCATCTGGAAGACACTGCTGCTCAGAGCTGAGATGTCTGGGAGAAGCCATCTGTAGAGCAGGGGATGCAAAAGGTGCCAGGAACAACAGAATGTCTGAGGACAAGACAGCCACTAAAGCTCCTCAGCACGCCCATGAGAGTAGGAGCCCCATGCTGCTGCTGACATTGTTCCATGGCAGAGGTACAAAATCCACATGCCAGAACCCCTGGAATTCCAGCATGTTCTGACATGGCTCTGTTGTGTAACATGCCTCATGTGTTCGTTGATGTGGCATTCACATAGGTCATTGCTCTCCTCTTCAGTGTCTACTTTGTCTTCTTTTATGTAACAAACTTCACACTATCAACACCTACTAAGAGCCCACTATTCAGTGCTCACTCAGAATTCTCAGTCAACAGGTTACTTGTAAGAGATGCCGTGTCTCTGTGGTGTGGGGTCTTTGTGTGGCATGGGCACCCTTGGATTGGAAAGGAGCCTTAGAGACATGGAAGGAGGGGGAGCCTCTGAGCTTAGGGAGAGGAGACCAATGCTGTGCTTCCTTCTCCCCCAGGTGGTCCTCCTGTGCTGTGCTCCTCCCTGTCTGCCTGGCCAAGCCCAGTGGTTCCTCAAGGACAATGTGTGACTCTTCAGTGTCACTCTCATTGCAGGTTTGGCATGTTCAGACTGTACAAGGTCACTGGTGCCCTCATTCCTGAACTCCACAGCATAATGTTGCAGGAGAGCTTCCTCGCTGGCCCTGTAACCCCAGCACATGCAGGAACTTACAGATGTCGTGGATCCTACCTTGGCTCCTCCTCTGTGTGGTCACCACCCAGTGACCCCCTGTTGATTGTGGTCACAGGTCAGAGAGTGCTTCTCTAGAGGAACTATTTCCTGACCTGATCTTCCTAATCTCAGAGTTTCCTGGTGGGAGTGTCAGTCAGGTCCAATTATAACAATAGGGGCTGCTCCAAGGGCATTTAATGTATGTGGGCAGAATAATGGCCCCCAATGATGTCTACACCATAATACTCCAAATCTATGAATAGTGCAAGGCCAATTAAGGTTGAATATGGAATGAAGGTCATTAAGCAGATGACCTGGAGATGGAGAGATTATCCTGGATTATCCAGGCGGACTTACTGTAATTATAAGGGTAGAAGGAAGCAGGAGAATGAGCTTCAGAGTCATGCAGCATAAAAAAGACTCCACCAGCCATTGCTAGCTCTGACGTTGGAGGAAGGGGTCATAAGACAAGGAATACAGGCAGCTCCTAGGAGCTGGAAAAGACACAGGAGCAGATTCTCCCCTTGAGCCTTCAGAAGGAAACAGTCCTGTCCACGCTGTCCTTGATCCCAGCCCATAAGACCCATGTTGGACTTCTGACATCCAGAACTATAAGACAACAGATTGGTGCTCTTTTGAGCCATTACGTTTGTAGCAATTTATTACAGCAACAACAGGTAACCAATAAAGATACCTAGGTGAGGAACAAATTAGGAAGCCAAACAGGGAAAGTGAAGCTACTCCCAGCGATAGGTAAGGGCAGGATGTTGATGCCACCACTAGACTGCAGTGACATAATGGGGGGAGTGTTCCCAAAGCCAGACTCAGGGGTGCCCTGTGGAAGCTGGAGCCTTGGAGAAGTCACAGACATGGCAGAAGATGTGCCCATCCCCACTAGGCACAGGCTTGGTAGGCACTGGGAGTTACTGTGGTACCTGCTTTACTGCTTAATTCCTGTCTCCTACCAGGGATTCCAACTTGTCAAACAGAGCAGGAACTGGTCTGATAAAAGAGCCTGGAAATGCGGCCTGCAGTGTCATTCTCCCACCCCCACCATACAAAGCAGAAAAGGGGTCTGTGGGAAACAGGGGCAACAGTTAATGTGTCAAGGATGAGAACAGTGGTAATGGAATCTGGTGCTGTTTCTTCTGATGGAGAAACAGAGCAAAGGAGGGGCAGAGACAGAGGGGGACATGCGGACAGAAAAAGACACAGAGACACAAGGAAGGAGGCGAAAGACAGACACAGGGGCATCCTCACTCATTTAGGGTCCCAGGGAATGGGGTGAGGCAGGGTCGCTCTTTGTAAACTTACAATGTCCATGTTCTTAGGAGTCTACAGAAAACCTTCCCTCTCAGCTCAGCCAGGTCCCCTGGTGAAATCAGAAGGGAACATGACCTTGCATTGTCGCTCAGAGATCCAGTTTGGAAGCTTCGTTCTTCACAGTGAGGAGCTATCCAAGGCCCCTTGGCACCTTCCTGGGCAGCCCCATCGTGAGGGTTCCCATGCTAACTTCATCATGGGTCCTGTGACAGCTGCCCATGCAGGGACCTACAGGTGCTTCGGTTTTCTGAATCACTCCTTCTATGAGTGGTCTACCCCCAGCGACCTCCTGGACATCATGATCACAGGTGAGAATGTCCTGCTCCCATCCTCTTTGGGATACAGACAGGGTGTTCTAAGACTTGGAAGCCCCGGGTGGTGATGAGGGACACGCACATGGGTTTTTATGCAGAGAGATAGCTTTGGCAAGAGCTACACCAAGAGAGACAATGACAGAAGGGTGACAGTACAAACCATTAGTTATAACATAAAGGACAGATAAGGGGCAGAAATAGGGAGTCAGTAGTGGAGACAAAGAGTGAAGGAAGGGACACAGATGGGTACGTTCACATCAGAGACAGGTGCCCTTCCACTCTGACTTTGTTCAGAAACCTGGGACAGTTTAGAACGTGGTTTCCAGTTAATCTCCACACCCTCTTCTCTACCAGGAGAACCTAAAGACACACCACGTATATGACCAAGTTTTGAGGCCAGGTTGGCCTTTCTCAGGCTGATTCCCCATGGGCCCTGGGTCCTCTCCTCATGTGGCACCCACAGGTATGGTATTCCCTCCTACATGACTTCATCCCATGTAGTTGAACCACAATGTGACCCTGGATACTATGGTCCCAGGTGGAGGAGACAGTCACTAGCTCCTATATGTGGTATGTTTTATGGGTTCCCAAAGCTGTTTCTTGGCCCAATGTTCAAGGTTGCTCGAGATGCTACAGGATTACTGAGGTCAAAGCCCACAGAAAGATGCAATCAGAGAGAAAGCAGAGTCAATGTACATCAATGGCCATATAAAGTCTTTCATGTAAAGAGACACAGAAATGCAATGTGTACATGTGCACACACACACACACAGACAGAATGGAGGGGAGACAGAGAGAGACAGATTGATAGACAGACACTGGTTCAGTGACACATAAAACAGAAGAAAGAAAAAGGGATAGAGAAGTAGACATAAAGATGGAGGGGACAGATAAAAGCCCTAAAAGACAGAGACCTGAGCGGGAGCACAAAGATAGAGAAAGACAATAATGTGGGGTAGATAACAGAGATCCCAAAAGAGAACTAGGGATATAGAAGCAGAGAAAGTCACCAAGACGGTGGTAATAGAGACAGGTAGATAGATGATAGATAGATAGATAGATAGATAGATAGATAGATAGATGATAGAAAGATAGATAGATAGATAGATAGATAGATAGATGATAGATAATAGATAATAAACAGATGGTAGATAGAAGATAGATAGATAGATAGATAGATAGATAGATAGATAATGCAGAAAGAGACAAGATGAAATAAGAGACTCATGAAAGGAAAAGACAGATCAAACCGACAGATCCCACAGAGGCAGAGAGAGTAAACCAACACAAAAAGGGGAAAGATGGAGGAAGGCAAAAACAGGAAATAGAGAGATGGACACGAGGGGACAAAGTGGACATTAGGCTCTGGGAACAGGGAAAGAGAATTCACAGTCCAGGTGTGAAGTACACTGTGAGCAAGGAAAAGCCTCTCTAACTGAACTGCCTCTGTTTCCTCCACGTCTACATAAGAAGCTTTCTCTCTGGGCCCAGCTGGGTGCTGTGCTGAGTTCAGGAGAGAACATGACACCCTGTCCTGCTGCTCAGAGAGCAACTTTGACGTGTACCATCTACCCAGGGACGGGCAGCTCCGTGGGCACCAGCTGGCTGAGGGGCAGAGGCACGATGGTGCATCCTGGGCCCACTTCCTTCTGGGCCCCGCAAAACCAGCCCTGGGTGGGACCTACATATGCCATGGCTCTTTCGACTCCTCTCCCTGTGAATGGTCAGGCCCAAGTGACCCACTGTACCTTTCTGTCACAGGTGAGGAATCACACAACCTGCTCTGTGCCCAGTGATTCAGGATATATCTGAAGGCTATATGTGAAGGGTGTCCTACTGATAATGGGAGGATGCTTAGGAGTTCTGGAGAGAGAGAAACATAGATAAAGAAACAGGGAAGGAGAGACTGAGGACTCACCTCCAGCCTCCTCCTGTGCATCTTGCACAGAGACCCACACTGGGGGGGTCTGTGTACAGAGGAAGATGGAAAGGGGTCAAGGTGGGCCCAGGAGGGGGAGAAAAGGGGCTCAGTTTGGGGATATCATAGCTTGCATTGGCTCCTCACCACTACTCATTTCCCAGGAGCCCCTCCTGACCTCCCACCCACAGAGAGATCTCCAAGGTGGTACAGGTGCCTTTGGGGAAAGATCAAGAAACCTCCTCTTAAGTAGAGGCCCCTTTCATCCCCAACCTCTCCTGTTTTCTCTCTTCATCTTGAAGTCTCATGGATTCAGTCCCCAGGGATTATAGGGAGGGGTCCCAGGAGCTCCCAGGAACTCAGCATTAGATGACAATGAGCTTCAGTGGGTAGAATATGGGCAACTCCACATCCCCACCTCTCTCCTGACTTGTCTTCTAGGAAACCTGTCAAGTAGTTGCCTTCCATACAGAGAACGAAACTCCAAAACAGGTAAGTGAAGGATCTCTTTTATCCTTGTTTGTAGACAAAGAGAAGCCTTGGGTTTGAGTGTTGGCTCAGCCACCTTCCAGCTCTGTGATCTTGGGCTCATTACCATGCCTTTCTGATCCCCAGACTCTACAATGGCAGAAGGGGTTGGGGTCAGCATGAGGCCAGTGAGGACTCTTACACTCAATTTTCTGCAGCAGAGACCTCCTCCAAAAGAAGAGAGTGAAAATAAACCTGATCCGCTTGCCAGGAATAATGCCATACCTGCTCTTTCCCCATTCCTAAGTAGAGATGAGAATCTGTTGCGACTGGCACAACAAACACCGAGATCAGGGTCCTGAGGGTAGAGGAATGTAAGAAAAAAAGAGAGAAGAGAAAGTTTGGGAACAGGAGGGTCCCCTAGGCTGATGGCCCAAGTGATGGCTTTATTGTTGCTATACATAATCTTTTATAATATAAGACTCTTATGGATCAGGTCATTCTAAGAATAATCAGGTTTCACATAATCGCTGCCAACCAAAACATTTAGTTCTGTGTTTCTTGTGAATTTTCTAGACGGGTCACAACAAGACCTTGTTGATAAGATTGCTAGCAAAACACAATTCCCATGTTTGTTTCTATCTGACTCGGGGTAGAAAAAAAGGAGGTAGCATTACTGCCAACACCTGCAGACCACAGGCTTCAGGAATTAACTTTCTCAGCCTTGACAAGGCTTTCGTATGCCCTTGAAAGTGGGGGAATGGGAGGGGGAACCACCGGGTTGGCTGAGTCAACAGGGAACCGTTGCTCAACCCGGTCTCAGCCTGGCACTGGGGCCCGGCCCCCCACAAGAATCATGGGATCTTGGAGGAGAGAAAGGAAGAGAACAGCTGGTGGGGGTAGGTAGTGCTTAGAGAAGTTCCATTTGCCAAGAAATGAGCTCCTGTCAGGATGCAACACGGATATGCTTAGTAGAGTGAGGGAGAACCCAGAACCCAGTCTCTCACCCATACATGTGATTCCTTCATTTATTTGTTCATGCACTGTTCCAGTGCACATGTATGTCCATGTGCTGGATATGCCATAGATAGTCATTTCCTATTGGTGCTATAACAAATTTCCACAAGCTCAGTACATTAAAACAACACAATTTTTTTTTTTAGAAAGAGAGAGAGAGGGAGAGAGAGAGAGTGAGTGAGCACAAACAGGGGAGGGGCAGAGAGAGGGACACAGAGGGACCAAAGCGGGCTCTGCACTGAAAGCAGAGAGACCAATGTGGGGCTTGAACTCACAAACCGTGAGATCATGACCTGAGCCCAAATCAAGAGTTGGACGCTTAACCAACTGAGCCACCCAGGCGCCCCAAAACAACACAGTTGATAAAATGATCTCATAGTTCTATAGTTCATAGTTCTGAAATGGATCTCATGAGGCTGAAACCAAGATGGCAGCAGGCTGTGTGCCTTCTGGAGGCTCTGGGGGACAATCCATTTCCTTGCCTTTCCAGCTTTTAGAGCCTGCCCATGTTCCTCTGCTCATGGTCCCTTTCCTCCATCTTCAAAGCCAACAATGATTGGTCAAGTCTAACTCACATTGAACCACTTAGACCGCCCCCCCTTCCTTCATCACAGCTCCTTCTCTATTAAGGACTCTTGTGATTACATTGGGGCCATCCAGATAATCTGGGATAACCTCTCAATTTTAAAGCCAGTGGATTAGCAACCTTAATTACATCTGCAACCATAGTTCCTCCTTGTCATATAACATGACATAATTGCAAGTTATGGGAATTAGCACATGGAACTTTTGAGGGATACATTCTTCTGCCTACTACCAATAGTAAACAGGATACCTTGGGAATGCATCTTGGGAAGCTGGTATTGCAGCTTAAGTGGAAGGGCAGAAAATGAGAGCATGAATGGATGAATGATCAGTTGTGAGGAAACTATACATGAAAATTTAAATAAAGTGATAGATAGTGCTTTGTGGATGGTTTAGAGTGAGTGGCAGAGACTCTCTCAATTTTGGGCAATATTAGGTCATGACCTTAATGACAAGAAGTGTTTAATCTTCTTTGAAGATTGTTGGAAAGATATCCCAGAGCTATCACCCAAGAAGACACTAGGTGAGAATAATCTTATGCTCAAGGAAGAGTCTAAATTCTGCAGGGGAGGTGGAGAGAATGACAAGATCAATGGAAGGAGACAGAGAGGAACCAGATTGTATAAAGGAGCTGAGTAAGAACAAGGAATGTGTGCTACATGTTCAGTCCCATTGCAAATCGTCTAAGCATCTACTGGGAATCCATATATGATTAATAGTGACTTATATGAAAATGGGTTGTAAGGCGTATAACTGGGAGCCGAGAGACCACAGAAAATGCAATTGCCACCCTCCTGGTGAAATGTGGTGCCAAGTTAGACACCAAATGAATGAAGTAGATAAATACAAAATACAAGACATGTTCTTGAGGTAGAACCATTTGGAGGAGGTTCTGTTGGATCTGGTTTTTCCTAGTTGCTTGCTCTTGGACTCATTCATTCCTTTGTGCAATTAATTTTCACTGCAACTAAACCTATACTTGTCAGGAGAGAGGAATCATGCGGGGGGAAGTGTGTACAAATGAGGATGCTTAGTGTAACAGTATAGTATACCAGAAAGACAAAGGCACTTGGCTTCAAATAGTCATTTTTCCACTTCTGTATGATAAGCTCATTTATCTTCTATTTTATCCACAATAAAATGAGGTTAAACCTCCCCGTTTTAGGTTCTCTGTGTGGATGAGGTCAGGACAAAAACGTGAAAGCATTTCACATGCTTCTGCAACAGAGAAAGTGCTGTATACATGATGTAAATTGCCCCACTCCATTCCGCTCACCTCAAACCTCTACCTCACCCCTGCGTCCAGTCATCTGTGAACATATGATAGATCCCTTGGAGGTGAATACCAATACCCTTTTGAGTCAGTTCAAATCTTAGAGACAGGAACAAGCACTATTTAATTAAGAGTGCTTAATTAAGGGGCGCCTGGGTGGCGCAGTCGGTTAAGCGTCCGACTTCAGCCAGGTCACGATCTCGCGGTCCGTGAGTTCGAGCCCCGCGTCAGGATCTGGGCTGATGGCTCAGAGCCTGGAGCCTGTTTCCAGTTCTGTGTCTCCCTCTCTCTCTGCCCCTCCCCCGTTCATGCTCTGTCTCTCTCTGTCCCAAAAATGAATGAACGTTGAAAAAAAAAATTTAAAAAAAAAGAGTGCTTAATTAAGAGTCAACTTTCCTCTTAATTCCCAAAAGGACTGGTTTTGTTGGGACAGTGAATGGACAACAACAAAATATGTTCAGGAATAGCTGGTAGAGAGGATCAGACGAGCAGTAACCTAATATATGACTCATGAGACCACGCAAACACATCGCACTGTGCAGCCCTTGCTCACCCATTTTGTTATCATTTCCTGCCTGTACAACATAAAATACTCTACTTTGACTTTGGTTTCAACTTTTTCTTTTGTTAAAGAATTTAGTCTTTCTTTTGTTAAAGAACGTTGTTCGATTCAGGGTTGAGGTAGAGATACTGTAGGTATTTATCCAACAATCAATAAATGGGAGGCAATCAATAAAGGAGAGCTACTGTGATTTTCTCCTTAGATTCACATCTTCCTGCAGGTAACCCCAGACACTTGCATGTTCTGGCTGGGCCCTTTAGTGGCCATCGTCTTCCTCACCATCCTTCTTTTTTTCCTCACTCATCGCTGGTGCCATGCCACAAAGAGTGAGTCTTGGGAAGAAGAGGCCAGTTTCCATCTAAGCAGAGCAGGGAGCTAGGATGAGAGTGCTCAGGTGTGAGTTCTCTGTTTGCAGGCTGATGTCTGGTTCAAGGCGGGAGCCACAGAGGTCAGGTTTTCTAGAGAGAACACCAGTGCCCTCCATCCTTATTAATGGAATGGAAATAGGGAGATATTAATGGGATGGGTCTGTGAACCTTTCAAGAGGTAGAATTTCTTTTTCTTTTTAATGTTTATTGATCTTTGAGAGAGAGAGAGAGAGAGAGAGAGAGAGAGAGAGAGCATGAGCGGGGGAGGGGCAGAGACAGAGGGAGACATAGAATCTGAAGCAGGCTCCAGGCTCTGAGCTGTCAGCACAGAGCCCGATGTTGGGTTCAAAGTCACGAAATGTGAGACCATGACCTGAGCTGAAGTTGGACGCTCAACTGACTAAGCCACCCAGGCGCCCCTAGAGAGGTAGAATTTCTGACTCTACTCTTTGGTAGTAATTCCAGGCAATATTGCACCTCTCTGGTTCCATCCATGTTGCTGCAAATGGCATGATTTCATTCTTTCTCATTGCCAGGTAGTATTCCATTGTGTATGCTGAGTGAAATAAGTCAGTCAGAGAAGGACAGATATCATATGTTTTCACTCATATGTGGATCTTGAGAAACTTAACAGAAGTCCATGGGGGAAGGGAAGGGGAAAAAATAGTTACAAACAGAGAGAGAGGGAAGCAAACCACAAGAGACTCTTAAATACAGAGAACAAACTGAGGGTGGATGGGGGAGTGGAGGAGAGGAGAAAATGGGTGATGGGCATTGAGGACGGCACTTGTTGGGTTGAACACTGGGTATTTTTTGTAAGCCAATTTGACAATAAATTATATTAAAAAAATACTGCACCTCTGTGCATGGGTATCTGTATCTATTAAATGAGGACCCAGAAATGCCCTTCCACGTGTTTTTGATGACTTCTATTCCCTACAGATGCTGCTATAATGAACAGAGAGCCTGAGGTGGACAGAATGGTGAGTAGGGAGGTAGGTCCTCCTCAGCTCACCCTCTTCAGTGCAGTCTCACTTCCTCCTACTGCCCACAAATGTGTGCACACCGTCCTTCCCATTTCCCATTATGCAGGATCCTCCAGCAGAAGATGCACAGGAGGTGACATACACAGAGTCAGGTCATTGCATTTTCACACAGCAAAAAACCACCCCCACTTCCCAGGGGCCCAAGGAACACTCGAGTGATGCCAGTGTATACATGGAATTTGTAAGGCCAATCAAGGCTTGAATCCTATGCCTGAGCACACCCAGAAAGACCCTGAGGAGGCTTTAGACCCATGGACACCATAGCTCTTTCTGAAACCTCGCTTGACAACTCCGTCCTAACAACAAATTATGTCTTCAGATTCATCTCACCCTAAGATGAGATAAAAACCTCAGGACCCCCTAGAAAACATTCGTAGGATTGTTGTCCTTGTTATTCTCATCTCTACCATCTATTCCCTAAGTTCTCTGCCCTGCTCTGTGCTATGGTTGTGCTATGGTAAAGGGTAGGAGCTGATCCCTATTGATTTTGACTTTGGCTTCCTTGCTGTCTGGCTCCATTGGACCCTGTCAATAGAGACCTCCCTGTAATTATGCTGAGTCAATTTCTTACTTAGTGCTATCTTTAACTGCTACCATTTATATAACTCCACCTTAAAGTGAATTATCTACATACTGCCAAAATCAAGAATTATGATATTAAGAATTCTCCAAGACCATTTGCCTGTGACAGGACCAAATATCTTACCCATGAATTAAGACACGATGTATAGTGTGAAGTAATGTGTCCCCAGACTAAGACTGTAAATAATTTTGTTCTTCATTGTTTACAGGGTAAACAACTATATTGCTCTCACAGGGTAAAATGTGAAACACACTAGGGGGTCAGAGATGTGTTGTTGTTTTTTTTTAATGTTGATGGTCTTTTCTCATTACAGAAAAGACATTCATTCTTTGTATAAAAGTTGGAAAATAGACACAGAAAAAAGAAAAATCACCAATAAATTTATCATCAGATAATCATTTTAAACACTTGTTGCTTTAATTTTGGCTTAAAGTACTCGTGTGTGTGGTTCGACAGAATTTTACGCATTTGCACCTTTGCAACCACCACCTGTGCCAAAATGTAGAATATTCTTAACACCCCAGAAAACTTTCTTGGCCCTTTTTGTGGGTAAGTTCTGACTTCCGTTACTATGCTACTATAAACAAATAAACAAAGCTACCATCTATCTACTATTAATCATCTTTCTTCCTAGCTATTACTGAATTTCACCTACATGGAACCATATACTATGTATTTTTGTGACTGGCACCTTTCGTTCAACATTATATGTTTGGTATTTCATCACATCTTTACATGTGAAAAATTATTTTCCATCCTGTGTAAGAATCCATTGTGTGACTATGTCACAATTTTGTATCTAGTTGTGGTGAGTGTCCCAAACTCTGATGCCTTAATTTCTCGCACTCTTATGTCCTTCCAGAACCATCCAGATAGATCTACCCAATCTTACTGGAATCTGGGAAGCCATGCTGGGGCAGGCCCAGGCATCCTCAAGTGAGAGATACTGGAAGCTCTGGTGACCAGAAAGCACCTGGCTGGTGTCCCCAGCATGGAGTCTGGCTCTCGCCCATCACCTTTGCAGCTAACTCCTTCAGGGCACATTAGGGAGTCCCCACGCACCCCATGTCTCAATTTAGTATAGATGATTGTCCCCAAGGCTCAATCAAGGAAATCCAGTAGCAGGATGTGGATCTATCAGGATAATTCTGGAAAAAACAAAACAGTACAAGAAATTAGGACATCAGAGTTTGGGAGACTCAGCAATATTTTGGATGCAGAACTAGCATCAAAGTTAACCTTGTTAGAGAACAACAGTGAAAATGACAGATTTCTGTGCAGCAATGACAGGAATTCACATTTTTGAGCACCTCTTCAACAAAATCTGTTTCACATATATTTCTTCAATGAATCTTTCTGTAAAATTTATCAGGGCTCCTTGTTATCTGCACTTTCCTAAGTAGGGAAATTCAAAGAGATTAAGTACCTTGTCAAAGGTCACACAACATGGCATGTTTGTTGACCATGATGGGGCCCCAAAAAGAAGACCCCTGAACCCAACCACTGTCTGGTGAAACCACCTCCTGTAAACATATATCATACCTTGGATTTAGGGGATTGGTCCAGGTATGGGCTTTAAGACACACTTGGGTTTTGGAACCAGGGGAGACCTTGGGCTTGGCTCAAAAATATTTCCAGGAAGTCAGATATTTTTGTTCAGCACATGTTGCGGGGAAACCAAAGCTATTATTGAGAAAGGAAGTTGTTCAGCTTTCTCTATCATCAACAGTTTGTAGAGGGACCTGAACAAGGATGAGAGGACCTAACAGACAGACAGCACCTGTGCATGGGTCAGTTCTGTGGGGCTCCTGGTTTCTGCACAACAGAGGTGTACAATAGCCAAGGAAGGAAAGTAAGTGTATTAGGTCCTACTGAGATCTACAAGGGGAGGCATGGGGGAGTTACCTGGAACTCCCCAGAGACTGGGGCATGGACCCATAGCAATCACATGGACAACTGAGGTTTTCCACAACCTCAGTTTGAACACAAGGTTTCAGCTTGGATGCTAGGGTTAAGGCAAGAATTTGGAAAAGAGTTTAAGTCTCCATGTGACTTCTCTTACAGTGTTATGAATGAATATGAGAAGGCGAATCCTTCTCCCAGACCACAATGTCCTCTTTCTCAGTAGAGAAGTAAGAAGCTCCTTCCAGGGCACCTGGGAGGCAAAAAAAAAAAAAAAAAGGTGTTTAGGGATAAGTTTGATTCTGAGAACAAGTTGGCTGTTGAGATCCCAGGGAAGAGAAGATTAAAGAAAGGTTTTGGGGATTTGTGCCTAGAAAGATGTTCTAGAGGCCTTCCCACTGGAATGATCTAGGTTCTGTGACCCTAAGTGGGGTCTACATTCTGTAGAACCTGAATTCCTCAAGGAAAGGATGCTGTGGAATGCATGAAGTTCAGTAATGTCCCAAAGCAAGTTCTGGTTCCTCAGCCCATACATGCCAGCAGACAACACAGGACACTGGTTCTCAGCTGGGGCAACGTGGCTGTGTCCACACATGGACCGTTATAATAGTGTCTGGAGACATTTTTAGTTGTCACGACTGTGGAGGGGGTTCTACTGGCATCTAGTGGACAGAAGCCAGGGATGCTTGTCAACATCCTGCAATGCCCAGGATGGTGCTCCTGGGCACCCCCCCCCCCCACAGCAGAGAATCACTATCTAACCCTGTCAATAATGTTAAAGTTGAAAAAAAAAAAAACAAAACCTTGTCTAGGATGCAATGCTGGTCACCATTTCCAAAAACTAGCTGAAAAATGTGCCATGAACCCCTGGAAAATGTGTTATACCCTGAGATAAACTCATTTTTTACAGCAACAAAGCCATGTTTTATTAGACAGTGACTCTGTGTGTGTGTGTGTGTGTGTGTGTGTGTGTGTATACTAACATTTCCATGTACCCTCTGATATACAATATCAAATATTTCACATATCAGAATATACTAAGAAAAGTAGGTTTTGCCATTTCTCAAAACATATCCCTCATCTCTTTTCAGTTCTGCATTTCCCTCAAGAGTAAGTTCTATTGCGGAAGGCACCTGTTGGGATGAACGCTGCGTGTTGTATGGAAACCAATTTGACAATAAATTTCATATTAAAAAATAAAATAATTTTTTAAAAAAGAGTAAGTTCTGACTTCTGTCGCTATGTTACTACAGACAAATAAGCAAATTCACCATCTGTCTATCACTGGAATATAACGTGTTTGTCATGTTCATTTTGTCCCAGGATGAAGTGACCAAGTAACCCTAGCATCTCCCCTGAAGGGTCCAAACCATGCTTCAGAGATGGATATTTTTTGGAGGTTTAGCATTTAGATTTTGCTTTGTGCTTTCTTAGGTGCAGTGTCTTTGGCAAAGTCATTTCTCTTAAAGACTCATTTTCACTATTTTTAAAATCTGTCAGTGGTGTCTTCCAAAAGATGGGAGAGGCCCAGGACACTTGGTGTATTGAAAGGCAAGAGTGATGTATTACAGTTAAAATGAAGTGTACATGGTAGAGAATTTGATTTGGAATATTTGGCTTCCCATCCTTGAAGAATTAGTGATGCCAGGAGTCTACAGCTAACTACAGCTAGTCTACATCTAACTATCTATATACCCCACAATCTGTATCTAGATATATAGATAGATGGAGATATGGATATACAGATAAGTATAGGCATAGGAGTTTCTTTCTTTACAGATGATGAATAGCTCCTGAAAAGATTCCCCTACATGCTGGCATTGAGAAAATCCCAGTGCAAGAGGATACTCTCTTGCTAGTCAAGCCCAAGTGGATAAACTCAGTCCCTGAATTCCAGAGAAGGTACATGGGTCCATAACAGGCAAGGCCACATGGCTGTTGACTAATGGTCCAATGGAGAAGAACCTCTGTCTCTATGGCACCATCTTACGTTCTGCCCCAGAGCCTTCCACTTGGTTGTGGGATCTGGTTTGAATAAGGATTTGAGCCCATTAGACATTGGTCAAGGAAAACACTCACTTCTCATGGGAAACTTAAACAGGACGTTTGGTCTCCTTCAGACCCCACCCAAGAGCTATCCAGAGCTAAGTTCTTTAGGAAGGAACCATTACTTGTGAGGCAATAGATGTAGAAATTCTCTGACAAGGAACTCTTACCTCATACTTCCTGCTGATTTATCTTACTGTTTTATGAGGATCTGTCATTCTGCTAATGTGCCCCAACAAGAGACTAACTGGGCTGAGGTTCTGACAGAATCATGGCCCCCAGAGACACCATCCATCTCTGTCTCGGTGAGTCCTGTAATACAAGTGGGTCAGGGGGGGAAGATGTCCCAAAACTGTCCATGTCCTCTTACTATGAGGACTCAGTGACTTTAGTGGCTGCCAAGGAGATTCTGGCCTCCTTAGTAGAGAGTTGGGCCTTGTTCAGATGTCTGTAACTGCGTCTGCTCAAGTCCAAGTGGCTTGTGGGGCCTGTTCAACCCACATCATGCTGTCTAGAGATCCATGGCGGGTCCAGAGTTCCTATAGATGAGAGCCTTGTGGCCTGGAATCTAGGAGGTAAAACTAAAAGATGAACCTGAAAACTATCCTTTCTGTGGGGGGAAAAATTGACACCCTGCATGTCATTAGTCAGCATGAATTGGAACAAGGAATACTGTTGAAACTGGAAAACTGATCTTTTGTGAATCTCTCTCTTCCAGTGCTCTGTCTGAGCCAGAAGCTTTGGGCACAGGAAGGTAAGTGTTCCCCTAAATCTTTCCCAGACACCTTCTACTTTGGAACAGAAGGGTTGAAAAGACAGTCAAAAGCCCAAATGAATTCCAATCTTATTCCCCATTTAAGCCATCCCTGCTGTGCCCCCCTCTCCAGACCCCTCAAAAGCATCATACTCAGCCCTGGGTTTAGTGATTGCTTCCATGAGGCTGTCTACTCCATATCTAAGACATGTATTTCACTGAATGTTCACAACTGCAAGGGTGAGGAAGTTGGGAGCCATCAGTGATTGCCCAATATCTGTTCCTATGTCAGACCTACTTGTTTTCACAACCTGATTCTCTCCACTCTCTCCACTTTGCTTCACTCAGCAAGATGTTGCCTTAGTCCTTCCCTCCTGTGCAGTCTGTGTACTAGTATGAAGTAGCTCTCAATTACAACTGGATATTCAGTCACCTCTGTTACTGCCTTGGATGGAATCCCATGTCTATCCATGTCTTTTCTCTTCCAGTTCCTTCTAAAGACTGTAGTCTGAATTACTTGTGTGTTTAAAACACAAGTATGTTTACCACCTTCATAGAACCCATCAGGGGTCTAACTTCAGATAAACCTACTGACATGGCCATGGCCGTGGCTCCCTAGCTGTGCTGGGCTGCTTCTGCTCCCCCAAGCCCATTTTCCATTCTCCCACTGAGTCTCTGCTCCTCAGTCACTCTGACCTTGTTTTCATGTGTCCCATACTTATTTGTACTTTATTATCCAGGACCTTCTCCTGTTGTTCCTGTGATCCACAATGCTCCTAACCTGTCTGTCCACATCGCCTAGGCTACTCATCTTCTTGTATCAGCTGAACCCTCACATCTGTTATCAGATTTCCAAGATCTGTGTCTCTGTACTGCAGACTGTATGTCATGACCTGTGATTATATACTTGCCTATTTTTTTAATGTTTATTTTTGAGAGAGAAACAGAGCACAATGGGAGAGGAGCAGAGAGACAGGGAGACACAGAATCCGAAGCCTCCAGGCTCTGGGCTGTCAGCACAGAGCCTGACGCAGGGCTTGAACTCACAGACTGCGAGATCGTGACCTGAGCTGAAGTCAGACGCTCAACCAACTGAACCACCCAGGTGCCCCTACACGTGTCTATTTTTAAAAGTAGTACCTGACACTTCCCATATTATCATTCCCCTAAAGGTCTTAGCCAGGTTGTTTAGGTCAGGGTTTCTCAACCTCAGTCCTATTGACAGTTGGGAGCAGGTGTTGTTTGGAGGGAAGTCCTGTGCATTGTAAGATCCCTGGCCTTTACCCAGAAGATGCCAACAGTGCCTTCTGCCCCCACGTGACAACCAAAAATGTCCCTAGGCATTACCGAATTGTCCCCTGGGAGGCAAAATTGCCTCCTGTTGAGAACCACTGGTTTAGGTCATTATATTAAATAAGCATTGTATCTGCATTAATGGAGATATCCATGATCTCTTCATCTGTTTTGGAAGAACAAAAGCATGGAGGTATTGGTGAGTGAATACTATTAAATAAAAGGAAGTCCTGCAATTTTTGGGAAATACAGTCAACACCTTCCACAGCCACCTGTAGCAAGTTGGCCTTCCTTCACAGCAATCCTCATGAGAATGGCAAATTCCCTTTCTACCCCCCCACCCCCACCCCTCCTCACAGAGCTGCAGTTGAGCACACCACTATCAGGTCTAAAAGAGATGATACATCTTGATAAAGGAACCGGCAGGGTTGGAGTTGTTCATGAGGGTTGCCATGGCAACGGAACACCAAACAGACTTTGTGGCAGACTAGTGGTTGCTAAGGGCTGTGGGAAGGTAGAGTGGGGAGTGACCTCTTGGTGTATACAGGGTCTCCTTTGGGGTGATAAAAATGCAAGAAGATAGAGGTGATGATTGGACAACACTGTGAATGCACCAAATGCCACCGAATCATACACTTTAAAAATGGTTAATTGTATGTTATGTGAACTTCACCTCAAAAAGAAAATGAATACGTGAAAAGGAAGGGGTTCAGCTCCTCCAAAGGCTAAACATAGAATTATCATGTGATCTAGCAATTCCACTCCTACATATACAACCAAAGGAATTGAAAACAGGAACTTGAACAGAGATTTGTACACCAATGGTCACAGCAGCATTATTCACAATAGCAAAAGATAGAAACAATCCAAATATTCATTGGCATGAGTGGATAATCAAAATGTGGTCTACACATACAAGGGAATGTGACTTAGCCGTCAAAAAGAAGGGTATTCTGACACGTGGTACACATGCATGAACCTCGAAGATATTATGCTAAGTGCAATACACCAGACATGGAAAAACAAATACTGTATTTGATACGGGGTACCTTAAATGGGCAAATTCATAGACAGGAAGTAGATCAGATGTGGAAAGAGGAATGGGGAGTTATTGCCTAATAGTTACAGAGTTTCTGTTTGGAGTCATGAAAAAATTCTGAAAATAGAGGTAATGGTTGTGCAATATGATGAATGTAATTAATTCCATTGAACTGTACACTTAAAAAATGGTCGAGGGGCACCTGGGTGGCCCCAAGCATTGAGCAGCTGACTCGATTTCAGCTCAGGTCATGATCCCAGGGTCATGGGATTGAGCCCCGGGTTGGGCTCCATGATGAGCGTGAAGCCTCCTTGGGATTCTCTTTCTCTCTCCTTCTGCCCCTCTGCCCCACTCGTGCTCTCACTTTCTCTAAAATAAAAAAAAATAATTATTGAAATGGTGAATTTTATGTTATATATATTTTACTACAATTGAAATATACCAAAAAAAAAAAAAAAAAAAGAAAGAAAGAAAAGATTTTAAAAAGGAAGGAATCCTGGGTCTTTCAGACCTTAACTTATTTGCATTTCCCCCACAGAGAAGAAAAGCACTATAGTTTCTCCATGGCCGGCACCTAACTCTGGGCTCTATTTTCTTCCAGGGTATTTCCCCATTCCTATTATATCTGCCACACCTGGTTCTGTGATTCCCTGGAATGAGTCTGTGAAGATCCTGTGTTGGGGGACTCCTGAGTCTTACTTGTACCAACTGGAAATCCTGAGAAACCTCACATTTGAGGTGGTAGAGAAGAAATTGGGATTTCAGGAGAAGGCTGAATTCCTCATTAGCCACATGAATACCAACACTGCAGGGCGTTATCAGTGCCAATATAGGAAAGAGTACAAATTATCAGAGCACAGCAAAACCCTGGAGCTGGTGGTGACAGGTGAGGACACATCCAGCGTCTCCAGCCCTTGGGTGTTGTTTCTTTCTTATTCTTTCAAAGGCTTTACTTTTAGAACAGTTTGGGTTTACAGAAAAGTTGAGAAGATAAGACAAAGGCATTCCCATAGACCTGTCACCCACTCTCCCCTGCTGTTGACATCTTCCATTAGTACGGACTTTTCTTCCTATTAATGAACCAATATGGATAACTTAGCATGCACTGAAGTCCGCAGTTTATTTAGATTTCCTTAGCTTTTATCCAGAGTCCATCTGTCCCAGGATCCTATCCCACGCTGCATAGAGTTATCATGTCTGCTTAGGTTCCCCTTGGATGTGGAAGTTTTAAGGAGTGCCGGTCAGGTATTTTGTAGAATGTCCCAATATTGGAAGTTGTCTGGAAGTTGCTGGGGTCATTGGATCACTGTGAGGGAGACCACAGAAGCACAGTGACATTTTCATCACATCACACTGAGGGTACATACCATGCAAATGAATATGGCTGTTGATGCTGAGATTGAGCACCTGGCTGAGGTGGCATAGGCAGGTTTCTCTCCCAACCCTTTACATATGGAAGGAAATCACTATATGCAGCCTGTACCTGAGGCGGGTGAGGTAGTTATGCTCCCTATGCTCCCTGCATGAATCCAGCCCTTGGTTTTAAGCCCTCTCTCTCTTCAAGGTGGCTTGACCCTGTGCTTCTAGAAGCATCTTTTTTCTAGAAGAGTCCACCCTGAATTTCTACCTGCTGACATTCTTTTTACATAATGTTGACTCTCTCTGTCCCTGACATAGCTCCTCAAACTCTTTGGATACTATCCGCCCTTTTCCTTAACATGTGGCTTGTGATATTGTGATTTATAGTAAGAACTATATACATGGTCTTCATTCCTGTTCCTGGCACAGAGCTCCTAAATCCCTTGGAATTTCCTGAGTTATATGAATGACAAAGATGTTTTGCTATTCCTAACAACCCCCTTTTGACCACTCCTGAGGTTATGTCAAAGAGATAACTTTTGGACTACCTCCAAGGAAAGGAGAGGGGCTGGAGATTGAATCAATCACCAATGGCCAAAGGTTCAATCAATCATGCCTATGTAATGAAGCCTCCATAAGAACCCAAAAGGAGAGAATCCAGGTTGGTAAGCACAAGGAGGTACTGGTAGAGCAGGGCACAAGGATATGGCACCTGGGCCTTATTTATCTCTACCATTTGGCTGTCCCTGATTTCATCCTTTAGAATAAACCAGTGATCTAGTGGGTAAACTGATTTCCTGAGTCCTATAAGCCATTCTAGCAAATTAAGCGAACCCAAGGAAGGAGTTCTGGGAACTTCTGATTGATAGCCATTCCATCAGAAGCACAGGTGACAGCAAGGGCTTATGATTGGCATCTGAAGTGGGGGTAGTCTCATAGGACTGAGCTCTTAACCTATGGGATCTGACGTTATCTCTAGGGAGATAATGTCAGAATTAAGTTGAATTATGGGATGCCCAGCGGGTGTCTCAGAATTTCTTGGTGGTGTGGGGGAAAGCCCCACAGGTTGTAATTGGGAACAGAATCATGTGGGTCTTGTGGCTTTAGACACAAATCTCTATCTCTTGAAAATGGTATCTCACCCAAGTCTCACAGGCTGCTTGTTTGCTCAGCCCCATCTGCAATAATTTGGGACAGAGTATATGTCCTGGGGTAGGAAAATGGGAAGTTCCCAGCTCCCATTCCTTTGAATCAAGGAATATCAGCATCTTGCCTTCCCTTAGGATGGACCCAACATGAGTGTTGAGGATAAAGGGAAAAGGATGAAAAATCTTGCTAATAGCTCACTCTCTTTTCTTTAAGGCTTGTACAACAAACCGTCCCTCTCAGCAGTGCAGGGCATGGTGGTGATGCTGGGAGAGAATATTTCCCTGCAGTGCAGCTCAACAGACATCCCATTTGATAGATTTTCACTGACCAAAGAAGGAGGAGCCACCCTGTCACAGCACCAAAGTGGGGTACACCAAGGCAACTTTATTCTAGGCCCTGTGAACCACAACTTCTCAGGGAACTACAGGTGCTATGGTTGGTACAGTGGCAGCCCTTATGTGTGGTCAGCCCCCAGTGATGCCCTGGGGCTTGTGGTCACAGGTAGGTGCACCCCAGTCCAGCCCTGAATCCTCCTCTTGGGGCCTTGGCATTAGGCAGGAATATGGAAGGTACACTGAGAAAAAACAGTGGGGGTAGTAGAGGGCCATTAAGCAGAGGACTGTGAAGACAAAAAAGACTTTCATCCACACCCCATTCAACATTCACATCCTCTCCGAGAGTTCTGTAGACAGTGCCCTTTTAAAACGTGGTCTGGGGGCACTTGGGTGGCTCAGTCAGTTGAGCGTCTGACTTCGGCTCAGGTCATGATCTCACAGTTCATGAGTTTGAGCTCCGAGTCTGGCTCTGTGCTGACATCTCAGAGCCTGGAGCCTGCTAAGGATTCTGTGTCTCCCTCTCTCTCTTTCTGCCCCTCTCCCGCTCATGCCCCCCCCCCCTCTCTCTCTCAAAAATAAAAAAACATTAAAGAACAATTTAAAAAAAAAAAAACATGTGGTCTGTTGAGAATGGAGAGTCCAACGTTTAGAATCATGTTAAGGGGTGTGGTTGAGACATAGATCCCAGACACCACCTTAGACTGACCCACTTCTCTTTTTTCATATGCTTATCTGCATCTGGGAACCCTTAAACTGACCTTCAGTACTAGACTCCACTCTGAGTGATTGGCTAGAAACTCTAGCATAAGCCCAATTTTTATACTGTTTGCATCACTCAGCTCAGCGAGAGAAGACAAGTTCGAGCAAAAGAAAGTAACTGCTGACCGCTGAGTGGGGCAACCGCATTCATCTCCTGTGGCCACTTTGTCCGATCACTCCACAAGCTGAGCAGATACAGTAGTCATGGCTCTGTAAGATCATACAGGCTAGAGTGCTCTTTTCATTTAACAGTGCATGGATAGTTGGGCATCGATGGGGGAGGAGCGAATCTATTAGTCTTTTTCTTTAGAGCAGTCACCTTGTCTTGTTTTAAAAATCATCTGTCCCAGTGTCGGGATGATACTATCTTGTATTATCTTCTAATCTGAAAATCCAAATCCGTTTGAAATTAATTTCTGTATTTATTAATGTCTATTTATTTTTGAGAGAGGGAGAGGGAGAGCACGAGAGGGGGAGGGGCAGAGAGAGAAGGGGACAGAGGATTTGAAGCAGACCCTGCTCTGACAGCGGGGCTTGAACTCACGAACCATGAAATCATGACCTGAGCTAAAGTCGGACTTAACCTACTGAGCCACCCAGGTGCCCCTAATTTCTGTATTTTAACCAGAGAGAGTTACTACAATTTATGAGCATTGTAATCTCACAGTACTTTATTAATTGCTGGCACATAGGCCTATGAAGCCCATATAACAAATGAAGAAAATTTTTTTAAAGTTTCAGAGAACAGCAATGTCTAGTGAACAGTCACACAAGAGTGGAGATAAATTTTACCAAAGATTATCTGAAGACTTTCTCCTAGCTACTTCCCAGATACCAACCATACCATATCCTTTGTCACGCATGGAAGAGGAACACAAATTGTTATGTGGGGTGAGGAAAGTGTAGAGAAAATGTACTATTCTGAATATATGAATGTGTTGCAAGGCTGTGGGTTTTTAAATTTAATTTATTTATTTAAATTCAAGGTAGTTAACATACATTGTAGTCTTGGCTTCAGGAGTAGAACCCAATGATTCATCACTTACATATGATACCCAATACTCATCCCAACAAGCGTTCTCCTTAATGTCTATCACCCATTTGGCTCACCACCCCGCCCCACAACCTCCTCTCCAGCAACACTCAGGTTGTTCTCTGTATCTAAGAGTCTCTTATAGTTTGCCTCCTCTCTGTTTTTATCTTATTTTTCCTTTCCTTCCTATATGTTCATCTTTTGTGTTTCTTAAATTCCATATATGAATGAAATCATATGATATTTGTCTTTCTCTGATGGACTCATTTCGCTTAGCATAATACACTTTGGTTGGATCTATGTTGTTGCAAATGGCAAGATTTCATTCTTTTTTATCACTGAGTAATATTCTATTGTATATATATACCACATCTTTGTATCCATTCACCAGTCAATGGGCATTTGGGCTCTTTCCATACTTTGGCTATTATTGATTGTGCTTCTATAAACATTGGGGTGCGTGTAGGGGATATAGCTCAGGAGCAGAACATTTGACTGCAAGGCTTTGACTAGACTTTGAGGGAAATTAGTACATGAAGAGGGATTCAAGAGCCAACACAACATCCCCATAATCACCTCCTTTCCTGTTCACAAGATGCCCCTTGGATCCAGGCTCACAGACTAAGTATGGCACTCGTGAATGCATGAGCTTATTGAGGGTGGGGGGTTAGTGGAAGTACAAATAGGGAAATGAGCTCCTTTTCAGGGCTCTGTGTTGGGATGAAACGGAACATGACCAATGATTGCCCATCTCCTTTGAATTATGTCCACAGATATAATGAACCAAGATTACACAATGGAGAATTTGATCCGAATGGGCGTGGCAGGACTGGTCCTTGTGGCTCTCTTGGCCATAGTCATTGGAAATTGGCACAGCCATAAGGTTCCAAACAAGGAAGACTGGCCAGATTTTCCTGAACTGAGCCGGAGTCAACACAAATGTCAGACTGGACCTTTGGACAAAGCCTTAAGAGACACCAGGTAGCCACCTGTCATTGAAAGAGAAATGAGTCAGCACTTGTGGAGCCCTACAGAACTACTGGGAGAACATAAGGGAGAAAGAGGCACTGACAGTTTTGGATCCATTTTCAAACCAATCCAATCATATTTTCTTATATGTATCTAATACAGTTGTACACCACTTTTCTAGATTTGGTGATAAAATCTTCGGTACAGTCTTGTCTGTGATAAAAATTATTCAAAGTATTCCTAGTTCTCAATCCTGACTTTTTTTCCAGCCTCTACAGAAGGTCTGGCTCAAGACTTTAATCTGTCTTGAATTTATCAGCCAAACCAGGTACCCTTACATCCTCCTAGGTAAGACCTTAACATTCAGAATGCCATTAATTATTAATACCACCAATTAATTATTAATACTGTCCATTCAACATACCATATTTCTCATGACATGAGTGCTTCTAGTTTTCCCTACGATGACATTTGCGTATTAACATATGCTTTCCCTGTTGTTAAAAAGACTTTCCTGTTCTTATGAAACTAACATTTCAAGATGTCTCATGCCTCCAATGCAAAGTTGATAGACTTGTGAAAACAGCCCCAACAAGCATCTCCTCTGGGTTATCTCAGTCCTTTGAGCTGCTTAGTCTATCGAATCATCTCTTTGTAGTATCTATCGTGAGGTATGCAAAACATAAAATACTGGAAATATTTATTGAGATTATGAACAAATAAGTTGATGAAGGACATGTTAGATATTGGGCTAGATAAAACCATGAGGAAGTGCCGCAGTTTCAGAGGAAGGCTAATCAGAGACTTTACATCAGAGCCAGGATTTGGACCTGAGAGATGCAATGAGATTTGATTCCACAGAGAGATAGGATCAACCTCACACACTTGGTTGTGTCCACACCAGGGCCTTGCGTGGAAAAGCATACTGTAAACCTGGGAATAAAAAGACCCTCCCCTCCTAGAAAAAGACTACGTTGTCTGGTAGCCATGATGACAAAAAGCCGCCGGAACCAGTTTTTCACCCATCAGCAATGACCACTCCCCTCCATGAAAAACGCCCTGGTGATTCAACCAATCAGCTCCTTGCTTCTAAATGTCAGCCAATCAGAAACGGATTTACTTCAGTAACTGCACCTGTGAGTGACAGCCAACCCTTCAGAAGGGAAACAAAAATAATATAAAAACGGGGGGGGGGGGGGGGGAGGGGGACAAAACATAAGAGACTCTTAAATACAGAGAACAAAGAGTTACTGGAGGGATTGTCGGAGCAGGGATGGGCTAAATAAGTAAGGGGCATTAGGGAATCTACTCCTGAAATCATTGTTTCACTACATGCTAACTAATTTGGATGTAAATTTTAAAAAATAAAAAATAAAATAAAATAAAGTCCCCCTTCAATAAACATCTTTTACAGATGATGCCAATCCACAAGAGGCCCTGAGAATCCATATTTCCCAAAAACCCTGTAGGCTCTGCTCAGAGACTCAGAAGCATCATGTCTAGCCAGCATAACTCCCTTAACAGAGTAAAAATAAATTCTGCTTTGCCTTTTTTATTCCAGGCACTGAATGGTGGGTGCATTTACCTTTGATACTTCATATATTGGGCTGATTTAGGTTAAATGGAAGGCGTGGCTTGGGGAAAAGAGTGTGAGGACTTATATTCCATGACCTTCACCTCTATGTTGGGCTTTTTGTTAGTCATTTCATTTACAAAAGCTTACTACAGCCCTGTGAATTTTATTTTAATCAATCCATGTGTCACGTGAACAAACAGAGGCTTAGAAATGATATGATTTGAAGGGCGCCTGGCCGGCTCAGCAGTGGAGTGTGCAACACTTGATCTCAGGGTTGTGAGTTTGAGCCCCATATTGGGTGTAGAGATTACTTAAAAATGAAACGTACTGCACACTACTGAACTGTATACTTAGACTTGGTGAAGATGGTGAATTTCATGTTATGTATTTTTTTTTGCTACAATAAAAAAGTAGTTAAAATGGTAAAATTTGGTTATGTATATTTTACCACAATTTGCAAAAAGTTGACCCATAAATGACCAGCAATAAAATATTGCAAACTTCGTGAAGAAACAAAGAACCCTCAACATATAAGGGGAGAACTAGCACGCCAAAACACTTGAGATATAGAACTGTCATTATGCATGTGTAAATTATTAAAATAGTAAGTAGAGAGGAAACCCATCAGGAAACTGAGGCTAGACCCATTCTCTAAAGTCCAGATCCCACCCCAACTAGGGCCATGCCATGGAGATGTTAGCCTGATCCTCTCTGGTGCCAGCAGGTTGACTTCAATCCCAGGGAGTTCCCACCAACTTTGAAAATAATTTCAAAGGAACATGTTGTCAGGCAACCAGCCTCTTGAAGAGAATCTAGAAATCTCTGAAGCAAGGGGTAGCAGAACTTTCACAATTCCAAGAGAACTACTTCTCTACCCCTGGTCACTTTGTCCCCAAAGGATGACCACCTCTTTCCTGACGCAGGGACCCATTCATCAGGAGCCTTACCTTCATGCTATGGATGGACTTTAGGCTGACAATGATGAGCAAATTAAGATGTATCATGGAAGAGAGGTGAGACAAGATGCCCTCTTGGCCTAGAGACATCTTTGTCATCTACAGATGAGCCTGCCTCATTGTCTCCTGTGGGCTAGCAACCACTGCCCTCCCTCTCCCATGCTTTGGTATCTAAACGTTTCCACAAGCCAAGAGTGACTTAAAAACAAAAAACCCATAGCACATAGCCAGGTTTCTCATATGCATAGGCTGTGTCCTCTCTCTAGAAATGTGGTCAATGTAAACATTCCGGTAGGTGGCCCTTGGTCCCCACCCACGGCTTCTTCTGCACTCATTCTTCCTGTAAGTCTATCGAGGCTAAGTTCCCTAAATGATGCAACACAGGAAGTCAGCTGGAAGAAGCCCCCAACTGTGTCCTTGGCGAATCCTCTATGGGAAGACAAGACAGTGGCAATCCAGTACATGACCTTTTCACAGGGAGAGGAGAGCTACCGATTGTAGGTCAGAATCTGCCCAAGAATGGATGTGCGAGCTATCATCTCAATCAACAGTGATCATCTCGCTTGATCTTTTCTTTACCCAAGAGAAAGATGTCATAGGCACACAAGGACAGTGCCTTTCCTCCAAACGTTATAAGGATATTTTGGTGGAGACCATCTAGACAGGGGAGCATGGGTGAACGTCGGCTGGCTAGAGAAGAGGGGTCCTGGAATTTGGAGCTGAGGACTGGAGGCCACAGAAAAGAATGGAATAGAAATCCTGTCATTGGCAACCACAGGAATGAACCCAGAGGACACCATGCTAAGTGAGATAAGTCAGACACACAAGGGCAAACACTACTGACACCACTTATATGAGGGCGAAACTGTCCTACATTTTGACTTAGGTGTCGGTTACATGACGGTATACGTTTATCACAACTCATACAGAACTGAACAGGAAAAGAGTGGATTTTGCTATATATAAATAAGAAAGTGAATGGAATATGTTCAACCACAAAATCAAGAAATAAGAACAAAAGATACCAGATTGAGAGAGATCTCCTCATAGAACGTAAGGCACGACATAAATTGGCATAACATTTCATTTTCGAACATCGTTTAGACCTTTGGAGGGAAAAATATGAACACATTTTGAATTTCAAAACATGTTAAAATGTTAAATATTTTAATATTTAATTTCTGCTTTATAACAGACTAAAGGAATATACTTATGTAAAAAACAGGACATTTTCATTTAAAAAACAGCATTTTGTTGAAACATCGTAATGAAACTTTGGAGAAGATAGTGTTATCATTCCATTCTGATGACACCAATGAACTTTCCCAAGCACATGCACAACAAACAGAGGGGAGCCAAGGCTAAGCACATATTTAAAAAAACTTTCTTTTAATGTTGATTTATTTTTGAGAGACAGACAGACAGACAGACAGAGCATGAGCGGGGGCAGAGCAGAGAGAGAGAGGGAGACACAGAATCTGAAGTAGGCTCCAGGCTCTGAGCTGTCAGCACAGAGCCCGACGTAGGGCTAGAACCCACGGACTGTGACATCATGACCTGAGCCAAAGTTGGACACTCAACCGACTGAGCCACCCAGGTGCCCCTAAACACATATTTTTTAAATGATTCTAAGGTTTCTTCTCTGTACATCGTCTTCTGCCTTCCCTGGGTGTAATGTCCACATTTCAGATTTTAGAAGTGGGCCCTGAAACGAATGAGTTTCAGGTGGGGCACACAACTGTCAGAGGATCTGGTTAGACCACAGATATGATCAGACGTGTCTTTATACCTCATGGTCAGAGGTAGAGGGAAAACCGTGAACCTTCTCTTGTTTAAAAAAAAAAAAAGGTCAGGTGAAAGCCCCATGGCAATTAGTGCTAGGCTTTACCCACCACATCCTGTGGCATCTTCCTGGCCTGCTGGCCTGCTGGCCTCCATCTCCACATTCGCCTGGAAGAATCTAGGCTATGACCTCCACATTCACTGCCTTGCTCTGCCTTGGTGAGTTCTCTCCTGAGAGGGAGACACAATCCTGGGGTCTGGACATGGGTGGGGTGGCATGGCTCACTGTTCCTGTCTTCCAGGGCTGTATCTGAGCCAGACCATCGGCGCCCAGACACGTGAGTCCCTCCGTCAGAGCCCCAGGGTCTCTTTTCTGGGCTCAGGCTAAGTATCCACCTACAAGCAACCGGAGGAGGGGACAGGGGCTCTGGTTTGCTAGGAAGGCTTGAGGCCAGCAACCGGGTGGAAATGTGGGTGGGAAGGGGCTTTATATAGAACTCCTGCCTCTGATTCCCTTACAGAGATTCTCTCAAAACCCATCATCTGGGCCAAGCCCGATTTCATGATTCCGAAGGGAAGGCCAGCAAAGATCTTATGCCGGGGGATTCCTGAGGCCACTGAGTACCAGCTGTATTTCGAGGGACGCCTCTCTGCCTGGCAGAGCCCAAGACAGCCTGGAATAAGGAACATAGTCTCATTCCCCATCTCAGCCATGACCCTGCTCACTGCAGGGCAATACAGGTGCATTTACCGAAGCGGGGAGCTCTGGTCAAATCCTAGTGACCCTCTGGACCTGGTGGTAACAGGTAAATGTCCCATCCTCTATCTGTGGTCATCCCCCAAGCCTGAATCCTGGGGAGGGTCATCATTTATTAATCTCCTTTAGTGTCATCCAAACCTCACTCCTTGGTTATCTGTGGTCTAGGAGCGGATTTGTCATAGGTCAGGCTCTCCAGGTGAGATGTTCTGAGATGGATGTATGCATGTATCTGGGGAGTATCCTCAAAAGTGACCCCTGTGATGAAAAGTGAGGGAAACAGGCTGGACAGGAGGCGAAGGTGGGCCCTGGGGTGGTTTCACCCGACATCTCAGCCAAACCAATGTGGAACTCCGGACCCGGGATGGCCCTTCCTAGCAGTCTCGAACTGAGGCTAGGGGCTCTGTACCCACCAGGGTCAACCAGGGAGTGGATGAGAACCCCTCCTATGGGGGTTCCATGCAAACATCTGCTTTTGTGGCACTTGATTTCTAGCGGGAGAAGACAGACCATGAGTCAAGTTTAGGGTAAATCTATCAATTATAAGCACATGAGGAGGAAATAACGGTATGGAAAAAGACCAGATAGAACGGAGTTGGGAGGGAAGGCTGTCTCAGTTAAGGAAGCTGAGGGATGCCATTCTCCCACTTAAGCAGGTATCAGAATCCCTTGGAGGGTTCGTGATAACACAGACGGCTTTAGTGCACCCATGTGCACCAAAGCCCTATTCACAGTGGCCAAAAGGTAGCAACAACCCCAGTGTCTATTGACCAAGGAACAGATAAACAAATTGTGGTCTATACACACAACGGAATATTGTTTGGCCTTAAAAAGGAAGGAAATTCTGACACCTGCTACAATATGGATGAACCTTGAGGATATTACGCTCGGTGAGATAAGACAGTCACACACGGACAAATACTGTCTGGTTCCACTTCCGTATAGGACCCAGGATGGTCAAATACATAGAGACAGAAAGCAGAATGGTGGCTGTCAGGGGCTGGGGGACGGGGATGGGGAGATGGTATTTAATAACGGGGACAGAGTTTCAGATTTGCAAGATGAAAAGATTTCTGAAGACCGATGGTGAGGATGCCTACACAAAGCAATGTGAATGTGCTTAGTGCCACTGAACTGTACCCTTAAAAATGGTTAAGATGTGGGGAGGGGCGCCTAGGTGGCTCAATCGGTTAAGTGTCCGACTTCGACTCAGGTCATGATCTCATGGTTCGTGGGTTCTAAGCCCTGCACGGAGCTCTGTGCTGACAGCTCAGAGCCTGGAGCCTGTTTCGGATTCTGTGTCTCTCTTGCTCTCTGTCCCTCCTCTGCTTGCACTCTGCCACTTTGTCTCTCAAAAATAAATAAGTATCAAAAAAAATTTTTTTTAATGGTTAAGGTGGTAAATGCTATGTTATGTGTATTTTATAACAACTGAAAACAATAATAGTTTTTAAAAACAAAGATGGCTGCCCTACCCCTGAGTTTCTGATGCAGCGGGTCTGGGGTGGAGCCTGGTAATCTGCATTTCCAAAAAAAAAAAAAGCTTCCAGGCGATGCTGATGTCACTGGACCCGAGGATCTCTAACTCAGAACCACTGATGTGGGGCAATTCCCAGAGAGAGATTCATATTAATGCTCCTGAAAGTTGGAGGAGGGAGTGTCTCAGTCTTGAAGGGAGACATCGGGGAGGGTGTGTCCATGACCAAAACAGAAGAGAGAGAGATTGCGGCGAGTGACGTCCCAGTCTTAAGGCGAAGGGGGGATGGGAGATATGGGAAGCAGGATAATGACTTTTAACCTACCTGTCTCCTTCTCCCACAGAAATGTATGACACACCCACCCTCTCTGTTCATCCCAGGCCTGAGGTGAGCTCAGGAGACAATGTGACCTTCTATTGCCGTCTAGAGACTGCAACAAACATGTTCTTTCTGCTCAAGGAGGGAAGATCCAGCCGCCCACAGCCCAGATACGGGAACACCCAGGTGGGGTTCCCCGTGGGCCCTGTGAGCACAGCCCACAGAGGGACATACAGATGCTTTGGCTCTTATAACAACCACGCCTGGTCTTTCCCCAGTGAGCCTGTGAAGCTCCTGGTCACAGGTGAGGAAGCTCTCAAATTTCCCCCATGTGCTCTTTGGAACCCCGAGTGAACCCCAACCAGAGACGAGGAAGGCAGCTAAGGGACAGGTGGGAAGATTGAGTGTCCTCCCACCAATGCCTTCATCCACATGCATTTTCCAGAGGCTCTGTCGATTGTTCCTGAGGAAGAAGGCCAGAGGGATGGGGGGAGGGTACGAGACCAGGTGGGAAGGCCAGAGGAAACCCCAAACCCTTACTTGCTTTCTTCATTTCCGTTACCAGAAGATGCTGGGGACACCAGCCTTGCACCCACAGAACACACCTCTTTTTCTGGTAAGTAACAAGTACTTGTAAACTTGGAGGAGGGGGGCGCCTGAGTGGCTCAGTCAGTTGAGCGTCTGACTTCGGCTCAGGTCATGATCTCACGGTCCGTGAGTTGGAGCCCCGAGTCGGGCTCTGTGCTGACAGCTCGGAGTCTGGAGCCTGCTTCAGATTCTGTGTCTCCCTCTCTCTGCCCCTTTCCCATTCCTGCTCTGTCTCTCTCTGTCTCTCAAAAAATGAATGAACGTTAAAAAAAAATGTAAACTTGGAGGAGGGATCAAAGCCTCCCAGTGACAGCACAAACATGGCATTCACCCAAAATATCCATTGACTGCATAGCACTTGCCGTGACCTGCAGCACCAGCGGTCGAGCAGACGAGCGTCCTTGCTTTCATCCCAGCGGGAGACAGACCATAAGTCAAAGTCAGATAAAGAAGCCAATCACATAGCACATGAGGAGCAAACAGTGGTGTGGACGACAGACAAAGAACAAATGGGGTTATAGTGACTTGGGGGGCGGGGGTGGGTAGATGGCAATATTGAATAGAGTTGTCTGAATCAGCCTCACAGAGCAAATATCTGAGAGAGCTGAGGGCATTGATCTTGTGGCTATGCAGAGAAAGAACATTCCGGAGAGAGGGATCAGCCACTGTGTTTGCCCCAAGACAGTGAGATGGCCAGTGGGATGAGGAACGAGAAGCCATGTTGATCGACTTAATGAGGGAACTGAGGCTCAGACATAAGACATGCCTCGCTCAAAGTCCTGGGGCTGAATTCCCCCCTCAGGGTTCACCTGCCCCTTGGCTCTTCCTCTCTACCTGCCAGATGAATCCACAAGGACCAGAAGCATGAGGTGGGGACCTAGAAAGGCTGCAGAGGGCCATGGGGTCCTTCTGAGGGCAGGAGAGGCTGGGACTGAAGGGGTCAGTACCATCTCTCTCTTGCCCCCCTTCTTCACTCTCCTTGTCATCCGCAGACTCTTGGGACCCCCATCTGCTAACCACGAACACAGCAGTCCAGCAAGGTAGGCAAGCAGAGGGGGGCTGCAGGCTGTGAAAGAGTGTGCTCTGGAAAGGACATGAGGGACAGAGATGAGGTGAGGCGGTGTTTGACAGTGTCCACTCTGTTTTTCTGCCCCCAGACCCTGCCCTCTGGAATCACACTGCCCAGAATCTCCTTCGGATGGGTCTGGCTTTCCTGGTCCTGGTGGTTATTGGGTACCTCCTGACTGAAGGCTGGCTTTGCAGGAAGAGAATACAACAGGAACTTCAAGGAACAGGGCTTCAAGTCAGGAACACAGGAGAAGGTTCAGAACACAGTGACTGCTGGGCAAATGACCAAGGGATGGGCTGGCCACAGGTAGAGCTGAAAGCTGACCTTGACCTTGGGCTGTGTGAGCTCTGTGTTGTGCCCGGGGAGGGGGGTTCACCGCAAGACAGCTGCGTTGGGTTCGGAGAAACTTCCTGGGGGAGGCGGGAGGCAGATGTTAAATTTCTCCCGCAGACAGACTGCACTGTCTCTTCTGGGCTCTAAGCATTTTTGTGCCTGCCTAATGCAAAGCAAAGTTTTAACCTCGCTGGCCTTCCCCAAAAATATCTCCTTCATTAACAGCATGGCCACGGAGTATTTCTTTCCTACTTTGGCCTTTATCCATATTTCTTCTTTCCTTTGCCGCAACATGTCATTGAAGACATTTAACAACCAGTACAGAATAAGCATTTATGAGCTGGACCAGGAGCCAGAGAGGCAACTGCTGGCCGACAGAGATGTGGGCTGTGAACAAATGGTCCAGCCATCTGAGTGTGTATCCTGGCTGGGTGTCAGCCTTGCCCCAACTCCTCTGCCCCTATGCCACCACAAGGTTCTGTCTTCTTCACTTCTTTATCCATACTTTGCCTTGTTCCTCAGGACTCCTCCAGAAAAGTCCCCCAAACCCTCCAGTTTGACTTAAGATATCTCTCCCATGCCCCAAAGCACCTATTTTTATCTAGAACAGCACTGAGACTGTCACAGTGCATACGTATCCATTTTCCTGTCTCTACACTCAACTTGCATGAATTAAGTCCGTGTCAGGTATGACGGCTGTGCTCACAGCTCCCGCACAAAGACAGTTCTCAGGAAATATGCGTCAGATCAATGGATATATAAATGAGGCTATGGCACAAGCTCAGAACTTGAGATTCCTGATTACGGTCCTTGAAATGTTGTCCAGACCCTTTGTTCCTTGAGAATTTCTACTTGACCAACCCATTAATATAAACATTTTATGGGTCCCTGTCCCCCTCAAGATTCTGACACCTCACATGGGTCAAATCCATTCTCTAAATCTTGAGTTTTCTGTTATATATCAGAGAACTTTACTTCCAACCTCAAAAGGGTAACATGCATATTTAATGAGATAAAGAATATCAAGAAATCCATCATGGGCTCTGAAACATGTAAGTTAACTCAACATGTGGTAACCCTTATCATTCCCAACTACAGGAGTTGAAAATAGCACCAACTGCTATTTCACTACCAGTGGACAAATATTGAATGTTCTTTATTTTTGTTGTTGTTCCTCATCTGCTGGGTGTGAAGGTCCAAGAATTTCTGTTGATGCTGAATCATAGACTTCATCCCAAGACGTGATGGATTTGAGTGGAGTATGTTTGTGATAGTCCAAATATTTCATATTCTGATGGCAGGAAACCTACAATTTCAAGGGGGGGTGTCATGTGTCAGGTGGAAGAATTTTGGGTCTCCAGATATAAATGCAGGGGCTTGAGAGCCTCCTTAGAGGAATGGAGGGCTCTCTTCCACACAAGGCTGTTCTCCCCACTGCTCCAAGGCAAAATCTTCCAAAACTGGTGAACAGCACAAAGCCAAATGGCTAAGTAGAGCATTACTCTTTTTGAAATGTTAAACCTGGTTTGTGCTCCAGACAGAAAAACAAAGCACAAGGAGGAAGGGACAGAGGGAAAGGGGATGTAGTACTGGTGAATTGTGTGTTATGAGGTTTATTGGAAACACTCAAAAACATTTCCATTTATTTCTCAATGGTTAGAGCCTAATAGCTTGCATCCACTTGGGTGCAAGGGAGGTTGGGAAAGATAACCTTTATTCCAGGTGTCTCTATGACAAGATAAATGCTGGTATTTCTGTGGAGTGAGGAGGCATGTGACAGAGCTGTGACAGGCACCTACAGTCTCTGTTACAAGACCCTACTGTGTGCCGGGCACCGATGAAGGGACCACACATCAAAGCAAACATCCTTGTGAGAAGAGAATTGATTGTCCACAGGTGCTAGATTTTTTTTTTTAATTTTTTTTTCAACGTTTATTTATTTTTGGGACAGAGAGAGACAGAGCATGAATGGGGGAGGGGCAGAGAGAGAGGGAGACACAGAATCGGAAACAGGCTCCAGGCTCTGAGCCATCAGCCCAGAGCCTGACGCGGGGCTTGAACTCACGGACCGCGAGATCGTGACCTGGCTGAAGTCGGACGCTTGACCGACTGCACCACCCAGGCGCCCCCACAGGTGCTAGATCTTAAAGAAAGTGAGTCAGTGCAGTGAAAGGGGATATGAAGAAATACGGGATGCCAATGGCGCCTCTTTCTGTGCAGAATTCCAAGACCTAGAGGGGTCCCTGGGTGGCTCAGATGGTTAAGCATCTGACTTCAGCTCAGGTCATGATCTCACGGTTCATGGATTCAAGCCTCGTATCAGGCTCCATGCTGGCAGTGTAGAGCCTGCTTGGGATTCTCTCTCTCTCTCTCTCTCTCTCTCTCTCTCTCTCTCTCCCTTTGTTTCTGGCCCTCAGCCAGTCGCACTTTCAATCAATCCATCAATCAATAAGTAAATAAATTCAATGACATAGAGACATTGAACAAGGTGTATAGATGAGGAAAGGATTATGCAGGAGAAAACAAAACCACGGAGAAACAGACAACAGAAAAGTTGAGAATATCACCTCTTTCTGGGCTTGACAACCAGGAAGATGACTAAAACAAATCCTGGTAACCCAGAGGGAGGCCCAGCGATGGGTGATGGGTACTGGTCCTAAGATGGTTAATATTTGGCACTTTTGGTATTTCTTGGGATGGCCTAGGTTATTCTGGGCCCTTTAGGTTCCAATATTAACTTTAGGATGCCAGCTTTCACAAAAGACCAGCCCGGGGTTGTGCGTGAGATTGTACTAAAGCTACAGATCAATTTAGGGAGAATTATCATCTCTTCAGTCTTCCAATCCGTGCAAGCCCGAACCCTAAATGTGTTCTATTTTGCCCTGTACTTACAGGTTCCCTGATTTCTCTAAATAATATCGTGTAGTCCTCTAGGTACAGAATGTGTGCACGTCTTCTGTTAGATATCCACCAGATTATGTGCTTGGCTATATCACCCCCAGATCCCCTAGTTACATGACTTTTATTTTGTAAGTGGTATAATTCTTTAAATAATCTTGCCAACATTGCTGCTGGTACTATAATATTTCATGAAAACACAGGTGCTTCTTCCTTTTTCTTGTCTTTCATATGTATCATATTTTGCTATAGAATGTTTTAGTGTTGCTATCTTTAGTATCTGGAAGAAAACATATTTAAAGGATGATATTGGGGCGCCTGGGTGGCGCAGTCGGTTAAGCGTCCGACTTCAGCCAGGTCACGATCTCGCGGTCCGTGAGTTCGAGCCCCGCGTCGGGCTCTGGGCTGATGGCTCAGAGCCTGGAGCCTGTTTCCGATTCTGTGTCTCCCTCTCTCTCTGCCCCTCCCCCGTTCATGCTCTGTCTCTCTCTGTCCCAAAAATAAATAAACGTTGAAAAAAAAATTATAAAGGATGATATGATGAGTAAATGTGTTAAAAGCTTAAATAAATAAATAACTAAATAGCAATAGCACTGTTAGGAATTTACCCAAGGGATACAGGAGTGCTGATGCGTAGGGGCACTTGTACCCCAATGTTTATAGCGGCACTCTCAACAATAGCCAAATTATGGAAAGAGCCTAAATGTCCATTAACTGACGAATGGATAAAGAAGATGTGGCTTGTATATACAATGGAATACTACTTGGCAATGAGAAAGAATGAAATCTGGCCATTTGCAGCAACGTGGATGGAACTGGAGAGTGTTATGCTAAGTGAAATAAGTCAGGGGGAGAAAGACACATACCGTATGTTTTCACTCATACGTGGATCCTGAGAAACTTAACAGAAGACCATGGGGGAGGGGAAGGAGGGAAGAAACAGTTACAGAGAGGGAAGGAGGCAAACCATAAGAGACTCTTAAAAACTGAGAACAAACTGAGGGCTGATGGGGGGTGGGGGAGAGGGAAAAGTGGGTGATGGGCATTGAGGAGGTCACCTGTTGGCATGAGCACTGGGTGTTGTATGGAAACCTATATGACAATAAATTATATTTTAAAAGATGGGGAACGATGAAAAAAATAAATTAATAAAACCTGTGTTCCTAAGCCAAGCTATGTCCGCCCTGTTTCCACCTTCCATTTGCCAAGAGGAAAAACAGTATCTCCTTGTTAGCGATGTCATCAGGACGTGGTGCCACCCTAGGGATACGTCAGTCCCCCCGGGGCCCAACTATTCCAACCCTGAGTTAGGAATGAGAGCTCAAGCTTCAGAACACAGACGGTTACGTGGGGAAGCGCCCACCCCCTCTACTCTTACTGGCCCGTGGCTCTAAAGACCAGCGCTCCGCTTAGCCTCTCGCACGCACTCAGGTGTCAACCCTCTGAGATCTGGTTTCTCCAGCCCCACACTTCCGCTGAAGCTGTTGTTGTGAAGAAAAAACCAAAAACGCTCTTGGGCCTTCTGGAACTTGCGGTGGATGCCTCTCAGCTCACCTTTGCTCCTCTGCCAGTCGTATGACCACTTCCTCCTTGAAACAGTCACTTCACTGACCTCTTCTGCTCATTATTCTGACCGTCCGACACCATCGTGTTTACAGGATCTCCACCCCCAGGGCTTGTGGGTTCCACGGCAGACCCGCCTTTCTCTGGACACAAGTATGGGTGGATCTCACTTAATGCCACGGTTTCAGTTTGTCTAAGACAGATGCCTAAATCGAATCCGTCTCTCTGAACCCCATTTTTTTTTGGCACGGGATGGGGGGGAACTTTGGGTTATTTTATCGGCATCTTCTAACCAACCTGGACTCATCATTTTCCTACCACCAAAGTTGTTCTAATTTGGAAAAATCCCAGCTCTGTTCACAGTCGCTTTTCTTTCTTTTTTTTTTAAATTTTTATTTATTTTGATAAAGAGAGCATGAGCGGGGGAGCAGCAGAGAGAGAGGGAGACACAGAATCCGAAGCAGGCTGGAGGCTCTGAGCTGTCAGCACAGAGCCCGAGGCGGGGCTCAAACCCGCGGACCGCGAGCTCATGACCTGAGCTGAAGTCAGACGCTCAACCGACTGAGCCACCCAGGTGCCCCAGTTCACAGTCGCTTTTCTATACCTATGCTTGTGCCCTGCTCACTCCCGAAAGAAGTGCTACACAAATCAGCAGGTAATGATACATTTATGATTCATGAGTTTATTGGTGGAGATATATAGACTTTTATTATTTCTCCTAACAACTGTCCTTTCTGACAGTCAGTTTGCCTTTTGGAATTCTGATCAGGTAAACAGCTCTTACACATAAATATTTTTAAAAGATTGCCTTACAGATTTTAAGAGTGTTCCATGCCCATATTATATATGTTATATGTATAATTTCTTTAGTTGTATTCAAGTCACGGTGTTTTTCTGATATATGTTATACTGCAACTTGCACCTTGATTTATGAGTCATAGTCGGTAAATGCCTTTTTGTGTTTTGTTTTTTGGGTTTTTTGCTAAATGCTTTTGACCTCTATATTCCTATAATCCATTTAAAAGCCCTTGGAAACTCCAACACACAATGTCCTCAATATTTCTGTCAAGCACCTTTATGTTTAGATTAGCTATTTCCCTACATATGCACATACCATACCTGCATCTAAATCATATGTTCACACGGTGGTAGTTGTTTAAGGTAACAATGTAACTGTTATATAAATTGCTACCTAACATTGTGGATAGTGTGAAACACCAGGACGGTCACCTGCCTGCAAGTCAGACACCCACCAGGACATCTCAGCTTGCACATGCACGTCTGAGACCCCCAAATGCAGCATGTTAGGGGCACCTCTCAACCTCTGCACCCCTCTAATCCGGGGCCAGATGATCCTGTACTGTGGCGGGATTCCCTAAATCTCAGCTGCCATAATAAAATGCCACAGATTGGGTGGCTTAAGAACAGAAACTTATTTCCTTGTAGTCCGGAGACTGGGAAGTCCAAGACTGAGGTGCTGGCCAACATAAGGGCCTCTTCCTGCTGGGGAGATGGCCTTTTCTTGGTGTGGGCACAGGGAGACAGAGATCTCTCCCTTCCCGTTCTGATAAGACCGGCACTCCTGTCAGATTAGAAGCCCATCATTATGGTCTCATTTCACCTTCATGATCTCCTAAAAACCCTAGCCCCAAATGCAGTCCCATGGGGATTAGGGCTTCAACTTATACCTCTGGGGGAGAGGGGGCACAGTTCAGTCCATAGCAGTGACTGTCCTGAGCATTATGTTTAGCTGGATCCATGGCCTCTATCCACTAGATGCCAGGGGCAGCCCCCTACCCGCGACTCTGGATAATGCCAATGTCCCCTTGGGGACAAAACTATCCCTAGTTAAGAAACTCAGGCCCAGAAGGATATGAACAGGGTGGTGGGAGGACCTGGGGGGGGGGGAGCTGCATGAGCTCTGGCCAGGGGACAGCTGGTAACCCCCCCCCCCACCTCCAGGCAGAGGGAACAGTGGATGCGGAATGAAGGAAGCATGCTTGGGAAAATAGTGGGCGCCCAGCGTGGCTGCAGGAAGTGAGCTCGGGGAAGGGGGTGATGAAGTCAGCAGGGCCAGATAGAGGACTTTTAAACTTCCTTCTTTGTAAATATCTCAATCTATGCATCGTTTCCAGCTTTGATTTATCTCTTCTCATTGACATGAGACCTATGGCTAGACCTCTACAATACAGAGATGTCTGACTCAGCCGAGTCTGGAGAATTGCCTTGGAGTGCAACCCTGCATCTGTTCCAGATTGAATGGTCCAAGGTGGTTCTTACTTTCTGGCAGAGAATCATCTAAGCCAGTGTTTCTCAACCTCAACACTACTGATATTTGGGGCCAGATCATTCTTTGTTATGGGGTAGGGAGTACTGACCCTGTGCACGACAGAATGTTTAACAGCATCTTAGCCTCTACTCGCCAGACACCAGTAGAACCCTCTTCCCCAAGGGTGACAGCCAGAAAGTGTCTCTGGACATTGATGGGGTGGGAGAAGAATCACCCCAAGGTGAGAACCACGGGGGCTAGAGAGAGATCCGGGAGGTTAGCCTGGGCGTCAGAGCAGGACTTTGGCAAGCTCTGAGAGAGTCTGAGTGAGAACCCCAGTGGGCAAAGATGTAGGAAGGGATATTGGGCAGTGGATGTGATGGAGAGAGCCCAGCCCAGCTCTGTCCCAGTGAGTTCCACTCACCCATCACCATAGCTGTCTGCTCCTGGGGTCCTGAGCTATGTACAGGGGCCTCTGCCTCTTCAGGAAGAAGGGCATTTCCCTAGTCTGTCTGCATCCATCCTGAAGGGGTGCATTGTACCTGTGCTCTGCATACTGCGGGTTTCTCCCTACCCAAGTGTGAGGGCTACAACTTTCGTTTAGGTTGCAGTGTTCCACCTCTGGCTCCTCCCTGGGTCTGTGATGGAATGCTCCAACTCTGGCTCCCCCTTGGGTCTATGATGGAATGATCTACTTCTGGCTCACCCCCTTGGCCCATGGTGGAATGTTCCACCTCTGGCTCCCTCCTGGGTCTGTGATGGAATGTTCCACTTTTGGTTTCCCCCCTTCATCTATGATGGGATGATCCACTTCTGGCTCGCCTTATTCGAACGAACGGTCTACTTCTGGCTCCCCGCCCTGGTCTGTCGTGGAACATTCCACTTCTGGCTTCCCCCCTTGTCCGTTGTGGAACATTCCACTACTGGCTTTCCCCCCCCCCGCCCCCCCCCCCCCGTCTGTTGTGGAATGTTCCACTTCTGGCTCCCCCCCTGTATGTCGTAGAACATTCCATTTCTGGCTTTCCCCCCCTTGTCCTAAGATAGACTGTTCCACTTCTGGCTCTCCCTCCCCATTCTGTTTATGGTGGAAGGTTCCATTTCTGCCTCCTTCCTCTGTCCATGATGGAACGTTCCACTTCTAGCTCCCCACTTAACCTATGGTGGAATGTTCCACTTCTGGCCCCCCCTTGGTCTATGATGGAATGTTCCACCTCTAGCTGCCCCCTAGGTCTGTGATGGAATGTTCCACTTTTAGCCACTTTTAGCTCCTCCCCTTGGCCCAAGATGAAATAGTCCACTTCTGGCTCCCCCCCCTTAGCTAGTGATGGAATGTTCCACTTTGGTTCCTCCCCCCCATCTATGATGGATTGTTCCACTTCTGTCTCCCCCTGCCCAGGTCTATGATGGGTTGTTCCACTTTTGGGTCCACCCTGGTCTGTCATAGAACATTCTACTTCTGGTTATCCCCCTTGTCTGTTGTGTAACATTCCACTTCTGGCTCCACCAGCACCCCCTCCCCATCTATCATGGAATGTTCCACTGGCTGTCCTAAGATAGACTGTTCCACTTCTGGCTCTCCCTCCCCACCCTGTCTATGGTGGAATGTTCCATTTCTAGCTCCCCCATGGGTATGTGATGGAATATTCCACTTCTGGCTACCCCCCCAGGTCTGTGATGGAATGTTCCACTTCTGACAACCCCTCCCCAGGTCTGTGATGGAATGTCCCACTTTTAGCTCCTCCCCTTGGCCCATAATGGAATGTTCCACTGGCTCTTCCCTTGTCCAAAGATAGACTGTTCCACTTCTGAATGTCTCTCCCCACCCTGTCTATGGTGGAATGTTCCATTTCTGGCTCCCCCCTGGGTCTGTGATGGAATGTGCCACTTCTGGCTCCCCCTTGGGTCTATGATGGAATGTGCCACCTCTGGCTCCCCCCTGGGTCTGTAATGGAATGTTCCACCTCTGGCTCCCCCCTGGGTCTATGACATGGTGGAATGTTCCACCTCTGGCTCCCTCCTGGGTTTATGATGGAATATTCCACTTCGGGTTCTCCCCTACCCCTTGTGTCTATGATGGATTGTTCCACTTCTGGATTTCTCCCCCCTTAGCTCATGATGGAATGTTCCACTTCTGGCTACCCTCCCCCCCCAGTCTGTGATGGATTGTCCCACTTTTAGCTCCTCCCCTTGGCCCATTATGGAATGTTCCACTTCTGGCTCCCCCCCCTTAGCTCATGAAGGAATGTTCCACTTCTTGCTCCCCTGGGTCTATGATGGAATGTTCCAGCTCTAGCTGCCCGTAGGTGTATGGTTGAATGTTCCACCTCTTGCTGTCCCCTGGGTCTGTGATGGAATGTTCCACCTCTTGCTGTCCCCTGGCTGGGTCAGTGATGGAATGTTCCACTTCTGCCCCCCCCCACCTTGATGCATGATGGAATGTTCCACCTCTGCCCCCCTCCCAGGGTCTATCATGGATTGACCCAGACACCTGGCATTCTCAGACAACCTGTTTGCAATCATGAAATTGGGATGAGCTGAAAGAGAAGGTCTAGCAAGTGTCTGGGAAGGAGGATCAAACCCTGAATCTTCCTGAGGATTCAGCTTTCCGTGCCAAATTCTGCACTGAGTCTTTTTATAGGAGAAGTGAGCTTCTAACCCACATCTGTCTTTCCCAGCCACTCCGTGCTACGCAAGAAGAGGGTCAACAAAGCGTGCGGTTGGGGACGGGACTGACCCTCCGACGCCGGGATCCTCCGCTGGGACTCAGCGCTGGAAGAGAAGCCCAGGTGAGATCACCCCACACCTGCAGGGTGTCTGTCCTTTCCCGGGCACAGGATGGTCCTGCACTTTCTGTCTAGATTCCCCAGGCTCTGCAGGCTTGGAGGGTAGGAGGTGCAAGGCTCAGCCCAGAGGCCCGCTGGCGCCTGCAGAGCTGAGCTAGTGAGGGGCTGAGGCTGGGGGCGGGGGTCTGCTGGAGGCACAGGTGTGGGCAGTGCCCCCCCCCGCCCCCAACACACACATCTGCTGTCTGGAAGATAGAGAAGGAAGAGTAGAGTCCTCCTCCTTGGTGTTTTTACCCAGCGTGGTGCAGTGCCCTGAGGACCTCAGATCAGCCAGGAGGCCTGGCGGGCTGTCCGCTGCTGCGGGGGTTTCAACCTCAGAAAGATGGAGTGAGTTTTTCTATCGTTATTATCGAAGAATCATTGACGACGTTTGATTAGCTTCAGGTGTGCAACACTGGGCTTCAATTCTATGCGCTTCGATGCCCACTGCGAGTGTAGCTACCATCTGTCAATTTCTGTTACTGCAATATTGTTGATCATATTCCCTCTGCTGAACTTTTCATCCCTGTGACTTATTTTGTGACTCTAAGTTTGTACCTCTTAAACCCCTTCACCTATGCTGATCATCCCCCCTCCCCCACCTCTCCTCTGGCAACCACCCGTTTATTCTCTGTGTTTGTGGGTGTTTCTGGTTTTTTGTTTTTTTTTGGTTTTGTTTTATGGGGCTCTCGTGTGTGTCGTAGGATGGTTAGCAGAACTCTAACTGCTGCTAAATTGTACACTTTTGGGTTTTTTTGTTTTTTAATGTTTATTTTTGAGAGAGAGCACAAGCAGAGGAGAGAGAGAGAAGGAGAAGGAGACACAGAATCCAAAGCAGACTCCAGGCTCTGAGCTGCACGGAGCCCGATGTGGGGCTCGATCCCATGAACTCTGAGACCATGACCTGAGCCGAAGTTGGACGCATAAGCTGAGCCACCCAGGTGCCCCTAAATTGCACACTTTTAAGCGATGACAGTGGTAAATTTGATATGTGTATTTTATCACCAAAAGTCTACAGACATTGCGAAGTATCCCCTGGTTGAGGACACTTAGTCTGTAGTAATGAATGCAGAGCCTGTAGAAGGTCTCAATTTTAGCACAACTGAAATTTTGAGCCGGCTCATTCTTTGTTGCAGGGGTTGTCCCGTGCCTTGTAAATGTCCAGCAGCATCCCTGGGCTCTGCCCACTAGATGCCAGGAGCACCCTCTAGTTGTGACAATAAAAATATCTGCAAACGTTGCCCAATGACCCATGGGTGGCAAAGTCACTCCTGAGAACCACTAAAATTTTAAGCTGTTTGACCCCCAAATCCTTAAGACTTTTAAATTTCTGCACAAAGGAAGCTAAACTTTACGATGTAGCGAACATTGGTTTCAAGTCTGTCTGCTTCTTAGATGCTATGTCATAGTGGACCGTTGAATCCACGTTTATTTACAAATAGGTAAGATAATAGGACCTTTTGGGGGGGCGTTTGGAGGGCTGCAGCAACGTTTCAGCAAAAATGTAGTTTAAATACCCAATATCCAACACAGGGTCTGAGCCAGACGTGTTCAGTCGGGACCAGCCGCCACAATGTTTGTATCTTTTTTTTTTTTTTTTTTTTTAAAGGCCCCGTATCCAAGTGGAAACTTGGATTCTGACTCAGCACTGCCTTCAATAACTTGATCACTTCTGAGCCCAACGCAAATCCTCCACGGCCTCTTTCCCTGAAATCCTTGTCTGTCCACACCCCAGTAAACACAGTTATGCAGAAGCCTTGTAAACTGGTATCTGCTGGGTGGAACACCCAATACTACAGCAACCTTGAGCACGGAGCAGATTTATCTTAATGAAATGGTCATGCCAAATAGTTAAAACAACAAAAACAAAAAAACCCAGGTCCTTCCTGGTACCACTGAGTTGCTAAATTAAGCCACACTGTTTCCACCCTTGATATAGTAAGAAGAATCCTGTGTTAATTTGTGGACTTTAACTTCTGGCTGACTAGTTCTCTTTCAACGAACTGCTCTGATGCTTAACCCACAACACAGCCCAGAGAAAAATGCACAAGAGAGATTAAAAGATGAAACGAGGAGACGATCTAGAACTTGGAAGGGGGACAATACACAAAGAGATCAAGGGGCTGAGCTGAGGGTTTTTTCCCCCCAAAGTCTGAATCCCTACAGATCCCTACAAATAAATCCCTACAAATAAAAAGTAGGAAATGAAATCCCTATCAAAAACATCAGTGTGCATGGGGTGCCTGGGAGACTCCATCGGTGAAGCGTCTGACTTCAGCTGGCGTCACGATCTCACAGCTTGCGGGTGCAAACCCTGCGTCGGACTCTGTGCTGTCATCACGGAGCCTGCTTGGTATTCTCTCTCTCTCTCCCTCTCTTTCTTCCCCTTCCTGCTTGTGCTTTGTCTCAAGAATAAATAAATATTTTTTAAAGTTTAAAAAAAAAATCAGTGTGCAGACAGGAGATCATCTCGACAACAGCCAGGATGAGAGGAATAATCACCTACAAAGTAGCGGCAATTAGCAGAAATCCCAACACCCACAATAAAGGACAAAGCATTGAATGGTACCTCCAAAATGCTGAGGGACAACACCTGTCAGCTTTCAATTATATGGCAGGCAATCATTCTTCAAGAATGAGGCTTTAGAAAGACTTTTTTATCTCCCCTAAAAATTTGGGATTTTTTAATAGATCCATCATGTGAAAATGTCAGGGAAGAAAACTTCACCAAAATGTTATCCTAAACCCAAAGGAAGCAGTTCTGTGTTATTTAAGCTCTCCACTTAAGTCACCAACTGTAGGTCACTGTTTTTGTAACATCCCCATATCAGTGTTGTCATTCCTCAGAGATACGTGATTGGACTACTTTAAGTTTGGTAGAAAAATCAAATGAGGATATAGATCACCCACTTTTGTCAGTGCCTGGGGATTAGTGCTAAATGGTGATTCTGCATTTTTTTTTCAAGAAAGTTCGAAAGTGGCCTTTGCACCCTCTCTGTGAGTTATCAGCAATAGGGATGTGGTAACAGGGAAAGCTGTGGTTTCTAATGCAACGAACGGATTACACACAGACACACACAATCACTGAAAGGTTAAAAACAACAATGCGGTCAGATTTGTACTTCATAAGCATTAGTATAGATTAGAACAGGGGTTGGCAAACTATGGCCCATAGGCCAAATCTGGCCCCTTGCCTATTTTTATAAATAAAGTTTTATTGGAACACAGCCATGCCCATTTATTTATGAATTGTCTATGGCTGTTTTCACAACAATAGCAAAGTGGAATCGTTGTGAGAGTGACCTAACATTTTCGCTATCTGGCTTTTTACAGAAAAAGTTCTGGCTTACGATATCCTAAAACTGACTAAGGAGGGTACACACCTCACCGATCATGTAGACCCATCAGGCACCTATTAAATTTGGCCAAGAGAGGTGCCTGGGTGGCTCAGTTCGTTAAGCATCTGACTCTAATAAAAATATTCTTCCAATTAAAAAAAAAAAAGTGTCTCACTCTTGGTTTCAGGTCAGGTCATGATCTCACGGTTCATGAGTTCGAGCCCTGCATCAGTCTGTGTGCTGGCACAGAGCCTGCTTGGGATTCTCTCTCTCCCTCCCTCCCTCTCTCTCTCTCTGCCCCTCCCCTGCTCGTGCTCTCTCTCTCTCTCTCTCTCTCTCTCAAGATAAACATTAAAAAATTTTTAATTTGGCCAAGAAATACCCAAGCGAGGGCAGAAAAATGAAAGAAACCAACATAACCATCGGTGAACTAAGTAATATTTCTTCCTAGACAAAGTATACCAAGTATAAAGTTAAGTCTAAGTTAGGTCTTGGGCGTATAAGCACAACCACAACCTCAAAGTTCTTTGTCTTTTGTTATGCTTGTGTCCTTGTGAGATAGACATTGTGACATAAAGTCGGTATGTGACTTGTGCAGAATTTACTGTGAAACCAGAGAGGGAAATCCAGCACTAAATTGTACCTATTTGACCCAGTGATTAACATTTGACCCTCTGGTCTTCATTCATGGTGGGTCTTAGAGCTCTCACATCACCCCCTTTTTTTTTTTTTTATTAAATTTTTTTTCAACGTTTATTTATTTTTGGAACAGAGAGAGACAGAGCATGAACGGGGGAGGGGCAGAGAGAGAGAGGGAGACACAGAATCGGAAACAGGCTCCAGGCTCTGAGCCATCAGCCCAGAGCCCGACGCGGGGCTCGAACTCACAGACCGCGAGATCGTGACCTGGCTGAAGTCGGACGCTTAACCGACTGCACCACCCAGGCGCCCCATCACATCACCCCCTTTAAGACACGTAGTCATTAAGAAGGATCTCAGGGTATTAAAGACAAAGTCACACATGGAGATCTGGTGGTTCTGGCATCACTTCTTTCGATTGTCAGATTTGGACTGCTGTCTTTTACATCCTTCAGTAGCTTCTGGACTTCCATGCTAGATTCATCCATCTCCAACCTGAGTATCTTTAAGGGGCCGTTATTCTGTTTTAAAGCCTCAAAGAGCATCATTATTCCGCTCTGCCCCAAGGTATTCCAGCTCAGGTCCAGAGTTTCCAGCCTCTGGGCGCTGACTACCACCAGTGCAAGACCCTGACAACAGGAGGGGGTGATGGAGCAGTCACAGAGCCTGTGGGGAAGAAGCACAGAGACCCAGTCAGTACTCACTTAGAACCTACCGTGTTGCACTCGTTTTGCTGGCTGGGGACCTAGTAGTGAAGGTAGGAAAGAAAAAAATTATTTTCTTCATGGAGCTTATTTTAGTGACATCAGACTTCCCTCAGAACGTGGAAGACAGTGGATGGTGGTAGGGAAGCCATGTTAGCAGGATTAGGGTCAACTGGCCAGAGAAGCATTCGGTAGCTTTACGGTGGTTGGTGAATCCCTCATTGGGAAGATGATAGGAGAAAAAAAGCAAAAGGAGGAGAGGGGGCCCTCATGGTAAGTGGGGGACCTAAGCCACTGATACAATTTCACTGTAGCTGAAATGCCAAGCTGGGGGAGGGTCTTGTAGACTCCTGGAAAAACCTTCAGATTTGACCTGCAGTGGCACAGGGAAGGAGCTTTTGGGTCTTTTGAAACAGCTGCCCGTGGTCTGGCTTGAAGCTTGACAGGTACTTCAGGGAGATGGGTTGAGAACAAACTTCAGGAAATCAAGGACCATCTCAGGGATCACGCCACACTTCACGGGAGAGTTGGTGGCCTCAATGCGAACGTTAAGCAGTGGAGGCGTCAGTGGTCATCTGCTAGGTGTCTGGAAGGAGGGGTCTCAAAATGAACGTGAGGTGCGAAAGGAAAGCAGATGAAGAAGAGGACAGAAGCCTTCTAGTTGGTGAAGAGATGGACTGTTTTCTCCTAGACTTTCCAGTGAATCAGTTATACTCAGTAAGGCATGGTATGTGAACATCGCCTCCGTTCCTCGCCTCCTTGTTCTAGAGCTCTTCCTAGACTAAAAGATGCGTTTGCCAGTGGGAAACAGAGGGTGGGACCCTTTGTGGTTGATACGGTTCATGCTAGCTTATAAAGAGCCCAGGGGGCTGACTCAAGCCAGACTGCCCCCTCAGCCGCGTACCCTTGAGCTCTGTACCCTCTGCACGTCTGTGCCCCACATTGCTAACCATCCTTCTGCTGCCCCAGCTGCTGTAACAGGCACTGCAGATACAAGAAATAAATTGCATCCCCCTCGGAAATAAAACTCACAATGGATAAATGGATTAACACATTGTGGTTGATCCCTACAATGGGATATTGTTCCGCCATATAAAGGAATGAAGGATTTATACCTGCTCCAGTGTAGATCAATCTTGAAAATATACTCACTGAAAGAAGCCCAACACGAAAAGCTGCTTACTGTATGTAGGACTCTGTTTATACGGAATATACCGAATTGTATATGGATAGCAAGATAGGTATAGAATGTAGACAGAAAATAGATGTGTGGTCACCAGGGGCCAAGAGGTCTGGAGTCCCCATTTGGGGTGATAAAACAGATAATAAGTATAGCAAAAGCCACCAAGTTACACACTTTTAAATGGCGGATTTTATATTGTGTGAATTTTCAATTTAACAAATTATAGGGGCAGCTGGGTGGCTCAGTCAGTTAAGCATCCAATTCTTGATTTTGGCTCAGGTCACGATCTTACAGTTCATGAGTTCAAGCCCCATGTCAGGCTCTGAGCTAACAGCGCAAAGCCTGCTTGGGATTCTCTCTCTGCCCCTTCCCTGCTCACACATATGCACAAACTCCATGCCTGACAAAAATACACATTTTTTTTAAATTTTTTTTCAAAGTTTTTTATTTATTTTTGGGACAGAGAGAGACAGAGCATGAATGGGGGAGGGACAGAGAGAGGGAGACACAGAATCAGAAACAGGCTCCAGGCTCCGAGCCATCAGCCCAGAGCCTGACGCGGGGCTCGAACTCACAGACCGCGAGACCGTGACCTGGCTGAAGTCGGACGCTTAACCGACTGCGCCACCCAGGCGCCCCCAAAAATACACATTTTTAAAACACTTATAGACCCAGTGATTGGGTAGGAAAATGCCACAATTTATAGAGAACAGAGTGTAGCATGGTAGGATGATCAGGAGATCTGGAATGATCGAAACTAGTTTGTTGCCCCCTATGATAGCCAAGCTAAGAAGTGAAATGTTAGCAGATATCTCTGCAAATTGAAGGGTCTGAGTGCTCGACCCAGAACAAAGGAAACCAAAGAGTAAGAACAAAGACTTTGCACAGTGGGAAGGAGCTGGGTGTGTTCTGGGAACTGAAAAGTCAGTTGAAGATGCGCCCCAAGCTGGGGAGAAAAGCCTGAGGTGAAGGTAGACAGAAAGAGCCTTGGTCACAGGGAACACTCTGAGATTCTGTAATAAATACGGATTCACGCGCCTGCTGCGTGAAACTTTATCGCGAGGTTGATGAGCCCACAAAGTAACTCCATAAATGCGTTAGGTGTGAAATCGTGAGGAGGAATCCTATAGAATCATGCATCCCATAAAGGGGAAATTGGAACATCGGACGTCACTGCCAATGAGTATCAGATGGCATCTGAACCCCATTTTGAGGTCAGAGCCCCTGTTCAATACCTCGGCTAGGTTGCCAGGTCCTCGTTCCATGATCAAAAAAAAAGGTCAACCCTAACCTGTGGACACTGGATTTGCTTGTTCAGCGTCTTCCCCAACGTCTAATTCAAGGGAGCTCAAACTTCGTGGAAACTGGAATCGTCTGGAATACCTCTGAAGACTTGGATGCCAGGTTCCACTTCCCCTAAATTTCATCAGTTTTGGGAGGCAGCCTGACCATCAGGAATTTTAAGAGTTCTCCAGTACAGCCAAGATGTTAAACAGAATCACCCTGTGTTCTAGTGTACTTTCTCATCTCCGCAAGGGCAGGGAAGCTGTTACATGACCCCGATTCTCTTTCCAATAGTGTTCTAGTTGCAAAGTACTTTGCATCAGTGAGATGCAATTGACCAAGACGTGGGAGGGAGAAGGTGGTGTGGAGCCTACCGTCCCGTCGATGGAGTCACCGCCTTTCCTGGGGGCAGTATCCATCCATGGTCCCCTGGTCACTGAGTTGAGGCAGGCCCACTGGATGCTGCTCACACAGAAGCTGTGTGCCCCTGAAGCCCACTCTACTGGGGGCTGTCCACACCTCTAGCCTATTCCTCCAGGCCCTCTGAATGACTGTCAATACAGGTAAACCGGGTGCTTAGGATTTCTGCAGGGATTTGCCTCCTAAATTGGAGGAGAGAGACTATTGCAGTCTGCATTCTCAAACACCTCAGGAAGATTACACATCTCCACAGCACCTTAAAAAACGAGCCAAAGTACCTACCCGAGACATCTTAGGTTACAATTTGGCTTCTTCAAGGCCTCACAGAGATACCATGATCCAGTAGCTATGGGGCTGAACCCCAGATCCAAGTTTGTTAAGCTGGAGTCTTCCTGGAGCAGCTTTGAGAGGTGTCTACAGTCACGTCTGGTTATGTTGCAACGTGATAACCTGCAAAGACCGTTGGATTCTTCTGACTTACGCCCTGCAGAGTGGTTGTTCCTTCCAGCAGCACACACCTTCCACTGTGAGCTACAGACTTTCAGGCAGACCTGTACGTGAAAACGTGCACGTGAAATCATTACATCACGCCCACCCTGCCTGAGTGTTAGAGGGTTCAACTGACCTTTGTCTGCCACCTTTTATTATGAAGACATAGACATACGCTTAAGATACAGATGTTCCTAGAACAGCAGCATGTCCTATAGGTCAAGAGCTTAGACTCTAGGGTCAGACAGACCCAAGACTGAATCTGAGGTCCCATTTATTTTCTGCGTGGTTAGGCCACCAGGGTTCTACTCTTGCTGTAGAGAGACAGAGAGATTTTATTTCATGGCTTGTGTTTAAATCATCCCAACAGGACTGTGGTGTACCAAAAGCTCAAGTTTCCCGATAGCTAGTGACTGGGTTTATCATTTAAACTCTGTAGACTTTCCTACAAGCTTAGGCTTCTACAAAGCCCTCTGACTAGGAGGCCAGACCACACAGAAGGATGGCCACATGGTACATTTAGACAGGTGGGTCTGTAATCAACCGTCCCAGCCCTGTGCCCCAACCATGGCATAATTGCAACCGTGGCCACAGACCCTGAAGTTCAGGGATGATAACTAGACCAAAAGACACCATGCTTTGTAGTATGTGAAATCCTAAAGTCATTGGTGAACCCAAGAAGTTTAGGCAAGGGAACTCAAACAAAATATAAGATTGAGTTTTGTAGGCTAAGTGGAGGCTTGGTCCAACATCAACTCTACATATTTAAGGCAATGATCTTTGCCATTTCAGTTTCTAGAGGGGGCTTTTTACCTACCACATAGATGTGACCACAGGCAAGCTAAGTGGCTAAGTGTTGGTTTTCCAATTAGTAAATATGAAATAAAGGTAACTATCTCATGGGTTGTAAGAATTTTTTAAAAATCTTTGTAAAATTTAGTAAAGTCCCTCGCACACAGTGAGTGCTTAACGAGCACTGGACATTTTTTATTTAAAATTTGACATTTATTTATTTTTGAGAGACAGCACAAGCAGGAGAGGGGCAGAGAAAGAGACACACACACACACACACACACACACACACACACACAGAATCCAAAGCAGGCTCCGGGCTCTGAGCTGTCAGCACAGAGCCCGACACGGGGCTCAAACTCACGAACCACAAGATCATGACCTGAGCCAAAGTAGGATGCTTAACTGACTGCACAACCCAGGCGCCCCTGGACATTTTTTGTTGAGATGCCTAAGCCAACTCTAAAGACATGATGTCTGGGCACCTGGGTGGCTCAGTTGAGTGTCCGACTTCAGCTCAGGTCATGATCTCCCAGTCCGTGAGTTCGAGCCTCGCGTCGGGCTCTGTGCCTGGAGCCTGCTTCGGATTCTGTGTCTCCCTGTCTCTCTGCCCCTCCCCTGCTCGTGCTCTCTCTGTCTCTCAAAAATAAAGATTAAAAAAAATTTTTTTAAGTTAAAAAAAATAAAGACATGATGTCACTACATAGACAGCTTTGTAGAATTTCCTGTTCTTCCTATGTCCCACCTAAACAGTATTCATTAGATCTTTTCATTTTCTTTATATGCCACTATAAGCCGAAAACTTGTTTTCTCTTTTTAGTCTTAAATGACTGGAGCACATCTGGATTAAAGGAGAGCCTAGATTAATCCAGCTAGAAGCCATAAGGCTAATGGGCAGACAGAAGTGCCCCCAGGAGAATAAGCAGCTCAGGGAAATCAAAGCCAAGGAAAAAAAATCTGAACAGAAATAAGCCTCTAACTCTGCCCAGTCTGTTGAATGTTACCCTAACTATGCTTCTAATGGGAACAGGTATTCCATGCTGGGATTATTCCCATATAACAAGGGTCAGCAAATTACAGCCCATGGGTCAAATCCAGCCCACCACCTGTTTCTGGTGAATAAGGTTTTGGTGTAACACAACCACACTTCATTTCCTTACATGTTCAACTCAGCAATGGCACAGTTGAATACTTGCAAGAGAGACCCTATGGCCCATAAAGTCTAAAATCTTTACCATCTAGCCATTTGCAGGAAAGAAAGGAAGTATTGAACCCTACCACATAACTCAACCCCTTCACAGTTGTAGGAACAAGTAGGTCATGTGGACTTTAAAAATATACACAAAAGGGGCGCCTGGGTGGCGCAGTCTGTTAAGCGTCCGACTTCAGCCAGGTCACGATCTCGCGGTCCGGGAGTTCGAGCCCCGTGTCAGGCTCTGGGCTGATGGCTCAGAGCCTGGAGCCTGTTTCCGATTCTGTGTCTCCCTCTCTCTCTGCCCCTCCCCCGTTCATGCTCTGTCTCTCTCTGTCCCAAAAATAAATAAACGTTGAAAAAAAAATTAAAAAAAAAACATACACAAAACATCAGACCCGAGAACCAACTGTCTATCCCAAATTTCCGACATAGGAAGAGGTCAGAAGGTAAGCCCTGCTCTGAAAGGCATGTGAATATTCCTGTTTCTACCTGTCCTTTCCCTAATGTGTACCAGGGTCTCGCCAATTTCATTCACGTAGAATCATCAAGTGCTCTCCTATCTGTCCTACCTGAATGCAGGTGCGCACACACACAGACTTAAACCAGGTTCTGTAGTTGACAGGGTGACTCAGACCCCCACGTAAAAGTTTCACCGCACCATCCCCAAGGTTGTCGTTGGCCAAGCACAGGTGCGTCAGCGCCTGGTTGACGATCGAAGCAGAAGAGAGCTCCTCGCAACAGGCTTCTGTAAGATGAGTTTTCTAACCTGCAAAAGCACCGCACAAGTAGCAAGACCGTGAGAACATTTCCAAAGCGCAGCCTTCTTGGCTGACATCCCTTCTTGTTAATTCAGCACCCCCTATAACATGTGCTCATGATCAAAGCCCGAAGGACCAGGAATGGGAGAAGGGCAAGAAAGATGCTTGAATTATCCACCTGGGACCAAAACTGGGAGCTAGGGGGTCTATGTCAGGGGGAAGTCCCATATGGGTCGCCCAGCAAATCCAGGTGTTACCAGTGCTGTTCCCTATGTGGCCCCAGACCTAGTGTGGAGATGCTCCATGGGAACAGGCAGCACTTACGACAGCCTCTGCAGGAAGCACTTGGGGTGTCTCAGAGTCTTGCACAGCAACCTGGCACTCTCATCCAGGAGCTCATTTGCTGTGAGGTTCAGGCATGTGAGGGACTGGTTGACTTCAAGGGCTGAGAAGAAATAAGCCCACTGCTGAGTGGTGTCAGAACAGGATCCCAGCCTGAGATAAATGGGGGAAAGCCATTCTTCTGGGAGGACAGAGAGGCCACATCAGCTTACTATGCTTCCCTCAAGACTATTTTGGATTTCCATTTCATTCTTCTCCAATATGTGCCCAACCCTGACCTGAATTAGTACTGAGAATTGATCTCCTTTGCTTCTTCAAATGTCCCCATTGCCATTTGATCAACATCCAACCTCATGTAAGAGAAAAAAATCTGTAATACAATTAGGCATGAAGTTTCACTAACGTGGCCTGTTACTGCTCAAACTCTGCCTTTTTTTTTAAATATGAAATTTATTGTCAAATTGGTTTCCATACAACACCCAGTGCTCATCCCAAAAGGTGAAACTGCCTTAAAAAAAAAAAAAATTAACGTTTATTATTGAGAGACAGAGCATGAGCGGGGGAGGGGCAGAGAGAGATGAGACACAGAATCGGAAGCAGGCTCCACGCTCCAAGCTGTCAGCACAGGGCCCGAGGCGGGGCTCCAACTCACAAACCGCAAGATCATGACCTGAGCCAAGGTCAGACGCTTAACCAACTGAGCCACCCAGGCGCCCCATAGGGAGTTCTTAAAATTAGTACCTGTCTGGCCTCAGAGATTAGCCTATAATGAAGAGGTTATAAATTGCTTAAGTCATTGGAATACAGACAGGGTGGAATGTGAAGGGTCTCAAATCCTGTGAGCCTAACTGGGAGATTCTGATTCAGACATTTGCCGAGGTTTAGTGTACCCACTTAGAAACATCACTTATCAAAACTTTAGAGTAACATTTTTTTTCTAATTAAATGAGGAACAACATCAAAAATCATCCATAGGGAAAGAGCTACCCTTTGTGTCTGCCCCCTGTGCAAAGCAGGTCATATTCCTGCTTCAGTTTTATGGATGAGGAAACAGCTCAGAATCCTAGAGGTAAAAAATGGTATTTGGAAGTGAGCTCAAATCCAAAAACAAAACAAAACAAACCTGTGCTGATAGCCTGTACCTCAGGCTGCCACCCAACTAAACCAAAGGAAGGAAAAATGGTTCCCTAGGTGGGTGATGATCATCAGAGTGCTCATGGTGGGGGGGGGCGGTCTCTGAGGAATTGCTCAAATCAGTGAAATACCAGCGGCCAGGATACTTGATGCTTCTGTGGTATTGCTGAGTGGTCAGTTAGGGTTGATGGTTGCTCTGAATCCTACCATGTAGACAACCTGGAGTCTAAGATACCATGTCCCTGAGCCAGAGGACAGTGCAGAATTCTGGGCGTTTCTTTGCCCTCGGGGCTCGTTATTCAATGCACAAGACGAGCTGGCTGGAGAAAAAAGAATGTGGATGGGGTTTCTGCCTCTGTTCGAGACTACGTCCCCTGTTTAACGTGGCATCCGATCTGAGTAGGTCTGTCTCCTTTCCCGTTCACCCAGAGGCACGGGGTAGCTAGCACACGGCATCAGATGACTGCTGAGAAAAGCAAAGACCGGGAGATCTACCTCAGATACTGCAGGTTACATCTGGAGTGTTTCAGTGGCTCACACAACAGCAGCAGCAGCAGCTTGTCACTGTGGCCACCACCTTCCAGGACCAGGTAGGTCAGAGTCTTCTTACCAATGACAGCTAGACACAAGCTCCGATAAGCATCGGCAGGGGAGACCTTTTTGATCCTAGGGAAAAACAAAAAGGGGTTCCGTCCTGAGTGCTGTGGACACAGAGAGGTGAGCAGTCTCAGGGTCAAGGTGGACGGGGGAAGATGGTCAGGAAGGCGGACGAGGAGAGCGAGTCAATCGAGTGATGGCTGGAAAGAAGAAAAGCAAGGACGGCTGAAGGGGTCACTCACCGTTGTCTTAGTTCATGCTGATGAAATGCGCTCTCCTTGTGTTTTTGTGTCCTGCCATGTGTCTCCTTCAGCTCACAGCCTTCTTCCCCTCACCCTCAATGTCTACTGACCTTCCCTAGCCAGAATAAAGGATTTCTGACTGCCACTCCCGGTAGCTGTTTCCATTTCCACAAAGCTGTTTCCACTAAGGCTACAGCACGTAATGGTTTATGAGTTAGAAAACAAATTAGACTCCCTGAGGGTATGGGCCATGAAGAGTCACCCGATGCTTGCCACATCGGCTAAAGTTAACAAGTCGGGAGACAGCAGACATTGGCAAGGATGCCGAGAAAGGGGAACCCTCGTGCACTGCTGGTGGGAAGGCAAACCGATGCAGCCACTCTAGAGAACAGTATGGAGGTTCCTCAAGAAGTTAAAAATAGAACCACCCTACCACCCAGCAATTGAACTATTAGGTACTTATCCAAAGGATACAAACATGCTGATTCCAAGGGGCACCTGCACCCCCGTGTTTATAGCAGCGCTATCAACAATAGCCAAATCATGGATTGTGGAATGTTAAATAGGATTACAAGAAATCTTAAATGGAGTAGAACATGAATTTCCTCTAATCCAACTGTGGACATCAAGAAACAATTCAGCACTAAAAAAAAAATAAGATTTTTTGTTTCTGGCATCTGGACTCTATGCCACCTTCTTCAGAGTAAGAATTAATCAACCTGGTGTTATATACATCATGAAATCTAGCTCCTAAGTTATCCTGTGTGCACAGCAGGAAATAACTGGGGGAAATTTTTCTTTCAGGACCTCTTTCTGAGGCATGATTAATGAATCCTAATTTGACATGGACTCAACACCCGCCACGACTGCCTCTTCTACCCTGTAATTGCAGATCTTCATTTACACTTATATTTTTAGAGGTTCTTCTCCCGTTTTTGTACCTCCCAACCTGGCACTCCATCCCCCTCTTGTAAAACACTCCCTAAACCCACAACTGGTCTAATAACGCATGACCCTTCATGTTTAGATAACGAACATTCCCATCGGTTTATCCGAAAGAGGCTTCAAAATGAAATTTTCAGCACCGAGTGCCAGAGTAAGGCGGATGCCGGCTCTTCAGGACCTCTGCTTACATTGTCCAAAACTCTCAGTGGAACAGGTTATGGGTGCCATCTAATTCTGGTTTTCTCATGTAAAGCCTTATAAAACCAGACCCATGTAAACTTTCAAGGCCACACAGAAGAAACTAACATCTTTCCAGGCACCAACCTATGTCAGATCACTTTGAACACACAAGTCCCGTGGCATTCCGAGAAAAGCAAGCTACCGATCTCCTGACATCGGCAGGTACGGTCAACTGATGTTTGCCAGAGCTATTCCTTCCAAGTATATAGCACAACATTTCGGGTGGCTTAAGTAAACTTTCTAAGGCATGTTGGTTTGGAGAAGGGGATGGTAGGGAGTTTCAGCAGCGTAGCGGTCTGTAATTTTGAACACAACTTCTAAAGTTTATCACTCGCACATGTATTGGTTTTAAAGGATACCCTAACAGTCACCTGCCCAGGCGGCCCCATCATGATTTACTTGTGCCCCAACCTACCTCACTACCTGGACTCCTTTCTCAATCCCATCCCACATACCAGTTATAAATTCACCATTGCCCTATCAACGCTTCCTTATTCACATTATTTAAAACTGTTTCTCCCGGGGCGCCTGGGTGGCTCAGTCGGTTAAGTGTCCGACTTCAGCCAGGTCATGATCTCGCGGTCCGCGAGTTCGAGCCCCGCGTCAGGCTCTGGGCTGATGGCTCAGAGCCTGGAACCTGTTTCCGATTCTGTGTCTCCCTCTCTCTCTGCCCCTCCCCCGTTCATGCTCTGTCTCTCTCAGTCTCAAAAATAAATAAACATTAAAAAAAAAATTAAAAAAAAAAACTGTTTCTCCCAAGAGGGAGGGAGCCAAACCATAAGAGACTCTTAAAAACTGAGAACAAACTGAGGGTTGATGGGGGGTGGGAGGGAGGGGAGGGGAGGGGAGGTGACAGGTATTGAGGAGGGCACCTGTTGGGATGAGCACTGAGTGTTGTATGGAAACCAATTTGACAATAAATTTCATATTAAAAAAAAAAAACAACTGTTTCCCCCAATTTCCACCCGGGTCTCCTTCTGACATGCATGTACCTATATTTCCTATAGGAGAGTTTCAACTATGCCCATAGCAGATGTATGGAAACCTCCAAACACTTGGCCAAGTTTCATGAAAATAACTCAAGGTAACATACAATTCTTTCACTAGGAGCCATGTCAATATGTTGTATTCTGGGAACCTGGTTAGTCAGAGCCTGGTCAGGCATCCAGACTGCTGCCACATTAAAAATGCCTGGGGGGGGGCGCCTGGGTGGCGCAGTCGGTTAAGCGTCCAACTTCAGCCAGGTCACGATCTCGCGGTCCGTGAGTTCGAGCCCCGCGTTAGGCTCTGGGCTGACGGTTCAGAGCCTGGAGCCTGTTTCCGATTCTGTGTCTCCCTCTCTCTCTGCCCCTCCCCCGTTCATGCTCTGTCTCTCTCTGTCCCAAAAAAAATAAATAAACGTTGAAAAAAAAATTTAAAAAAAATGCCTGGGGATTAGTTTCTACTCACACCACTTTCTGGAGATGACAGGTGACACGGGTTATTCGCTCACAAAGAATCCTCACGGAGGAGGAACTCAAGAAGCTTTGGCTCACATCCAAGAAGCACAGGCTCTTGTTTGAACTGAACACCAAGCAGAGATCCGCCCAGAGCTGGAGAGAGAGATGGTCATACTGTGACCTAGAAGGAAGGGACGGACAAGAGCGTCTGTTGAAAACCACGTATGGCAGCACTTTCAACGATAGCCAAATTATGGAAAGAGCCCACATTGTCCGTCAACCGACAAATGGATACAGAAGATGTGGTTTATATATACAATGGAATACTACCTGGCAATGAGAAAGAATGAAATCTGGCCATTTGCAGCAACGTGGATGGAACTGGAAGGTATTATGCTAAGTGAAATAAGTCAGAAAAATACAGACAGCATATGTTTTCACTCACATGTGGATCTTGAGAAACGTAAGACCAGGGGGGAAGGGAAGGGGAAAATAGTTACAAACAGAGAGGGAGGGGGACAAACCGTAAGAGACTTAAATACAGAGAACAAACTGAGGGTTGATGGGAGTGGGGGAGGGGGGAAAGTGGGTGATGGGCATTGAGGCAGGCACCTGTTGGGATGAGCACTGGGTGTTGTATGGAAGCCGATCTGACAATAAATTATATTTAAAAGGAAAAACAAAGAAAAGCATTTATGGGAAGAGTAGGAACTGGCAGGCTGTACCACAAAGGAAACCACCGACAAAATGAAAAGGCAGCCTATGGAATGGGAGGAAATATTGGCAGATCATATCATCTGATAAGGGGTTAATATCCAAAACATGTAAAGAACACCTACAAGTCAAAAAAAAAAAAAAAAGACTTAAAAATGAGTAGAGGAGGGGCGCCTGGGTGGCTCAGTCGGTTGAGCGTCCGACTTCGGCTCAGGTCATGATCTCGCGCTCTGTGAGTTCGAGCCCCGCGTCGGGCTCTGTGTTGACAGCTCAGGGCCTGGAGCCTGTTTCAGATTCTGTGTCTCCCTCTCTGACCCTCCCCTGTTCATGCTCTGTCTCTCCCTATCTCAAAAATAAATAAAACGTTAAAAAAATTTAAAAAAATGAGTAGAGGATCTGAAAAGACATTTTTCCAAAGAAGACATTCAGACGCCCAACAGGCACATGAAATGATGCTCAACATCACTCATCATCATGGAAACGCACCTCGCATCTGTCAGATGGCTGGACTCAAAAGACAAGAAAAAAAAAGTGTTGGCGAGGATATGGAGAAAAGGGAATCCTCTCGCCCTGTTGGTGGGAACGTAAATTGGCACAGCTACCATGGAAAATGTCTGGAGGTTCCTCCAAACCTTAAAAATAGAACTACACTATGATCCAGGAATCCTATTTCTGGCTATTTTTCCGGAGAGAATGAAATCACTATCTAGAAAAGATATCTGCCCTCCCATGTTCATGACACCATCATTTACAATACTCAAAATAGGGAAGCAACCTAAGTGTCCGCTGATGGATGAATGGATAAAGAAAATGTGTGTGTATGCGACAGAATATTATGCAGCCACAAAAAAAAAAAAAGGAAATTTTGCCATTTGTGACTACATGGATGGATCTCGGGAGCATTACGCTAAGTGAAGTAAGCCTGGGAAGGCAGAAAGACAAATACTGAATGGTCTCACTTATACATGGAACCTAAAAGAAACAAACATGAACTCATAGAACAGATTGGTGGTTGCCAGAGGCAGGATGTGGATAAAATGGGTCAAAGTGGTCAAAAAGTACAAACTTCCAGACAGAAGCCCTGAGGGTGTGATGTATGGTATGGTGGCTCTAGCTTGAGAAAAAGAGAATTGTTGGGGCGCCTGGGTGGCTCAGTTGGGTGAGCGTCCGACTTGGGCTCAGGTCATGATCTCCCAGTTCCTGGGTTGAGACCCATGTGGGGATCTGCGTTGGCAGCTCAGAGCCTGGAGCCTGCTTCGGATTGTGTGTGTGTCTCTCTCTCTGCCCCCCTCCCCACTCACACAGTCTCTCGCGGTCTCAAAAACAACCATTAAAAATTTTAATTAAAAAAATTTTTAAAAACAATTGTTAAGGAAAATACGTGAAATATCCAGATGGTCTAGGGATACCCTGAACCTGGTCCCATTAACACTAAGGTTCCATTCCTAACCTGAACATCACGACCTGCACCTTGAGTGGCAAGCTGGCAGGAGAAATTGTGGCCAGAAGCCCGTTCTGACCCTCAGCCACAGGGAGCGGAAGTCGGCCCCGTTCCGGGTGCCGCAGGGTGGGAGGCTGAGGGCGGGGGCAATTGACAAAGTGAACCGTGAGGCTCCTTACCCGGCAGCCTGGGCCTCGGACCCCGACGCGGTGTCGTCGTCCAGGAACACGCCCTTTTCCACCCGCAGACGCAGTTTCTGCAGCCGTTCGCAATGCTTGAGGCAGAAGGACGCGTGCGCGAGGTCCGTGGGGTCTTTCAAGTGCAGGGACACTTCCGTGACCTGGGCCACGGCTTCCTTCACCAGCGGTTCGTCCTGCGATTCGTAGAGACGGCACAAGGTCTCCCTCGTGTCCGTCACCGAGGAGAAGGGGCCGTTCTCGGGGGACCTCACGGTGCACGCCAGCAGCTCGTGCTTGAGCTCCGTGGACACCGGGCAGCCGAAGGCGGCCCCCAGCTCCCTGACCCGGTCTTCGTTGGCGAGGCCGAACAAGAAGCGCCCCACGTGGGCCAGGTGGGGGTTCCGGCGCCCTTCCTCCTTGGAGAGCAGCGTCCGCACCCCGCGAGCGCCACAGCCGGGGCCGCCCTCGCCGCCGCCCAGGACGTAGAGCGCGGCCGCCAGGAGGTGCTGCAGGCTCAGGTGCAGGAAGCGGTAGCAGCCCGCGCACTCGCCGCTCTCCAGCAGGAGGCTCCGGTCCACGAAGGGGCGCAGGTCGGCCTCGCGCACGCCCAGTCTGCGCAGGTCCCGGGGCTCAAACAGCGAGGTCTGCGCCCACACGCCCTCGGCCGCCAGGAGGCACAGGACGCGCAGCGGGGCCCGGGGGCGCGGGCGCGGGCAGCTGCCCGGCGCGGGCGCGAACCGGCTGCACAGGAAGCGCAGCAGCAGCGACGCGGCGGTGCGGCACGTGCGGCCCGGGTCGTCGCCCTCGTCCGCGGGCAGCCGCAGGCAGGCGCCCAGCATCCAGCACACGGCGGGCGCCGAGCCCAGGCGGAGCAGCGCCGCGTTGCTTCTCATCAGCTGCCAAGCGCGCCGCGCCTGAGCCTCGCCTCCCAGCTGTCGCCGCAGATACGCCCTGCGCTCCGGCTCCGAGAGCCCCTCGACCTCCACCAGGAGCGGCTGCTCCACCACCAGCCGCAGCTCCCCCAGGGCCTCGGGCCGCGTGGTCACCAGGAGCGTGGCCGCCGGGAGCAGCTTCCTCTTGAGCAGGCCCCCCAGGAGCACGGGCGCCGGCCGCCGCGCGCCCCAGTCGCTGCCCAGGTCGCGCGCCAGCGCCGCGGCGGGCACGCGCAGCTCCTCGAAAGCGTCGATGACCAGCAGGAGCGTCCGCGCCCGCGCGAGCAGCTGCGGAAGGGCCCGGCGCGGGCCCGGGGCGCTGTCGGCCAGCAGCTCCGCCAAGGTGCACGGCCCCCTGCGGCTGAGCGCCTTGCAGCTGAGGTAGAGGGCGGCGGGGCGGGCGCGGGCCTGGCCGGCCTGCGTCCAGTCCAGCATGCACTTCTTGGCCAGCGTGGTCTTCCCGACGCCCGCGGCACCGTGGAGCACCACCGTCTGTGGCATTAGCTCTGTGGACGTCCTGGCGTTCAAGAGGGATAGGAACCCTTGGCTTCTCTGGGTCACATGGTCGTGAACGTCGTCATCATCTCCTGGCCAAGGAGTGTCCTTCTGGATGGAGGATTTCTCCATCGCGTTCCTGTCTTGCTCCTCTGCACCCGTAAGGCTACGCGAGGAGACAACGTTGGGGTGGCAGGGATTCAACTCAACTTGAAAACACACTTTGTAAAGGACCAGAAATGAGGACTATCAAGAATAGGCGCGTTACCTTCCGCTACCAGACAGTATTGACCCTCTGGCTCCTGTAACCTGCCAGTCCCCCCCATCCCTTTTTTTATGTTTATTTTTTTTTGAATGTTTATTTACTTTTGAGAGAGAGAGTGCACACAAGTGAGCAGGAAAGGGGCAGAGAGCAAGGGAGACACAGAATCGGAAGCAGCCTCCAGGCTCGGAGCTGTCAGCACAGAGCCTGATGTGGGGTTCTAACACATGAACCGTGAGATCATGACCTGAGCGGAAGTCGAATGCTTAACTGAGCCACTTCGGTGCCCCTAGAAGAATTTTTTAAATGTTTTTGTTTATTTTTGAGAGAGAGAGACAGAGCATGAGCAGGGGAGAGGCAGAGAGAGAGGGAGACACAGAATCCGAAGCAGGCTCCATGCTCTGAGCTGTCAGCACAAAGCCCGACATGGGGCTTGAACCCATGAACCGTGAGATCATGACCTGAGCTGAGCTGAAGTCAGATGCTTAACCAACTGGGCCACCCAAGTGCCCCATCCCAGGGCCCAATTTAAGGTGTCATTCACTTGATTCACCCTTGTGCTGACCCTGGCAAAGACTTACTACCAACTAGAGCAGATGATAGGAAACTGGTAGAAGGTAAACAAAGGACCCAGGAGACAGAACCACGAGCTCACTGGTGACTCACAAGGTCAACGTCTTCCAGTGCAAAGCAGTAGGGACAAACCAGTCTTCCATAAATGGTGCTGCATCAATTAGATAGCCACATAAAAAGTAAACTCGGATCCCTACATCACAGCACACAACTAATTTGAGATCAATTATAATCTCAGTTTGTGAGCAGCAAGTCCATAAAGCTCATAAGAAGAAAAATAAAAACTGTCCCCACTGGGGAGAAGATATTTGCAAATGACATCTCAGATCAAGGGTTAGTATCCAAAATCTGTAGAGAACTTCTCAAACTCAACACCCAAAAAACAAATAATCCAGTGAAGAAATGGGCAAAAGACACGAATAGATACTTTTCCAAAGAAGACATCCAGATGGCCAACAGGCACATGAAAAGATGTTCAACGTCACTCCTCATCAGGGAAACACAAATCAAAACCACACTGAGGTATCACCTCATGCCGGTCAGAGTGGCTAAAATGAACAAATCAGGAAACTATAGATGCTGGAGAGGATGTGGAGAAATGGGAACCCTCTTGCACTGTTGGTGGGAATGCAAACTGGTGCCGCCGCTCTGGAGAACAGTGTGGAGGTTCCTCAAAAAATTAAAAATACATCTACCCTATGATCCAGAAATAGCACTGCTAGGAATTTACCCAAGGAATATAGGAGTGCTGATGCATAGGGGCACTTGTACCCCAGTGTTTATAGCAGCACTCTCAACTGTAGCCAAATTATGGAAAGAGCCTAAATGTCCATCAACTGATGAATGGATAAAGAAATTGTGGTTTATATACACAATGGAGTACTACGTGGCAATGAGAAAGAATGAAATCTTGCCATTTGCAACAACATGGATGGAACTGGAGGATATAATGCTAAGTGAAGTCATACAGAGAAAGACAGATACCATATGTTTTCACTCATATGTGGATCCTGAGAAACTTAACAGAAGACCATGGGGAAGGGGAAAAAAGTTACAGAGAGGGAGGGAGGTAAACCATAAGAGACTCTTAAAATCTGAAAATAAACTGAGGGTTAATGGGGGGTGGGAAAGAAGGGAAAGTGGGTGATGGGCATTGAGGAGATAACCTGTTGGGATGAGCACTAGGTGTTGTATGGAAACCAATTTGACAATAAATTTCATATTAAAAAAAAGACATCCAGATGGCTAACAGACATGAAAAAATGCTCAACATCATTCATCATCAGGGAAATAGAAATCAAAACCACAATGAGATCCCACCTCACACCTCTCAGAATGGCTAACATTAACAACTCAGGCAGCAACAGATGTTGGCGAGGATGCAGAGAAAGAGGAGCCCTTTTTCACCACTGGTGGGAATGCAAACTGGTGTAGCCACTCTGGAAAACAGTATGGAGGTTCCTCAAAAAATTAAAAATAGAACTACTCTACGACCCAGCAATTGCACTACTAGGTATTTATCCAAGGGATACAGATGTGCTGTTTCGAAGGGACACCTGCACCCCAATGTTCATAGCAGTACTATCAACAATAGCCAAAGTATGGAAAGAGCCCAAATGTCCATCGATGGATGAATGGATAAAGAAGATGTGGTGTGTGTATGTGTATATATATATGTATATATATATATATATATATATATATATATATATATGTATATATATGTATGTATATATATATATATATACATACACACAGAGTATTAGTCGGCAATCAAAAAGAATGAAATCTTGCCATTTGCAACTATGTGGATGGAACTAGAGTGTATTATGCTAAGTGAAATTAGCCAGAGAAAGACAAATATCATATGACTTCACTCATGAGGAATTTAAGATATAAAACAGATGAACTTAAGGGAAACAAAAATAATAAGGAGGGAGACAAAACATAAAAGAGACTCTTAAATACAGAAAACTGAGGGTTACTGGAGTGGTTGGGGGGGGAAGGTCTAAATGGGTAAGGGGCATAAGGGAGGACATTTGTTGGGATGAGCACTGGGTGTTATACATAGGGGATGAATCACTGGAATCTACTCCTAAAATCAGTATAGCACTATCTGCTAACTAACTTGGATGTAAATTAAAAACTAGATAAATACATAAATAAATAAAAATAATGTAAATGAAGGGAAAAATAAACTTAAAAAAATTTTTTTAATTTATCTGGCACCACACACACACACAAAAAAACAAGAACACAAAACACACACAAAAGCAAACAACAAGAAACACAACTATCCCCACTGCTTGGCAGTAATCAAGATAACGTACTAGCCATAAAGGTAAAAACCGATAACCTGAATTTGATTTTGAATCGGGACCTTAGGTTCCTCCAAAGAAAGGAAGACAAAAGGCACAGAAGGTAAAAAGGCAGCTAGCTGCAAGCTACGAGCTGAGAGCATATGCACTCAAAGTACGGATATTTTGAAATCCCTATTTTCAGAAGGAATGTTAAGGCATGCAAGGAATTCCAGCAAGCATGTACTAAAACAAGGTAACACTTGGTGGAAAGAAAGCCGAAGACTGGAAAAGGCACCTCAAAGAAGAGAATGGCCAATAAGCACCTTGAAAGGCATTCAACCTCAATAGACCTAAGGGAAATGCAAACGAAGACCCTAATGATAGAGATCGACCCTGCCCCCATCAGAATGGTTAAAATTAAGGGGGGGCGGGGGCGGCGGCGGCCTGGGTGGCTCAGTCGGTTTAGCGGTTAAGCGTCTGACTTCGGCTCAGGTCATGATCTCACGGCTGGTGAGTTTGAGCCCGCGTGGGCTCTGTGCTGACAGCTCAGAGCCTGGAGCCTGCCTCAGGTTCTGTGTCTCCCTCGCTCTCTGCCCCTCCCCTGCTCGTTCTCGAGCTCTCTCAAAAATAAATAAACATTTAAAAAGGGGAGGGCACCTAGGGGGCTCAGTCGGTTGAGCTTCCGACTTCAGCTCGGGTCATGACCTCACAGTTCTTGAGTTCAAGCCCCATGTCAGGGTTAAATTGAAAAAAAAAAAAAAAACTTGCATTGCCAAACACAGAGGTTTGTCCTGCAGCCAGCCATACCCATGCGTTCCGTGACAAGCAGCTTTATCCCTGGCATTAAGTAGTGCAGACATCTGCAGAAGGGGCATGCACATCCATTCGCTGTGCCCGTCCTCATCGTGTCCCCAGACTGTAGCCGTCCAAGAAACCACACAGAAGGAACCCTCAAATTGTATTGATTCAGCCCATGCAAAGCTCCTACTGGGGAAAACTGGTCTAAGGTGGCCTTGGTCAGCAGACTGGTTTTGAAAGGAAGTCGGGCGTTGCCGGGCAGAAAAGAGCAGGCATCCGCAGTGTCCGAAGAGCCATCTGGTGAGTGGTCGCTTGGGTGTGTGACGACCAAGTGGATTCTTCATATTAATTATGATGGTTAGCGTTGATTTGTATAAACAGCTAGAAACTTCTATGTACGTACACACACACATGTAAACACGTTTTTAAAGATTAAGAGGAAGTTGGGGGCCCCTGGGCAGCTCAGTCTGTTATGCGTCTGACTTGATTTCAGCTCAGGTCACACTCTCATGGTTGTCAGTTCAAGCCCTGCATCATGCTTGGGATTCTCTCTCTCCCTCCACCCACCCCTCTTCCCTGCTGGAGCTCCCTCTCTCCCTTTCTCTCTCTCTCTCTCTCTCTCTCTCGCTCGCTCGCTCTCTCCCTTCCTTTCTCTCTCTCTCTCTCTCTCAAGAAAGAAAAGAGGAAGTTAGCATAGCTTTTTGCCTTAGAAGTGACAGAATGAAACAAAGGGAAAACTAGGACTGCATTAAATGTTCACGCTATAAATGCAAACCCTGTATCTGGATAATTTCCTTTACATATTTCTATGATCCCTGTCTTTTGAAGGAGTTATTATGATAATTAACATCTTAGTATTTCTATCTGTTAGGGACTATTTAAAAAATCACATTTAAGGGTGCCTCGGTGGCTCAGTCAGTTAACCACCCAATTCTTTTTTTTTTTTATTTTTTTTTTCAACGTTTATTTATTTTTGGGACAGAGAGAGACAGAGCATGAACGGGGGAGGGGCAGAGAGAGAGGGAGACACAGAATCGGCAACAGGCTCCAGGCTCTGAGCCATCAGCCCAGAGCCTGACTCGGGGCTCGAACTCACGGACCGCGAGATCGTGACCTGGCTGAAGTTGGACGCTTAACCGACTGCACCACCCAGGCGCCCCAACCACCCAATTCTTGATTTCAGCTCAAGGTCATGATCTCACAGTTTATGAGTTCAAGCCCCGCATTGGGCTCCACGCGGACAACAGTCTGCTTGGGATTCTCTCTCTCTCTCTCTCTCTCTCTCTCTCTCTCTTTTCTCTCTCTTTCTCTCTCTCTCTCTCTCTCTCTCCCCCACTCCCTCTCCTTCCTCTCTCTCTCTCTCTCTCTCTCTCTCTCAAAAATAAATAAACTTAAAATTTTTTTAGATCACATTTAAGCCTTGCAACAATCTGATCAGGTAAATTCTATTATCTGTGCTTTTTATGGTGCAGCTGAGGCATAGGGCAGTGCTGCCCCAAGTGTGGCGCTCAGACCAGCAGCATTGTCTGGGAACTTATGGAAAATGCAGATTCTGGGGCCCTATCCCAGACCTACCCATCAGGAAGTCTGGAGATGGGCCCAGGAATCTAGTTTAAGGGCGTCCAGGTGATTATGATAAATGCTAGTTTCAGAACCACCAGCCAAGGGAAGTCAGATCAAGGTCCACAAGAACACACCTGCTGAAGGTGAAATCCAGATCATCATGAGAAGGAGTTTAACTCAAGAACTGGTGTTCTCAGTCACTGATACACTGCCTGAACCACTTAACTAAATAAAAAGCAAATCATCTCTACACCCTCAGGCATTAAATGGGCAACACTAGGGATGAGCCATTTAGTAAGTACATGGAGAAAGGGTAGAACACATCCAATCGTAAGTTAGATTAGGCAAATCTAAATTGTGTTTTGTGTCCCAAAACACAAAGGCTTATAAGGGCTCATGATTGGTATGAAATATTTAATATAAAAATATTCAGACTAAAATGCCAAGTCGGAAAGAAGCCCCCAACAACTGTGCTTGAATGTCAAGGTCACAGATGATTTTATCTTTATGGTCTTTTTTTCAATGCTGTCTTTGATCATCATGCCTTTGGGGTTGGGGAGGGTTGTTAAGTTTTTATTTAAATTCCAGTTAAATGGGTGATGGGCGTTAAGGAGAGTGCTTCTGGTGATGAGCACTGGGTGTCCTATGTGAGAGACCAATCACTGGGCTCTACTCCTGAAGCCAAGACAATACTCTATGTTAACTAACTTGAGTTTAAATTTTTAAAAAAATACATTCCAGCTAACATGCAATGTAATATTAGTTTCAGGTATACACTATAGTGATTCAACACTTCCATCCATCACCCAGTGAGGTGTTGCTCCCATCATCAGGAGGTGTTTGGTTTTGCGGGAAAAGTCTTAGAAGAGGGTCACTGGGTCATAGTCAGGAAAGGAGAACACGCTGTATCGGTTACGTTTTTCAGCCAAGATCTGAAGGAAGCCACCTCAGGGAGGTAGCGAGGTTAGGACATTAGAAGCCAGACCAAGAGACACAGGTGTAGAGGACATGGGGATGTGTATGGGTATTTATAGGGACCCAAGTGGGAGAATGGGACCCTCGGTTCCAGCTCTAAGTGCCCACAAGGTGGAGGGCGGGGTGAGGTTCCTTGACAAGCATACCAACGTGAGGGAAGATGAAGTCCGATGGAATTTTAGATGTAGACAGTGCGTTGGGAGGAAAAGATTTGTACCTAAAGACCAAACACACAGAAAAACAGTATGAAACAGGCAAGAAGTCAGCATCCAGTTCTATCCAGAGTGCCGCTTACAGATCAATAGCGTAGCTCTCGCGTAGCTGAAAGACCACCAGCTAGCTCTTCAGTTAGCACCGAGAACTACTCACTCACTAGACAAGGTAGCCCAGGACAGCAAAAGTGTATCAGAGCCGTGTGGAAAGCAAGGTGAACACCCAAGCCTGAATGGTGCACAGACGAGGTTAGCTCCAGGGACCACCCAGGCGATGGTGCATAACATCTCGAGGGACAGAGTGGATGCAAACCGCGACAAAGTCAGAGAAGGAGGCAAGAGAGGAATTCCTGGTTTCATACGAATGCGTAAGAACATTTAAGACATGCACATTTAAGAACCCCATGACTGGGGAGTATTTTAAGACTTCTGCTTCCCACACTGCCCCTGCTCAACTAACGGTGGATAGTAGGTCATTTGATTCCAGTTCCCGTTGATACGCTCCAGCTTTGCGTGGAGCCCTGCGATGCCAGAAACACTGAGGCTCCTTTCCTGGGTCAGATGCCCTCTCATCAGGGCAGCAGACGCACCCTTGGTTACGTCTTTCTTTCTGGTGTTGCCACTGTGGACAATGGTTGCTTCCACCCAGAAGGAATGGGTATGTGCACAGACGGAGAGAGGCAGCCTTAGAAGAAGGACAGCAAGAGGGTTGGTGGAGAAACCGAATCCCAGAGATCTCCAGGTAGGGATCCTCAGCCTGGAGTGCAAGCATTTGTTTTAAACAGGGGTCAATGACTTCCAAGGAAGACCAGGCATTGATAAACTTGGAGCTGAGCCTGAATAGCCTGAGGGGCTCTGTCCCTGCAAAGTAAAAAGCAAGGTGCCCTTGGCAAGCAAGCAAGCCAGAGCCTGCAGCCTAGAACTACAAAATAGTTAGATGCAGCCCATATAATTAGCAGTAGCCCTTTCCTTGATGCTCTGTCATTATAAGTATTGGGGGGGGGGCAGTGGATTACAAACCCGTAAATTCCATGAGCACACGACTCTCCTTCCGTCTACATGACTGACACCACACCCGTCTTTGGGGATCAAGGATACCATCCCATACTACAGATGGAATACGGAGGCTCACAGGCAGGGGTGCCCTGCCACAGCACAAGGACACCGCATGTGGGCACGAGGGCACATTTGGGGGTGAGGGAGATGCTCTGACGATGGATTGTGGGGATGGTCGCACAACTCCAAGTCTGCTCAAAAATTGCTCACTTAAAATGGGTGGGTTTTACAGGGTAATTTTCACCTCAGCAGAACACTTTAAAATAATGTAAGAAAAACATTACAGATGTAATCGCTGGCAGCTGTCTCCTCCCAATCTGTTTTCTCGTACTTAACAGAGGTTTCAGCTCGAGGACCTCCATAACCCCTCCAAAAAGCCTCAGGCTGCCCATGTAAGCTTGCAAAGTTCTGTGGTAGAGACTCAACCAAGCACTGCTGTTGACTTAAATAGGCACGAGAAGTGGAACATGTCAATGACACTGTGGCGAACACAGCACAGTGTATGGACTTGTGGAGTCACCATGGTGTACCCCTGAAAACAGTGCAACATCGTGTGTCAACTACACTCAAAAAAAGAAACACAATACTGTAAATGGGAAGAAACCGAAACCAAAGGAACTGGTACTTCTCTTAGGCTAGGGCTTACCTGCAGCCTGTGGATATTCATTGCAAACAAAATCTCCAAAAAGAATTAGTCTGCTGACTCAAGCTCCATGACCAACGGGCGGGGCCCTGGGTGGGGGCACGTCTTCCTGCCCAGGGTAGAATGACTCCCACTATGATTACCCGTGGCTGGTTCTCAACCTTTAAAATGAGACTCACACTGAAATTACCTGGGCCCTATTTCAGGGATCCTAATTGAATTGGTCTGGGGTAGGCTTCAGGCAATCAGGAGCCTTCAAAATCTCCCCCAGGAAATTCTAATGCACAGTCTGTGTTCTAGACCATCTGGAATCGGGGTTTTCGACTTCCGCACCGTCAACACTTTGAGATGGACAACTGTTTACCGAGGGAACCGTCCTGTATGCCGTAGGATGTTTTGGCCTCCGCTCCCTCAATGTCAATAGCGCCTTCCAATTTTGACAACCAGAAATGTCTCCAAACATTGCCAAATGTCCCCTGAGGGGTGCAGTCACCCCTGGTTGAGAATCGCTGATGTAGCTGCAATTAGCCACCCCTTGCCATCATACCTAGTGTATTGAAATCCATCCACAGTCTATGTTAAATAAAATTTATAGATCCTAACAGTCAAGCTCATTTGTTCTATGGTTGATGGTATTGATTTGTGTTGACATTTCAATGTGAATTCATTTGATTTATTTTGTATTCAATCTCAGGTGTATTAATTTTGATGGAGGTACGATTAACATTTCAGTTTGACTGATGTTACTCACAGGATTATAACTGGCTGATCCAGGATTCAAATCAAAAGATAGTGTATAATGACTGTCAGTGCCTTGAACTATAAAACTAAGAACACTAGCTGGCTAACTAACCAAATGCATGAAGTGTACAGTTGTTTATTCACACACACACACACACGCACACACACACCTTCGAGTTCAGAAAAACAACTAGAAAGGCAAATAATCTCATATGTATCTATCCCTGGACTCATAGGTACCAGGCGTTGGTCATTACATTTTTTCACTTAGTCACCCTATAATTCTTAGGGCTCTAACATCCTCACTTATAAAATGAAGACATTGAGACAGAAATGGTAAGTAACATCCCCAAGTCGATGGGCAACAGGGGAGAAAGATAGATTTAAGCAAACTTCTGTTGGAATAAGTGAGTTTTGGGATGGGCAGACACAGACTAAAAAGGTGATTGAGTACATAACAGAGGAACTATGTGTCCAGAGCAGTGGGTGAACTGATTAGAAGTCACAATCAAAACATAATTCAATAGGGGGCGCCTGGGTGGCGCAGTCGGTTAAGCATCCGACTTCAGCCAGGTCACGATCTCGCGGTCAGTGAGTTCGAGCCCCGCGTCGGGCTCTGGGCTGATGGCTCAGAGCCTGGAGCCTGTTTCCGATTCTGTGTCTCCCTCTCTCTCTGCCCCTCCCCCGTTCATGCTCTGTCTCTCTCTGTCCCAAAAATAAATAAACGTTGAAAAAAAAATTAAAAAAAAAAAACATAATTCAATAGAATGCCCAGTGCCATTAGAACCTGTCCGAGCCAGGCCATAAGTCCCTGCCAGCGGGCCGGCAGATGAATCTCCTGGACAACGCAGGACTCTGATCCTCAGAAGGAGAACTAGAACCCGCCATGTAAGTCACCTGATTCCAAGCAGGCTCTCCAAACCCTGCCACTTGCCACAACATGGGTGGGCCTTGAGGGTCTCATGCTAAGTGAAGCAAGTCAGGCAGAGAAAGACAAACACTGCCAACAAAACCCGTCTGCCTCCTCCTCTGGGTTGGAACATTCGATTATCTTCTCAGTCCTTGGGGAAACTCCTTCTCTTCGGCCACAGGCATCTCAAAAATTACAATGTATGCACCATTTTTTTTTCAAATTGTCTGATTGTCTGGGCCTAATTGGCCAGGCCCTCATGCTGCTACTGATATATGACAACCAAAGGGAAATCCTGGTGGAAGTAAGAGCTGTTTCTGAAATTGAAGAACTGCGTATGATTCTACCGCTGTCTACAAAGGCCACAGAAGCAAATAAATGAAGAGCTGTTGACACGGGGGATATGGACCCATCCTAGGGACTTTAGCAAGAGATGGCCAAGGTCAAAGGGAATATGAGACTTTGCGTGATGCAGCTGATTATAAACACAGAGGTATTTTAAATAGGTAAAGGCGATCCCTAAATAAATGGTAGCATGAGTTTGGTGCCATAACATCCAGCATCGCAGCCCCGGCCCTCCAGGGCCCACCTCTGTTCTGAAGGTGTAGAACCTTGAGGTAATACAGTGAATAGAAAAGTCACATTGACACAACACGCATGCACACACGCACGCATGTACGCACCCACACAAGCTCAGCCTCTCCTTGCTTATGACACCAGCCTCCACTCAGTAACTCAAGTAAAATCTGGGAGACATCTATCCTTATCTCCCTCTCTTATCAGCCCCAGAACCAACCATTCATTAAATGTGTTGTTTTTAGGGGCTCCTGGGTGGCTCAGGAGGTTAAGCTCTGACTCTTAATTTCAGCTCAGGTCATGATCTCATGGTTCATGAGATGGAGTCCTGCGCCCGGCTCTGCACTGACAGCAAAGAGCCTGCTTGGGGTTCCCTCTCCCTCACTCCCTCTCCCTCTTTGTCTCTCTCTGTCTCTCTCTCTCTCTCTCTGCCCCTCCTCAACTCATGTGAGCACATGCAATCTTTCTCTCAAAACGAATACATTAAACCTTAAAAAAAAATCTGTGGGGGTGCCTGGGTGGCTCAGTTGGTTAAGCGACCAACTTCTGCTCAGGTCATGATCTTGCAGTTTGTGAGTTCGAGCCCCATGTGGGGCTCTGTGCCAACAGCTCAGAGCCTGGAGCCCGTTTCAGATTCTGTGTCTCCCTCTCTCTCTGCCCCTCCCCTGCTCACGCTCTGTGTCTCTCTGTCTCTCAGTAATAAATAAACGTTAAGAAAAAAATTTTTTAATCTGTGGTTTTTAGACGCTATCAGCGAAAACTATCACTATTTTTTTGTTTATTGAAGTATAATTAATTTACAGTGTTATATTAGTTTCAGATGTACAATATAATTATTGAACAATTCTATACATTACTCAGTACTCATTATGATAAGTGTGCTTTTAATCTCCTTTATCTATTTCACACATCCCACTACACTCCTCCCCTCGGCAATCACCAAATTGTTCTCTGTATTGAAGAATCTATTTTTTCAATTATTTTTTCGTTATTCATTTTTTTAATGTTTATTTATATCTGAGAGAGAGAGAAAGAACGAGCAAGGGAGGGGCAGAGAGAGACAGAGAGGGAGATAGAAATCCAAAGCAGGCTCCAGGCTCCAAGCTGTCAGCACAGAGCCCGATGTGGGGTTCGAACTCACAAACTATGAGATCATGACCTGAACCGAGATTGGACGCTTAACTGACTGAGCCACCACCCAGGTACCCCCATTTTTTTTTACTCCACATATAAGTGAGATCGTACAGTATTTGTCTTTCTCTGACTCATTTCACTCACCATAATGCTGTCTAGCTTCATCCATGTTGTTGCAAATGACAAGATCTCATTCTTTTTTGTGACTGCGTAATTTTCCGTTGGACATATATACCACATCTTCTTTATCCATTTGTCTATCAGTGGACATTTGGGCTGTTTCCATAATTTGCCTATTGTAAATAATGCTGCAATAAACATAGAGTTCAGAAGATCTCTTTGAATTAGTGTTTTTGTTTTCTTTGGGCAAATACCCAGCAGTGAAATTACTGTATCACATGGTAATTCTAGTTTTATTTTTTGTGGAACCATCACACTGTTTTCCAGAGTGGCTATAGCAGTTTACATTCCCACCAACAGTGCATGAGTGTTCCTTTTCCTCTGCATTCTCACCAACACTTGTTGTTTCTTGTGTGTTTTATTTTAGCCATTATGACACATATGAGGTGATATCTCATCCTGTTCTTGATTTGCATTTCCCTGATGATAAGTGATGTTGAGCATCATTTCATGTGTCTGTCGACCATCTGGATGTCTTCTTTGGAAAAATGCCTGTTCATGTCTTCTGCCCATTTTTTTACTGGATTATTTGTTTTTGAGTGTTGAATATACTAAGTTCTTTAAAGATGTTGGATACTAACCCCTAATCATATACGTTGTTGGCAAATATCTTCTCCCATTCAGTAGGTTGTCTTTTTGTTTTATTGATTGTTTTCTTTGCTGTGTGAAAGCTTTTTATCTTGATGAAGTCCCAATAGTTTATTTTGTTTTTGTTTCCCTTGCCTCTGGAGACATATCTAGAAAGATGTTGCTATAGCCAATGTCAAACAAATTACTGCCTATGTTTTCTTCTAGAATTTTTTTTAATGTTTATTTATTTTTGACAGAGAGAGAGAGAGAGAGAGAGAGAGAGAGAGCATGAGCGAGGGAGGGGCAGAGAGAGGGAGACACAGAATCCAAAGCAGGCTCCAGGCTCCAAGCTGTCAGCACAGAGCCCGACGCGGGACTTGAACTCACAGACCGCAAGATCATGACCTAAGCCGAAGTCGGATGCTCAACCGACTGAGCCACCCAGGCGCCCCTTCTAGAATTTTTATGGTTTCAGGTCTCACATTTAGGTTTTTCATCTATTTTGAATTTATTTTTGTGCGTGGTGTAAGAAAATGGTCCAATTTCATTCATTTGCATGTTGCTATCCAGTTTTCCCAATGCCATTTGTTTAAGAAACTGTCTTTTTCCCATTGGGTATTCTTGTCTCTGTCATATATTAATTGACCGTGAAAGCAGGGGTTTGTCTCTGGGCTCTCTATCCTGTTCCAATGATCTGTGTGCCTATTTCTGTACGAATACCATACTGTTTTTGTGATACCTCCAGTTTTGTTGTTCTTTTTCAAGATTGCTTTGGCTATTTGGGGTCTTTTGTCATTCCATACAAATTTTTGGATTATTTATCCTAGTTCTATGAAAACTGCTGTTGGTATTTTGATAGGGATTTCATTGAATCTGTAGACTGCTTTGAGTAGTATGGATATTTTAATAATAATTCTTCCAACCCATGAGCATGGAATATCTTTCCATTTGTTCGTGTCATGGAATCTATCGCTATTGATTCATTTAAAACAAGTATTCAATAACAGTGCGATGTTTCAGATTCATAGGGCTGATGAATGAGGCTCAAGCCTTATTCCCTAAATCCCGCCACAGGCCAGGTCATATGGGGTTAATGCTGTTTCTACGACAGACCACAATGTGTTCCAGCTTCCGCTGCTGTGATATCCACAACAGGAGCCTTGTTTCACTGCAATCACTCACCACGGCAGTGCCAGCATCAGCACCCTGCAGCCACGAGGGGCATGGGTACTCCATGGCAAAGCCAGCTTATCTGTTCATGTCCAGAACAGTCGATTTCATGGGATGGAGGCTAGGGGAGGACCACCTAGCATTTTCCATTCCCATGGGGGAAAAAGTCATCACCACACCCCAGGAGGAATGCGAAAGTGGACTTGCCTGAATGTGAAATTGGTGTTAGATGCTGGTAAGTATAAATAAACCAGAGATGTGGGAGATTACCATGAAGGGGTGTGTGTCTTCCATGTATCTTTTGCATTGCTCCTGCCTTGTCTCTGTCTCCCGGACCACTACCCTTCTTCGTTAAAAAAGAGACTTGACTAAATTTCCAGTTGACTCTGAAGTCAAGGCTTATGAGGCATTTAATGTCATATCTCAGTGATTTACCCTGACAGGTTACCAAAGTAAGAGATTATTCAGCTATGAAAGGATTCGACAACAATGGGTGGATAAAAGACCTTTGTACCCTCCACCTGAGAAGAGATCATACATGTCTAGTTGTCTGAAGAGTATTAGCATCATGTCAAGTGAAGCCATGATTTTGTCATTGTCATGTTTGGAAAGGAGGTACGGTTAAAAGGTGTGCATTTGGAAACCAACGTGATGGGAAGCAGACTGGTGGCTCTGCACTAGGTCAATTTAGCTAAGCCTGAATGAAATTTCCTTGAATTTTCTTCCCTCTGTGGTTCTGGGTCAGGGATGACAACAGAAATTGACACAAGACATAGAAGGTGGAAGTGACCCTCAGGTGGTGAGTGTGGGAAGTGCAGTGTCTGTCATGGTGCAGCTCACAGATGTTTTATGGGATCTGCTGGCTCACCCATGGGTGTGAGCCCACCTTCACGCCCACTGGCACCTGCACCAGCACTACTGAAGGTCTATAGTGAAGAGCACCATGCATGTCATTGAGGTGGGAGGTGGTGATAGACAGATTGACACTGATTTTCTTGAGGGTTCCAGTGTGCTCATGATCTGCCACACTCCACATGCAGCTTTTCCTGTCAACACCCATCCTGGCTGAACTTCAGTAGCATTAGAGTGATACCAGATGCATCTGCAACCACAACTACATACGTTCTAATTGTTGCCATAAAGCCCTGTGTCCCACATCTCTCTCGGTAGTCCTCGTGTTCTGATGGAATCCTAACTGGAAAAGGCTTAGATCTACTGTATGATCACATGGATGACTACAAAACTGGGGGCAATAATCCAAGCTACCACCATTTTTGTGAGGACTAAATGCAGACCTGCTTCATGTAATCTACCTGTCTAGAATGAAATGAAAACTCCTAAAAGGTTGATTATAAATTATTTGAGGTTTTTTGCAAAGATAGCATCATGGAGGTATAATAGAAGATTAAAAAATTTTTTTTGATGTTTATTCACTTTTGAGAGAGAGAGAGACAGAGTATGAGTGGAGGAGGGGCAGAGAGAGAGGGAGACACAGAATCCAAAACAGGCTCCAGGCTCCGAGCTGTCAGCACAGAGCCCGACATGGGGCTTGAACCCACGAGTCGTGAGATCATGACCTGAGCTGAAGTTGGATGCCCAACCAACTGAGCCACCCAGGCACCTCATGGAGAAGATTTTAAATCACCCCTACATATTTGTCTAGGAGAAAAGATGACCTAGCTAGTCAAGGAGGTTCAGTCAGCGAGAACACTCAAGAACAAAGGTGTAACTTAACCTAATGTAAGTATCTTGTTTACGTTCAAAATCAACACCCATGGATAGATCAGTGTTGACATTGTGTTGGGAAGAGACAGAAGCAGAGTGTGAAGGGGAAATAATGATTATGCTACTGCCTGTCTAGAAAGTTCCTTTGGGGACCATTTACATACCTCATGATTGTAGCTCTTCAGGAACTCATTGCTCCCCCTTTGTATCTTTGTATATATATCTTTGTATATGAAGAAGGGAATGCAGAATTAAGAAGCAAGGGCCATGAGTTCATGGTATCTCAAAGCAGGGCTTTGCCTAGAAATTATTTATTTCTTGTTCTTTATCTTGTGATTTTCTTACCCCTTGAATTGCATAGAAATATATAGAAATATTTAAATGTTGATATGGGATTTGGGAATAGGAAATAGGAATCAGATTAGACTGAGTGTAGTTTGAAGTTCAGATGATTAACGTCTTTGTGATGTCGGGCAATTCTGCAAGTCTCCTTTCCACCAAGGGGGGAAGAGAAAGAGGATATGGATTGTATTTTCTCCCTGTTGGGAGTGGGGTCACTCAAACTTCCTTGGGGTCTGTGTCACTTGCCAGAGAAGTCTGTTCCTCATAAGAGCAGCACTGCTGAGGCCAGGGGGTCTCTGGGATGTAGGCGCGTGTCTGTGGTTCTTCCCATCCTACTCTATCTTGGTGACTGGGAGAGAAGGGTCAGGGTACAAATGAAGTCTACAGGAGTGAAGCAAAATAAGTTTACCCCCTTGTGTTTTCTGTCAGGAGGATGTTTGCCAACATCTCATCTCATCTGAGGAATGTGGGGAAATGTTTATCTTTAAACAGGAACGTGCATGCCTTTCTTCTACATACTGTTTAAATCCATTACAAGTACTAACTCACTTAAAATACTCTTCTCCTGGGGTGCCTGGGCGGCTCAGTTGGTTGAGCATCTGACTTCGGTTCAGGTCATGATTTCATGGTTCGGTTCGTGAGTTCGAGCCCTACCTGGGCTCACTGCTGTCAATGCAGAGCCCTCTTCGGATCCTCTGTCCCTCTATCTCATGGCTCATGCTCTCTCTCTCTGTCTCTCAAAAGTAAATAATAAAAGGGGCACCTGGGTGGTACAGTCGGTTAAGTGTCTGACTCTTGATCTCAGCTTAGGTCATGATCTCACAGTTCATGAGTTCCAGCCCTGCATCAGGCTCTGTGCTGATGGCATGGAGCCTGCTTGGGATTCTGTCTCTCTTTCTCTCTGCTCCTCCCCTGCAAAGTAAATAAATAAACTTTAAATAAATACATAAATAAAATACTCTTGTCCTATGAGGCAGGTGCTATTGTTATCACCATCTTACAAATAAGGAAACTGAGACACAGACGTTAGGTAACTCAACTGACTTTGCAGTCTAGAAGGGTTCAAATGGATGAATGGCCCTCTGTGTACTGTGACCTGGAAGGCAGCTCTCGGGTTGATTCTTATATCTGAAGGTTCATGGCTTACCTCCTCTTACTAAAAGACTCCTGATAGATGTATATCAAGAGGCTCAGAGAAGTAACCAAATGCTGGAAGACCAACCCTTTTGATCCCTTGACCCTCCTCCTTTTTAAAACCAGAGGTCATTTTCCTGTCCTTGGGTCTAGACCTAACCCATATGATAGCCACTAGCCACTTGTGGCTATTGAACACCAGAAATGTACATTATCTAAACTGAAATGTGCTACGAGTGTGAAGTGCAGACCAGATTTCAGAGCCTTAGAACAAAATGTTGAATGTAAAATATCCCAATTATTATATCCCAGTAGCCAATTACATTGACTACATGTTGAAATAATATTTTGGATATATTGGAAAATTAATATTGTAAATATTGTAAAAATTAATTTCACCTCATTCTTTTTCCTTGTTTTATTTAAAAAAGCTTTTTTAATGTTTTACTTATATTTAAGAGAGAGAGAGACAGACAGAATGTGAGCAGGCAAAGGGCAGAGAGAGATGGAAACAGAATCGAAGCAGGCTCCAGGCTCTGAGTTGTCAACACAGAGCCTGATGTGGGGCTCGAACCCACAAACGTTGAGATCATGACCTGAGGTGAAGTCGGACGCTTAACTGACTGAGCCACCCAGGTGTCCCGGTTCTTTTATCTTTTTTAATGTGTCTATTAGAAAATTTAAAATTATACACATGGCTTATGTTGCATGTGTATTATATTATTTATTGTATTAAAATATTTTAATGTATTCTATTTAGTATATCATATATTGGTCTGGAGACTCTTCAGGCTTGAGCAGATAGATGAGAAAGTGAGATGTAGATATATATTCGTTCGAAAACAAAAACTTTGAACTCCAAAATTTTGAAATCATAATTACATATCTACAAAAATTAACATTGTCAGTGTAAAACTGATGAACTTGGCTATTGATGTACCTCTTGTATTTAACGTGCCACTTGTATTTAACATGAAATGTGGGTAGGTTTTAAAATACCTGGTGTGACAGAAAGGGGCGGCCATTCACAGCTGAAGGCTCTAAGCAGATCTTCTCAAGATTGGCTGCAATTACAATCATCTGGGGATCTTTCAAGAAGCCCGAAGTTTGGGCAGCCCCGATCCGATTCATAAATCAGAATCTCTGGGAACTTGATACTTTGAAATGATACCCAGGGAGGTGGGTTATGCATGCGGTTGAGATCGAGGAACTCTGGTCTAGGAGAAAATGACACTCACCCTGAGGAAATGGCCACCTCTCAGTAACTGTGGTGGATGCAGCAAGTTCTCTGCAATGGGATTGGGTCCCAAGGTCCAATCACAGAGCTCGGGGCAGAAGGAGAAACTCTTTTAATAGGAGGCCTTCTGTACCCACAGCACTCACCGTGGGAGAGGAGTTCCTGGTGTTGGAAAGGTGAGTAACACCCCTGCCTCCTTACTTTATTCCACTGTTACATCTCTACAATAAAAATTCCTCCTCCCTTTCTTTGAATGTTTGGATGTCACCCCTCTGAAGGGTTATTGAGATTTCAAGTGAAACTCCTCTTTGTGCAAAAGTTTCTCTCTCCTGGGTTGAGTTTCTACAAGTAGCATTCTACAGCCATATCCCCGAGAATATCATGCATGTTTTTATTCATTACACTCTAGATGCTTATCTTACTATTCTCCTGAAATTGATTTTCTTAAGACCTTGTCTGCTAAACGCAAAGGATTTTTTTTTTTTTGGTCCCTTTCTGACAAGTCCCCGAAATGTCGCTGAATCATTTTTCTATTAAATAGGTCCTCCTACAAATAAAATGCATGCTAATTAGAGACTGAGAGTTCAAGAGGCTCAACAAGAATCCCCCATTGCGTTGCAATGTAAATGCAACCACTGAATGTTTAGGTATATATATCCTATTTCCATATAAGATTCTCTTCGCTGTTGTAATTTTAAACCAAATCGCAAGTTTAACTTTTCTCTTTTCCACTGTAATTACACAGTGAGTATTGTATAATAGTCACCAGCCTTGAAAACCCATCAGGTGTTGACACACTTTGCTTAATCTATCTGTTGGCTTAACAGAATACTTTCTTCTGTATTTAACCAGTTGACTTTATTCTTCTGTCTGGTCCTCATTTTTTCTGTGTAATTACTGGCAACTTTAGAGTGGCATATACTTGAGTCAACTAGCAGAGGAACTGAGATCACAGGTTCTGGGATAAGACTGCTTTGAGTAGAATATTGGTTTCAACACTTCACAGCTGGGTGAGAACTGGCCATCACTCAACCTCTGTAAATTTCCATTCTCCACGTTTTAAAGGATCATTTTACACAATGACCCCGCCCAACTCTTTCAAAGGGACTAAATTATATGTTGAACACCTGACCTGACTAGCATATAAATGGCACTTGGTGGGGCACATTGCCATCATCTCTTTAAAAAAAAAAAAAAGACACATGAAATCTGCTGGTAACTATAACCTGAAGTCAAATTTGAGGAGATCGTAGGGCCAAGAAGGACTCTACAAACTAAGGTGGGAGGAGGGGGGAGGGAATCAAGGTGTTGAGGATCTTGAGTGAGCGGTGGCTCTCTGCCTTCAGAGGGAGGAAGGTAGATGGGGAGGCAGGATCACAGCTGCCTATTAATATGAGAAGAAACACTAGAAACAATGTCCTTTTTCTTATTTTTCTTAAGCTGGCATAAAACTTTAGGCACTCATAAATACCTTAAAATGTTATGTAGCTTTTCCCTTCCATTTAGGTCTTTGGTCTGTTCTGAGTTAGTTTTTGTACATAATGTGTGACTATTTGTGGGAATCTTCCAAACAGGCAAATCCTTGGGGACAGGGAGCAGACTGGTGGTCACCAGAGGGCTGCAGGGAGGGGCGTTTGGGGAGTGGGGTTTCCTTTTAGGGAGATGAAGATGTCTGGAACTAATCTGAGGTGGTGGTTGCACACTTGAATATATCAAATGCCACTGAACTGTTCCCTGAAAATGGTCCATGGTTAATTTTATGTTACATCAATTTTACCTTAAGAAAAATGAAATATATATATGCATGCTTACATGAGGGAAAAAAAACGTTGGTCAACAGGATTTGTTTGAAACCCAATACGAACAGAACTACTAGGCGTGTGTTGGAGCAGGTTTGGTGCATGTGGAAGCTGGGACGAGTCTCCTGGTTTTGCGGTTTGGGGATGCTTCAGATGACCTTATCCCTCACACCACAGTCTGGAGCAAATACAGCTGCCACAGGCTAACTCCCAGAGGGCCCAGCTTCCCTCTTTCAGGTCGACTGCGGCTTCCTGACCACATGTACCTTCTCCACATGCCTGGCAGGGTCGGGGGACAAAGGTCAAAGGATACTCAGCTGTTTCTGCCACCTTTATATCAAGACAAACATAACATTCTCAGAAGCCCAACCAAAAATGCTTAAGCTAACTTCGTGGGCCAGCAATGTCCCATGACCACCCTTGGCCGAAACGTGGTTTTATGTATGGAGTTGGTGACAAATTAAGAAGCAGGTAGAGTGGGCGTGCACCTCAGGAACACAGTGGAGGGGCTGTTCTTGACCCTAACCCTAGACCCAGCCCCTTCCTCACTGGGAAGGGAATGTGGAAATCCAAGCAGCTGGAAGTGGAAGGTGCCCCTATCCTGGGTGTTTGTTGGGTCCTCATTTTCTCTTCATTTCCCTCCCTTACTGCCCAGAAACCACTGATTTCTCTCAAAAGATGTAATTCAGTTCTCCACAACTACACCCAAGTCAAACAACCGTCCCATCAGGGTGATTGACACCTGGGCTTCAGAGCTATTTATAATATCTAGTTCAGAGTCCATGTGGTCATGTGACCTTGAATGGTCTATCTTACCTCTCTGGTGCCTCAGTATCAGTATCTGAAATAGGGAGAATATAACACTTGGTGATATCATAAGGATTAAATGAGCTAAGTCTAAAGGGCAGATGGCAGTGCCAGCCACCTTGCAGGGACTACCAACGTGTGACCTGACCCCTCCACCCTCAGGATGAATTCAGAATCCTAAGCCAGGCACTGACAAAGATGGTCTTCTTGACTGAATTGGAGTCAGCATCCTAGGTGCTCTTTTCCTTTGGACCTCGTCCTTGGGCTCTCTCCTTGGTCCACTTAGTCCAACTTGAGCCAGAATCCTGCTGGGTCAGCTTAGCAAAAATTCCCCCACCCTTGCTATCTGACCAAATTCCTCCTCAACCAGGTGACATCTGCTCACCCTGGTCTGCCCTCAGCAGGAATCTTGGTGAATGGATCTAACAAGAATGCCCGTAGCCTTGATGTTTCCTCTCGGTGACTGTCCATCCACCGACCCCCACCTCCTTGGATCCACCCACTTGTCCTTGCTGTGTTTGGAGCTGAGCTCCATCTCTGTCCTCTGCCTCCAAACCCCGGCTGTAGCTGCCTGTCTCCAGTAAAGCCTTCCTTACCATCTTCATGCATCATGAATGCATTTCCCTTACCAGCTCTTTGGTACAGCTCTCTATCCTACCCATGCAACAAGACAAAGTGCTTCTGAGTATAGGACAGATGGTGTGGCATCCCTGCTGGACTGTACCTGGAATCAAATTATAAAAATCCCAATTTACCATGCCACTGCCTTCATGATCAGAGATCTGACCCTAGGGTATGAGTTTCATCCTGTGCTCATCTGCTATAGCAAGTGTGTATCTGTATTATTTGCCTCCAACCTGCTGAGCTCCACTCAGCCCTGAGCTTTCATACTCCTTGTTCACTCTGCTTAGAATTTATCCCCCACAGGGGCGCCTGGGTGGCACAGTCGGTTAAGCGTCCGACTTCAGCCAGGTCACGATCTCGAGGTCCGTGAGTTCAAGCCCCGCGTCGGGCTCTGGGCTGATGGCTCAGAGCCTGGAGCCTGCCTCGGATTCTGTGTCTCGCTCTCTCTCTGCCCCTCCCCCGTTCATGCTCTGTCTCTCTCTGTCCCAAAAATAAATAAACGTTGAAAAAAACATTAAAAAAAAAAGAATTTATCCCTCACAAAATTCCCACATCTGGCAGCTCCTTGTCCGCATCTTAGCGGTTGACCTATTCCTCTGAGAAAATGTCCATGCTCACGTCTTGCAAAATTCCCTTCATTCTATTTCTCTATATCACCCTATCTTCATATTTTGATGTCACCCCTTTCTGTTTATCTGTGAAATGTCTGCTTCTCCCATACCATGTATGTGTACCCAAAATTGAACATAAACCCCAAGTGGGCAGGTTTCTTACCCACCTTTATAGTGGTCCCTTCAGTTCTAAAATTGTTCCCAGCACCCAGCGGGAGCTTCTACTTGAATAAACAAAGGCCCAAAGCCAGTTAATATGGTGGGTGACGGCATACTTGTTTTACAACTGGAAATTCGGGCGTCAGGGACTTTGACTACAGAATGGTCTCGACTTTGAAAGAAAGCATCTTAACAGAGGCTCACCAGGCAGTTGAGTGGTACCCCTTCTCAATATACTATTGCTTAAAAAGAGTGATCTCCTGACTTCAAGAGACATGTATTTGAAATTCTATTCATTGAACAGTTTGCGTGTTTGAGCCAAGGGTCCTAGAGAGCTAAAGTCGGTAGTTCTCATTAGCTCATTTGTCCACCAAATTTAATAAAACAGGTGATCTGCTAAGTCCAGAGGACCCATCAGCATGGACTTCCTACCTACCCTCAGGGATTTGCACACTCTCAAAAGGGTCTCAGGTTCTAAAAACGTGAACCACTGTATCCAGCCAAAAACTAAGGGAGTTTCGTGTGAATTTGGCCTTTTGGGGAGTTTGTTCTTTTTTTTGTTTTTTAAAATTTTTTTTAACATTTACTTATTTTTGAGACAGAGAGAGACAGAACATGAATGGGGGAGGGTCAGAGAGAGAGGGAGACACAGAATCTGAAACAGGCCCCGGGCTCTGAGCTGTCAGCACAGAGCCCAACGTGGGGCTTGAACTCATAGACTGTGAGATCATAACCCGAGCTGAAGTCGGACGCTCAACCGACTGAGCCACCCAGGCGCTCCAGGGAGTTTGTTCTTAAAGCAGCAGTTGGGCAGTGAGAATTGCCCAGTCCCAACACAGAGGCAACTGGTGTTTGAGAGAGGAGTGCCAATTTGCTCTCTTTGATTTCCACCCTTGATTCTTCTTTAATGCCCAAAGCTCGGATCTCTCACGTAGGACAAGATGGTACCTGCTGCGCAGCTGGGTTTCAACCTGCAGCCCCTTCTGGAACAGCTCAGGCAGAATGAGCTGAACGAGTTCAAGTCTCTGTTGAGGCCCCTTTCCCTGCAAGATGAGTTACAGCACATCCCTCCGACAGAGGTAGAGGAAGCCGATGGAAGCAGCTGGCAGAAATTCTCACCAACCGCTGCCCCAGCCATTGGGTAGAGATGGTGACCATCCAAGTCTTTGACAAGATGAACCGAACAGATCTGTCTGAGAAAGCAAAGGATGAGCTCAGGGGTAAGTAGAAATGAGTCCACACTGTGTCATAGGAGGAAAGAGTAGTAGCCTCTAAGGTTTCAGATGCACAAGAGTAACACTGAGCTTTGGAGAGGCTACCTGCCCTGAACCCAAATGCTAGACCTTCATTAAGTCTGGTGGTATCTTTCAGCTCTTTTCCAAGTCTTTTCCAGCTCTTTCCACTCTGCCCAAGTATTGTATACCTCCCCTGGCCTCCTCCCTCTGCATCCGCTCTGTCCAAAGCTGTTCCTTAGAGAATATATTCATGATCCCATTCTTCCATACCTCCTCCAAGATGTTAAATTATTGTACACACTCTGTTTCACTTTCAGTTCCCACTTATGGTGTTTGCTTCCATACACTCTGATGCACACTCAATATGCAAACCCCTACCTTCCCCTTGACTAGCAGCACTAACAACATGTGGGGCTGGGAACCTCCTTTGAGGTATCTGGCAACACCCCTGGGGCCCCAGTGCTGGCATCCCAACACCTCTGCCCGTTAGATGCCAGCAGCATACTCCCCTCATGTGTGACAACCAAAAAGGTCTCTAGACACTGGCAAATGTCCCCTGAGTGGAGAACTGTGTTTTAGGTTGGTGGCTGTCAACTTTCACTGTTAGGGGCAATGTCCCCAGGAGCTTTAAATACGCTGATGTCCAGAACCTACCACCGGAGATCATTATTTAGCTAAGTGATCTGTGTCTCCCCCACCCAGGTGTCAGGTTCTTAACCGCTTCCCAGGTGACACCTGTGTGCACCCAAGGTTTTATAATATCATCCAGGGCTCTGACACCTAACAGAGCGGCCACATGTGGTTAGTACACACTTGAGGTGTGGCTGGTTCAATTCAGGTGTGCTGCAAGGATAAAATACACACGGGCTTTTAACTGCACAGTTTTACGTACTATCTCATGAACAACTCTTATACCGACTACACATCTAAGTGTTAGTATTTTACATAGAGCTACATTAAAAAAGTATGAAAATCAGCTGTACCTCTTCACAGCTTTCATCATGTGGTTCCTAGAAAGATACGAAATCACATACTTTTGTGACAGGTGTTACATTTGTCTTGGAGACCACTGTGCTCTAGAGGACATTTTCTCTCTTGCTCTTCAGCAAGGGTATTCAAAATCGTTTTCCTATCCTACGATTTTATTTTTCTTAAAAAAAAAAAAGGCCAGGGGTGCCTGGGTGGCTCAGTCGGTTGAGCGTCCGACTTCGGCTCAGGTCACGATCTCGCGGTCTGTGAGTTCGAGCCCCGCGTCGGGCTCTGGGCTGATGGCTCGGAGCCTGGCGCTTGCTTCCGATTCTGTGTCTCCCTCTCTCTCTTCCCCTCCCCCGTTCATGCTCTGTCTCTCTCTGTCTCAAAAATAAATAAATGTTAAAAAAATAATTTAAAAAAAGGCCAGTTTTATTCCATCCAGGGATCCATTTTTAGCTTTAATGTTCCCTATCTTCAAATAGATAGGCGAGGGTTTTCATCCCTAGCTGGCCTCTGAAGATGACAAATTTAGAAATAACTGGAAGAAACTCAGAGTTGGATACCTATAAGGGTTTGGCTCTGAAAAGTGCAGTTTCTCCCTCCTTTCCTAGAAGTAGCTTTGAAGTCTTTTCTGGGAAATAAGCCTCCATCATTAAGTAAGTTACCTCATTTACAGTCTTGTGTGTGTGTGTGTGTGTGTGTGTGTGTGTGTGTGTGTGAGAGAGAGAGAGAGAGAGAGAGAGAGAGAGAGAGAGAGAGATTTTGGAATTCAGGAGCTTGTCTTAAATAGACAAAATGTGGTGCTGAGCACTAAGGATGCAAAGAAAGCCAAGCCCTCATTTCTGCTGCCATCCAGGTGGGTGAAGAGTTAAGACGTAGGGAAAGGAGCTCAAAAAAGCAGTATTTACAGTAGAAATGAGTAAATACACACAGATGCTGGAAAGAGTGAGCTTTCCCTTGGAATCTGGACTGTCTGGATTTTAGATGGACCTACAGCAAGGGTTGGCCAACCTTGGCTCACAAACCAAATCTGGCCCGCCATGTGCTTTTGTGCATCTTACATGCTAGGAACAAATTGTATGGGGCGGGGGGGAGGAATCAAAGACTATTTTCCAGCCTATGAAAACCCTGTGAAATTCAAACATCAGTATTCATAAACCAAGTGTGCTTTGCACACGGCGTACTCATTTGCTCATACGTTATCTGTGACGGCATTTGCCTCACAAGGGCAGAGGTAGAGAGAGGTGGCCTGAAAAGCAGGAAATATTTACTGTCTGGTCCTTTGCAGTAGCCAAAAAAAAAAAAATCTGCTAACCCTGGCCAAAAGGATTTTTGAGTTTGTGATTTTCAACATTCTCTTCTCTTGACATCATCAATCACCAGTACCTTTAACAACATGACCTGGGCTCAAGCCAACAGTAAACCAGAGGCTGGTTTGAAAAGCAAAGATACGACTATTGATACTCCAGCCAGTTGCCTCCTGGGTCTTTCTGCAAGACCCTCCTAGACTCCCCTCTTCATTTATCCAGTGTTGAGTTTGAAGTATTTCCTCTCCCTTCGTGACTCCCCCCTGTTCCTATAGCCCCTCCCAGGACAGTGAAGCTTTAACCACCTTATTAGAAACCCGGGAATTAACGCATGGAAGGTTTCTGATGCCCTCAGGAAGAAGTAATGGTGTATACGTGCCCATTTCTCTCACTGTGTGAACTTGACTGGTGACACCTAGGACAAACCACCATGATGACTGCTCTGTGACCTGCAGTCTTCTTGAGCCCAGCCCCGCCCCCATGTCCACTGTCTTTCCTTTTGTTTAACCACACCCTTAAGTACACCCTCAGTGCATAATGTCCTTGATCTGCCCTGGAGATAGGACTGTGGAACACATCTATTCTCCTTCTCCTCGCCACATGTACTCCCAGCCTCTAGAGCTATAAAAGCAGGGTTCCAAAGATCTTCTTGTCTTGTGGATGCTCTTGACATGCTTTTTAATAAGCCATTTCTTGTCAACTGGACTTGTCAGCCTTTTTCTTCCGTCTTAGGGCTCCTTCTGCCTTTGGAGGTTATTCTGCATACACCTCCCTGACACAGAACACACATTGTGTGTTCTGAACTGCGTAGGAACCCACTTGCCACAGAGGCACGTAAGCATGACATCATGGCTTGGCACACTTTGATTTTATCTCCAGTATCACGTTAGCATCCTGTTCATGTAATCCGGGCTTAACTATTGAAACCCAGTTGTCAAACATGACCCTTCTTAAAGTCCCACTCTCTTCCCTGGGCAGAAGTTGCAATGCTACATAGTGACAAGCCTACAAATGCCCCCCTTTTTTCTCAGGGATCACCAGGACTCCGGAACCAAAATGTGCCAACCTGGAAGAGACACAACAGTGTTCAGGAGAAGAAGAGCCAGGTTGGTCATAGAACGCTCAACGTTGGAGCAAGCTGAGTGACCTCTCCTCTCCCTCCCTCACCCACCCTTACTGGACTCGCCATCTCTCTCCAACCTCATTTCCCTCCACTATTTATAATCCCGAAATGTCTCTCAGAAAATACCTTCTTCCCTTCCTTAAGAACAAGGCGGGGTGGGGCACCTGGGTGGCGCAGTCGGTTAAGCGTCCGACTTCAGCCAGGTCACGATCTCGCGGTCCGTGAGTTCGAGCCCCGCGTCGGGCTCTGGGCTGATGGCTCAGAGCCTGGAGCCTGTTTCCGATTCTGTGTCTCCCTCTCTCTCTGACCCTCCCCCGTTCATGCTCTGTCTCTCTCTGTCCCAAAAATAAATAAAAAACGTTCAAAAAAAATAGAAAAAAAAAAGAACAAAGCAGGGAGATGAACATTGGAAAGAATTGGAATTTCTTTAGTTCACAGAAAAGCAGTGTATTGTATAGAGTTTCTCCATCATTTTTTTTCAATTTCAGATGCTCAGACTTTAGTAATATCGAACTCCCAGATGAGAAAATTAAGACCTGCCGGAGGTAGGTGTCTTGCCTCAATCAGTGCTGTGGTCAGTTTAACATCAGTCAATTTCTTAAGTTGGCCTGATGGTATTTTTTTAAATGGCCTTAGTGAAGTACAACTTAGGTATCATAAATGTTATGTATCCTAAATTTTAATGTACTACTAATGATTTTGTGTAAATGTAGACTTTCGCAACCATGGCCGCTCTCCAATTTTACAACATTTACATCACCCCATAAAGTCCCCTCATGTCCACATGTAGTCACTCTCTGGTCTCTGTCGCCCAGTTCCAAGCAACTGTTACTTTCTGTGTCTCTAGCATTGCCTCTTCTGGACATATGTGGTCTTTGTGTCTCTTTGTCACTTAGCATAATCTTTTTGAGGTTCGTCCATATTGTTGGATATATCGTGAACTCATCCATATTTATTACAGAATAATATTCCATTGTATGGATGAGTCACACTCACATTGCCCATTCATGGATGGATGGATGCTTGAATTTTTTCCACTTTTTAAAAATATATTAAAAAAAATTTTTAATGTTTATTTCTGAGAGAGACAGAGTGTGAGCAGAGGAGGGGCAGAGAGAGAGGGAGACAAAATCCAAAGCAGACTCCAGGCTCTGAGCTGTCAGCACTCATGTCCGAACTCATGGGCCCCGAGATCATGACTTGAACTGAAGTCGATCGATCAACCGACTGAGCCACCCAGGCGCCCCGAATTTTTTCTACTTGACTACCTTGCATGATGCTGCCAAGAACCTTCATGTGCTGGTCTTGATGTACACAGATTTTACTCTTAGCTCGGGCAGATACTTAGGAATTCTCTGGCATTCCACACAGGCATAACACTACTGGTTTACCCAGATACTTGAGCAGCTATAATGGGTTGGGCTGTATGGTGAAGGTCTATCCCCTGATATCCTGGTGTGTGTTCTAGTCCGGTGGGGAGAGATAAGTAGTTTCGATGGATCACACTGAGTTTTGAATGAGCAAATAGAACAAACATTGCTTGTTCTGGGTGTCTCATCCGGGAGTTTGATGTTACTAAAGAGGGCTGTCACTTGGTTTAATTTTTTTTAATACAAATTATTGTCAAATTGGTTTCCATACAACACCCAGTGTTCATCCCAACAAGTGCCCTCCTCAATGCCCGGCACCCACCTTCCCCTCTCCCCCACCCCCCACCAACCCTCAGTCCGTTCTCCGTGTCCAAGAGTCTCTTATGGTTTAGAATGTCATTTGCTCTAGTCATCTCTTTAAGCCCAGCTGTCATACCTCCCAGCACATGACATGAACAAAGAACTTAGAATCTGAACTCCTCGCAACCTCGTATCTCTGAAAAACAAAAAACAAAAAAAAAAGCAGTTCATCTGTTTTTACATCAAGCTCCATTTAATTTGTATTTTGCAGCACTTGCACAAATGCAGGGAGAAGATGTCACAGACCCAGAAGAAGCAAAGGAAGATTCGAAAGGAGAGGAGCCAGGTCTGTATCCTGTCTTCCTGGATGAGCCTGGTGCTATTCGTAAACTTCTCTAGTTTTCCTTTCCTACTTCACACACAGTATTTTTTCCCCCTAATGAATAACCAGCTATGTCCTTCCTATCCCCTACCTCCTATCACCGAAGGTAAACAGGATGAATATAGAAGTATATTGGAAGAGGAGGTCTGGCAAAGCAGGAAGAAGAACTTTTGGCCAGAAGCCAGTGAAAACATCCACATGGTCACCCAGAGATACGAGACACTGGTCCCATCCTGTAATGCTAAAATGTTTGCAGGGCCATTCGCACAGACGGTGGTGCTCCACGGTGCCGCGGGCGTCGGGAAGACCACGCTGGCCAAGAAGTGCATGCTGGACTGGACGCAGGCCGGCCAGGCCCGCGCCCGCCCCGCCGCCCTCTACCTCAGCTGCAAGGCGCTCAGCCGCAGGGGGCCGTGCACCTTGTCAGAGCTGCTGGCCGACACCGCCCCGGGCCCGCGCCGGGCCCTTCCGCAGCTGCTCGCGCGGGCGCGGACGCTCCTGCTGGTCATCGACGCTTTCGAGGAGCTGCGCGTGCCCGCCGCGGCGCTGGCGCGCGACCTGGGCGGCGACTGGGGCGCGCGGCGGCCGGCGCCCGTGCTCCTGGGGGGCCTGCTCAAGAGGAAGCTGCTCCCCGCGGCCACGCTCCTGGTGACCACGCGGCCCGAGGCCCTGGGGGAGCTGCGGCTGGTGGTGGAGCAGCCGCTCCTGGTGGAGGTCGAGGGGCTCTCGGAGCCGGAGCGCAGGGCGTATCTGCGGCGACAGCTGGGAGGCGAGGCTCAGGCGCGGCGCGCTTGGCAGCTGATGAGAAGCAACGCGGCGCTGCTCCGCCTGGGCTCGGCGCCCGCCGTGTGCTGGATGCTGGGCGCCTGCCTGCGGCTGCCCGCGGACGAGGGCGACGACCCGGGCCGCACGTGCCGCACCGCCACGTCGCTGCTGCTGCGCTTCCTGTGCAGCCGGTTCGCGCCCGCGCCGGGCAGCTGCCCGCGCCCGCGCCCCCGGGCCCCGCTACGCGCCCTGTGCCTCCTGGCGGCCGAGGGCGTGTGGGCGCAGACCTCGCTGTTTGAGCCCCGGGACCTGCGCAGACTGGGCGTGCGCGAGGCCGACCTGCGCCCCTTCGTGGACCGGAGCCTCCTGCTGGAGAGCGGCGAGTGCGCGGGCTGCTACCGCTTCCTGCACCTGAGCCTGCAGCACCTCCTGGCGGCCGCGCTCTACGTCCTGGGCGGCGGCGAGGGCGGCCCCGGCTGGGGCGCTCGCGGGGTGCGGACGCTGCTCTCCAAGGAGGAAGGGCGCCGGAACCCCCACCTGGCCCACGTGGGGCGCTTCTTGTTCGGCCTCGCCAACGAAGACCGGGTCAGGGAGCTGGGGGCCGCCTTCGGCTGCCCGGTGTCCACGGAGCTCAAGCACGAGCTGCTGGCGTGCACCGTGAGGTCCCCCGAGAACGGCCCCTTCTCCTCGGTGACGGACACGAGGGAGACCTTGTGCCGTCTCTACGAATCGCAGGACGAACCGCTGGTGAAGGAAGCCGTGGCCCAGGTCACGGAAGTGTCCCTGCACTTGAAAGACCCCACGGACCTCGCGCACGCGTCCTTCTGCCTCAAGCATTGCGAACGGCTGCAGAAACTGCGTCTGCGGGTGGAAAAGGGCGTGTTCCTGGACGACGACACCGCGTCGGGGTCCGAGGCCCAGGCTGCCGGGTAAGGAGCCTCACGGTTCACTTTGTCAATTGCCCCCGCCCTCAGCCTCCCACCCTGCGGCACCCGGAACGGGGCCGACTTCCGCTCCCTGTGGCTGAGGGTCAGAACGGGCTTCTGGCCACAATTTCTCCTGCCAGCTTGCCACTCAAGGTGGGAAGCGCTATATTCATATTAGGAATGGGGTCATTGGAACCAGATAGTGTTTTGAGACCTGTCTCCTTTTTCCCTTAGCTGAGCAAGTTTTTCAAACGGCCCAGCCTGTCTCAGTTCACATGTTGGCTGTATATAGGTTTCCCATTTCTGGGCGATTGTCCATTTGGCATGATGGGTAGAAAAGCATTAAAGATGTGAAGTCAGAGGTTGAATCAACAAGGGGTGGGAAGGCTCCATGCCACCATGACGGAAGGGGAGTCCTTCCACAGGTGCCTTGCCCAACAGGACAGAGACCGTGAGGGTGGCCCCAGATGGTTGTGATGCGTTGTTATTCTTGATGTAGGCTCGAGTAACATCCACGGAGCTCCTACAGAGTTTGCAAATGCTGCTGCTCACCCGGTGCCCATGGGTGCCGTGTAATCTTCCGTGTCGAGATGAAGATATTGGTTTTCAGAAAAAGGTGCTTGAGTGGGATTAGACTCAAGTCCGTTGGCTCGTGAAGTCCTACAGTCACAATCCATGATCACTGCTCATGGTCCTGTGTAGGGCCCCCCAACATACTGATGTTTATCTTATCCACTCACCTCTTCCTAACCCCTAAGTTGTCCTCCAAAATCAGTATCTGAAACCCTCATGCACATTCATGGGGCCAGAATAAAATGCCCTCATTGATTTCCTGGGGGAGGTATCTATTTTCCACATGAAACTTGAGTCACTGCCAAGGGAGAGTTAGGCGCACAACAGGTTGGCGTGAACATCTCTCCATCTCCCAGATCACCAGCAGTCCACAGACCGTATCCCTTCATCCATATTCTGATTTTGTTTCTTCTCTCATCCAAGTGTTTAGACAGGCCCACATGCTACTTTATCTAAGTCCTTCCTCTGCAGGAGAGTCCTCCAAGAAATGCTTTGGATGAAAACAAAATTGCATGAATAACCTCCTGTCTCTATCCCATCCAAGATCCCAAGTCAAAATAGTCTCTGTTTTCCTGTTTGTTTGCTTGTTTGTTTCTTTTTTTTAGAGTATCAGAGCTTTTATTTTATTTTATTTTAATATAATTTATTGTCAAGTTAGCTAACAGACAATGTATACAATGTGCTCTTGGCCTCGGGAGTACAATCCCATGATTCCTCACTATATACAACACCCAGTGCTCATCCCAACAAGTACCCTCCTCAATGTCGGTCGCCCATTTTCCCCTGTCCCCCTCCCCCCATCAACCCTCAGTTTGTTCTCTGTATTTAAGAGTCTCTTATGGTTTGCCTCCCTCTCTGTTTGAAACTATTTTTTTCCCTTCCCTTTCCCTATGGTCTTCTGTTAAATTTCTCAAGACCCATATGTGAGTGAAAACATATGATATCTGTCTTTCTCTGACAGACTTATTTCACTCAGCATAATACCCTCCAGCTCCATCCATGTTGCTGCAAATGGCATGATTTCATTCTTTCTCTTTGCCAAGTAGTATTCCATTGTATATATAAGCCACATCTTCTTTATCCATTCATCCATTGATGGACATTTAGGCTCTTTCCATAATTTGGCTAGTGTTGAAAGTGCTGCTATAAACATTGGGGTGCAAGTGCCCCTACGCATCAGCACTCCTGTATCCCTTGGGTAAATTCCTAGTAGTGCTACTGCTGGGTCGTAAGGTAGTTCTATTTTTAATTTTTTTGAGGAACCTCCACCTTTTTGTTTCTTTTTAACCTTGGTTTGGCTAAAACCAGCAATGGCACCAGTGTTAAGTGGCATTTCATTAAGCACAGTCCGGCTGCTTGGTTCTCAGAGCTCCCATCGGAGAAAAGGCAGCATGGATGTCTTTAGGTTTAATTGTGACCGTTCTGGTCTGTAATGCAAACTCCTGCTTTTCATGAAAGTTCCTTTCACATGCTGTTTGCCACTTTCCCTTCTGTGCTGCCCCATCACAGCAACCCCATAGCATTGCATTGCTGGTTTGCAACTCTCAGAATGGTTAAGTCACAAGACGCCTTCTAATCAAATCACTTTCTCTACTTAGTGGCTTATCTTTTTTTTCCCCCCAAATCTTTGCTTTATTCTTTTTTATTTTATTTTTTTTAAATTTACATCCAAATTAATTAGCATATAGTGCAACAATGATTTTAAGAGTAGATTCCTTAATGCCCCTTACCCATTTAGCCCATCCCCCCTCCCACAACCCCTCCAGCAACCCTCAGTTTGTTTTCCATATTTATGAGTCTCTTCTGTTTTGTCCCCCTCCCTGTTTTTATATTATTTTTGTTCCCCTTCTCTTATGTTCATCTGTTTTGTCTCTTTGATGAGTGAATGGATAAAGAAAATGTGGTATATATATACAATGGAGTATTACTCAGCAATCAAAAAGAATGAAATCTTGCCATTTGCAACTACATGGATGGAACTGGAGGGTATTATACTAAGTGAAATTAGTCAGAGAAAGACAAAAATCATATGACTTCACTCAGAGTGGCTTGATTATCTTATCTTGATAAGACAGTTGCTGACATTAACCCTACACAGTCCCAGATTCCCCCTCACCCCCCAGAGCACATAGACCATGCTCTTTGAAAAGTCACAGATTCAGGGCACCCAAGTGGCTCAGTTGAGCGTCCAACTTCGGCTCAAGTCATGATCTCACAGCTTGTGAGTTCAAGCCCCAAATCAGGCTCTGTGCTGACAGCTCAGAGCCTGGAGCCTGCTTCAGATTCTGTGTCTCCCTCTCTCTCTCTGTCCCGTACCGGCTCACATGGTCTCTCCCTTTCTGTGTCTCTCTCTGTCTGTCTCTCTCTCTCAAAAATAAATAAACATTAAAAATATTTTTAAAGAAAAGTCACGAATCTAGGTTGATAATGGCTCATCTTCATGGTGCCTCAAGTTTTACAATAGGTTATTTATTTATTTATTTATTTTAATGTTTAGAGAGAGAACAAGCGAGCACGAGCAGGGGAGGGGCAGAGAGAGAGGGGGACAGAGGCTCCAAAGCAGGCTCCACACTGACAGCACAGAGCCCGATGTGGGGCTCGAACCCACAAACCATGAGATCATGACCTGAGCCAAAGTTGGACGCTTAACCGACTGAGCCACTCAGGCACCCCTAGATCATTTATTTTAAATGTGTCTGTATTCAGGGCAAGTACCACTAAAAAAAACAAAGGTATAACCTTGTCTTAAAACAGCCAGGGCCCTAGAGCTGACCGAATCTAACTTCTGTCTGGTTTCTTTTTCCTTCCCCTATTTCAAACCACAAACTGTCTCCTGTGTGTAGGGCTTGCTCTTCAGTCAAGTCTACTAACAAAGCTTCCGTCTTTGGAAACTATTTCTTCTCTGGGCTCTTTTGAACCTTAGGAAGATATTGACATTGACCCAAATAAAATTAGGACTCCATTAGTGCCTCTGGGAGAGCATCCCCAAAACACAGTCTTGTATAACCTTGTCCTTCTGCAGGAGGAAGGAAAATTGTCCTTCAGAAGAGAGGGTGACTGGGGCACCTGGGTGGCTCAAGTGGTTAAGCGTCTGGCTTCAGCTCAGGTCATGATCTCGAGGTTTGTGAGTTCGAGCCCCGCGTCGGGTTTTGTGCTGACAGCTCAGAGCCTGGAGCCTGTTTCCGATTCCTGTCTCTCTCTCTCTCTCTCTCTCTCTCTCTCTCTCTCTCTGTCCCTCTCCTGTTCATAATATGTCTCTCTCTCAAAAATAAATAAACATTAAAATTTTTTTAAAAAAGAGAGGGTGACTGAGTGACCACCCTCAAAAGGCTTAGGGACGGGGTGGAAATAATAAGTTAATTATTCAGATACATTTTAATGCTCTGAAAACCAACTGCCTTGATTGGAACTCAGTGGAACTCAGTTGCGAGCTGATAGGTAGAAGATGGTAAGAGGTGAGCACAGGTGCTGGGATCTTATTCTTTGACTTTGAGTCCTGTCTCTGTTAGTGTGTGATGATGTGGGGCAAGTTAGACACTTTCTGTGCCTCCGTGCTATTATTTCCAAGTAGCCACGTACCCACGGGAGAGTAGTAGGTTTTAAATGTCTACTTCTTTTTTTTTAATTTTTTTTACATTCATTTATTTTTGATAGAGACAGAGCACAAGTGGGGGAGGGGCAGAGAGAGAAGGAGACACAGAATGGGAAGCAGGCTCTGAGCTGTCAGCACAGAGCCTGACGCGGGGCTCGAACTCACCAACCGTGAGATCATGACCTCAGCCGAAGTCAGACGCTTAACCGACTGAGCCACCCAGATGCCCCTTAAATGCCTACTTCTTTTTTTTTTTTTAATTTTCTTTTTAAATGCCTACTTCTAAGGGCACCGGGGTGGCTCAGTTGGTTGAGCATCCCACTCTTGATTTAAGCTCAGGTCATGATCTCACGGTTCATGAGTTCAAGCCCCACGTCAGGCTCTGTGCCAACAGCGTGGAGCCCGCTTGGGATTTGCTTTCTCTCCCTCTCTCTCTACCCCTCCCCTGCTCACTCTCTCTCTCTCTCTCTCTCTCTCTCTCTCTCTCAGACTAAATAAACTTTAAAAAATTTTAAAAAAAGCCTAATTCTGAAATTGTTGAAAGTACTAGCTGCTTCTTTCAGTGACATGTTACCTTTATTCCTCGGGCGCTTACACCTTTGTTTTTCTCCAGGAAAACCTTCAGATATTAGACTATCCCTTAGGTCCCACAGGATTTCTCCATCGGTAACTAAAATGTTTTAATTTTCTGACACGTCTTGGTTTAGAGTGTTTGCACCATTTTCCTGAAAATCAGTCCCCCCCCCCCGCCGCCCCGAATGCAAACGTCCCACACATGAATAGAAAATTAAAGCAGGGGTGCCTGGGTGGCTCAGTCGGTTAAGCGTCTGACTTCAGTTTAGGTCATGATCTCACGGTTCATGAGTTCGAGCCCCGCGTCGGGCTCTGTGTTGGCAGCTCAGAGCCTGGAGCCTGCTTCAGATTCTGTCTCTTTCTCTCTCTCTGCCCCTCCCCTGCTCATGCTTTCTCTCTGTCTCAAAAATAGAATAAACATTAAAATTAAAAAAAAAAGAAAATTAAAGCAATGTTGAAAAAGATAGAGAAATCGGGTCACCTACACAAACCCTACCCCCAGAACAAAATGAACATTCTCTGATACGTCTGTGTATATGGATATGTAATTACTTAAAGATTGTATTTTCTCTAAACTCAAAATGGATAAAGGATCTGAATGTGAGACAGGAAACCATCAAAACCCTAGAGGAGAAAGCAGGAAAAGACCTCTCTGACCTCAGCCGTAGCAATCTCTTACTCGACACATCCCCAAAGGCAAGGGAATTAAAAGCAAAAGTGAACTACTGGGACCTTATGAAGATAAAAGGCTTCTGCACAGCAAAGGAAACAACCAACAAAACTAAAAGGCAACCAACGGAATGGAAAAAGATATTCGCAAATGACATATCGGACAAAGGGCTAGTATCCAAAATCTATAAAGAGCTCACCAAACTCCACACACAAAAAACAAATAACCCAGTGAAGAAATGGGCAGAAAACATGAATAGACACTTCTCTAAAGAAGACATCCAGATGGCCAACAGGCACATGAAAAGATGCTCAACGTCGCTCCTTATCAGGGAAATACAAAACCACACTCAGATATCACCTCATGCCAGTCAGAGTGGTCAAAATGAACAAATCAGGAGACTATAGATGCTGGCGAGGATGTGGAGAAACAGGAACCCTCTTGCACTGTTGGTGGGAATGCAAACTGGTGCAGCCACTCTGGAAAACAGTGTGGAGGTTCCTCAGAAAATTAAAAATAGACCTACCCTATGACCCAGCAATAGCACTGCTAGGAATTTACCCAAGGGATACAGGAGTACTGATGCATAGGGGCACTTGTACCCCAATGTTTATAGCAGCACTCTCAACAATAGCCAAATTATGGAAAGAGCCTAAATGTCCATCAACTGACGAATGGATAAAGAAATTGTGGTTTATATACACAATGGAGTACTACGTGGCAATGAGAAAGAATGAAATAGGGCCCTTTGTAGCAACGTGGATGGAACTGGAGAGTGTGATGCTAAGTGAAATAAGCCATACAGAGAAAGACAGATACCATATCGTTTCACTCTTATGTGGATCCTAAGAAACTTAACAGAAACCCATGGGGGAGGGGAAGAGAAAAAAAAAAGAGATTAGAGTGGGAGAGAGCCAAAGCATAAGAGACTCTTGAAAACTGAGAACAAACTGAGGGTTGATGGGGGGTGGGAGGGAGGGGAGGGTGGGGGATGGGTATTGAGGAGGGCACCTTTGGGGATGAGCACTGGGTGTTGTATGGAAACCAATTTGACAATAAATTTCATATATTGAAAAAAAAAGATTATTTTCTCAAGTTTTTATGGACTTTTTTTTTTTTTGAGAGCGAGAGAGCACATGTGTGCATAGGTGACAGCACACGTGGGCAGGGGCGGAGGGAGAGAGAATCCCAAGCAGGTTCCACGCCCAGCACAGAGCCCAACACAGGATTCAGTCTCAGGACCTTGAGATCATGACCTGAGCTGAAATCAAGAGTCGGACACTTAACCAACTGATCCACCCAGGCACCCTGGGTATCCTTTTAGGTCACAAATTGAGTTGTAAATCAGACTGAGAATATCATGTGTATGGATCCACCATCACACATTCAAATATCCTCTATTTACATGTATATCACTCTCGATGTTTTTTTTTTAATTTTTATTTTAATGTTTATTTACTTTTGAGAGAGACAGAGCATGAGCAGGGGAGGAACAGAGAGAGAGGGGGACAGAATCCGAAGCAGGCTCCAGGCTCTGAGCTGTCAGCACAGAGCCCAATGTGGGGCTAGAACTCACGGACTGAGATCCTGACCTGAGCTGAAGTTGGATGCTTAATCGACTGAGCCACCCAGGAGCCCCTCACTCTCAATCTTTATCAATGATCCACTTAGAATTTTGGATTATTCCAACCTTATTAGACTGTTGTGATCTATCTTTCTCTGTTGACACGATTGGTTGTTGGATAGTGATGCTAACTGATGGAATCATCTCACTTTTAGAATTACACTTATTTATTAGGGGTGTAGGCCCAGAGCAACCCTAAATGTCTTCACAATGATGGTGAACTGTTAGTTTTCTCTCCAGCAACATTCGGTAAATTCACTCCTTTGCCTCTTCCCAATAGGTCCCAGAATGATGAACATGTACTTCCTTTCTGGATGGACCTCTGTGCCGTATTCGACTCCAACAAGGATCTGGTATTTCTAGACATCAGTCAGACCTTCCTGAGTACCTCATCAGTGAAGATTCTTTGTGAAAAACTCTCCTCTGCTACCCATCATCTTCAGAAAGTGGCGTAAGTGGAAGCTAACCCCTGGATTAAGACCCCCATGGCAGAGCCAAGCGTCTTACATTTTTAATATTGAAGTAATATTTGAATTTCTTTTTTTAATCTTTTTTAAAAAAATTTTTAATGTTTTTTATATTTATTCTTGAGAGACAGAGACAGAGCATGAGTGTGGGAGGGGCAGAGCAAGAGGGAGACACAGAATCCAAAGCAGGCTCCAGGCTCTGAGCCATCAGTACAGAGCCCGATGCAGGGCTCGAACCCTCAAACCGTGAGATCATGACCTGAGCCGAAGTCAGACACTTAACTGACTGAGCCACCCAGGCGCCCCTGAATTTCTTTCCCAGAGTCCCAAGTGGGTACTCAACACGAGGAATTCTACTGAATCAGATGAAGTAATTTTTTCCAGTTTTTTTATTGTGATATAACATAAAACTCACCATTATTTTTAAGTGTAAAGTTGTGCATTTTTAAGTGTATTTGGCAGCCACCACCACCACCATCACCACCATCCATCTCCAGAACTCCCTTCACATTGTAAAACTGAAACTTTGACCCGATTAAACAATAATTCCCCGTGATCCCTTCTCCCCTGCTCCTGTCAACCACTGTTCTGCTTTTTATTTTTAATCAAGTAATTTTAATACAAAGTGAAATATGGTTTGAATGTCCACAAAACCCCATAAGGAACATCCAGATCCTGGGGGAGGTTTTAATCCCATTAAGACGACCACAGGGCTACACATAGAGCAGGATTTCTCAACCTCTACTGACACTTTGGGCTGGAGGGGGGGCTGTCCTGTGCATCATAGGATTTTTAGCAGCAGCCCCGGCCTCTGCCTTCCAGATGCCAGTGGCACCCACACACCCCCCGTTGTGACAACCTAAAACCTGTCCACACATTTCCAGGTGTTCCCAGAGAGTGTACAGAATCACCCCTAATGGGGAACCCTGTTGGAGATGATGCTGAGACTGGTCTGTGAGCTGGGCTGCGTAAAGTTAAAATTCGCTTGGGCTGGGTGTATGTCGATCTGAATACGATCCAAAAATCTGTGTAGTTGAACGAAGTTGGAAAGAAAGGGTGGGGCTCATCACAGAACTTAAACATTTGTACTTGGAACAGAGTGTGCACCTGTCCACCTGAGGCAGCACTTCCGAGTCTCCCTGGACATGAGGCTCGTCTCGACCTGTGCAGCTTCTGTGCAGGGAGCGTCCTGCAAGCTCCCATGTGGGCGGGCTGCTTGGGTGGTTAGGGAAGGAGAGCAAACCTGACTGAGTCGGCAAAGGGGCTTTGGTACCAGGGAGACCTTCTCCAGCTATGGGTGTCTTCGTTCATAGATTTCTTTCTCCGCCTAGAGAAAAGTTCTTGCTCACTTCCATGGGATCCTGATCCTGAATGCACCATATTTAGCAGGACGTAGTGCTCCTGAAATGTGCCCGTTGGTAACACTTCAGGGAAAGGGACTGCTCCCCTTCCTTATCTTTTTCAACAAGCCGTAGAAGAAGAGCTGTTGTCTGAAGTGTCTGTTGGTGACCAGCTTCCCTTCTGTAAAAGTTTGAGAGGGCTGAAATAGTGGAGGCTTCTGATAGCTTCTCAAATTAGATGTTAGGCAAGCGGCACAAAGCTCCAGTTTCTGCAAAATGAGTGAGTTCTGGAGACCTAACCTTACACTATTGTGACAACAGTTACTAGTGCATCGGATACACGAAATGTGCTTGATCTCAAGGGTTCTCACCACAAAAAAATAAAATAAAATAAAAATGGAAATGGTGGTTATGTGAGGTGATAGGTACGTTAAGTAGCTTGATTGAGCTTGATGGTGGTGATGATTTCACAAGGCACGTGTCTATCAAAACATGAACTCGTACACCTTCATGTCTACAGTTTGACAATAAATACCTCAACGAAGGCAAAAAACGGGAAGAGTAATTTCTAGTGTTTAAACCTGTTGCCACCCTTTGTTTCTGTGTATGCAGAAACTCAAGATTTCACCTCTGTTCTCATTGCCCTAGCCTCAAAAATGTTTCCCCAGCGGATGCTTACCAGGATTTCTGCGTTGTCTTTGGTGGTCACGAGACACTAACCCATCTGACCCTTCAAGGAAATGACCAGGATGATATGCTTCCCATACTGTGTGAGATCTTGAGACACCCCAAATGTAATCTGCAATGCCTCAGGTATATCTCACCGTCACTGAAAAACCCAGCACGTAACAGAGCTGCCTCAAGCTTCTATATCAATTCTGTGTAAATTAGGGGTGGGGGGCAATCCCTTATTTCTGCTTAGAAACAGTACTACACAGGGCACATGTCCCAGGACAGAAAATGGGGTGGGAGTTTAGTTTCCACTTGTATTGATCATTGAACAGCCTGGATAACTGTCCATAAGATCCCCAAGTCCAAAGAAACACTCAGAAACTTGATATCCTCCTCTATCAGAGAGAATTTGTTTATGGTTTATGTTTCTCTTATGTCGTGATTCAGAATGCCAGATTTTGTCCAGATTCCTCTGTCCAGGCAAGGATGCTTTAGGAGCATCAGATTTCCCCTTTCTTGGGTTGAGAGATCTCCCGTTTGGGGATGTTCTCCACATGATTGCCCTGGCGATGATTTTCGTCACTCATCGTCAGGTTCCATTGATCCCCACTTGACCACATTTGAGCAGCAATAGCAAGACGTTTAAGGTGATCTGTTGGTCTCAAATTATGGTTTTGCCTCTACCGGTATGACCTTGGGCTGTTGAAGTAGGTCTTATCCCCATCGGTAGGATAGAGTAGTGCACATCTCACGAGGATTTGAGGAATGAATGAAACCAAGTCCAAGCGCACAAGTATTCATCGTGGCATTATTGGTAGTAGCCATTGTCACTATTCACCATCCCTACGACCTTCCTTTCTTTTTCCTGTGAGGATTCACCAGGAAAAGGAATTGTGCCGTTTGAAGATTTTGGTCATTAACTTGTTTCTCAAGGAATAAACGAATACCACGATGGAAGAAGGAGACTCCTATAAATTTAGCTTCTTTTATTGGAAGCCATTAAACATTCTCTTTTGTGTTCCAATGCCCTGGTTAACTTTGATTCCTCTATTATGGAGGAATCTTTATAGACATTCTCCATAGAGAGTCTATGAGAATACGTACTCTAAGAGAAAAAGTATTTTTGTTGGATTTTAGTAAATTTTAGCTATTTGATATACAATCCACTTAGCACTTCCTGTGAATTATCAACCTTAATCAACACTCAGCATGAGGGTAGGACTTATTTTCAACTTAAAGATGGAAATGAGGTTTGATGAAGTTCAGTAACTTGGCCACCGTTTCATATACTGTAAATGGCAGAACTGGGATTTTTTTTTTTGTAAGAAACCCCACTCCAAAGGCCACGATACACATAATGCCCCAGTGAAGTTCCATTCGTCCATGGTAAGAATCTCTCTCTCCAGGAATAGGGTATGGGCGACTTGTTGCCTGATGTGTTTGATTGATTGGATTTCCAAATAAATAGTTCTCAACTTGTGGTCTCCAGACCAGCAGCAGCTTCATCGCCTAGGAACTTGTTAAAATCCAGATTCTTGCATCTCACCCAGATCTTCTGAAGCAACTCCTGGGTATGTGGCCCAGGAATCTTCCAGGTGGTTCAGGACCCCCTAAAATAGAGATCAGTGGATTCCGCATCCAGAGCGTCTGAGGACTTGCATTTCTAACTGCTTACCAAGTGATGCTGATGCGGCTGGCCCGGGGACCACACTTAGAGGCTGCTCCACACAATGAAGTCCAGGACGTGACATGAGGGAGTGGAATGAGGGGCTCAACTGGAGACCGTTATCCAGGGTTTGGTTCTCAAGAACGACTTGTTCCCCTTTCTCCTGCAGGTTGGTATCTTGTTCTGCCTCTGCTCAGCAATGGGCCCATCTCTCCTCCTCCCTCGAGATCAACCAGTCCCTCACATGCCTCAACCTGACAGCAAATGAGCTTACAGATGAGAGTGCCAGGTTGCTGTGCAAGACTCTGAGACACCCCAAGTGCTTCCTGCAGAGGCTGTCGTAAGTGCCGCCTCCGTTCCCGTGGAGCATCTCCACACGGGGTCTGGGGCCACAATGGGGAACAGCATTGGTAACACCTGGATCTGCTGGGCGACCCATATGGGACTTCCCCCTGATGTGGATACCTGGTTTCCGCTTCTGGTCCCAGGTGGGTGGCTCGTGCATTTTCTTCTCTCACTCCTGGTCCTTCATGGCTGTGAGGATTAACCGCAGGATGAGAGAGGAAGTGGATTCGCAACAAGAGCTGTATACAGCTGGGACCTCGAGCCTTTGGGGATGGCCAAGAAAATCGGGCTTCGGAAATGTCTTCGCCGTCTTACTGCTTGTATGGTGCTTTGGCAGGTTGGAAAACTGTCACCTCACAGAAGCCTGTTGCAAAGAGCTCTCCTCTGCTTTGATCGTCAGCCAGAGTCTGACACACCTGTGCTTGGCAAAGAACGCTCTCGGAAATGGAGGGGTGAAACTTCTGTGTGAAGGCTTGAGTTACCCGGACTGTCAACTACAGACACTGGTGTAAGTCTATACTGCGTGTATGTGCATTCGTGTATCCTGGATTCAAGTAACACAGATGCAAGCATTCACTAATTCCTCTGATAACCCCAAGTATGATGCTGACGGTTAGATGTGACGAGACCCAGTGGTAGAAAAAAAATACAAGAGGGGCGCCTGGGTGGCTCAGTTGGTTAAGCATCTGACTGCAGCTCAGGTCATGACCTCACGGTTCATGAATTTGAGCCCCGCGTCGGGCTCTGTGCTGACATCTCAGAGCCTGGAGTCTGTTTCCGATTCTGTGTCTCCCTCTCTCTCTGCCTCTCCCCCAGTCACACTCCGTCTCTCTCTCTCCCTTCAAAAATAAACATTTTTTTTTAAAAAGAAAAAAATATGGGGTGCCTGGGTGGCACAGTCAGTTAAGCGTCCAACTTTGGCTCAGGTCATGATCTCACGATTTGTGAGTTCGAGCCCCGCATCAGGCTCTGTGCTGACAGCTCAGAGCCTGGAGCCTGCTTCGGATTCTGTGTCTCCCTCTCTCTCTGCCTCTCCCCCCAGTCATACTCTGTCTCTCTCTCTCTCTCCTTCAAAAATAAACATTTTTGGGGGCGCCTGGGTGGCTCAGTCGGTTAAGCCTCCAACTTCAGCTCAGGTCATGATCTCATGGTCCGTGAGTTCAAGCCCCGCATCGGGCTCTGGGCTGATGGCTCAGAGCCTGGAGCCTGCTTCTGATTCTGTGTCTCCCTCTCTCTCTCTCTGCCCCTCCCCCATTCATGCTCTGTCTCTCTCTGTCTCAAAAATAAATAAACGTTAAAAAAAAATTTTTTTAAATAAACATTTTCTTATAAAAAGAAAAAAATACAAGATATAGTGTCAATAATCTGTAGGGATTTGGGGGATGTCACTGGTTTAAAGGTTTGTTTGAGGTTTTCTTTAACCTTTAAAAAAATTTTTTTTAATGTTTATTCATTTTTGAGAGAGCACACATGGGGGAGGGGCAAAGAGAAAGAGGGAGACACAGAATTCGAAGCAGGCTCCACAATCTGAGCTGTCAGCACAGAGCTTGACGCAGGGCTCGAACCCATAAAACGTGAGGTCATGAGCTGAATCAAAGTTGGATGCTTAACCGAATGAGCCACCCAAGTGCCTGTGTTTGGGTTTTTTATTTTTTTTTTATTTTTATTTTTTTTTAATTTTTTTTAACGTTTATTTTATTTTTGAGACAGAGAGAGACAGAGCATGAACGGGGGAGGGTCAGAGAGAGAGGGAGACACAGAATCTGAAACAGGCTCCAGGCTCTGAGCTGTCAGCACAGAGCCCGACGGGGGCTCGAACTCACGGACCGCGAGATCATGACCTGAGCCGAAGTCGGCCGCTTAACCGACTGAGCCACCCAGGCGCCCCTGTGTTTGGGTTTTTTAAATGAATGTTTTTGATAACACGTAACATAAGTTCTATCTGCAACTGGGTGTAGGTGGAGTTATTTGACTCTTAGAAAATATAGGTCAAATCTTCTTTCTGGACCTCATCTGTTTCTGTTTTGTGAGCCATGCCCCCACTTTACTAAGTTGTCAGAGCTTCATTTCATGTGTCTGTCTTGCTGGGGTCTTCCTCTGTTACTCCATAGTCCTGGGAGTTTCCATCAGTTCACAAATCTCCAAGCCTAAGAGGTATATGTTGTTTCCTCTCAAAGGCTGTCTATGACTGCACATCCCTGGATGTATCACATGACTGTTTCCTAATTGTTTCTGTAATGAATTGTCACAAACGAAGAGGCTTAAAACAACACAAACTCGTTGTCTTAAAGTTCTAGAGGCCAGAGGTCCAAAATGAGTTTCACTGAGCTAAAATCAAGGTGTCTGCAAGGTGGTGTTCCTTCTGAGGTCTCCAGGGAAGGATCCATTTCCTGGCCTCTTCCAGCTTCTAAAGGCACCTGCATGTTCCTAAAGGCCCCTTCCTTCATGTTCAAAGCCAGCAGCATAGCGGCTTCAAATGTCCTTCTGTCCCTCTTATCCCATCTCCCCCTCCTGGCTATGACTCTCATGCTCCTTCTTTAGAAGAATCCTTGTGATTACATTGGCCCACCTGGGTAATCTCCCCATCTCCACATCCTTAGCTCAACGGCACCCGCAGAGTCTCCTTTACATGTTATGTGACGTATTCACAAGGACCAGGGATTAGGATGTAGACACCTTGGCATGTGTTGGAGTGGGGGGGAGGGTGGGGGGCAGCCTATGTAATCACTTTTGTAGTATTTGTGACTCCATCCGTGACGTCATTTCCCCGTCTCGTTGTCTGCTAGCTTGTGTACAACCTATGGCTTGGGGTCGACAGTCCTGGCTTTGGTGCATCTCACCAGGGAGGACTCACAGAGTTCATTTTCCCCGTGTGATTGATTTCTAGGCTTTGGTACTGCAGCATAGGCAGCAATGGCTGCCATCATCTGTCAACACTTCTCCAGCAAAATTCAAGCCTTACGCACTTGGATCTGGGGCTGAATCACATAGGAATTACTGGACTGAAGTTTCTGTGTGAGGCTTTGAAGAAGCCAATGTGTAACCTCAAATGTCTATGGTAAGTTATGTTTTTTTGAATTTTAATCTGTATCTGAACTAAAATAGTGTAGCAATCCCCCACCACCACCACCAGCTCTAGTGTAAGAGATTGGAACAAATCTAATTATTAAAAAAAAAAAAGTAAGATAGCAGTTTTCACAACTTTTGTTTTTATTTTTTTATTTTTTTTTTATTTAAAAAAATTTTTTTTAACGTTTATTTATTTTTGAGACAGAGAGAGACAGAGCATGAACAGGGGAGGGGCAGAGAGAGAGGGAGACACAGAATATGAAACAGGCTCCAGGCTCTGAGCTGTCAGCACAGAGCCTGACGCGGGGCTTGAACTCACAGACCGTGAGATCATGACCTGGGCCAAAGATGGACGCTTAACCGACCAAGCCACCCAGGCGCCCCACAACTTTTGTTTTTAAATCCCCAAATTTGTAGGCATCCACAAAAGACTCCAAATAGCCAAATCAGTTCTCACAAAGAACAACATGGGGCGCCTGGGTGGCGCAGTCGGTTAAGCGTCCGACTTCAGCCAGGTCACGATCTCGCGGTCCGTGAGTTCGAGCCCCACGTCGGGCTCTGGGCTGATGGCTCAGAGCCTGGAGCCTGTTTCCGATTCTGTGTCTCCCTCTCTCTCTGCCCCTCCCCCGTTCATGCTCTGTCTCTCTCTGTCCCCAAAATAAATAAACGTTGAAAAAAAAAATTTTAAAAAAAAAAAAAACAAAGAACAACAAAGCTGGAGACATCACACTTCCTGGTTTCAAACTATATTACAAAACTGTGGTATCAAAACAGTATAGTATTGGCATAAAAACAGATACATAGACCAAAAGGACAGAATAGACAACCCAGAAATATCCCTCCCATATATACAGTCAACTGATCTTTGCCAAGGGCATGGGTACTCAATGGGGAAGGCATGATTTCATCAGTAAAGAGGGTTGAAAAAAAACCCTGGATATACACATGCAAAAGAATGAAATTGAACCCATACATGATACACAAAAATTAAATCAAAATGGGGCACCTGGGAGGCTCAGTCAGTTAAGCATCATGATCTCACTGTTCGTGGGTTCAAGCCCCGCATCGGGCTGACAGTTCGGAGCCTGGAGCCCGCTTCAGATTCTGTGTCACCCTCCCTCTGCCCTTCCCCCAGTCGCACTCTGACTCTCTCTCAAAAATAAATAAATAAATAAATTTTTTAATGTCTGTTTATTTTTGAGAGAGAGAGAGGAACCGAGAGAGGGGCAGAGAAAGAGGGAGACACAGAATCCAAAATAGGATCCAGCTGTCAGCCCAGAGCCCAACATGGAGCTCGAGCTTACTAACCATGAGATCATGACCTGAACCAAAGTCAGACGCTTAACTGACTAAGCCACCGAGGTGCCCCCCAAAATTTTTAAATTAAAAAAATATAAACTCAAAATGGATTAAAGACTTAGGACACAAAACTGTAAAATTCCTAGAAGAAAACATAGGGCAAAAGCTCTTTGACATTGGTCTTGGCAATGATTTTGTCTATATGATGCCAAAAAGTACCAGCAGCAAAAGCAAAAATAAACAAGTGGGGCTTCATCAAACTAAAAATCTTGTGTCTACCAAAGGAAACAGTCAACAAAATGAACGACAACCTACAGAAAAATATTTACAGACCACATATCTGATAAGGGATTAATATCCAAGATAGATAAGGAACTTCTACAACCCAACTTTTTTTAATGGGACCTAAATAGACTTTTTCCAAATCAGACAGACAAATGGCCAACAGGTAGGTGAGAGACTGTTCAACAGCACGAATCATCAGGGAAATGGAAATCAAATCCACATGAGATATCACTTCATACCTTTCAGGATGGTTGTCATCGAAAAGAACACAGGTAGCAAATATTGGCGAGGATGTGGAGAAAAGGGAATGTTTTTGCACCGTTGGTAGGAATGTACAGCCATATGGAAAACAGTAAGAAGAGTCCTCAAAAAGCTAAAAATTGATGTATCATATGGAATTCCACTTCTGGATATATATATCCAAAGGAAATGGAAACGAGGTCTTGAAAAGGTATCTGCACCTCCATGTTTGTGGAAGCATTATTCACAATAGTCAAGATGGGAAACAACGTAAGTGTCCATCAACAGAGGATTGGATAAAGAAGAAGTGAGATATGTATACACAATGGAATATTAGCCATGATAAAGGAGGAAATCCTGCCATTTGAGATAACACGGATGAAACTCGAGGCTAGTAGGCTAAGTAAAATAAGACAAAGACATCCCTTATACGTGGAATCTAAAAGAGCTGAGCTCATAGAAGCAAAAAGTAGAGTGATAGTTACCAGGGGTTGAGGGGTGGGGGAAATGGGGAGGTGTTGAGGGAAGCATACAGACTTCCAGCCAGAAGATGAAGAAGTTCCGGGGCACCTGGTGGCACAGTCAGTTAAGCATCTGACTGGATCTCTGCTCAGGTCATGATCTCACGGTTGGGAAGTTCAAGCCCCTCATCAGGCTCTACACTGATGGTGCAGAGCCTGCTTGGGATTCTCTCTCCCTCTCTCTCTCTGCCCCTCCCCCTGCTTTTGTTCATTCTCTCTCTCCCTCTCTCAAAATAAATAAATTTTTTAAAAAATGAATAAGTTCCAGACATCTAATGTATAGCATGGAGATTATAGCTAATAACACTGTGTAATATACTTGAAATTTGCTAACATAGATTTTTTTTCTAATTCCAGTATAGTTAATATATAGTGTAATATTAGTTTCAGGTGCAATATAGTGATGCCATAATTCCATATAACATCTGGTGTTCATCACACAAGCGCCCTCCATCCCATCCCTTATTTATTCTGTACCCCCACCCACCTCCTCTCTGGTGACCATCAGTGTGTTCTCTATAGTTAACAGGCATTTAAAAGAACAGATCTTAGGGAGCACCTGGGTGGCTCATTTAGTTGAGCGTCCAGCTCTTGATTTCAGCTCAGGTCATGATCCCAGGATCGTGGGATTGAGCCAATCAGCCTAACACTGAGCATGGAGCCTGCGTAAGATATTCTCTCTCCCCCCGCCCTTTCTCTCTCTCTCTCTCTCTCTCTCTCTCTCTCTCTCTCTCTCTCTCTCTCTCTCTCTCCCCCACTCTTTCCCTCTTTCTCTCTTTCCCCCTGCCCCTCCCCTGTCTCTCTCTCTCTCTCTCTCTCTCTCTCTCTCTCTCTCTCTCTCCGAAATAAAAATAAAATTTTTAAAAAGAATAGATCTTAAATGTTCTCCCCCAAAAAAGAAATGAAGATAGTGTGTCAGGATGGGGGTATCAGCTAACACTACAGTGCTAATCATGTTGTAATATATTAACGTGCCAAATCAGCACATTGCACACCTTAAACTTACACGATGTTTTGTGTCAATTATATGTCAACAAGGATTAAAGAAAATCTCCAGAAACTTCTGCATTTCGACAAGAAATAAGATCTACTCTCAGCAAATCTAGTGTTCCCAAAAAGAAAAAAGCAACTATGTGAGAGCTGACAGATGTAGTAATTAACTTGACTTTTGATCATTTCACAGTGTATATTAAATCATCACATCGTATACCTTAAATACATACAACTTTTATTCGTCAATTATTCATCAGTAAATCTGGGGAAGAAAAGTCACTAGTGTGGTTAAAGGGATACTCTCTACTCTAAGCCATCCAAAGGACACCAGTGAAGCATTTTGAGGATGCAATGCCTAAGGCATCGAGAGGCAGTCACCGGTGACCCAGCTCCCAGCCTCCAGAGAGGTAGGGATTTGACATGTTGCCTCCCCTGGCAGATAAATGGCCTCAATTCAGTTCTGTCTCACAATTCCACATGAGTTAGGTACCTTCACTCAGATGCACTGGGGTCTGGAACCCTACCTGTGAAGGACCCCCAAATGGTAACCAGTTTTCTGACCTCTACAGCACAAGACGATAAGTCATGGTGTTCAGCCTCTACTGAGTAGTAGAAATGCTTGCAGGTTTGAGAATGCCAACACCCACCCAGGCTGTACCTCAGACCACTCCAGTCGGGATCTCCTCAAGTAAAACCCAGACAATGGTATTGTTAAAGCTCTCGGCATGACTGCAGTTTGCACTGGTAAGGGTACCAGCTGAACAAATCCTAGAGATCGCAGGTGGAAAACCACTGGTTGTTATGATTCATGGCACGTGCCTGTTTGCAGGAAGGTGACGATGTTAACGGTGATGGGGAGGGGGCTCTTCTAACCATGTGCTCTGGCATAGGGAACTATCTAGTCAGCCATAACTTCCTGATGGTATAATCTCGGTTGTACATTTTAGGAAATGGAGTAAGTCATGTCCATCAGGAAAGTTGGTTATGATAATGAAATACATATGCATTTACTGTGCCAGGAAGTATGCTAAATGTTTGATATTACTCAGAGCCTCTCCCAAATCCTGGGGCAAATTTAAATACATGACCTTAACTCATACGTGTGTGTTCACGTATGCACAAACACACTGAATCTTTGTATAATATTATTTGCTCGGAATGAGATCCTTCATACATCATCCTTTATTCCTTTTTTTCTTTCAAATATCAAATCCAAGCCTTTTTTATTATTTAAGTTCAAGTTAGTTAACACACAGTGTAGTCTTGGCTTCAGGAGTAGAACCCAATGATTCATCACTTATATATAACACCCAGTGCCCTTCCCAAAAAGTGCCCTCCTTAATGCCCATCACCTATTTACCCCATCCCCCACCTCCCTCCCCACCAGCAACTCTCAGTTTATTCCTAAGAGTCTCTTAGGGTTTGCCTCTCTCTGTTTTTGTCTTACTTTCCCTTCCCTTCTCCTATGTTCATCTGTTGTGTTTCTCAAATTCCACCTATGAATGAAAACATATAATATCTGTCTTCCTCTGACTTACCTCACTTAGCATAATACCCTCCAGTTCCATCCACATTGTTGCAAATGGCAAGATTTTATTCTTTTTGATTGCCAAGTAATACTCCATTTATGTATATACCACGTTGTCTTTATCCATTCATCCATCGATGGACATTTGGGCTCTTTCCATACTTTGACTATTGTTGATAATGCTGCTATAAACATTGGGGTGCGTGTGTCCTTTCAAATCAGCATTTTTGTATCATTTGGAAAAATTCCTAATAGTGCAATTGCTGGGTCACAGGGTAGTTCTATTTTTAATTTTTGGAGGAACCTCCATACTGTTTTCCAGAGTGACGGCACCAGTTTGCATTCCCACAAACAATTCAAGAGGGTTCCCCTTTCTCCACATCCTCACCAACATCTATTGTTTCCTGAGTTGTTAATTTTAACCACTCTGACAGGTGTGAGGTGGTATCTGTGGTTTCGATTTGTATTTCCCTGGTGATGAATAATGTTGAGCATTTTCTCATGTGTCTGTTGGCCATCTGGATGTCTTCTTTGGAAAAGTGTCCCATGTCTTCTGCCTGTTTCTTCACTGGATTATTTGTTTTTTGGGTGTTGAGTTTGGTAAGTTCCTTACAGATTTTGGATACTAACCCTTTATCAGATAGGTCATTTGAGAATTTCTTCTCCCATTCTGTCGGTTGCCCTTTAGTTTTGTTGATTGTTTCCTTTGCTGTGCAGAAGCTTTTTATCTTGATGAGGTCCCAGTAGTTCATTTTTGCTTTTATTTCCCTTGCCTCCAGAGACATGTCAAATCCAAGCCTTTTTAAAATCTTGCTACCTGGGGTCCCTGAGTGGCTCAGTCATTAAGCATCTGATCTTGATTTTGGCTCAGGTCACCATCTTGCAGTTCAGGAGATCAAGCCCTGGATTGGGCTCTGTGCTGGCAGTACAGAGCCTGCTTGGGATTCTCTCTCTATCCACCCCAACCCCTCTTCCTCTCCTCTCCTCTTCTCTCTCTGTCCTCTCCTCTCCTCTCCTCTCCTCTCCTCTCCTCTCCTCTCCTCTCCTCTCCTCTTCTCCCCTCTCCTCTCCTCTTCTCTCTCTCTCTCTCTCTCTCTCTCTCTCTCAAAATAAGTAAACATTGTTTTAATCCTGCTACCCTCTTCCAGATATCTAGAATCTGTTCTCATACCCCACACACATACTTATAACGTATGGGTTGTAGTCTAGCCTTCAACCTAGTCTGTATTCTGCCCTCTCAGTGCCGCTAGTTTTCTAGCCAAGCACTAAGAATAACTTGTAAGATGTAACTCCCATCATGCTTCTCAAAAGCCCCGGTGGTTCCCCATCTCATTCCAAGTAAAATCTGAAGTTTACAATGGCCTAAGGGCCCTATGTGAGATGGCTCCCTGTTATCTGTGGCTTCGTCTCTTACAACCCTGCCTGATTCACTCTCTTGATTTGCTGTTGAATCTGGCTGCCTTGGTATTGTTTTACATGATAATGATACATGACCTCATAGCCTTTGCAGAAGCTATTTCTCTGCTTGGGGAGCCCCCACTCCAGATCTCTCTAAGGTTTGTTCTCTTCAGCCATTGTAGTGAGTGCCCTCCCCAGCTTCTCCCTTTACCCTTTGCCCTTCATAACCCTTATCAGATATGGCACACTGCATACATCTGTTTCCTATTAGTATGATCTCAGAGGGAAGAGATTTCTGTAGTTTCCTGTTGGATCTCCAACACTCAAGAGTGTGCCTGGCACATAGGTTGCTTTCCGTAAACACTGCTTGAATGAATGAACTAATTTTTGTGTCTCCCCTGCAGGTTGTGGGGATGTGCCATCACCCCTTTCAGCTGTGAGATTCTCGCATCTGCCCTTGGCAACAACCGGAGCCTGATCAGTCTGGACCTAGGCCAGAATTCCTTGGGATATAGCGGAGTGAAGATGCTGTGTAATACCTTGAAACTTCAGAATTCCTCCCTCCGGACACTCAGGTATGATCCTTCTGCTCCTTAGGGTGTTTCCTCTGGGATAGCAGGTGTGCAGGAGGATGCGCAAACCACAGGGACGTGTGAGTCGCTAACGTTCAGCTTTTATCCAGTGATGTTTAGTCGCCAGATAATTCTCCCGTCGGCCCCTTCTGTTGCTTTGGAGAGTAAGATGAGTCAAAGGTGAGACTCAAACTCAGTCTGACGCCGGGAAGCTGGCTCTGGGGGCTCCTGTAAGTGAGGGAGAGTCATGGTGGCCGTCTGTTGTTGAGTGAGGAAGATCAGACTCTCGTGTGGTTTCTTGAGTTTGTGTTGGTTACAGAGGTCTGGCAGTGGGTCCGCCCTAGGAGCACGTTCTCTGCTGTGAGTCCACCATTGAATGAAATGAGTCTCTGTCTTCTATTGGTCATCGAAGCAAGCTGTCCCTGAGTTGTGCTGTTCACTTGCTCCCATGGCAACAAAGAACCCTACAACTCTTTATTCTTAGGTGCGTGGGAACTTTAATTTTTTCTTTTAGTTTATTTTTGAGAGAGAGAGAGAGACAGAGTGCAAGCAGGGGAGGGGCAGAGAGAGAGAAGGAGACACAGGTTCCAAAGCAGGCTCCAGGCTCTGAGCTGTCAGCACAGAGCCCGACATGGGGCTGGAACCCACGAACTGTGAGATCATGACCTGAGCCCAAGTCAGACACTCAACTGACAGAGCCACTCAGGCGCCCCCAGACGTGTGGAACTTTAAATTCTCAGATGCAACATAGACAGCTGATGGCTCGAAATGATAATTATGTAGGAGAAACTGATGAAATATTTACTTAATGTGACTCTCAGGTCCCTTGCTAGTCGAAAGAAGCAATGTGTAGAGTCTGAAGTTTGTTTCTGTTTTTAGCCCCTTTCTGGTGAGCTAGCTCCTCCTATTTTATGTATCAGTGAGTTCTAATCGAGGTGTAAAGCACCCCCCACAAAGACATTGAGCTGTTTCTTGAGACCACCCAGTCAGACGTGCTCTCCTGAGTCTGTGAATCTCAAGGGGAGCAATTCAAGATGGGGGCTTCTTGTTCAGTGACAGACCCTAGACAGGCACAGAGACCCCGGGTTCAGAACTTGGCTTTTTGGTTCTTTGACTTTATCAGCTACCTCGTATCCTTCTGAGATGCTCTTTTAACTTAACTGGAATCCTTTTCTTTGGCTTAGAGACAAAGAGGCCCTGTCATCACACCTCATTCTTAGAGCAACACCTTTATATATTCCGCTGTGGCTCACGCCCTGTTTCTGATTCCTTCAAAACTTTTGACCAGAGACAGGTCGACTGTAGGAACTTTTTCTGTCCTTCAACTGCAGACCATGACCAACCTCCTACACTCACGAACAAACACAACTATTTGACCTTGGAGAGTCATGTTGAAAATATTTTTTTAATTTATTTTTTTAATTTACGTCGAAGTTAGTTACCATATAGTGCAACAATGATTTCAGGAGTAAATTCCTTAATGCCCCTTACTTATTTAGCCCACCCCTGCTTCCGCAATCCCTCCAGTAACCCTTTGTTTGTTCTCCATTTTTAAGAGTCTTTTATGTTTTGTCCCCCTCCCTGTTTTTATATTATTTTTGCTTCCCTTCCCCTATGTTCATCTGTTTTGTATCTTAAAATTCTCATATGAGTGAAATCATATGATAATTGTCTTTCTCTGACTAATTTCACTTAGCATGATACCCTCTGGTTCCATCCACATAGTTGCAAACGGCACGATTTCATTCTTTTTGATTACTAATACTCCATTGTGTGTGTATGTATACATGTATGTATATATGTGTGTATATATATATATGTATACATATATATGTGTGTGTGTATATGTATACCCCCCCCACACACACACACACACACATACATACACCACATCTTTTTTATCCATTCACCATCGATGGACATTTTGGCCCTTACTTTAGCCAAAGTTATGTTGATTGTGATTTTGATATACAAAAACATTATGAAATCATCACCATCATCAAGCTGATTAACACATCCATCACCTCATAGAGTTTTACCTTTGTGTGTGTGTGTGTGTGTGTGTGTGTGTGTGTGTGTGTGTGGTGAGAACACCTAAGATCTACTATCATAGCAAATTTCAGGTACCCAATACAGTATTACTGTCACCAAGCTGTACATTAGATCTCCAGAACATAAAACTCAAGCCTTGATTGTGTTGTGACCCTTAAACAGCAAAACAAAAAAATTGGTTAATAAGCTAGCAAAACCAAGGGTTTCTGCCTGGCTCAGTCAGTAGAGCATATGACTCTTGATCTTGGGACATGAGCTCAAGCCCCACATTGGGTATAGAGATTACTTAAAATACATATATGTTTCTTGTTGGCATTGTAGTCCTGTATACACACACACACACACGCACACACACACACACACACACACGCACACTAAGAAAACCAGGACTACAATGCCAACAAGAAACATGGCAGCTAATATCTTCAGGCTCTTACTTTTATACATATTTTTGCTTTAATTATTCCCTTTCCCCCACCCCATTCCCCATGCCCATGAATGAATCTGGTTACCGAAAGGTGAATCCTACAAATGAGGCTGCTATTATCACAGGTCAAATAAAGGTGGTGATCAGCTAATGTCATGTCAAAGGAGACACAAGTCTGGTCTTACTGACTTGGTTCAAGTGTGTATGTCTCGTCCTGGGTCCACCAAATAGAAGTTGCCAACATGAGCTGTGGAGTAGGTAGGTGTTGGAATTGATGGAAATGTCTGTGATTTAGTTCTGTCTCTCCGAGAATAATATGAGAATCATCTGAGATCATGCAGGCATCTTAAAGCCATTACGGTGTTAACCTGGAATTATCTCTTGTTCCCTATCAAATCAATATGGATCCCTACTTTGCGGCACAGAATAATCAATAAAGACTGCCTCTCTTCTAAAGCGTGACACTTGCAGGCTCTTGGGCATTTGGAATTAGCCTCCTTGAAACAACAAGAAACCTTCTTTTCACTCCCACTGCACCTCCAGGTTGAGGATAGATGAATCTGATCCTCGAATCCAGAAGCTGCTGAAAGAAGTCCAAGAAAGTGACCCACAACTGACCATTGAGAGTGATAAGCAAGATCCAAACAATAACCGACCTTCTTCACATGACTTCATTTTCTGAATCCCCTGGAGTTCTTGGTTCTCCAGTAAAGTCTGAGGTTGTCAAGGTGATGGGGGAACTTCTTCTGAGCCCTCTCAGTGATGTTAGCTATGGGGCCAGATGTTCTTTTAGCCTTGGGGGGGTGCCTTTGGCTTCCATAAAGCACACACAAGTGACTTACCCCTGTTATGGGTGGAATGTCTATATCTCGAGTCTATCAAGAGAAATAAAGGTGAAAGCATTCATGAAAGAGGTTATGTTTATTAATGGATTCTGACCAAACTTAGACACACGATACTTAATTTGGGGAGAACCTAACCCAGCAGGGAAAGGGGACAGACATGTTTGTGATCCCATCGGTCCGCTCACTTTGCCAGTCACTGCCTGGCTCTGGCATTTCTTGACCTGCATGGATAGCTGTCTATAGGTCTTCCTCATCAAGAGTATTTCTCCTACAAATCCTACGATATTTTGTAGCATTCTTAAGCACTTCAATGAAGCACATATATGATCACATCATTGCTGTTATTAACTTTTTAATAATTCCCCCCTTACAGAAAACATAAGTTCATGGTGTGCGTAGCCCTTCCCCATCTAGCCCTCCTTATTTCATTGTGACCTACAGAATCCCAAAATTCCTTAAGGCAATTAATTGTTAAGAATCACTTTTTTATTAAGCGCTAATTTGTCAATTACTCTTTCAGTCATCCTACTTCCTGTTTCATCCCCGGGGTTCATCGGTTCATCATTCTCACCATATACACCACGTTCCCAGATGTCCCCTTCAAACCGCCCTTGAACGTGCTTGTGTATCATCTCTGTGATGTCACTGCATACAGGGTGGGTTCCTGGACTTTCCCACAGGTTTCCTTCCTTCTGTTTCTGTCTCAAGGCCTCTTGTTCAGCTGGGTGTAGGTTTTTCCTAGAGCATCTTCATTCTCAGGGTCTGAGGTTTCGTGAGTGCCTTTAGTAGGAGCAGATGGGGTTGTTAAAAGAAGAAATAGAGGGGCGCCTGTACGGCTCAGTCAGTTAAGTGTCTGACTTCAGCTCAGGTCATGATCTTACGGTTCAGGAGTTTGAGCCCCGCATCAGGCTCTGCACTGACAGCTCAGAGCCTGGAGCCTGCTTCCAATTCTGTGTCTCCCTTTCTCTCTGCCTTTCCCCTGCTCGCGCTCTCTCTCAAAAATAAACATTTTTTCTAAAATGCTTTAAAAAAAGAAGAAGAAATAGAGGCATACTATTCTTTAAAAGCTAGGAAGGAACCTCAGTGTCTGCTAGTCAAGAGTTTCTCAAGATCTGCGCTATTGACACTTGGGACCAGATAATCCTTTGTTACCTTAAGTGTATCTCTCACCAAGAGTATGTTCTGTTAAGAGAGAGAAAGAGAAAGAAAAGCATCTCTACCCTCTACCCGCTAAATACCAGCATTTCCCCTTGCCCCCAAATATCTTCAGATGCTGTGCAAGATGTCCCAAGGTTGACATCCACTGTAATCTAGCCAACCCCCCTTTAAGGGAAAAGAAACTGAGTAGCCTGTGTACATTAATTTAGGGACAGATGCTCTGCCCATTCCTCCTGTGAGTTAGAGATTCTGTGAGTGTGGTTGTTTTTTTTTAATTATTTTTAGTATTTTTATTTATTTTAGAGAGAGAGAGAGTGAGTGTGTGTGTGTGTGTGTGTGTGTGCACGCGTGTGAGACGAGAGAGAGAGTGGGAGAGGGGCAGAGAAATGTCAGCACAGAGCCTGTTGTGGGGCTCAAACCCATGGGCTGTGAGATCATGACCTGAGCCGAAGTTGGACACTTAACCAACTGAGCCACCCAGGTGCCCCATCTGTGAGTGTGGTTATTAACTATGGAGCAAGATAGGAGGAGGATGTGACCATAAATTGATGAATCCAGAGACCAGGTCCAAGGAAATGGCATTTGGGACCAAAGAGAAGGACATCTCAGGGTGGGAAGGCATGGGTATGGTGGGGCAAGACCTGAGTGCTCACACATGTGACCAGATGTTTCTGGTTAGGAGAGAAGCTAAGCTGCTGGGCTCAGGAAATGAGTACTAGTCTGAATTAACCATCTGAGCTATAGGTTTATATTCGTGGATATGCGGAGAAAGCACAGGGGCTAACGGGGAAGTGTGGGAGGGTTTTGTGCAGAGGATAGAACAAGGTCAGCTGTGAGTGTTGAGGACATTGGAGGTCAATCCAGAACATGTATCAGAAAAGATTGAAGGAAAAGGTCAGTGTGGTGTTCCCGTTAGATCCACAATGTGCCAGATAGGAGCAAGGAGGTGGTAGCATCCTCTAGATACGTCTAATCCCTAGTGAAGGGAGTCCTCAGAAAGCCATAGATACTGGCTCAACAGCTCTTTGATGGGGCACCAAGGAGGGGCCCCATGGCCCTCCTTCTCCACAGCCCCTACCCTCTTGATCTTACGTTCCACACACGGTCTCCACAATCCCTGTCTCACAGATAGAGCCAAGCCTTGGGGTTCTAGTTGTGGCACCCATGGGTATAGCCATCTGGTCGACCCTTGTCCTGCCAACTGTGTGGCTTCTGGGTTTGCGGAAGGGGTGGGAGTGGCCTGTGGACAGCTCTGACCAAGTGCAGCAGGGGTTTCTTTCGGCTGTGCCAGTCTTCTGCCAGAAACCCTGCCAAGAGTATTAGGATCACAGCCCCAAGGCATATCCGGACCAGATTGCCCTTGGTGTAGTGCTGCTGGGCAAGACCTGGAGGAGAGAAGAGAAATTAGAGCAGGTGATAAAAGCCCATCTTCAGGACCCGCTTCAAGGGACATCTTGCATTCCTCGTAGCCATAACCCTCATCTAAGATCCTATTATTCTCTGCTACCTACAATGCCAGTCTCCTTACTAGAGGCCCCCTCCCCTCCTCACCAAGGCTGGATACTTATTCTCTAAACACCACTTCTTCCCATACTTTCCCTCCCCACACACAGTCGCTCTCTGGTTATTTGGCTAATTGCAGAAGAAAAGATTGTTACAAGGGGTAGAAGAAGAGATGGATGGAATTTATCCTTCTCTGATCCTCTAGAAAATCTCAACCTCCCCCCCCCCGATGTTAATGATCAATTCTGAGTTCCAAGTGCTGATATTTACCCTTAATATTTTACCCGCCAGGACCCAAGATCATAGAGCCTTAGCCATCATACAGGAAAAGCAGTCAGCTTTAGGGGAAGACACAGGAATGGGAATGGGGAGGGTCCAGGGAGGACCCGTTACTCACCAATTGGAGAGTCTGACCCCTTTGGAAAGATGGTGATATTCCTGGAAGGCTCTGGGAGTCAAAAAGGGTGGGGGGGGGGGGGAGTTTAAAGAGATGAGACCATCTCCTCCAGCCCTGTTCCTGCCCCTATCCTGAATATATGCACTTGGGAGGCAAAACCTCATGGCTTATAAGAAAAACATGAACTACAGAGTCAGGCTATCCAGATTTGAACCCCAGATCTGTCACGAATTAGATGTGGAGCCTCTCCCAAGTGACTCAACGTCTTGAGTCAGTTATTCCATCTGTCCAGTGAAAATAATTATAATGCATCACAGGTTAATGTGAACATTAAGCCAATAACAGTAATAACAGCATGAGGCACAGTGCTTGACATATCATAAACACCCCATACATGCTAGCCCTCCTACTGTCACTCCACAAGTATCCCCAGGGACTTTCCAGGTGTTCAGCTGTACTCATCAGACAGGTGCATGTTTTAATATACTGTGAAAATCGGTGTAATGGGTAGTCCATAGGACAGAGGAAACTGCATAACCCAGTGTCAGAAAAGGTTTCCTG